>NC_142583.1:28715000-29325000 GCF_965207765.1 Zootoca vivipara | reverse complement strand
CTAAATAGTGGGCAGTTCCCCTTCCTCTTTCCCGTGCGCCCTCAAAATCTGTTCCAGAAGCTTGAGGTTGACCTTCTGAAGCAGATTTGGGGGGCACCTAAAGGGAGAGGAGGGGAAGTCCTCTTGTGCAACTAGAACACTGATCAATGCAGTGTGGCTCCAACCTGAATTTCAGTGCTGAAAAGCGTCATATGCCACTTATTTCCCTCTTTCCCTCCATTGCAGATGGTAATATCTGTGCCGTAAATCCTCTTCAAGCCAAACAATATTTCACTTACCCACTTGTACAGGTTCTTTTCTCTCTCCCTCCCCTTTAAAAAAAAGGAGAACAAAATATGCATTGGTAGGCATCTTTAAAGAAGGATCATTAATCAAAAAAGGTATGGCAAAGACACCAGTGCATGTCTGAGCTCATGCCCATCTCCTGATGGGAGGACTGCATGAAAAATGAATGGATTCTGCAATGCACACTGTGGGCTAAAGACTGCTTTTACTCATGCAGAGCTGAACCTAGTACAGTATCAGGTATTAAACTTGATATATTCTGATATATCTTTGAAAGCCACCCTATCATGGCATTAAGACAAGGGATGAGGCTTTTAAGCACTTTCTGCTTAGCTTTATAAACACAGCTTTTGACACTCTGTAGCAACATGCATAGGGAAGGGTGATGTATAGTCAAATTTCCAGTGCATTTTCCAAAATTGGTTTGCTGGTGTTCATTAAACCATGCAATACTCTTAACTTTCTATCACACCCCCTTCCTCTGTCCCTGGTCACACTCCCCATAAAGAGCTTTGCCCAATCTAAAAGAAAGGTATGAGCGATGAGTCAGTCTCTCCCCCCCCCCCCATTTCTCTCTCTCTTACACACTCAGCTCAGGGGGGAAAGAGAAGATTAAACTAGGGCACAACATGATGGAGGCTTTATAGAGGAATTGTACATCAGCTTGAACCATACAATATGTTAGTTCCAGCCTTCCTCTAAAGAACTGAGCAGTTAGCTTACCCACCTTTTCCTTTGAGTTCATGAAGACCTCTGTTCCATCAGAAGGTCTTCAATGATTAGAAGAACACCATTAGCTAAAACCAATTGTTGCATTAAAAAAAAGTTACATATTACTGGTACTGTACTTCAAAAAAAAGTGTGTCTCCACATTATAATCAACTTTACAGTCAAGAGGTGAAGGTTATTATTAATACTGGCTATTCCACATCATGGCTTCAGTGTCTGTAACGATGCTTAGCGTGAAGATGAAGCTGGTGGAAAGATAAATATTTTTCTGCTCTTTTCATAAACTCTGCACAATAAAAATGAAAAAGGGAGACTGAGTACCAATCCTTTTTCTATCAGTTGTGTCAGCAAACTGAGCTGTCAGGGCATGCATTTCTGAATTGGAGCTCTGCAAACGTTCTGGGAATCCAATAGCTGGTTTTCAGGCCTGTGTTCTGTTTTCCCTATCTTTCTATGCATTTCCAGATTAATTGATGTTACTGCCTCAACAAGGCAGAACCTGTACATTTTTTTTGTATGTGCATCGTGCATCACTGCATCCAACATTGTGTGTGAACTTCTTAGATTAGACCAAAGCTGCAATTTCTCTCCTTTGTCAAAATAGTTCTGACTTTTTCCCAAGCAGAATTAAGTCTTGTAGTTTATCATTCACATAGCTGAAACCTCATTTCTTACCATTAGCTGTAGGTAAGTAAACATTTTAAATATTAAAATCGCATTTGGTGTGGCTGAACACTTTTTAACATCTCCCCACCTTGTTGCTTAATCTTTGACTGTGAAATTGAAAAGCAAATTGAATATTCTCTGTGGCGAAGATCATCCAACATTTTGTTCTCGTCAAAGTGAGCCTTAAGAATCAGGGCTTCTAAAGAATGTGGGAAAGATTGGGCACCAAGTCCACAAACCAGTGGAATACGACTACTGCACCTACTACTATTACTTGAAAGTAACCCTACTTCTGAGTAAACATTCATAGGATTATATTATTATGGTTTCCTTCCTATCAAGACATGCATGGCTTCATATGTAGTCACAACTGCAGTTCTACTTTCACATATTGCTCACATATACCGGTACAAGACTGGTTTTTTAACCAATCTTTAAAAGTTATTTATTGTTGAGTAACATCAAGACCTTGAACTAAACCAGATTGCTGATGGCAAATCATTTGAAAACATGTGGCAGAGCTGAGCATTGTTTCATGTTCTACTTTTGCCCAAGTCAAGATGAGTCTTCCTTATAGAAAAAATAAAGTTGCCCAAGTCTTTGAATTTGATTGAAAGTTGTTTTACTTTGCAGAGTAAAACAATGAAAAAGCACAAGTAATTGGGCTGTGGCTTGTGGGGGAAAAGAGAGAGATAGGTAGTTTATTAATAACACGGAAGATTCAGCTCTTTAAAAGTTTGCATAATGACCCTTTTTATATCATCTTGCATTAAAGGGGGAAAACTATGAAAGATTATCTTCAATTAACTCAGCCAGAGAGTTTCATAATTTAAGCCTATTCTCTAATTAGGCTTTGTTATTTCATTAATGATTTGACGCTCCTTAGGAAAAGGAGGGTTTGAAAACTTTAGCAAGGTTGAAAGCAGCCCAAAGCACTAACACGCAGTCAGGAATTTTGGTTCTGTTTTCCACCTCCACCCCCTTCTCATTATTAAGTGTCATGGAAATTTAACTAATTCCTTAGATGTTTTAAGGGAAAACTTCCTCCCACCACCACTTTGGCCCTAGGTGGAGTTTCCAAAATAAATTGCTAGCATAACTTTGTTGTTTAATAATATAAATGTGAATATTAACTCTATAAACATTACTACGCATAATTAATGCCTCACGCATCCCATTAGTATGCCTTCCCACGAGCTCTTTTCTGAAACTTAATGGATGTGCTACCACGGGACATTAATTGGGCATGACATGGTTTCTGTTCTGTGCAGAACTCTCTTCTGTTGCCTTTATTGTAACTTGATTACTTTCCATTTGTTTCCAGAAACTGCTTTATATCAAATTATTCTCCTTGCGCACTGGAATACAGTTCTCTAATTAAAATGCTTGTTATTTTTGCACTTGGGTTAATGTAGATTGTTAATCTTGTTATATCATACTGTAAGGCCCCAAGAACTGCTTCTAGAATCACTGATGACCACAACAGCATTCAGGCTTCAATCCAATCCATGCTTACCAAGGAGCAGTGTGCTTTTTTTGGGGGGGGTGCCGGTATGCACCATGAAGTTGTTAGTGCCACACTTTTAACATTGAGGGGGAAGGTGCCATTGAGAAACACACACACACCCATAAAAAGGGAAAAATATATGGGTAGATATGTCTGTGATTGCACAATTGGGCTCTTTAAATAACAAGACTGCAATTCTTGCCTGCAATACAACAAGAGATCATCATAAAAATAGCCCCCACCAAATTGTATTCAACACTGCCTCGTTGCAAAAGCAGAACAGTTTTCTACTTGTTCAGTGGGACTTCCCCTTCCTTTCCTTTCCACTGCAGCTTCCTGCATACCCTCAAAACCTACTTCAGGCGGTTGTGGGACCATTCAGAGCAGAGTTTGGTGGTACATGGGACGGGCTGCAAGCAGGGAGGAGAGAAAGGGGAAATCCCACTGCATTGGCAGAAGCCTGTTTTGCTCAGCCCAATTTCCACGGTAATGAATCCCACGGAATCAACCAAACATCTGAGCAGGAGTGCATAGGATTACATCCTGAAATATTTTAAATGTATTCCAGACAGTTTGAGCATTTACAATTTACCCTGAAGTAGCGCTACAGTTTTATAGATGATGGGCTTCTGCTAACTTCAAGCAATTGCAGAGGCAATGAGGTATAAACTGGGATTTTTAGCTCAGTGAAGTCAACAAGATATGCAGTAACTGTAAACTGATGCAGATCCCGTCACAGAGGAGTCACCTGCCCTTCTAGCATGTCTTCATCCATCCCCACTTCAGGCATTTCATGGAAGAAGTGACTAAAGCCATCAAATGCTTATTCAGCTATCTTGAAGGCCCAGACTCAAAGCCACCCCCACCTGTCAGGTTAGATTCCCCTTAAGCAAATAATGTTTTAACATTCAATGCGGTCTGCAATGCCCAAAGTATGAAAGAGATACATCTGGAACTTGTCAAGGAGTGGTTTGAGTTACTTTCGTTATCTTAATTGTAGCTGCTTTGTATCAGCTGTAATGTAAGTAGAGATGTCAACTACGTAATTCCTTCCTTGAGGAACTGCACTTTGCATCACTAATTGCCTATTGCAGCACAGCCAACATTTTAAGCAATGGCTTTAGAAAAAATTTCTTTTAATGTACCCTTTTTGTTTTTAGATTTGTGTAGCATTTTATTTGAAAACGGTAACAGGTCTGTAGGTTTGTTTGTTTGTTTGTTTGTTTTCTAATGAAACATAAGTTTGCAGAATAGTGTGTTGATTAGAGTGGTTTTCCTGTTTCCCTAACGCTACGCTGATTTGCATGGCTGACATTTCTGAACCAAGCCACTGTAAGTGTGAAGCCATGGAATATTTCTGAACTGCCTTGCCTACACAACCCAATGCGCTGAAGGCAGGAATTAGTCACACCATTTAGATCCTTTGTGCTACTAGGTGTTTTTCTAGCAGATAATTTCCTGCTCATCTTCCAGTTCACTGACTGATGAGTTTTTGAAATGTATGAAGGACCGAGTATGAAGGATATTAAAGCTTCCATTGTTTGTCAGTTGTACTGAAGTTCAAGCTCCTTTGCTCAAATAGCATAGGTCAGTTTTCACTGCTGATTTGGGATGAGACTTTTCCTCCCACTTTTTGCACACAGCAAAAATGGACTGCAGAAGTCGGACAATCATCCCTCAGAAAAGAAAAAGAAATCTGCTTTTAGAATAATTTTGTTCAGTATGGAACCATAGAGTTGGAAGGTAAAGTGTAGTTCATCTAACTTAACCCTTGCCAAATGTAGAACCTGATGTACAGAACACATTTATAGAATCCCTAGCAGATAGACCTTGCTTAAATGTCACCAGCAAAGGACAGCCCACTACCTACTGATGTAGTCTATTTCACTGTCAAAAGAACTCTTGTCATTAAGGAGGCTTTTCCTAATATTCAGCCCAAATCTGTTTTCCTGCTATTTCCACCCGTCAGTTCTACTCCTGCTCTCTAGAGCAACAAAGAAGAAGCCTGTTCCACCTTCTGCAGGTCATCTCTTCTGATAATGGATATCAAGTCTCCCCCTGGATCTTCTCTTTGCTAAGCATACCCAGCTCCTTCAACCATTTCTCATGGAACTTGGTTTCCAGACCCCTCGCCATCCTGTTGGCCTCCTCTGGACACTCTCCAGTTTGTCAAAGTCTTCCTTTAAAATGTAGCAACCAGAATAAATACTCCAGATGCAGCCTGACCAGTGCAAAATATATTGTTTTGTATGAAATGTGAAAGTTATCCCACAGTTCACTGGGAATTCATTCATCTAACCAGATGGTCCACATCTGAAGTAGGGTATGGGAAGCATTGACTGCACCTAACAATATAGGTGATGTGGATCAATTTGTGCTGTCCTTGACTTTCTTCTTCTATTAGAATTCTGAAAGATCATTAGCTGCCTCTGGGATATATTTGATTAATGGGTTTTGTTAAACAAAAGAGGTGAGGTCAAGCGTGAGTGGAAATTATGAGCAATGTGTGTGTTCCAGGGAGATTTTCTACTTTCCAAATTGCAAGTATATGGAAGTTCTTTCTCTTGATTATAAATGGCAGGACAATGTTTTGCTTCATTGGCCATCAGTTACACCATGCAGCTGGCCTATAAGGCAACTTTCAAGCTACGCCACATTGCATATTTAGGAAATGCTAGATACATTATGTGATAGTAGCATATGGGAAAAGAATAGGATACATCTTGATACAGTGACTAGTATAGTATTGTATAGTAAATAAATAAATATAATATGAGGGACATCTGATCTGTCAGTATTACATGTGAAAAGGATCTAGGGCAGTGGTTTTCAACCAGTGTACTGTGGCACCCTGGGGTGCCTTGAATGGTGGTCAGGGGTGCTGTGGGCCACACTGGCCTCTGTCCCTCTTTCTTTCCTTCCCTCCCTCCTCTGATGCCCTCCCACATTTCTGCTTCCCAAAGGCTTCCACAGCTGTTTGTTGCAGCAGCCCTGGCTACACACACCTCAGGTGAATGATGCCTATGAGGCTGGCCAGGAGGTGCTTCCCAGGCCCCTGTGGGGCAGTGTGAGGAGGCACCTCTCTTTGTGGCAGTGGGACAGCAGCTGTGGATCAGGGGCAGCAGCTGTGGCTGCCCAGAGGACTCCCAAGGAGAGGGGAGAAGAGAGGAGTCGAATATGTGCGTAGAATGTAACTTCTGATATAGAAGCAGTTTAACCATGATTTATTTCTTAAAAATAAAATTGTGGCTTCAGAAATAACCTTGTTAATCCTGTGAGTGTTGACTTGTAAATATCAATAGCTAAAAGGGTACTAAGACTTCAAGAGATCGGATCACTGGACTGGATGCTCTTTGTGGCTCCTTGCTGCTTTCCATTGCTGGAACAAGCAACTGTTTTAGTTAATATAATCTTAAATGTAGCACTGGGGTAATTTGGGTGCAGAATACATTTCCCCTATGCTATGCACACATTTCTACTTTAACCCAGTTGCATTTGACATTACTGTAATTCATTCAATATTTTCATTGTTTTTCTTTTGTTAACGATTATGGATATTTTGCCAATGTGTCTAGATTAAGGAAGATAGCAGTGTTGGTATGACGCATTAAAAATTAAAAAATAGTCCAGTAGCACCTTAGAGACCAACTAACTTTGTCATACACATGTTCACGAAAGCTTATACTTAGAACAATCTTAGTTGGTCTCTAAGGTGCTACTGGACTATTTGCCAATGCGTGTAGAACTCCTGGTTGTACTGCATTATAGACTTTGCAGTTTTAAGGCTGAATTGTTGGCATCCGTCTTTCTTGGGTAGACAATGCAGGAGTGTGCCTTTGAGATGAAGTCAAACTATTGGATGGTTACAGCGCCCGCTGTGGTTGTAGAGACCAATGCAGGAGAGATATGTTTTGTTACAGCTGGGGCAGGTGAAGGTGTCCGGTTGTGCTGTTCTTAGGCTGAATAAGCAGTCACTTACAGATGTGTAGAGGCCCTTTAAGAGTTTGATCAGTTAAAGTCACAAGAAAATACAAACAGCAAGGTGAGGTTTGAGTTTCACTACTCTGATATTTATATTGTATCTTTTCCTTGTACTTAACTGAAGTGAAATCTGCCTTCTGTAATTTTTATCCACTTTTTTATCCACTTAACCTGTAAGTGAATGTCAAATCACAGCCTGAGGATTAATATCATGGTTATTTTGTGGTGCTAATTATAACATTTATCCATGCCCTAAGCCCTACATTTATCTTCTGTTCTGAACAGGCCTGAGGTTTGCTTCTTGTATATAATTAATCATAATTAACGAAGGGCAGCCTAAATGTAAAACTAGAAATATATATCAGAGACTATGAAAACAAAAGTAGAGACATATTATTCTCCAAAGTGGAAGAACGTTTTCATACAAACTCTGGCTATGGAGACATATGGGAAGGGAGTTGTACTGTATTTCTCAAAAGGCTGGCACAGATTGTCTTCTCCACTGTGTATGCAATGTGTGACAGAGATGGTAGCTAAGAAAAATGATTCTGTACCTCACAGTCTCTTCCATAGGGCTAGATGCTAATATCAGAATGTAGCCTTACTCTTCACTTCTCTTCTCTTTTCTTTAAAAGTTGGGCGGCTACTTAAAATAATTGCATCTTAAATATCTTGACCAAACATGGGACCAGGTCTCTGTTGTGATGCTATATTTTTATAGCACATTGTATCCAACAGGCCTGCTCATTTGGGAGTAATCAAGGACAGATTTGTGGCTGTGACCCTCCCTATTGCTCCAAATATCTGTGTCACGTAACTGAAGCAATGACCACCGGGCGTGAGGCACATCTCCGCCTGCAGATAGGCCGCGGTTTGATCACCAGGAGTGAGGCACACTTCCCCCAGCAGGCCACAGCCTGACCTTCGGGCGTGAGACACACTTCTGCCTCCAGGCAAGCTGGGGCTGCCTGAATGTTATGCCCTCACTCTCACCTTTGGCTTTCTCAGTAGTCTGCCATGTCCTGTCCGTGACCTTTGCCTCCCTTTGGAAAGGCATGGCTCACTCCCCACTTGGTAGGAACATGACGTGGTGGAGCAAGTCTCGCAAAGATCAGAGGAAACATATGTGTCAGCTCATGATGTAAAAGCACTAAAGGTCAGACTGTTCCTACACATGTTCATATTGAGCTAATAAAGGGAGCCTCTGCCAAGCTCTCGCACAGCTCACCTGCAACAACTCCCTGACTACGTCTGCTTCACTTCATGTAACTGCGAGAGTAGTTCGGTTGCATAACCTGGCAATCTGGCAGAGAACACTGCTTTAAAGACTTGTTTCCCCTCTCCCATGTGGTGGGTCACAAATTCCTAAGGTCTTCTGTATGCAACAGACCTTCTCTTCCCCATGGGATCAGCTTGCTCTGACGGGGATGTAGGGTGCAGGCAAAGAAAGCTGCTAGCAAGGGCTCTCTGCATGGCAGCAGGGAGCTTGTGGGTGGCCCTGCTCTCTTGCCTTTTCTCTCATATCAGGCGAATGCTGTTTGTAAATATCCCTGTAAATTCCCACTCCAGCGTGCCACTTCTTGCTCAATAAATATTTGATTACAAGCACTCTTTTATTCAGAGGTCTGTTGACGCGATAGTGTTATCAGTGCGGCCAGCCTTCAAGTAAACTACACAGTTACATTATTCTGTTGCACACGGGTCTTTTCAGCTAGTTCATCTTTTTATGACAGATTCTTTAAAGGCTACTCCCAGGTGCTTGTAGCTGTTTCCTTCCAGCAGCTCGGCACCCGTTTCTCAGTTAATTGGCAATGCCGGCTGACTTCCTCTTAGCATCACCGTAACACTGCACTGGTACAGTGAGCATTTTTATTTTGATTTCTAAATTAAACATTAAAAGCATGGCACCTTCAAGTAGAAACATTTCATGAGGTGGGGTTAAACTTCCACACTGTGATTCATTCCACTACTGCTACTATTTAGTTAATACGTGATATTTATAACATTTAATAATGTAAATTGTTCTCCTTGCTATTTTATACCTTTATTACTTCAAAAAATTATCAGTCATATATTTATATATACACAGACACACACACATACGCTTGCATATGGAGCTCCAGTTCATTCATAGTCCTACTTCCACATGGCCCTAGTACATTCCACAACTGGATTTAATCCAGCCCCCTGAATCCCTTCCTACCCACCAGCTTTTCAGCAGGGAGCAGCTAAGCTGAAAACTGGTATAATCATTATTTTTATTTAATTCGTGTAGTGCTCTTCATCTGAAGATCACAGGGCGGTTTACAACAATGTTGTGCAAAGTGTGTGACTGTTCATTTATTTGAAGGTGAAAGAGGCAAGTCATGTCTCAGCCTAGAGACGGACTTGCATTATTTGCAAATACTGTATGCAAACATGCCCCGTGCTCCCTAAATAATATAGCTCTACCCTCCAAGCACATTGGTCACCATCACCTAGAAAACTGAAGTTGTAAAGCAGGTGTTTAGTAAAAAACCAATGATTTATGTAGCCTCTCTGCTTTTCACAGCAGTTATCTTCCATAGGTGTCTTTAGTGGTGTTATTCTGTTCTATGTCAGCCTATACATTCCTCCAATTTTGAGAGTTTACAAATACAAATCAGGGCTGGCTCTACTCTTGGGCAGAATGATGCCACCAGACAGGGCATTCCACCAGGCTCTTGAAAAACAGCTGTGTTTTCAATCCCACACCTTCAAAGCTAGTCTGCTACCACTTGCCAGTCTGGTTTGTTTCTGTGGGTGTATTTTTTGTTTCTTGCCTTAAACAACATAACATTTTTTTTAGGCCAGCCCTGATATGGATGCCAGGCACAGCACAGTACTGACACGCTGTACAGTCTAGCCTCAAGTTTGCTCAAGCTGAAACTGTCTAAATCAAAGCCAAGAACTTTCTGGAGTCCTGTTTGCTCTCCACAGCATTACAGGACAGTGAGTGGTCACATCTACACCATTTGTTTAAAGCATGGCTTCCCCCAAAGGATCCTAGGAGCTGCAGTTTGTGAAGGGTGCTGGGAATTGTAGCTCTGTGAAGGGCCTACTAACAGCTCTCAGCATCCTTAACAAACCATGATTCCAAGATTGTTGCACTAGTCTAAGAGTGCTTTTAAATGGCACACCCTCCAACATTTTTCCAATGAAAATAGGGACATCCCATTCCATAATGATATAATTTTACTATTTATACCCCACACATCTTACTGGGTTGCCCCAGCCACTGTGGACAGCTTCCAACACATATAAAAACATAACAAAACATTAAACTTTTTTTAAAAAAAACTTCGCTATACAGGCTTGCTTTTAGACAGCTCGGGAGTTGAATAACTCCATACCCTCCAACATTTCTACAATGAAAATAGGAACATTCCAGGATCAAAGCAGAAACCAGGACGGCTTCTCTAAATCGGGGACGTCCCTGGAAAATAGGGACACTTGGTCTGAAATGAATGGTGCAGATGTGCCCGCTAAGAGGGTGGCATTTTGCTGGTGGGAAAAAGCAAGCTCAAAGCACGATGAATCCTTACAGCAAATGAAAAAGGATTCAAAGGCCAAAGCATGCAAAGCTGTAAATTGCAATGTGCTTTAATAATGGGTGAAGTAGATCAAAAGGGAACCAAACCTGTTGCTGCCCAGGAAACTCTAATCTGCTTGAATGATAAAAGTACAGTGGTGCCTCGCTTAACGAATGCCCTGCTTAATGAAATTTCCGCTTAACGAAAGGATTTTTCGAGCGGAGGTTGCCTCGCTAGACGAATGCGTTTTACGAAAAATTCATCTAGCGAATCACGGTTTCCCATAGGAATGCATTGAAATTCAATTAATATGTTCCTATGGGCAAAAAAAACAATTCAAAAAAAATTCAATGCATTCCTATGGGATTCGCTAGACAAATTTTTCGCTATAAGAAAAGACCCGTGGAATGAATTAATTTCGTCTAGTGAGGCACCACTGTAGCTTCTTCAGTTGCGAGATATGGGAAACAAGGAAAAATGTTGCAGCATAGAAAAACGTTTCCTCTGAAGTATTCCCAGTAAGGGCAGTAGAGCCCAACCTGCATAAGTTGTGCCACAATTGCCACCTTTGCTCCAATTAGCAATCTGTAAGAGACACAGCGAAAACACGACTAGGGCAAAAAAGGCCTAAATGTAGCATTGAGGGGAGATTATGTTGGGAGGAAAAGATGTTTTTCTCCTTTTGCCCTTGAAGATATGTTTTTCTACTCCTTAAATACAAAAAAGAAAGGCCAGCATGTATTGAAGTCAAGAGGTTCTTGAGAGAGAACAGCTTTAAGTGTGCTGTCTGCATCCAATAGCATAAGAGTTCAGGAAGGTGACACGGTATGTGGCTTCCACAGACTGGAGAAATGTAAGCCTCAATTTTATTTTATTTTTAAGTAAGACATCAGCTCAGACCATGATTAAGCTTGTCACACTAAAACATGCTCAATTGTAACAGCATCATCTATATAAAAAGAAAAGAAAAAAGTGTCATATTGTTTAGCCTACTTTGAGTTTCAGGCCACAAGTCTCTCTTTCCAGAGTCTGCTCAAATGTGTGTTTTTTGTGAAGATGGGTTGAACTGTAAGGGACTATAAATAGGATTCCTGTTCTTTCTCATTTAGATGGGCATAATTGTTACATTTTACCAAATAGCGCTAGGCTTTGGGTAGGTACAAATATAATGAAGTTTTTAAAAATGCAACTAGTTTTCTGTGCAGATGTGAAAAGTGCAATCCTGCTTCAACTCCGTTAAAAATCACAAGAGCTGACCAAAGAGCTGGCTTCCAAAGCCAAAAAATATGTTCCTTAACAAATAACATTCCTCTGTATAGGCTCATGGGGACTGCAGATCAGTTTGTGAATAGTGCCTTATAGTGGTTCCTCTAGCCAGCTCTGGCTGGCAGTGTCTCTCTGGGGTCCCTGGCAGAGGTCTTTCTCACCATCTGCCAGCTGACCCTCTTAACTGGAGTTGCCAAGGACCTGGGACCTTCTGCATATGAAATATATGTTCCAGCACTGAGGTTTGGCCCCTCATCGCTTATTCAGTTTATATTATGTGCTACCCTTAAGCCTCTGGGTAATGCCAATTGCAGCTTTCCTCCCAGTACAATTAGCTTTTATAAAAGAGTGATTTTCTTCAGGTATGCAGTAAGGGAGGAAGTAAGGGTGGAAAGGGTTAACTTCCTGCTGCAATCTCCTGTATTGGCTGCTACTATTTGCTTTTTTATATAACTTCACTTTATAAGTGTAAAGATGTATTTAACAATTTGTCTAGCTTAAAGATAAATAAATAAAGCAAAGCAAATATACAAATTAGGTGTGTGGGTGTGGGCGCACACACACAGACACACACACACACACACACACACAGAGAGAGAGAGAGAGAGAGAGAGCATTTTAAAGTGCAGGCAATGCTCAACTTACATGGAGGTTGTGTTCTAGGGATAACACCTGAAACCAAAATTATTGGATTCTGTGGTGGCTGAAATTGCCAGTACAGTATTCTTTCCTAGGCATACCCTCACTTTCTGTCCCCTTGCTATTTTATTTTATTTTATTTTTGCCAAGTGCATAAATCTGAATGCACACAAGTTAAATGTGTGTGAGTTACGAGTTACCTGTATCCAGTGCTTTTTTTTATGGGGGGATGCAGGGGTACTCCTTTTTGTGAATCTAACAGGAGAAGAAACAAATAATAATAATAAATTGTTTCTTCTCTAGCACAGTGAATTGTCAGTTCCGTTGCTACCCCCAATGGTGGCCTCATTCCTTTCCCAGTGTTTCCTGAGTATCAGACGGAAGCGAGCGTTTAATGTGTGAAGTAGGAGTTGGAATCTAGCACGGTGATTGGTCAGTATCATTGTTACCACCTCCGATGGCTGCTTCATTTCCTTTCCCGGTGATTTTCTTGAGTCAAAATGAGAGTACCCCTAAACATTTTTTAAAGGGGGAAAAAAGAACTGCCTGTATCCTTTAGTAGTAGATCAGGTGGCACAATAAGAAATAATTCTTATTGAATTCAGTAGGACTTGCTTTTGGGAAATCATAATTAGGATTGGTCCATAAAGTAACTACTACTGATGGCACCACCACCACCACCCTAATCTAAAATAGCTCTCATCTTAACAACCCTACAATTAGTTCAGACAATGCTCAATCTTTGTAGACATGGGAGGAGAAAGAATTCTGTTCTGATCATTAGGCAATTATTTCACACCTTGGAGTATGAGATTTGATTACCCTTATTATCCTAGCTTGCACAGTTATACAATGTCATACAATTATCCTTTTGGGTTTTTTTCTAAAGGGAAAAAATCCAGCTACAGCAATTGTCTGCCTGATCTCTTGCAGCAATCACAAGCTCCTGCAGCGCTAATGCTATGCTTTGTTCTTCGTGTAGTTAACTGCAGGCTTCATAAAGGAATGGTGTATATTGCCAAGGATGTCAGTCTTCAGATATGTGACTCTCCTCATGGATTAATATTGAATCACTAGATTTTCAGGGCTGTGAAAAAGAGTCACACATCACTGTTTCGCTTGCATTTAGAACAACAGGAGAAGGGAGAAAGTCCATTGATGTTTGTTTCCTTTTGTGAAGCAGTTTGGAAAGCAACCACAAATCACCTGAATATCTCACTTTGTGCTCTCTGTGTGGGTAGCTGATAGGTATTAAGACAAACTAGAACAAAACAGAGTTGTCACAAAGTTCTGCCGAGCTGGGCTCAGAAAAGAACTGTGGGGTGAATAAAAGACCGTTTCAAGCGAGAAGTGAGTTTTTAGAGCACTTGGATTTTCCTGCAGCTACATTTCCCATGGGCTCCTAGTTTCACACTGTTGTTGTTGTTTAGTCGTTTAGTCGTGTCCGACTCTTTGTGACTCCATGGACTATAGCACGCCAGGCACTCCTGTCTTGCACTGCCTCCCGCAGTTTGGTCAAACTCATGTTCGTAGCTTCGAGAACACTGTCCAACCATCTTGTCCTCTGTCATCCCCTTCTCCTACTGCCCTCAATCTTTCCCAACATCAGGGTCTTTTCCAAGGATTCTTCTCTTCTCATGAGGTGGCCAAAGTATTGGAGCCTCAGCTTCACAATCTGTCCTTCCAGTGAGCACCCAGGGTTGATTTCCTTCAGAATGGAGAGGTTTGATCTTCTTGCAGTCCATGGGACTCTCAAGAGTCTCCTCCAGCACCATAATTCAAAAGCATCAATTCTTCAGCGATCAGCCTTCTTTATGGTCCAGCTCTCACTTCCATACATCACTACTGGGAAAACCATAGCTTTAACTATACGGACCTTTGTAGGCAAGGTGATGTCTCTGCTTTTTAAGATGCTGTCTAGGTTTGTCATTGCTTTTCTCCCAAGAAGCAGGCGTCTTTTAATTTCGTGACTGCTGTCACCATCTGCAGTGATCAAGGAGCCCAAAAAAGTAAAATATCTCACTGCCTCCATTTCTTCCCCTTCTATTTGCCAGGAGGTGATGGGACCAGTAGCCATGATCTTGGTTTTTCTGATGTTGAGCTTCAGACCATATTTTGCGCTCTCCTCTTTCACCCTCATTAAAAGGTTCTTTAATTCCTCCTCACTTTCTGCCATCAAGGTTGTGTCATCTGCATATCGGAGGTTGTTGATATTTCTTCCGGCAATCTTAATTCTGGCTTGGGATTCATCTAGTCCAGCCTTTCGCATGATGAATTCTGCATATAAGTTAAATAAGCAGGGAGACAATATACAACCTTGTCGTACTCCTTTCCCAATTTTGAACCAATCAGTTGTTCCATATCCAGTTCTAACTGTAGCTTCTTGTCCCACATAAAGATTTCTCAGGAGACAGATGAGGTGATCAGGCACTCCCATTTCTTTAAGAACTTGCCATAGTTTGCTGTGGTCGACACAGTCAAAGGCTTTTGCATAGTCAATGAAGCAGAAGTAGACGTTTTTCTGGAACTCTCTAGCTTTCTCCATATGGAGAAAGCTAGAGAGTTTCACACTACTAAAATAATATGCCGGGAGATACTTACTTTATGTAGCAAAAGTGACCCATGCTTTGGTAACTTTTAGGTTGCACTATTGCAATGCAGTCTATGTGGGTCTGCCCTTAAGTTTGGTTCAGAAACAAAAACAAACTTCGTAGAGCATCCAACCCCATATGTGTAACAGAATCAATCACACAGGTTGTCTGTTTGTGGCAGAGCCAAGTTTAAGGTCTTCCTATGGACTTAGAAGGTCTTGAAGGTGGGCCTTTGGGTCTGATCCAGCAGGTCTCTTTTTAGGTTCTTAGGACACCAAGTTCTGCTACTCAAGGTCGAAAGAAAAACTGCTGCTGTAGCTTGGGACGGCCTTGCTGGAGCCCTATAGTTCCAAGTACATGGTGCCTATAGTTGATGGGCTCCAAGATCAAATTGGGGTTGTTAACTTTATACTCCTTTCACGAGCTGTTGTTTGCCCTCAACTTTGCATGCTGGCAACTGGCTTCTCAAAGTGACAAAAACTGTCAGTGATTATAGCCAGTAATTATGCTGATGCCAGAAGGTGATCCATCATGGTGTATTTTGCGTATGGCTGCAGATAATTAATCATGAGCAGCAGCGACCATTCAGCAGCAAAGAAATACATGCTCCAAAGGGCAAGACAGAGTTGGAGCAAAGGATATAATGAGGTTAGAGCTGGCGGGTTTTTCTCAGCTTCTTTCCAGGTTTGAAATTCTACAGAAAGCCTTTGAAATCATTGAAGAATGAGAGCCAACAAGAAGAAATACTGTGGTTCAAGTGTGAAATCATTAAACCATTAGGACATCTTCCTTCCTTCCCTTTCTCTACTAGAGGGAATAGCTAAATTTGTCACAGGTTGTGTGAGAGGTGGGCCAGTCAGGTAGTTTTAGACTCTGGCCTTAGTGGCCTTATGGGAACCATCTTCTTTATAATAATAATAATTTATTATTTATACCCCGCCCATCTGGCCGGGTTACCCCAGCCACTCTGGGCAGCTTCCAACAAAATATTAAAATAAATAAATAAATAAAACATTAAAAGCTTCCCTAAACAGGGCTGCCTTAAGATGCCTTCTAAAGGTCTGGTAATTGTTATTCTCTTTGACCTCTGGTGGGAGGGCATTCCACAGGGTGGGTGCCACTACTGAGAAGGCCCTCTGCCTGATTCCCTGTAACTTGGCTTCTCGTAGTGAAGGAACCGCCAGAAGGCCCTCGGAGCTGGACCTCAGTGTCCGGGCAGAACGATGGGGGTGGAGACGCTCCTTCAGGTATACTGGACTGAGGCTCCTTCAGGTATACTGGACTGAGGCCGTACTGGGAGCCAATGTAGGTCTTTCAGGACTGGTGTTATGTGGTCTCGGCGGCCGCTCCCAGTCACCAGTCTAGCTGCCGCATTCTGGACACAGAGTTGACCTGGACACAGAGTTGACCTGCGCCTCCATGGACAGCTGTGAGACCAAAATGACTCCCAGGCTGCGCACCTGGTCCTTCAGGGGCACAGTTACCCCATTCAGAACCAGGGAGTCCTCCACACCTGCCCGCCTTCTGTCCCCCACAAACAGTACTTCTGTCTTGTCAGGATTCAATCTCAATCTGTTAGCCGCCATCCATCCTCCAACCGCCTCCAGGCACTCACATAGGACCTTCACCAGCTTCACTGTTTCTGATTTGAAAGAGAGGTAGAGCTGGGTATCATCCGCATACTGATGAACACCCAGCCCAAACCCCCTGATGATCTCTCCCGGCAGCTGCATGTAGATGTTAAAAAGCATGGGGGCAAGGACAGAACCCTGAGGCACCCCACAAGTGAGAGCCCAGGGGTCTGAACACTCATCCCCCACCACCATTTTCTGAACACGGCCCAGGAGGAAGGAGCGGAACCACTGTATGACAGTGCCCCCAGCTTCCAAGCCCTCTAGACCATGGGTGTCAAACACAAGGCCCGGGGGCCAAATCCGGCCCGCCAGACCTTGTCATGTGGCCCGCCGAGCGCCCCAGCCAGCGGGACCCAGCAGCGGGACCTTGCTGCTGAAGCACCACGCCAACAAAGCGCCGACAAACAGCTGGGGCCGGGGGGGTAGAAAGGCGGCCGGAGCAGCGCTGCGTGGAGCGCCCCGAGCCACAGCAGGAGAAGGAGGAGGCAGCTTGTCGGGTCAGCACCCAGCAGCGCCGCACGGAGAGTCCCGAGCCTCTGCGACGCAGCAGTGCTCTGTAGCACTTTGAATCCTCCTCCTCCTGCCACAGCTCAGCGCCTGGAAACGGCTGCTGCTGCTGCTGAAGCACAGACAAAGCACCCAGCAGTGCTGTGTGGAGGAGGAGGAGGAGGATTCAAAGTGCTACAGAGCACTGCTGCGTCCCAGAGGCTCGGGACTCTCCGCACGGTGCTGCAGGGCACCGACCCGGGAAGCCGCCTCCTCCTCCTCCTCTTGCCTCACCTCCTCCTCCTCCTGTTGCGGCTCAGCCTCATGAACGTGAGCTCAGCAGCGGCTCAGCCTCACGAACGTGCTTTACGCACTTCTCCTAAAACGGACACCCGCTGCCTCACACTGCACGGGAAATGCTTTTTGCCCCTGGGTCCCTTCGCGCTCTTTTCTGGCGCTGAATCAAGGCGGTGACCCCCCCTTCCCTTTCTTTCTTCCTCTCTCTCGTTCTTATTCTTTCTTTCCCTCTCCTTCCTTCCTTCTTTATCTCTGTCTTCTCTCCCTCTTTCTTTTTCTTTCCTTCTTTATTCCTTCTTTCCTACTCTTCTTTCTCTCACCTCTTTCCTTCCTCTCTCCCTCCTGCTCCCTCTTTTCTTTCTTTCTTTCTTCCTTCCTTCCTTTCTTCCTTCCGTCCTTCCCATCTTTCTTCCTCTCCCTCATTCTTATTCTTTCTTTCCCTCTACTTCCTTTCTTCTTTCTCCCTTTCCATCTTCTCTCCCTCTTTCTTTTTCTTTCCTTCTTTATTCCCTTCCTTATTTCCTACTCTTCTTTCTCTCCCCTCTTTCCTTCCTTCCTTCCTCTCTCCCTCCCACTCCCTCTTTTCTTCCTTCCTTCCTTCCTCCCTCCCTCCCCTCCCCTCCCTCTCCCTCTCCTCAGAAACATAGGATGCTGCTTCATACTTCTGGCCCTTAAACCCTGGAACCAGGAGAGCAGCTCCAGTGAGTCAACCTCAGCCAGTCCCTTTGGTGAAGGGTGGTGGCTCACTGGCAGAACATCTGTCCTGCATGCAGAAGGACCCCAGCATCTCCAGGTACTAGTAGCTCTGCAAAGGTCCTGCATGAAACCCTAGCGAGCCTCCACCACCCAGTGCAGTTACCAAAAATCATTTTTCAATAAATTGTACAATAATTGTACAATTGAATATCTACTTGCCATTATTCTGACTATGTTTCTGCTTTCAGAGCTAGTTATTACTTACATTATTACAAAAAACAGTAATAATTGAATGCAGTGACAATAATTTATGATAATAAAGAGTGGACACATAGTCCTACAGATACAACCGGCCCTTTGAGGGTGACCAAACTGCTGATGCGGCCCCCGATGAATTTGAGTTTGACACCCCTGCTCTAGACGGTCCAGAAGGATGTTATGGTCGATGGTGTCAAAAGCCGCTGAGAGATCCAGCAGAACTAGGAAACAGCTCTCACCTTAGTCCCTAGCCCGCCGGAGATCATCGACCAGTGCGACCAAGGCAGTTTCAGTCCCATGATGAGGCCTGAATCCCGACTGGAAGGGATCCAAATTTAGCTCAGTGGTAGGTCATCCACTTTGCATTAAGAAGGTCCCATGTTCAATCCCCAAAATACAGGTAGGGCTCAGAGAGAGACTTCCTTCTAAAATCCTAGACAACTGTTGCCAGTCACTGTAGACAGTGCTAAGCTAAATTTACCAATGGTCTGACTAATGGTATAAATCAGCTTCCAGTTTTATATGTGTGTGATCTTGTACTTCTTATAAAGAAGTTTTAGTAATTTGCCCTGCCAGGGGCAACTTAGAGGTAGATTTCCATTGCAGACAGCATCAGCTGCTTGCTTTTCTTACATGCCCCCTCCCCAAAAAGCTGGAGCAGATCTCCCTTACATGTTTTTTAAGTGACTGCTATAAGGTTTGCAAACCATTTCCACAAGTTAAAGGTGCTCTATAGCTGATCAGCCACAGAGTCCTTAATTAAATACCAGCTGAAATTTCAAGGGCCATGGAGAAACCTTGAACTTGAATTAGGAACACTTAGAGCAGGCATCACCCTTTATAGAAGTTATGATTTTAACTCCAGCCTAGATCATTTTAGTTCTAATCAGTGAGTTGTTCTATGAATTAGCTTCAAAATCTATTCTTCCCCTACTCAACCATAAAAACCTTTCTCTGTCTTTAGGATTCTCCATTTCTTTCTGTCTCTTGAGTGCTTTTGAAATTCTCTTGACTATTAGCATAGCTGAAGGAGCAAAAGAGGCTTGCCTTGAAGGCTACTTTTCTGTCCTTCATCTACCAATACTGAAGGGAGCTATTGCAAGACTTGTTGCTGAACCTGAACCACTGAGATGACAGCAAAGAAGTAGCAATGTGGCAGCTGCATTAAGAATGGGGAAGACCCTGACCTGCTGAATCCTGAATTAATTGGAATTTCTGTACTGTAGTCCATCAGACAGAATGACACTAATTAAGTCTGGAGGTTAAAAATGCATGGATCAGTGGAGCCATGTTTTTAAATTATAGATAACATTTATGCGAAAATATTTTTAAGCCGAAAAATAGCTGTTCTCACAACTATTTCAGTATGAAATTCATAATGTAGAAAGCAATTGAGAAGTGCATAGTAGGGAGACTGACACATCAAGATTTCGCCGGAGCAAATAATTGCATCAAAGTTTGCAAGGTCTGAGCCAGCTGATTATCAACGCAAAGATTATCAACATCCAAATGATAGTATCCCGCAGTGCCAGAGCAAAACATTATTGTTTAACAGTGTTGAGCCTATTTAAAAGATGAAGGATTCTGTGTCTTAGAAAATTTATTTCAGATTTGCTGAATTGCAAACCCACCCCACTGAGTGGGTACAGGTCAAAGTCTTAATCTTGTGGGAGGGGGAAGTAAAGTTTCCAGGAGTATTTTTATACCACTTTTTGAAATGAAAGATGCTGTCCTTTATATGAAGAGCCACTATCGTAAAGCTTCTGTGCTCTACTTTTAATTGTGCAGAGGTATATATTTAAATCTATGAAGGATGAGATAACAACCCTATGAGATAGACTAACTACTATTGTTCCCATTTTAGAGGCAAGCATCTTTTTTCTCTTTCGTGCAAGTACAGATGATGGCCATGCAACAAAACCCTACTATATGTTTGGAGGGAGGAGGAATTAAAGAACTTTTTAATGAGGGTGAAAGAGGAGAGCGCAAAATATGGTCTGAAGCTCAACATCAAAAAAAAACCAAGATCATGGCCACTGGTCCCATCACCTCCTGGCAAATAGAAGGGGAAGAAATGGAGGCAGTGAGAGATTTTACTTTCTTGGGCTCCTTGATCACTGCAGATGGTGACAGCAGTCACGAAATTAAAAGACGCCTGCTTCTTGGGAGAAAAGCAATGACAAACCTAGACAGCATCTTAAAAAGCAGAGACATCACCTTGCCGACAAAGGTCCATATAGTTAAAGCTATGGTTTTCCCAGTAGTGATGTATGGAAGTGAGAGCTGGACCATAAAGAAGGCTGATCGCCGAAGAATTGATGCTTTTGAATTATGGTGCTGGAGGAGACTCTTGAGAGTCCCATGGACTGCAAGAAGATCAAACCTCTCCATTCTGAAGGAAATCAACCCTGGGTGCTCCCTGGAAGGACAGATCATGAAGCTGAGGCTCCAATACTTTGGCCACCTCATGAGACGAGAAGAATCCTTGGAAAAGACCCTGATGTTGGGAAAGATTGAGGGCACTAGGAGAAGGGGACGACAGAGGACAAGATGGTTGGACAGTGTTCTCGAAGCTACGAACATGAGTTTGACCAAACTGCGGGAGGCAGTGCAAGACAGGAGTGCCTGGCGTGCTATGGTCCATGGGGTCACGAAGAGTCGGACACGACTAAACGACTAAACAACAACAACATGTTTGGAGGGTGGGGGTGTCTCTTGTGGTGTCTCATAAAATAAAATATATTTTCTAAGTCACAGAATGGAATAGAGTATCCTGAATAGGAGCACTCCATACTGCAATATTTTGTTGCAGTTCCCACCGATTATTTCCACTATTACCACACCTGCGCTGTACACGGTGCCTCACAGAGTTGTATAGGCAGCAGAGCTTTGTGTCCAAGTAGCTTACAATCATGAACAGGGAGTGAGGAAATTGTGGAGGGAGAGAGACAGAGAAATGCCATTACTTAAAAGCCTAGATACATGAGGATGAATGTGTGTCATATGAGGTAGAATGCAGAGAAGAAGTTTATTGTACATGTCTAGGCAATAGACATTTTACATTAACATTACAAAATGTTTTAGGCACAAACTTGTTTAAGCTTCACGTGTGAAAATTACCCCAAGAATGCCAATAAATGCAGTGCATAATGCCACAAATCTCCACTGATAAACAGATTTCTTCTGTTTAAAATGAAACAGCCCAAAGGCAAAATGCGTTAGACTATTTATAATTTTAAGTAGTCTCTAAGTACTGAAGTGTGTACCTCGTGACCCAGAAGTTAGTTTAATTAGCCTCAGCTTGGAGGTTCATTTTCAACTCAAATTATGCCATGGTCTGATGCTTTTAAATTAAACTTTAACCACTTATCCATGTAAGTGTATTTTATTTTTAAAAGGCCGTTATAATCAAATAATTAATGGAAGATTCCCAAGGACCAGGCTGAAGTAGGACGGGTGCCGGAGGAACAAAGACAAGTGCCATCCTAGCGACCGTAATCGCTGCTCTCAGAATGTTTTTATGAAAACTTCATTAGCCGAATGCAAACTGGATGGGCTCATGTCAGATTTCCCTGCACGATTCCTTAGCAAAAGGTTTTTTAGTGTCTTGCCTAGATTCACAAAGCGTTCAGTGAAGGATACTGGCAGCAAATATTTAGCCACTGTACATCAGTGGTGAAAGTGCAGGAAAATACATGACTGCTCTCCTAAATGTAAAGAGACATCAGTAATCTTGTACATTTTCTTTCATCTAACCTAAATCACTCAGCAGCAAGAGTTACTGAAACCAATTGTACGTTGAACTGAGGCAATCTGAGATGAACCAAGGACTGATTGCATTCTGTTCACAGCCCTACCATGAACCTCTTTTGAAAACAGAGAAGCTGGGATTCATGGCTCCTTCTTCTTCTCCTCCTCTTTCTTTATTTCTGTATTTCACTAGGCAAAGCCCTGTATTCACTCCTGGATCTCAAGGTCTTTCTTTTTAAAGATCCTAGATACAGTGCTATTTTCCTAGAAAAAAGAAGTGCCAGAACTCACCATGAATGCATGCCTTGTTTTCTTACAATGTCCATGGCGCCCACCCGCGAGGTGTAGAAAATTAAAAAAAGCCCTGGTTGCCGTCATTCATTGTAAAGGACCCAACAGGAGAGTCAATGAAAAGTACTTCTTCACACATTATGAACAGCACAAGCCCTGCACGTTTACTCTGAATTAATCCCACTGTCTCCAGTGGGGCCTACTCATTAGGACATGAGTCTTCAGCTGGTGGGTCTGGACCAACTAGTGGGTCATGACCTGATCCAAGATGAGTTGCAACACTGTCAACATGTGAAATATTTGTTTAAAATGGATTCCCAAATGCATATTTGGGCCAAAAGTGGGTCCTGTATCAGAATAAGTTGAAGTTACCAGCCGTGGGAAGTGTCTTTATGAATCACTGCACAATATACTGGGGACAAACACTGGATCAAATAGCTTTTAAAGGGGCTGGAAAAAATAGTCATATTGTTCTATCAGTGACTCTTAGCCATTATCAGAGGGACCTGCAACAAAAAAGTTGTGATGTAGAGTGCTTCTGTCCTAGCCAGACATGTACTTTTCAATAATATTCTATTTTCCCTGGGTCCCCCTGCCCCCAAGTATGTGAGCAATCTGTGCCCAGTGAGCATGCTTGGTCTTCTAACAAGCATGGGTATTTCCCCCTACTTTTTGTTACTTCTGCAAAGCTTGGGGTTCACCAAGTCTCTGGCTTGTGTGTCGATGGTATCTGTGTTGCCTACATAAAGATAGGCATGTAGAGAATGAATGGGTTCTTTTCTTTCCTTCTAATTTTATTGTATTATGAACAAAAATAATGAGTGGGTTCACTATTTTAGGCATCATAGCTTAATGGAATCTGCACGTGCAGAGGTGGTTTGTGCACCAGTTGCTGCCGGGGAATGGCTATTGCCTTTCTGCCCTTCTTACAGGCTTCCTGGAAGCATCTCCATTGGTTACGGTATAAAGCAGGATGCTGGCTTAGATGTGTCTGTGGTCTGATCTGAAAGCGTTGCTGTGTTCAGTATCACTGGTTGCACATTTGAACAAACATAAATGCCTCGGCTCTAATAGAAGTCACAAGATGGGAAGGCTTGTAGACAGATTCAGAGTTCACAAGGACAGGCATGCTCGTTGAACTTCTCACATTCCGTTTCCATGCACAGTCAGTATAACTTGCAAGAGTACACCTGTGTTTCGGAAAACAATAGGTACCTTTCAGGTGACAGGTGTTAGTGTGTTTCTGTGTGATTCATTTTGATTGGAGAGTTGCTTCACTTGTTTCAGTGCCTCCTCTTTTAGAGCTAAAGTGTGTACCTCATCATGTATGGATGATAGCATACGCTTGGGTCCATGTAGAAATAAGCAGAGTGACAAAGGTAGCACCTTGCAAAGCACTTACTTGTTTTGGTAGGGTTGCCATATGTCCGGAATTTCCTGGACGTAGACAGTATTCAGCCCCCGTAAACAGTGCACTGAAATGTCTGGGGAAATCCAGGAAAATTTCATTAAAAATAGCTTTAAAACTCTTCTTTTTTTGAGATTTTGCAAAGAAATCTCAGCAGCTTTGATGAAAAGAAAGAAAGAAAGGCTGAACAACTTTTGGGTCCCAGTTTTCACTTTTTGAAATATGGCATGCCTAGGTTTGGCCACATTTATCCTGGCTATCTTTAGGCTAGTGATGGGTGCAAATGGTATCTTAGTTGGCAAAGGCGATTTCTTCCAAGCTTGTGAGAGGACCATGGGAAAGTTGAGATAGGTGCTATCGAGAAGGCCCACACACTTGGGGTTACTGAGTTTTGGGCAAAGCCAGTTTTGTTTTGTTTTTTGGGTTTTTTTTACATAAAGTAAAATGCTTAGTTTATTACTTAATACACTTCTAGGCTGCCTTTCAAAATATAATTATCTTTCCAATGCAGTGATTTAAAACACTTTTTTTAAAAAAAAAATCACAATTTTAAAAAAGAGCCGTGTAACTATTGCAATCTGAGTCAACCCCATCCTGAAATGTAATAAAATAAAAACATTTTCCTAACTAAAAGTAAGCTGAAACAAAAGCATACTCAGGACCAGTAGTGGCCTGCTGGGTGGAATGGTGCTGCTTATCAAGCTTCCTAACATGGAAGTCGCTGCCAGTAAGCAAGGGGAAGACATGAGGGAAGTTGGTGATGTGCGGATGGAGCAGTGGAATCATCTGATCTCCTGCTGTTGTACTCATACCGCACCAACCTCTGCACTGTACTCCAGCAGAGTACTCCAGCAGAGACCTCCATGTTGGCAATCCAAGCAAGCAATGCTACCCTGTTTCACCCTGCCGGCCACTACTTTTCAGGGTCCACCTAAAAGTCAACAGGAAATAATATAATCTTACTTCTTGGAGGAGGAAATTCTAGAAATAAGGGCCACCACTGAAATGGCCCTTACTGTCTAGTGCAGTGGTTCCCAACAGGTGGTCCGGGGACCCCCAGGGGTCCGCGAGCTATGCCAGAGGGGTCCGCAAGATGCTATTAGAATAAAAAATATATTAAATATATTTCGTATGGTAACAGATTTTTTGTTTTGGCCGCTTCCTGCATGAGCAGAGTCTAGCGCAAAACTAGAATTAGATAGAGGCAGTAGTTCTGCTGTATGCCGTTAGGTGGCGCTTTACAAACAGTACTGTTTTGCAAAGAGGCAGGGCGCGCATTCTACTAACGCTCACCTCCCCAAGATGCTTTGCGCGCGTCGGCTTCATTTGTGCGCTACTGCGTAGGTACCCTGTCTTCTCCATTCCCCTCCCTCCTCCCTGGCGCATGCTGCCTCTTTGCAAAACAGTAGTGTTTGTAAACAAAGTGTTTTTCGCGGAAGCTACAGTTTGCGTAGTTAAAAATGGACCGTTGGTTTAAAAGTGGTTCATCTCATTAAGAACTGAAAATTAAAACTAACTGTATACTGATGGAGTACTCTGTTGTAACTGTAAAAAAACGTATAAATATAAAATATAAAAAGACTCTTAATTTGGCTCTCACTTTTTAATTTTAGGATTAGGAATTAATGGGGGTCCTTGTCACAATAGCGGCTCGATGAGGGGTCCTCAAGAAAATTTTGTTGGGAACCCCTGGTCTAGTGGCTGCCACCATAACCATATGTGCTGGTGGGCATCCATCCATGCAGAGCCTCTGTAGGCTGATCTTCGTCCTCATGCAGGTAGATGAGTGCAGGCACACCTTCAAGAAGCTCAGTCCCAGATTCTAGAGTTGTCAGCAGTGAATTTGCAATGAAAGCACCCTATCTTAGAGTCTCCTTTAAATTCTTCGTATGTTTGTAAACTAACAGCATAACATGAACTACTTTCCCCTTGAATGATCTCTAAACTGAAAGATGCAGTAATAACCTAGAACGGTTCCTACAAATGGTGTGTTTATAACCAAGCACTCAATATTGAAATTCTGGTTCTGGAAATAAGGATGATGTAGAAATGCCCTGCAGGTGTTCCTCTCCTTTCCTTGCTGTACATACAGGGTCATTTACTTGCGGATAAGACTTGAATTTCTTACATAACAAATGATCATGCAAGTCAAAGCATACTAGATATAGACAGATTACAGAAAACAATAGGTTCTTGTTTATGTTTATGTATTCATATCTCTCTTTTTTATTAAAGATTTTCTTGGTTTACAGAAATATGTGCAATGTCTCTCATAACATTTTGCAAATCAGTTTCATATGTTGAGACATTGGGAAGAAAAGGGGGAAAGAGGTAGATGGAGGAAGGGTGGGTGGGGGTGGAGTGGGGTGGCGATGTTTCTATTTTACTTAATATATATGGGGTTTTTTTAGTTTTTTGGTCAGCGTCATTTGTGTAGGTTCTCTGCTGTTTGCTAGTGTTCCTTTAGTAGTGAGAGATGTTGGGGTTGGTCTAGGGCATGGTTGTTCATTTGTGGTTGGCTGTGGTGGTCTTTGTTTCGTGTGTGAGTGGGGTGGGTGGTTGTTTTGGATCAGGTTAGCCATATTGATTTGTATGCTGTTGGTGGATTTTTGTCATTGTCTTGTTGGGCTGATGTATTTATATCTCTTGTATAAAAAAGGTAAAGGACCCCTGACAGTTAAGTCCATTCGCGAACGACTCTGGGATTGCGGCGCTAATCTCGCTTTACTGGCCGAGGGAGCCGGCGTTTGTCCACAGACAGTTTTCCCGGGTCATGTGGCCAGCATGACTAAGCCGCTTCTGGCTAAACCAGAGCAGCACACGGAAATGCCGTTTACCTTCCCGCCGGAGTGGTGCCTGTTTATCTACTTGCACTTTAATGTGCTTTCGAACTGCTAGGTTGGCAGGAGCTGGGACCGAGCAACGGGAGCTCACCCCATCATGGGGATTCAAACCACTGACCTTCTGATCGGCAAGTCCTAGGCTCAGTGGTTTAGACCACAGCGCCACCCACTGGTTTAAATTAGAATGTTGATTAATATGCGCCTGTGCAATGAGTGAGTCCTGTAAGGGCTTCGGACATTTTTCTGATAGACTTGTTGAGCTTTAAATTCTGTAGATTCTCCTTCAGGCGGTACAAACTGTTTTGAGAGAGTGGGAAAGCTGAAATAACCTCTCCCCTCCTTTTTTTTTGCAGGAGGCTTCTTTTCTTTTTCTTTTTGCGCTGGAACAGTTGCCAAATACCAGAGAATATCACATTTCTTTCCTTTCCTTAAGGCTGTGTAAAGGCACTTGAGGACAAGAATGATCTGTGATATTCACTGCTTCATAAATATTTAAACCCCTTGTTTCCCCCCCCCCTCTCTCTCCTGAACACCACTGTGTGTTTTCAGACCTGTAAACAGAGCCACAAGCACACTCAGCGTGAGCTTTTGCTCAATTGCCTTCCTTAGCTCAGAGCAGCCAAAAGAAACAGAGAGAGGAGAGGGAGATAAGGAAGTCAAAACTTGGCATTGAGGCTGGTAATTAAAGTATTGTGTTTACATGTAATGAGAAGTGTTTATATGTAGGGGGAAATGTAATAAAAGTTCTACTAGAAGCAGACATTCATTCTGCGTAACCATGTATATCTGGGCTACTAGCCACAATGGCAAGATTCTGCCTCCGCTGTCTGAGGATGTTCTTTATGCCAGTTGCTGGACATCACCAGAGCACTGTTGCTTTCAGGTCGTGCTTCTGGGTTTCCAAAGACATCTGGTTGGCCACTGTGAGAACAGGATGCTAGACTAGATGGGCCTTTGGCCCAATCCTTTTGGCATAGCTATCTTCAAGACTCTCTTCTTAAGCTATAGTACAGGCTTCCTCAACCTCAGCCTTCCAGGTATCTGTTTTTTGCTTACAATTCCCATGATCCCTAGCTAGCAGGACCAGTGGTCAGGGATGATGGGAATTGTAGTCTCAAAACATCTGGAGGGCCGAGGTTGAGGTAGCCTGCTATAGTAGCAGACATGTTTTACTGCTTTCTGATGGTTTTCCATCAGAAAGCTAGTGAAGAAACAACGCTTTCTTCATGGCTTTTCTGGATCAGGTTTTTCCAGTGTCAGCAGCTGGTTGCAAGGGCCACCTGCAGGGCCGTCTTAAGCACCCCTTGCGCCATGGTGCGCCGGATCTCTCCGGCGCCCTCCCGCCCCGTTTCCCAGCACGGTGGGTGGGTGGGCGCAGCACGCTGCGCGGCGGGCGGGCGGGCAGGCACAGCACGATCTCTCCGGCGCCCTCCCGCCCCGTTTCCCAGCGCAGTGGGCGGGTGGGTGCAGCGCGCAGCTGCGCGGCCAACCGGCGGACCGGCCGGCCAGTGGGCGGGCGCAGCTTGCGGCGCCCTCCTGGCAGGCCGGCGCCATGGTGCCCTGCGCCACCCAGCCTATACGTAGGGCCGGCCCTAGCCACCTGTGCACCTTCCCTGGCCCTGCACTCCAGGGAGTTGGGTCTACAGCCCTCCATTTTAATTTATATAAGATGCTTTGGAGTAACACTACATTAAGTGGGAATATTATGAGCAGCGGCGTAGCTAGCCGCCTGGCTGCCCGGGGCGGCAAACCCGAAGGCACCCCGCTGGGGGGTGGGGTGTCCGTCGCATGCATGCGTCGCACGTCACAACGCATGTGTCATGACGCGTGATGCACACAGCGTGCGACACATGCGCACACAGGAGCAAGCCGCGGAGTGAGGCAGTCTCGGTTGCATCAGGGCTTCTCCATGGCGGCGGCCGCGTCGCGTGGCAGTGGCCATCAGAGGTGATCAGCCCCGTCCAGCCTGCTGCCCAGGGTAAAATCCAAGGCCTTCCTCCCTACACTTACATGTATTCTAGGGTCTGTCTTTCTTTTTTACTATAATATTTGGGTCTAGGTAATTACTTTCCAAGTTTCTAAAGACATTCTTTTTTTATATGTAATAACCAAAGACTAGCTTTGCCATCTTATTGGAAGTGTCGCTTGACTAGACATAGAATTATTTGAGTTTCGAAGACAGAGTAAGAGAGAGAGCTCTCCTTAAGCCTTGTGTGTCACTGGCTTTGAAGTTTCTCCTTTCCACTCTGTTGGATTATGTCAGTCTGAGCTATACATCTTTTAATACTTGTCTCTTGAAAAGGCAATAAATGGCCTGGAGCACTGTACAGATGGTCAAAAAGTTGAGCTAATTAAGTACAGCTCTTCCCAGGCAAGGTTGTAAAAGCAACTGAGAACTCTACAATGAGCAGGCTATTATAATTTATTTATTTTTAATCACATGTTTTAGAAATGGTGTGCCGGCATTAATACCGGTAATTGTGCACAATCTTCCTCAGAAATGTTTCTGTTCTTGTCCATATTCTTTTGCCTTCTGCCTAAATCCCTTTAGTGTTTTGGCCCAAGGAAGAATTTTCACATGTATTCAAATTTTACTGTTGGCAAAATCCAATGATAACCTATAGAGAGAATGTGTATAATGCTCTGAGCCAGTGGAAGCTAGTGGAAAGTGGACCAGCTGGGCCATCTAGGACAGTGTTTCTCAACCAGTGTGCCTCCAGATGTTTTGGGACTACAACTCCCATCATCCCTAGCTAGCAAGACCAGTGGTCAGGAATGATGGGAGTTGTAGTCCCAAAACATCTGGAGGCACACTGGTTGAGAAACACTGATCTAGGAGGTATGTGGCTAGCACCCCATCCTCATCCCTTGGGAAAGTAACAGCGGACACTTAAGCAGTACAGTTGTACAAGTAACGGTAAAGGGACCCCTGACCGTTAGGTCCAGTCACAGACGACTCTGGGGTTGTGGCGCTCATCTTGCTTTACTGGCTGAGGGAGCCAGCATACAGCTTCCGGGTCATGTGGCCAGCATGACTAAGATGCTTCTGGCAAACCAGAGCAGCGGGAGCTCATTAGTTGCTTCTCTGCTAGAAGAAATGTTCTGTGGCCCTAACCTCTTTCTGGTTCTCTCCCTAGCGTTCTTTGTAAAGAAATAGTGGATACATAAACATTGCAGTATTGTTAATACTTAGCGTTTACGTGTCTTACCTTGGTTCAGAAGTCACCCATGCTGTGACTTTCCTAGGAGTAAGGTACAGTGACACAATGGGACTTAGTTTTGAATAAACATGGATAGGGTTGTTCTTCATACAGGCTTTTCTTATGAGTTCGTACTCATAAATTAGATTTGGCCATGCTCTGTTGCTTCCAATTTCCCACTGAATCCAGGGGGAGTTGCTTCCAAATAAACATTCAATGTCATCCAGTTTTTCTTCCCTTCCTTTTTTAAACTAAGAATCATCAGTGCCTCTTCCTTTTATCTGTTCACAAGACTTTCCACTCTTCCTGGGAGAACCTATGGCTTTATGACCAATGTCTGACTATATCTAAACCTCTGATTTGATAAACCATACATGACAGGAATAAAAACAAAGGCTTTCAAATATTTATGACTTGCATTTTTCCCTAGTTATGATTGTTAGTAATCCCATCTTCATGGTATATTGCCATAACAAGTGTCTGTTCAGTGACATTGTTTGATATGATATTTTTGCACACTGATAAAGAAGGCATTGTAAAACTCAAATAATATTCAGGCTACCAAGGGCCAAACTAGATTTATGCAATTTATGCAATTAGCAATTCGGTGAATACCTCATTTAAAAGTAAATAGCAGACATGGGAGCCCCAATTTAGATTGCAATCCTGGCATGAGGCATAGCGGGATTTAATCCTTTGCCCCTCCATTGTTGTTCTGATCTGCCACACCTCCTATGTACTTTTAAATAAAGCAATTAATGCAAGGGTGAGTTGTATGGGTGGCAACTCTTCTGGTTTGGTCCTAAAATTCACAACACTCCCTGGAAACATATTAGGATATGATTGTATAGTTCTATGCAGGATGTGTAAAGGACTGTTTAAATCCTTGATAACCATATGTGGGAGGAAATGGTATCACGCAGCAGCGAAGTATCACATGCTATGGAAATGGAAGTAATACACTAATATTGATGTAGAGTTGATTATGTTGACATTTGGCAAAAACATGTGGACCTCTATTCGAATATGTGTATTTTTATGAATCATTTCTTCCAATGTTGTTTATCCTTACAGTGTTCGCAGTTCAAATGAAAAGGGTTTCATACAAGAATATTGCTGAGTGCTATTATTTCTAGTTACTCAGTTGTCGAGGCTCTTTGCCTCCCTTTGAACCTTGGCCAGAGTATGACTGAGTATGGGTGCCTGAGAGAGTGAGGGGGTAGGAGCGTGGCATGAAATGCACTTTTAAATTGCTTTGGCTTAGCAACTTCTGTGGTCCGGTGGGTAGAGCTTGGGCTCAGTTCTGAAAGACATGGATTGAAAACAATTTGACCCGTAAAATAAAAAAATTCCTTCAGTAGCACCTTAAAGACCAACTAAGTTTTTATTTTGGTATGAGCTTTCGTGTGCATGCACACTTCTTCAGATACCTGAAGAAGTGTATCTGAAGAAGTGTGCATGCACACGAAAGCTCATACCAAAATAAAAACTTAGTTGGTCTTTAAGGTGCTACTGAAGGAATTTTTTTATTTTACTTCGATCCAGACCAACACGGCTACCTACCTGTAATTTGACCCGTAACACACTTGCACTGCAATTCTGGACATATTTGCTAAGAGTTATTTGGTCTACATGGTCTAAGGAGCTCCACAGCCAGTGAACTATTTTTAAGGTGTAAGATTCACATAAATTGGGCCACCACTTGCCTGAACTAATGTGTAGAGTGTGCACATGACACATTGCTCTAGGTTAATTGGGAGGGGTTTGTGCCAATCTCTGGTACATAATGGCTCATTGTGGCTGTATAGCTTAATGCCATAACTGGTCTTTGACAATCATAAATCATGGCCTAAATGCAACATAGACTTAAGTTTCATTAAGCGCACTGCAGCTGCCGGCCGGATGTTTTGTTGTTGTTGTTGTTGTTTAGTCGTTTAGTCGTGTCCGACACTTCGTGACCCCATGGACCATAGCACGCCAGGCACTCCTGTCTTGCACTGCCTCCCGCAGTTTGGTCAAACTCATGTTCGTAGCTTCGAGAACACTGTCCAACCATCTTGTCCTCTGTCGTCCCCTTCTCCTAGTGCCCTCCATCTTTCCCAACATCAGGGTCTTTTCCAGGGAGTCTTCTCTTCTCATGAGGTGGCCAAAGTATTGGAGCCTCAGCTTCACGATCTGTCCTTCCAGTGAGCACTCAGGGCTGATTTCCTTCAGAATGGAGAGGTTTGATCTTCTTGCAGTCCATGGGACTCTCAAGAGTCTCCTCCAGCACCACAATTCAAAAGCATCAATTCTTCGGCGATCAGCCTTCTTTATGGTCCAGCTCTCACTTCCATACATCACTACTGGGAAAACCATAGCTTTAACTATACGAACCTTTGTCGGCAAGGTGATGTCTCTGCTTTTTAAGATGCTGTCTAGGTTTGTCATTGCTTTTCTCCCAAGAAGCAGGCGTCTTTTAATTTCGTGACTGCTGTCACCATCTGCAGTGATCAAGGAGCCCAAGAAGGTAAAATCTCTCACTGCCTCCATTTCTTCCCCTTCTATTTGCCAGGAGGTGATGGGACCAGTAGCCATGATCTTGGTTTTTTGATGTTGAGCTTCAGACCATATTTTGCGCTCTCCTCTTTCACCCTCATTAAAAGGTTCTTTAATTCCTCCTCACTTTCTGCCATCAAGGTTGTGTCATCTGCATATCTGAGGTTGTTGATATTTCTTCCGGCAATCTTAATTCCGGCTTGGGATTCATCTAGTCCAGCCTTTCTCATGATGAATTCTGCATATAAGTTAAATAAGCAGGGAGACAATATACAACCGGCCGGATGTAAGGATGCCTAAATCTTGTGTTGAATTTAGGCCCCTCTGTTATTATTTTTTCAGATAGAAGGAACGCTGCCTGTTGAAAACTGAGGTGATTATTTGTTTCTCGCCCTGTGCCTTGCTGAAAAAGTCACTGTGTATCTCTGCCGTTGTAGACAAATACATCTTTACATGTTAAATTCAACCTTCAATAATATCACTGCCGAAGTGCCTTCCTATCTGAAGTTAAATGTCAGCACACTTCTCTTTCGAGGTCATGTTAATAGTCTCCTCTGCTTGGGAAATATCCTTTTAGCCATCAGAAGCATTTATCAGAAAGCCTGAGATTTCCACAAAAGAGTAGTTTAAGACTAATGGAGGTTTATTTTTAACTTTTATTATCTTTGTACACTCCCCAACCAGATAAAGGCAGCTGTGGATTATTAAATATATTAGCTAGGCGGGGAAGATTGGACACTACGTTTGAGCACTTGCCAGGGGAGAGAAATGTGTTTAAAGTACTTTGGATTACAAGGAATTTTAGAAGCTTATAAAAGTATGTACCTGTGGGTAAATTATTATACAAAGGACATTTTTAATAAGTTTGTTTTGTTTTGTTTTTTGTTTTGTTATTAAAGGTTTTCTTGATTTACAGAAATATATGCAATGTCTCTCGTAACATTTTTACAAATCGGTCCCATTTATTGAGACATTGGGAAGAAAGAGGGGGATAGAAGTAGATGGGGGGAGATGGGGGTTTTTTTGTTTTCTTTTGTCTTGTGTTTTGTTTTGTTTTTTAAAACCAAAAAATAGCTGTTCTCACAACTATTTCAAAATGGGGATAGACCAAAAATGGGTAACATATTGAACATTTAGGATTCTACTAAGAACATGACATGATCTACAGATGCAACCAACAAATGCAATTGTTCAGTGGCAAATCATAATAAAGAGATCATTTGTGGATGCTACCAAGCACAGGGCGGAATTATGTCTGCAGAGCCATTGTTCCTTCTGCTGTATCTAATTAAAGTGTTGCGTGCCGAGGCACCAAGAAGGCCCCCCAATAACTCACACAGACACCATAATTTTTGTTAAGGTTTTTGGCATTAAAATTTGGCCACAACTTTTTTATTAAAATACAATCAATTAAATGTGAGTGGTTGCTTAGTCATTGGTTCCCAGCCATCTGTCCCGCCTGGGACAGATCTGACTCCCTCTAGCCTAGTAGGGGAGTCAGTAAGTAAGCACCCCCTGAGAGAGGACGGGGCAGGGGACCACAAGCCCTTCTTTGTCCTCTCCCCAGATGCTCCCCGAGGCTCATGCGTGGTCCTGACCCCTAGCGGGGATAAACAGACAAACATGTGGAGCCCGGGATTCCTTTAACGGAATACTTCTATATGGCAGCAGCAATCACATGAGGGTCAGGCCCAGCCAAAATCCGTACCCCTCAACCAATTATTTGAACCAATGACTAACCGCAACCTTACAAGTTGTGACTAGTTGCAGTATGGTAAGCAAAAACCACCTGACACCAGCCAATCAGTCAAGTGGAAAAATTCCTACCAGGCCCCTGAATACAGGCGACCACCTAGACAGGCACTGCAAGGTCAAGCAAAGGGGCCTAAATAAAGCGGAGGGTGGGCGGGAGATTCAAAGCGAGCAGCAAAGAGGTAGCTCAAACTGCTCCTTTGGCTTAAACATAGCAAGGGCTGTCAATCAACAAATTGCAACAAGCAAAAACCCCCAGCAACAATTAAACCACCAATCAAAGCCAAATATCAGACCCCACCCCCAAGGCCCTGGGTCGTCTTGTTAGCCCTGCCGCAACCCATGCTCTCTCCTATGGAGAGAACCTGCTTTGGGGACTCCCACTACAATCTCAAGTTAATGTGTAAAGACTCTGTGCCCCTTGCTGTGACCTGATTGGGATTCTGCCTCCTCCCCCAGCAATTTGTAAAGAAAAAGCTTGCACACAAGGTCAGACTACATGGTTAATGTCACATACAGTATAGTTTGAATTGTTTATCCTTTTGCCATATATTCATATTATATTTGATATTATTTAAAGTTTAAATAATATTACCATATGAGTCAATGGCAAAGGGATATCAGTTCAGATCCACACTTCTGCTAACACTTTTGTGTAGCATCCTATGAGCTTTTTCATCCAGGACCCACAAAGGCTGGCATAAATCCCATGTGCTAGTGGAATTTTGTGGGGTCTGTGTCAGCAATAACAGAAAGCAAGGAAAAGAGAAGTAGAATTCCCCAATAATAGACAAGATCTTCTCAGGGCTGTCTGTCCTGAGAACAATTCATTTAAAGCAGTATTGTTCCATTTTAAACCGCCATGGCTTCCTTCAAAGAATCATGGAAAATGTAGCTTGTTAAGGGTTTTGAGAGGGTTAGAAATACCCTATTCCCTTCACAGAGTGTCAGTTCCCTCAGAGGCTTCACAATCAATCTCTCTTCCTATGGAACTGTAGTTCTGTGAAGGTAATAGGAGTCTTCTATTGACTCTCAGCACCCTTAAACTACAGTTCCCATAATTCTTTGAGGCAAGCCATGGCTGTTTGAAGTGGGATGATACCGCTTTAAATGTACAGTACAAATGCAGCCTGCAATTTAACTGCAGCAGTTCAAACTGCTAGCTGCGCTGTGGCATCTTAAGCTCTTTCAGAGGATCGGAGCGCCAGTTAAACTCAGGCAGATTTACAAAGGTTTATTCTCCCTAGCCGGCCTCTATGCTTAAATGGGCTTATTTTTAAACAGTTTGCAACTCCCTGTCTGACTCAGAATAAAGAGTGGGAGGAATGGCTTTTGAATAGTTAATACATTCTGTGATTTGATTCCCCACCCCCACCTTTTTCTTTCTCTTATCACTGCAAGTCATCGGGGCATTTTTGTTCTTAGAATGCTATGCTGTGTCTTTTCTCCTTTAACGATGCACACAACAAAGAATGTATAGCAACAACTGCTCCCCCTCCAAAAGGGGGGGGGCAGTATATAGCACTGTTCTGGCAAGGTTTCAGAAACCCAAGGAGCTTATGCTTTGCTTTTGATGTTCTTGTTTTCTCTGGGAGTTGCGATACCAGCCGACAGGGTTCCCAAATCACAAATGAGGAAGCTCTGCTACAATGAGCTGTCTTAGAGCCAGATTGAGAATAAAACTGTGGCATAACAGAAAGCGTCAGGAGACACAAGCATCTGAGAATACTCTTTCCTAATCAAAATGACTTTCCTCTTTAAAGGCCTTCTTTATATTAATAGGGGTCAAGAAGCCACTGAAATAATTCCATGGGCACATATTTGTTTCTTCGTAATAGGCAGCATTTATGCAATTCATCACCATCATTTCTCTGCTGTGTTCTGTGACTCCTTCCTGTTTAATCTCAGATTGCAATACAGTACAAGCAAACGGTACAAAAACAAAAGAGGTAGGTTTCTCTATGTCTGCATTGAAGGTGTAGGATTGTGTGATGGAGCAGGTGTGAATGTTCTGGATTTGTGAGGGGTAATGGACCACAGCCATCTGTCATCCACTCACCATCTTGTCATCATATAGACATGTTTTAGCCAAAAAATATCCACAGCATGGAAGTGATTCTGGGGTGCATTGCGTTGAACTGAATTTCAGGCATGCAGCAGGATACTCAGTGGGTTGTTTAATTAAAACTATATCAAAAAAAAATCTTCTTTGAGTATTTATTACAAAAACCCTCCTGAAAAATAATGGGGGCAAGGAGGAATTTCTCTGAAATTCTTTTAGAGGGACTAGCTACTTACCTCCCTTAGCCTTACAAAGTAGACAATTTTTCCTGGTCCCCCCCCCCTTCTTCTTCTTCCTCTTCCTCTTCCTCTTCCTCTTCTTCTTCTTTTAAAAAAAAGATTAAGCCCCACACCTTCCTCCAGTTTCCTGTTGGCTGCACTGCATAGAATGCCTTGGAAGCACTGCATGTCATTTCACATCACTTTGCTCCCAAAGTATTCTGGGAAGTGAGGGCAGTGGAAATCAATTCAAGACTTGTTAGTACGCCCTGTTCAGCCCACGTTTTAAGCGTGTGCATGGGCTAGGCGACTGGAGTACCTTCACCGACCTTCCAATCACAGGAACATAGACACAGCATTCCTGGAGAACAGGTCCTGGTGCAGTGGACTCACACCTGCTCATTGTGAGCACCAAAACTCAGCAGAGTAAAACAGAAGCAAAGCTGCGGAGGTTTTGAAGCATGCCTAATTCATTTCTAAGAGTCACTACAAATCACTACAGACATGCATGAGAGGAGCAGCCCTCATGCAGCCATCTTATCTCTAAACAGATTAGAACGAAAAAAACCTTTCAGTACCAGAGACGGAAGAAGCAAAGAGCAGCTTCCGCTCCCTTGTTTCTCATAACATGAAAGCAAAACAAAAGACCAGGCGATTCTTGCAATGGGAGAGGTGAAAATGCCAACAAGACTCTCTCCACAGCTTCCTGCCCCCTGAGCTTCATGAAGAGACCCAGTAAGTTTAATGTACCTCAATCTAACCATTTATAATTGCAATGACAATTGGTCTTTTAGCAAATAAATTTAACTGAACACCAGTAAGGTTAGTGACAGCCTGAGTGTAGATAAAACAGATTACAGAATGGCTGTTTGTTATGGAGAATTTCATTTTAAGGCCAAGCTAGACATTTGCTGGATGCATAGTGTCCGGCTATGTTTTTATGCATGTTTTCCTCCTCAATTACAGGCGCATGGGGGAGCAATCCATGCCAGAATAATGGCATCCAGAGAGAGGAAGCATATCTTCTTCCTCTTCAGCATTAAAAGAAGCAACGACCACTCCCTGTGTGGATGCATTTCAGAAGATGCACATACAGGTTGCTGTGGTTCATCAAAGAAGCTGTTAAAAATGAGTTGGTGTATCTGGCAAAATGTGGCAAAAGCCGTAGTTGTTTAGGATAAATACCAGTAAGAGAGAAAGGCAGAGCAGTCACTTAGGAAGGGGTGATTAGACTGTGGCTCTCCAGATTCTGCTGAACTACGACTTCCATCATTCCTGGGTATTCATTGTGCTGTTTTGGGCCTGATAGGAGTTGTAGTTCAGCAACATCTCAACCATAGGTTAGTTACCCCAGAACTCAGTGCCCAAATGCATCTCTGTATCTAACGTGTTACTTTTTTTAAAAAATGCAAATTGTATCAGTTGAAAGAGGCTAATTATTAATGGAATCAGAACAGTGATCAGCACATTGTGGAGGAGCAATTTAACCTTTTCTACCCCAGATATGGGACGTGGGCGGTGCTGTGGTTTAAACCATTGTGCCGCTTGGACTTGCTGATTGGAAGGTCGGCGGTTCGAGGCCCCACAATGGGGTGAGCTCCGGTTGTTGGGTCCCAGCTCCTGCCAACCCAGCAGTTCTAAAGCATGCAGTGCAAGTAGATAAATAGGTACCACTCCGGCAGGAAGGTAAACAGTGTTTCCATGCACTGCTCTGGCTTTGCCAGAAGCGGCTTAGTCATGCTGGCCACATGACCCGGAAAAACTGTCTGCGGAAGTGGACAAACGCCAGCTCCCTCAGCCTGTAAAGCGAGATGAGCGCCGCAACCCCAGAGTCATTCGCAACTGGACTTAACTGTCAGGGGTCCCTTTACCTTTACTCCAGCTATGATCCTGAGGAAAATCCTTTCTCTGAATATACCAATGAGTGCTAATTACTATCTTGAAAACATAAATTTTCCCTAGGACTGCAGCAGGGAAGAGAAGGCTTTAATTGCTCTTCCACATGAGCTCTGATCCTATTATAAGCCCCTCCTAGCTGATGCGATTTGTATTTTAAAAAATATGAACATTAGATGGAGATGCACATTGCACAACCTTTATAGATTGACTCTTTTGAACTGAAAGCAATTGTTTTAGAGCAATGGGTTCTCCCAAATTGTCGATGTTTTCTCAAAAACAAGACCCACCATGCTCAATGAGACTTGCTCCCACCTAAGTGTGTTTAGGATCATGCTGTTAAATGTCTCACAAGGGAATTAAAGGGACGTCTGATACTCTGGTAATCCTTTTGTTATTATGAAAGGATTCAGTTCATGTCAAACTATCAGCTCTATAATTTGAAGGAAATTGAGGCCATCTTAAAAGGGGGAAGAATCAGTATCAACAAATCAAATGTTATGTTTAATTGTTCTGCCAGCATCACAAATAGCAGCTTCTACATTCCTGATTTATACAACTGTCTCCAATGCTTCTAGTTCAGAATACTTGGTGTGACTATTACATAGTGATGCTGGGACCTACAGCCAGTACTCTGGCGTGCCAACAATTTAATCATTCAAGAGGTGTGGATGAGCTAATGGAACTCCAATCCCTAGTGGACTGCATTAATAAGAAAACAGTCTGAGTGATACAAGATGAATTTTCAGGTCAAAGAGCTGAGATTTGTGGGTGAGATACTGAACAATTGTGTATAAATGTTGCAGATGACTGTTGCCTTCAGGGATATGCTAGTGTTGGACAGCAATCATAGATACTGTGTATGTCTACTGAAACAAATAAGCAAAATCAGTGGGTGGGTAAAACAGTCTGGCCATTCTTGCAGCTCTCTCTCGCTCTCGCTCTCTCATTGATTGACATGTTTAGACATTGTGTTACAGAGAGTGGGAAGGAAGTGCTGCTGACTCTCAGAGTCTTGATTAAATCACTGATCATATTTAAGACTAGCGAATTGCACATAATTACAAGGGACAGTATATGTGTATAGAGTAAGGCCTCCTTGGATCTATGCACAGACGTCTACTTCTGTGAAGTCCCTCTTGGTGAAGGGAGACACATCCAGTGACAGGAGTGGTAAGCAAGCTTTGTGTCCTATGCAATGTCATCCCCAAATGCAGTACTTGAATATTTACTCCCTAGAAAGTGAATGGCATGCTGTTATTTTTTGGAGAAGGGCAAAGAGTTGTATTCTGGTCCAATCTGCCACTGTTATCCAAGGCAGGGACCATGTTATCCCCTGCACAGGTCATGACCCCAGCCCAATAATACTTGAATCTGCAGTCCTCGTACAACAGTAGCCCCAATGAGGAGACGGATCCATTCCCCAGTCTTTCCCATATGGCTCCACTGCCATTTGAGCCAACATATTGTCTGCTGAGCCTTGAAAAGACACCTTTGCCTCCAGATTCTATGGAAACAACTGTGGACTCCTTGGTAAATCAGGAGCTTCCCCCCAGTTTGAAATCCTGCTGCCAAAGGTTACAGAAAAAGGCAACAGCACCAGGCAGGTAGAACATCAATCTTAATCTTTAAAGTTTGAATTAAAACCCCCAAAAAATTGTTCCCATCCAAAATATTTCTTAAGGAATGCTCAAATGAACCATTACACATATTCAGTGAACATGGTAGGAGTTAGCGATAAAGCACCCACTGATCACACCTCTTCCGCACTGATACGTTGAAGCATATTGATGCATGTGTTTGGCAAAGGCCTTCAGTCACTGGAGGAACAAGATGGATAATCAAGCCAAGCTTCTTCTAACTATATAATTTCTAAGACATCTAGCTAACACCATCCATTTCTTCGCATGCCCAGGCAGAGACCCCCCATCCCCAAGAGCCTACCCAGAAGAAATGAATGACTCATGACAACATGTTGTGGGGTTAAATTGACCACAACTTTATTTAAACTTTCAGGTATAGGAAGACTTTGGCCTAGGCATTGGACGTGTATCCTTCCCAGTCCCCAGCCAGGGATCTGGGGCACATCAGGGTTAGTCAGATCTGTCTGGGGAGAGGGCTGGCTCTGGAAGATGTTTGTTTATGCAGAGAGCCCCACCCTAATTTCACCGCAACACAGTGGGGAGTGCACTGACAACCTTTCAGTGTATGGCCAGTGACTCCCCTCCAACACAGCCCCTGGGAACCCTGGGATCGCCACCGTGGGGGGTGCGCATCACCGCTGCATGCCCCCCCCATTTAGGGAAAATAGACTAAAGGATTTCACCCAAGGCCTAAAACCACCAGAGTTGTGACATTTTGCTACGGGGAAGGTGAAACCTGCCAATGCAGGGGAAATCCTTCCCGGTCCTTTAACAGCAACCATCGTAAGACCATAGCAATGCCCACATACCTGTAAGGAAAAAGTTAATCTGTAATAATAATAATAATAATAATAATAATAATAATAATAATAAACAAAGGGAGAGACGGGTGGGTGAAGCTCTGGAGCCAAGTGCGTGCTCACAGGTTATTATACTCGAAGAGCGGACCAGAGTGAAAACTGCTTACTTTTGGTCCACTCCACTGGCTCCACCTCTCCGCGCCACGGATAGGCTGATTTGAACTGAGGTTTGGTGGGAACCTCAAAGGGCAGTGACGTGATTAGGCAGACCAGTAACTTTGCCAGAGAGTCTCAAGGGGCCAGGGGTACTGCACACGGCCAAGCAAAGGGCGCCCTCCGGTTGATGGGAGAGCGGTTATTTTAGTAGTTCCTGAGATGCCCTTTGTCCCCTTTGTTATTACCGCATAGTGATTGTTTTGGTGGCATACCACTGATTCCTAGACGATTTTGTAAATAAATGGTAATGTGCCATTGATTCCTCTCCTCTGACATTTTAATACTGAGAATCATTGCCATAGTAGGAACAGTGGCAGAGCTTCATGCTCTGGCACCGGGGGGCAGAGAGCAGGTGGGGGCGGGGCTGGCGTGTGTCCTGGGGGTGGGGGGGCGCTGCCTGCACAGGCGGGGCACCCAGTGTGGGCGGGGAGTAGCCGTGATGGCAACCCACCAGGATCACACTGTCGGGGGCGCTGTGCCCCCCCCGCACTCCTCTTCCTCTGCCAGTGAGTAGGAGATCCTTATAATCTCATTGAAAGGGGTTCTTTTAGCTCTATATTTAATAATGGGAGAATATAAAGTACATCTAATTAATCCTCTTGGAAATCATGTTTTAATAACTAAGTTGTCTTTGTGCTTTGAACAAGACAAGGGATTTATACAGTACCCTCTTTATCATAGTTTCTCATGCCACAGAATTATTTTTCAATCAGCCTGAAATACATGGTTTTTGTATGTTTCGTGATGTATAAAATCAATGGTTGAATCTGTGGGCAGGTGATGGGGCTGAGTAATGGAGGGGAAGGAACTAGGTATGCTAAGCTGAGCCTGGCTGAGATGCTTGGAGAAAACATGGGATATAAATGTAATAAAATAAAGAAATTAATGTTATATGTATTTTCAAGGAACTGAGGAATAAAGCTAAGAAAAGGTTTTTAAAAAACATAACAAGAGTATATGTTTGCATCAAAGCAGGTGGCTCTGTCATATCAAAAATGCCTATAGGTGGGGCATTATATGATGCTGTCTTGTGCAACAGTCACATGTATCACCCCAACTATGTCCCAGAAAATGATGGTTGGAGTCAGCATCCTCATTCCAAGCCACTTGGGTTTGCTGGCTTTCTGGGATTTCTCACAAGTGTTTCAGTGTGATCCACTGTAGTAGTTTCTTAGGTTTGAAACTTGAAACAGATAAAAAAAAGGAGGGGAAAGTAAACACAAATTGAAATATATTGCGTTTCTGCAGTGTTGTGATTTCTAAGTCTCCTTCCTGAGATTTTTTAAGGCGTAACTTAAGGTGTTTCTCTTCATCTATTCAGAAAGGAATATAAAGTTTATAGATTAAACGTAACACACCCACTGGGGTGGCTTGGCGTTCTCCCTGAACATGAAAAAGATTGAAATATACAAATCAGCTGCCACTCTCCTTCCATCCTTCCCCAGCTCATGATTAATTCCCAGTGTTCCTTGCTTCTGAGCAAGCTGCCTTTTTCTGTATTACCTGATGAAAAGGAACCTAATATAATGTGAAATTAATCAAAACAAGGGTGTAGCAAACTGGTAACTGCAATCTTCAAAACGCTTTCAGTGAAATATTTAGAAGACTATCACAGATACCGGTAGTACAGCCAGTTAAAGGCTGATCATACCATTCAGTCTAATGAGGTTTTTTGCACAGCTGTTTCATACTGATGGTGTCTTATCTATTTTGGAATAGCTGCCATTATCAGCAACTGCAGCACTAAAAGAGCATCGCAGGCTTATTCGATGAATGTTGTTCCTTTTTCACTTTCACTTCCTCCAACAAGCTACACTCATCAGCTTATGGAGGCTGAACTATTTCTGTAGAACATAAATCCAACACTGACATGTTATAGCTGGCAGGGTATCGTTTTCAGATTGATGGCAGCCATATATATGTTTTCCAATTTTGAAAACTTTCATTTAATTGTTTTCTAATATTAATTTGAAATGTGCTTCTGTTGCAAATACTTGCATCAGGCAGATGTTTGTGACAACACTGCATGAAGACAGAATATCTACACAACATTCCAACAATTTCTCTATTACTATCATATATTTAGCAATAATCTTTTAACTTCCTTCCCACATGGCATGCATCAGAAACTTAAGTATGGAGTGGCTGTGACTCTATGCAGGGAGGGCAAATTTTATTAGCCTTGTTATGAATTGCAGTGGGTAGCACAGAGGGACCCAGCACAATGTTGACTTCCTTCCCAACTAGTTCATGCTACACTACAGTATGTAGCATCAGTATTCAACAATTTTTTAATATCAAAAGCTACTGGGTGATCTAGGGGACCCAGGTGGCGCTGTGGTTAAACCACTGAGCCTAGGGCTTGCTGATCAGAAGGTCGGCGGTTCGAATCCCTGTGACGGGGTGAGCTCCCGTTGCTTGGTCCCAGCTCCTGCCAACCTAGCAGTTCGAAAGCACGTCAAAATGCAAGTAGATAAATAGGAACCGCTACAGCGGGAAGGTAAACGGCGTTTCCATGTGCTGCTCTGGTTTGCCAGAAGCGGCTTTGTCATGCTGGCCACATGACCTGGAAGATATACGCCGGCTCCCTCGGCCAATAATGCGAGATGAGCGCGCAACCCCAGAGTCGGTCACGACTGGACCTAATGGTCAGGGGTCCCTTTACCTTTTTACTGGGTGATCTGGTAAAATCCATGAAGTAATACTACCCCTCTCATATTTTATTGACCTCTTATGACCAGGCCAAAAGCAGAGTGGAAAGGACTGGGGAAAGTTTGCATCCTGCAAGCAACGCTCAACCACTTTGCTGGAAAGGAAGAGGGAGCTGGTCCTTAATAACTATCACCTCCATTCAGTGTTGTTGTTTAAAGGGGCTTATCACTGCCTTATTTGAAGAGCCAGTAAGTCTCCTCTCCCAAAGTGAAGGATTAGCTCTTTTTAAATAAATAAAAAGTCCAAAGGAGAAAAGAACAAAAAAGGCTACAGCAGATTGACTTGATACCAAGATTCTGAATCAAGTCTCCAGGTAGACCACTGGCTAATAAACAAAGTGTTTTGTTGTTCCGAGGCTACAGAGCTTTGAAAAAGTTTGGGTAACATTGAAATTGTTGGAACAGATGGAATATGGACTTACTGACGTTGTTGCTTTCATAATATTCTGCAGTGCAGGAAAGCTAAAAAGTCCCTGTGAAGAGTTATTGGAATAAGCAGTTTTGAAAACTGAAAAGCTGCACATTCAAAGAGGACCGCAATGGATCAAAAAGTTGTATTGTGTAGCCTGCAGCTTCCCCAAATATGCTGAGGTTCTTCAAAGGCAGTTGCACAACAGTGCTCCTTTCTGAAGAATTTCATCTTACCAAAACTCAGGTTTATCTGAATGTGAAGCTTTAAACTGATACGTTGACTTGGCATAGTTGTGTCCTAATCCTTGTGCTTAGGAGCAAATATCACTTTCCATGGGCAATTCAACCTCTTATGCAGGTGTAGCCCCCATTAACTTCAGTTGGAGCTCAGTTGTTTAACTGACAACTTAGGGTGAAACGTTAGCACTTCCTGCAAGTTAACAATGTATTTTTCATGTCATTCCATCCTAATATCAGTCATTCCCAATAATTGCTGATGTATTTTCATAAGAACATTTTTTCCCCACACACACACAACTTTCAGGGAAATTTTGTTTTATTTATTAGATTCATATACCTCCCTTCAGATCTAAGGGTGGTTCACAGAATAAAACATAGAGAACAGAACTTAAAATTGTGGAAAGGAGATACTGAGACATATTCACACTTTTCTAAATGGAAGGTAATTGATTTGTAAACCTCTATAGATGTCCGCAATACATGCATCCATTTTATACTATGATATATACCGTGTTTCTCCTAAAATAAGACGTGCCTCTAAAATAAGCCATGGCACGATCTTTTAAAGGCAACAAAAAATTAGACATCCCCCAAAAATAAGACGTGTTGGGGGGGGTACCGGTACCTACCCGACCCTGACATTCGCGGGACCCTCCTGGGCAGGAAATAGCCGCCTCAACCCTGCTCTGAGGCCGTAGCAGGAGACCCGGGAACTCCCCTGCGGAAGAATCGGGCACGCGCGCAAAAAACAAGTAAGCGGCGGCTGATCCTTCTGGCCCCGATGCCGTCCGACGCCACAAAGGAGCCTCAAATGAAAGGGGGAGCGCGAGCGCTCCAACGCAGCCGTTGCTGGAGTTAGCCCCCAGGCGTCTCCAACCGAGAAGAAGCTCCGCAGAAAGCCCCCTAGGAGGTCGGAGAAAAGGCAGCTTCGTTGCTGAAGCCGCACACACCGCCGCTCTCCAGCTGATCGGCGGGGAAGCGCCCGCCCAGGCGAAGTAGGGGTGGACTCCAAGCGAAAAGCAGGCACAGCTTCCTGAGCACTCACGGCTTCTCGAGCACTGGCGGGGTGGCCGGGGCAAAGTCCCAGCCGCGCCGCACCGCACCGCACCGTACCGTGTGAAGCCCAGGGACCCGGCAGCGGGCGGCGCACAAAGCCCCAGGACCCGGCAGGAGCCAGCGGCAGCCTCAGCTGCGCCGCGCGAAGCCCCAGGACCCGGCAGCGGGATCAGTGGGCGGCGCACGAAGCCACAGGACCCGGCAAGAGCCGGCAGCAGCCTCAGCCGCGCCACGCTGCGTGAAGCCCCAGGACCCAGCAGCGGGCAGCGCGCGAAGCTGCAGGAGCCGGCAGGAGCCGGCAGCAGCCTCAGCCATGCCGCGTGAAGCCCTCGGACCCAGCAGCAGGCTCAGCGGGCGGCGCAAGAAAGCCCCGTACCATACTTAATAATGCTGTACCATGCTTACCGGTAATAAAAAAATAAGACATCCCCCGAAAATAAGCCGCGATGTATTTTTTAGAGGAAAAATAAATATAAGACGTGTCTTATTTTAGGAGAAACACGGGTATTTTAAAAAATATGAACCACATCAGTGGACAGTGAAATCTAAGAAAGATTTGTGCAAAAGAAACCAATTGCAGCAGAACAGAAAATAGCAGCTCAAAATGTCAGAATTTATTGAAGCATGTTTATACATGTCTACTTCTAGAACTTTCTATTGAATGAGGGGACATGGATTATTTTAATGTGTTTCTTGAGCAGAATATCTGTGTGCATGCTTAATAGGAAAGAAGCTCTAGAGAATGGGTGGCAATGCTGTGTCTCTCCAGATGCAGTTGAACTACACGTCCTGTCATCCCTGACCATTAACCACACTGTCTGAGGCTGATGGGAGATGGAGTCCAACAAAGTCTGGATAGCCACAGCTTAATCTACCGTGTTCCTTTTCATCAGAAGACTGATGGGTCAGAAGATGGTGCAGAGGAACAAGCTTCCCGAACTCTGAAGCCTGAAAGTTTTAATCCCCATTGCAATGTCACACTTAATGGGACCCTCATTGGTAGCTGCAATAAAAACAAAGCAATGAAACAAACTATCTGTGGAGAATGACCTGCTGCTGTGTGTTTCTTTGATTCAACCCAACATAAAGTAATTAACTGATACCCCAAAAAATCAAAATAAAACTTGAGTCTGGGACACAAATGTATTTTCTAGTGAAACTTTCTTCTTAATCATACCACATCAACTAACCACAAGTTATATCAACTAACCACACATATAGCTGAACAAACTTTGCTGAGGGTGTCCTAGAGCTGGCAAAACTACAGAAAAGGGCCACTGAGGCTGTAATCCTATGACACTTAACCTGCAAGGAAGCCCTAATAAACACAGTGAGCCTCATTTCTGAGTAAATATTAATAGGATTACTCTAAGTAAGGACACATAGGATTGCACAAATATTTTAAAGGCACGGAAAGCTTGAAGAGGATTAGTTCTTACATTTTCCCAGGTCTTCCTCTAATTTCCCAGATAGAAGCTTTTGTCCTCACAGCAGCCCTGTGAGGAGGTTAGGCTTAGACCAGGGTAGTCCAGCTTTTCATACCAAGTGGGTTGCAAGAGTACACAGGGTAGGGGGAACAAGGCCAAAATTGGATATTGCGGGTTCACCATCATGGTGAGCACGATTTGCGGTGGGGGCTTAACAAAACACTCCTGAGTCCAAAGGTGGGGGCATGAGTGGTCACTCCTCTGTTGCTGGGCAAATTCGGATGTTGCGATTTTGTGGGTCAGCCCCCTGGGTTTAAAAGCCAAGGAAAGAGGTTTCTCTTTCTCTTTGGCTGCTTTTCGGATCCCCACCCTCCCTCCGCTGTTTTTTAGGCCTCTGTGTTGACATTGCTGTGCCTCTCAAGGGGTCGCCTGTATTCAGGGGCCTGGTAGGAATTTTTCCATTTGGCTGATTGGCTGGTGCCATCTGGTTTTTGCCTACTGCATAGCAAATAAGTCACAACTTGTAAGGTTGGCAGTTAGGCATTGGTTATTGGTTTTATATGGGGTCTGTTGACTTCGTTGGCCCCTTGTGTTAATGCTTGAGTTAGGGGAAATACCGGTCAGGAATACAGGGGCTCTATGCAGTGTCCATATCGCCGGTAGGGGACTAGCAACACGCATGAGCCTCTGGGAGACTGAGGGGAGAGGGGAGAGCCTATTGGACCCAACTCCCTGTCTCTCCCTGTAGGGTTTCCCCTTGTTGACAAGGCGAGTTTATTTCTGTCCTTAGGTGACAGTTGGAGAACCAATGCCTATGCAACCACTCACTGGTTTGATTTGTATTCAATAAAAGTTGTGGCCAAATTCATGCCAAAAACCATTAAACAAAAATTCTGCCTATGGTGTGAGTTATTTGAGGTGTGGTTTGGGGGACCTCCACACTCAATTCTCCCCAGCCCTTGCTCTGCCTTCCCAAAGCTGGCTAAACGACTGTGGGAAGGAGGCACAAAGCTCTAGCAGGGTCCTTGATCTTCTCATCATCTCTACATGTGACATTGGGAACAGGGCATCTCCGCTTCCTGCCACACCATTAAATCACAACCTTATCTCTTTTCTGACAGCAATGTTTGTTATTTTTTGTAGAGTTGTGGAAATTTGTGGTGTGTACATTGGGACCATTTGGGGTGAGTGGTGCAGGCGTTAGGAATGATTTCCCACAATGCCAGGAGTAGCTTAAGGTATGTTTTAAAGAGATTTTAAAAAAATTAAAAAAATAAAATAGAAGTATGTCAACGAGGGTTTCAGGCAAAACAAAGCAAATGTCAGCAAAATGACAGGTTGCAAAATTGGAGTGACTTTTCACATATCTCATAAATATGTAAACCTTGGCTTAGTTGACAAGTTATTGTCAAGAGCAATTTGAAATTGTTACCATTAATTATGTCATATGGGTGTCATTTAGACATTGGTGTGTTAACAATGATCGGATTATGTACGTACGACATTCACAAAGTATTTATTTCTATCACAAAAGTCATGCTTCCTCTGTTTTGCAGGCCACAAAATCGCTTAGCTAATTTAACATTCCAAGACTTCTTTGCACTTGAACTCCTTGGGAAAGAGTTACTAGATAAATTTTACCTGTATAATGAGTACGTTGGTTTAAACACACACACTTCAGAAACAGAGGAGAAATTATGAGGCTGCTTATGTGGCACTGTGGGTTAAACCACAGAGCCTAGGGCTTGCCGATCAGAAGGTCGGCAGTTCAAATCCCTGTGATGGGATGAGCTCCCGTTGCTCGGTCCCTGCTCCTGCCAACCTAGCAGTTCGAAAGCACGTCAAAGTGCAAGTAGATAAATAGGTACAGCTCCAAGAGGGAAGGTAAACAGCGTTTCCGTGCGCTACTCTGGTTCGCCAGAAGCGGCTTTGTCATGCTGGGCACATGACCTGGAAGCTGTACGCCGGCTTCCTCGGCCAATAAAGCAAGATGAGCGCCGCAACCCCAGAGTCGGTCACAACTGGACCTAATGGTCAGGGGTCCCTTTACATTTACCTTTATGCTATATAATGTTCCTCAGATGGAGATATTTATGCGGCCAGTCACAGATCTTATTTCTTAACATGTTCTCAATTGTGTTCGTTCTTATTTACAAAATAGTAGCTTTGAGGTGGGAAATATATGCTGTTCAGGCCACATTCAATTCCTGAAGCACTTTCTTTAACACTGGGTCCAAGTACAAAATCCCAGCTTCACATATTTTTTAAAAAACAGTCAGGGTGTGTTCACACCACGACTTCAGTCACATTTCATTTGTGTGTCTTCCTGGCTCCCTCTGAAATAATCTTTATGTTGCTACATAGACATTTTCTGCCCAGGGCTGGTGCAGAGTAGTGACTAAGAGAGGAAAACAGGGATCAGGAAGTTCTTGGGTCGAATCTCATGTCCGCAATCAATTCACTAGGTAGCCTTAGGCAAGGCAGTCTCTCTCAGCCTTAGTCCTCCCAGCTAAGACAACCAACCATGCCCTAGGGCCCCCCCAACCTCTGATCCTGGCATCCAGCTAAAGTGTGGGCATGTTTTAAGGGGGCATGTTCAGTGTAGGAGAGAATGAGCCAATGTAAACCTGAACTGGGCAATACCAGGGATGGCTATGGGCAGGATTCCTGTTTTGCACTAGATGACCCTCGGGGTCCCTTCCAAATCTACAGTTCTACGTTGTGCTTCTTGATTCTCTCTCTGCATCTGTGCACACCCTTCGCTCCTTGTTTCTTCCAGTGCAGTTCTTAAAGGAGCATCCCTTTTTCTGATAATCAAATGGATAGCACCTATCCATTGTATCCAATAATATGTTCCAAAAAACAACAGCAGCATGAATGTGAAAGAAAACAAAAAAAATCATCCCCACACCCCCCCCCCACACACAAATGACATCTGAATATACAGTGGTACCTCGGTTTATGAACACAATTGGTTCCGGAAGTCTGTTCATAAACTGAAGCGTTCATAAACTGAAGCGAACTTTCCCATTGAAAGTAATGGAAAGTGGATTAATCCGTTCCAGACGGTCCACGGAGTAAGCGTTCATAAACTGAAGCGAACTTTTCCATTGAAAGTAATGGAAAGTGGATTAATCCGTTCCAGACGGGTCCGTGAAGTACTTAAACTGAAGCGTTCATAAACTGAAACATGGGTGTAATTGGTTCCAGAAGTCTGTTCATAAACTGAAGCGTTCATAAACTGAAGTGAACTTTCCCATTAAAAGTAATGGAAAGTGAATTAATCCGTTCCAGATGGGTCCGCGGCGTTCATAAACCGAAAATTCATAAACCGAGGTGTTCATAAACTGAGGTTCCACTGTATTAAGCACTGTCTTTGTGGTGCTTTGGGTTGTCTTGTAGGTCTTCTTTGGAGTTTTTCGCCCAGGGTAGGATATTTCTGGCATTTGCCGCAGCTTACCGTCGCATTGTTGAGAATCTGCTTTCTCAGCATGACATGGTGCCCCGGGTTCAAGTTCCTCAGCGTTCCCTTCTATGAGTTGAAGATGCCATCTGTTCATCCTGTACGATTCACCACTCGATGTCAAGACCCTCTCACCCCACCCGTCTGGAGCTTGATAAACCATATGGTTGTTTTTTGTTGCATAGCAGGAGCGCAAAGCAGGGACTGGCAAGGCGCATGTTGGGCACCCCCCTCCCTGTCAGTTCTGGATGCATTTTGCACTGGTGACTTACTGGAATCGTTTCATTGGTTATTTCAGTCGTGGATGTTTATAGTTTAATGATTTGGTGGAGTTGTTTTATTGCTCATTTTAGTTATGGTATATTTTTAATTATTCTGTATTGGGTTTTATGTTTTGTAAAATGCTTAGAAGCCATATGGGTGTTAAGCAGTGGTGTGTGTGTGTGTGTGTGTGTGTGTGTGTGTGTGTGTGTGTAAAGAAGAAGATGAAGAAGAAATGTGTAGGCGTCGTTCATACCCTATTTGCCCCAATTCAGATAAATTATTAGAGGAGGGGGAAACATCAAATAGTGTTACCACTGATTTTCTTGGCAATGCCTTTGCGTCTTTAACAACTGCACGACAGGCAGAAAACCAAACTGAGTAACTTTCACTATCACTTCATGCTGCACTGTTTTAATTTCTTGTGACCACATAGCTACTTTAGGGCCAGGCAGTGTCAGTGGGGCAGGGGCAACTCTAACATAGGAGCAGGAAGGTTGGCAACCTTGATTTAAGTGCATCTCAGGGAGCTGAACTAAGCGTTTGGGCATTCTGCTTGGGCACGCTTAATTACCAGGAGAAAAAAGCAAACTGTCTTGCTGCTGCTATTCTTTCTATAAACTCATGTCTGCATTAAATGAAGATAAAGATGGCCACACACACACACACACACACACACACACACACTACAATGGAGAATTTGTTTATAGGCTATCAGTAAAGCGGACATAATGCTGCCCTTCATCATTGCTTGTCATACCACTGACAACCTATAAAACTTCTGCTTCTGCATAACTCTTTATTTGTCTGTTCCTGTGCCAGCTTAGACCCTGACAGGTGCCTGGCATGTATCAGCAGTATGATTTATTACCTCATTTAATAAACAATGTGAAGAAAAGAATGAGATATTTTCTTTTAAAATTACAAATTAGGAGCCTCCTCTCTCTGTTTAATGACAAGAGCCCTGGCTTCATCTCTATTTGAGGTGCTCCATTTATTGCCCGGGCGGTGGGGTTGCTGCCTGTTGTTGGGGTTTTTTGTCGCTCTACAGCCTGTCCCTGGAAGTGAAATTTATGCAATACCCCAGCATACAAATGAAAGCATCCTAGCTGAATATTATATTGACATGGCAAGCTTTCCTGAATGGATTCCACTGACAATAAATAGCCTGGATGTGTTGTCTTCCGAAGATTTAATGACCACTTCATTTCAGTTGGATTTCTCTTTTCCACATAATAATATAATTCTGCAGAAAAATTGCCCAGACATTTCCCTCCCCACCTCACACCCCCGCTTCTACTCTCGACACAGAGTATGTAGGTTTATGGGAATGCTAGACTTTGCCAGCTTTGAGCAGACTTGCCATGGCTAGGGACATTTCCATGCAACCACTTCATGCTCTGAACACACCGGTGTGGACAGTCATTTCCTCTTTCCAGAGAAACCTGGCAACTGTCAATCTGTGAAGTATATGTAAACCAGGAGCATGTCTGAAAATATGCAGCCAATAGGTCTTAGACTTTTTGTGAGGTTTTCCCCACCTAGTGCCTGCCTCTCCTTCTTGTTGGATGCCCCACTCCCCTACAAGCACAGATTGCTCTGTGATCCTTGGCTGTCTGTATCTAACTCATTTGATGCCCAAGCCCCTCTGAATCTGCCCCTTTTGGCTCAGGACTCAGACAAATCCAGCGCACAGCCCTACTATTTACATTAAAAAACCATGTACACATGCTTGCATCACAATCACACAATTAATTGCATCCATGTAATTCATGGCTGGGACACGGGTGGTGCTGTGGTCTAAAACACAGAGCCTAGGGCTTGCCGATCAGAAGTTCGTTGGTTTGAATCCCTGCAACGGGGTGAGCTCCCGTTGTTTGGTCCCTGCTCCTGCCCACCTAGCAGTTCGAAAGCACATCGAAGTGCAAGTAGATCAATAGGTACCACTCCAGCGGTAAGGTAAACCATGTTTCCGTGCACTGCTGTGGTTCACCAGAAGTGGCTTAGTCATGCTGGCCACATGACCCGGAAGCTGTACAACGGCTCCCTCAGCCAGTAAAGCAAGATGAGCGCCGCAACCCCAGAGTCGTTCACAACTAGACCTAATGGTCAGGGGTCCCTTTACCCTTTACCTTTAATTCATGGCTAGCCTAGCCCATGGTGGCTGGTAGGAATAGGTGAAGTTTTCCGTTTTGACTTCTGTTCCCTTTGCATTTTTCCAATCTTATGTTCAGTACTCTGCATTTCCACACAAGTTTGCATTTTAAAAAGAAGTCATTGTGAAAATTATTTAGCATGTTGGTGTGATTTTTTCCTAATGTACACATTGTGCACACTATTCTGCCTAAGTACACATCTTTGCGAATAATTCTTTTTTGTGCTATTTTCACTAATATATGCATTTTATGCACTTTACCTAATATATGCATTTTGTTACACATTACTTAGCTAGAGAATTGCATTGCAAACTTTGGAAAGTGTGAATTTTAAAGGATGGCTGTTCACTTACTGTTTTGGAAAGTGTTGATTAGGTAGGCTCACTTTAAATGACTACTCACTACTGGGGGGGGCATCCTTCACAACTGGAGATACATATGGTTTGATCTATTCAAAGAAAGAAATGAATTGGATAGGGTGAGGTGCTTCGTGCAGTGTTTGTTTGTTTGTTTCTTTTTTGTTATGAATGTACTCAATAAAGTTGTCTTTGAAAGGGCAAAACTGCAGGCGGTGATACAATTCTGTTGTTTATGTTGAATTAGAAGGCAAAAAGAGAAACGGAAAACTCCCAAAGGCACCGTCTCCTGATGCAAACGCAGAAGGATTGAATAAGACAAAATACTGCTTGCTTTTATTAGCAAAGTCTTTGCAACTGTTCACTTGCTACAAGCTGTTGTCCAATTGCTGAGGTTGCTCTAAAGTTGATTCCCTCTTGGCCTTACCCGTCAAAGCCCGTCAGTTATCTTGACTTCACAGCCCAATTTTTTTTCTGTGTGTCTTTTTGCATAATTAATAGGACTAGCAAGCCCACTTGGAAAGGGCATCATTTACAAAACCATATGCCAGAATGTTCATCTGGCCTTAGGCAGAAGGCACTGGAGGGTCAATGAACACCCTGCAGTCATTTTGGCTGTGATTATATGGTTGATGGAAATTTGCCAACAGTGAATGTGCCGTGAAAAGGTCTAAAATGTCACTGGCTTCCTCTGTGTGTTTAAACATTTGCAATTTATGAAGCATTTCAGAACGGGCTCTGCAAATAATAAGGAACTCTGAATGCGCTAGAAAGGAAAGCTATTGAGTGCTGTGTTGGTAAATATTATGTGTCGTCCAGTGTCATATGTTCTCAGCTCAACCATTCATAGGTAATGTTTCCATGTTCTCCTCCATGTCTTTGCAGAACACTTGAGAGAAAAGCTGGAGGAATATATGGCACGTTTTGTCAAAGTGAGAATTGTGCGCACCAAAAAACGGGAAGGGCTCATTCGCACCAGACTACTTGGAGCCTCAATAGCTAAAGGAGAAGTCTTGACCTTCCTCGACTCCCATTGTGAAGTCAACGTGAACTGGCTGCCTCCTTTACTTAGTAAGTTATACTGGAACTTACAACATTAGGATTTTCATGGTACTGAAACATATACTTTATCTCATGAATACGAATACATTCAGGATGCACAATTTGTGGCTTCCAAAATTTTATTTAGGACAACCTGCCAACAGCATCTATAACTCACCTGTATATTTGGACCTGGAAGTGAAACTTCCTAGACTGTGATGCAAAATAGGATTAGCAGAAGAAACATGATGAGAATTAAAATGTTTAGGATGGAACTCTTATTCATTTGGGCTGAATTCAGCACTGGCAGCTGGAGTTGCCCACTAATGGATCTTGAGGTGGCATGTTTTGAAACAGCCTTCCCCAATCTGGTGTCGCCCAGATGTTTTGGACCACAACTCTCATCAGCCCCAGCCAGCACAGCTGTTGTATTCTGAAACATTTGGAAAGCACCATGTTCGGTGACAGTTGTTTTAGATTTGAACATCTGACCCTATTCTGTGCCTTTTATAGAATTATTTGTTTATGTTGTTAAGAAGAACTTAAAAATGAATATTTCCCCATATAATTTAGTTACTTTTCCACTAGTCCAACCTATTGAGGATGGAACAAAAAATGTAAAAAAAAAAAATCCTTCCAGCAGCACTTTAGAGACCAACTAAGTTTGTCATAGGTCATAGGTATGAAGAAGTGTATCTGAAGAAGTGTGCATGCACACAAAAGCTCATACCTATGACGAACTTAGTTGGTCTCTAAGGTGCTGCTGGAAGGATTTTTTTAATTAAAAAATTGTTCCGACTACGTCAGACCAACACGGCTACCTACCTGTAACTAGTACTATTGAGGATGGATGAGCAACAATGGAAAACACAGCACTTGAACCAGGAGGACATGTCCACTTGGATGATTCTGGCACATCTGCTTGGGGGAAAAATTCAGAACTGTTATATTGGGGGCTTACTTAACATGGAACTTTGGAAATCTGAGCCTGTTGACCATTTACCAGCTTAATCAATGGCTCCCACCAAGAGAAGCTATCATAGCTATGCATCTAATGTGTTCTACGGGCTCTCTGTTTTGTTTAGTCATTGGCCGTAACAGAAAAGATTTGATTTGATTTGACCTATGCACCAGATTTTGCATTTTTCATGAATGTTGTAAAACAGCTCTCAACAACTTAACTATACATCAAAATATACATGCTGAGAGAAAATATACTTTTTAAATATTTGAGATGGGTATTGTGAGGGGGAAAGAGTACAGAGAGCCCCCCCCCATCCTGAGGAGTAGTTCCTCCACCAGCAGCGGGGGCAGCAGCGAGGGGGAGCAGTCCAGTGGGGAAGGAGGAAGTAGGGGACGGGGCTCTGGCAGGATAGCAGAGCCTCTGCTGCACGTGGGAGAGGAAGTGAGAGAGGGGGGAAAGGGGGAGAAGGAAAACATGGAAAGGAGACCTTTTTCCCCTCCGGTTCCGGAATTGCGCAGGAGGAAGCGCGGAAGGAGATTTGGGGTGCCCAGACTCTTATGTTGGAGGAAAACGTGGGAAGCGTCCCTCCAGGGTTCTGGGTCAGACTGAGAACATGTACCCTGTACAGCTCTAGCACTGTAAATAGCCTGCACACAATAAAAGCATGAAAAGGCAACGGTCTAGAGAGTCGTTACTTTAGAGTAGTCGCAGCGCACCTCTGTGACAGGTATGTTGCTCAGATTAAAACATTAACAGAAAAGAATTCTGTGTCAAAGTGACGCAGGCAAGAATTAAATAGATATGCTCCTGCCTTGCCTTTGACCTCAGCTGCTATCAGAGAAGAAGCTGAGTTGCAGAAGTCTGATGTTCATATTTTAGGAGCCGGAATGAGCAGCATTTTCTCAGTGCATTCTTGCTGTACACACTCAAAGCTAAAATGACCATTCTTTTGCTTTCTGGTTTTTATTTTTTTATTTTTTTGCTTGCTCGCTGACTCCTTAGGTGACAGATTGGGGACAGCTTAGAGCAGCAAAGTGACAGAGATATAGATGGCTTGACTTCTGTGGGTCTCGCTGGGATGTGACTCTCTTTGAAGAACTATAATGGCTTCTAATCACAGGCCGAGTGCGTCAAGCCCATTGCAGATAGAGGCCAGATGCAGATTTGAAAACTGAAATGATTTTCGGGCCATGGGGAGATGCTGAGGCAATTTTCAAAACTTTGAGAGGCGGAGGAAGAGGAGAAGTAAAAGCCTAAGGGATTCACTTTGTGGTAAATGTGATAGATGGCTTGGCTAGACGTACCTTCTTTTTTGTATTTTTATGCTTTTGTCTTTCAGATCAGATTGCGCTAAACCATAAGACCATTGTGTGTCCCATGATCGATGTCATTGACCACAATCACTTTGGGTACGAGGCACAAGCAGGAGATGCCATGCGTGGAGCCTTCGACTGGGAGATGTACTACAAAAGAATACCAATTCCACCAGAGCTCCTGAGGGCTGATCCCAGTGACCCTTTTGAGTAAGTAGCAGCGATACCAAGCATTAGAATGAGACATCGCAGGCAGCAGTTGAAAGAACTGTGGCTGCAGCAATAGAGGCAGGGCCTTCTGGGCAAATTAACCACAAATTAAAGATGGCAAATGGGAAGCAGCAACAAGCAAGAGAATGGTGGGAAAGGTCAAGATGTGGAATCGCAAAAAGGGGCAGATCACTCTCTAGAGTTCCACTGCCACGCCGCTGCTCTCATTTCAGCAAGGAAGAATCCAGCCGGCAAAAGATTCCTGTTCTTTACTGCTAGCAGGGGGGAATATTGGGGGTGATTGGGGAATAAATGCATCTGTGCTGATTTTTGTTGCTATTCCATGGAGTAGCCTTTGAAGAGACATTAGTTTATTATTTCTTTGCTAGAGATTGATGCAACAGATGAATCAAAAGTAAGCTTGTTTTCAGCTAGTAAAGCCCCTATGTATGATTGATGGTGTTGCTACCATATACATCCTGCTATAATTTAAACACAGGGGTATAAGGCAGCTGACTTGTGAATAATCTCAGATAAGACATCGCCTTATCCCTGGTATTGGGTGGATGAGATAATTCACAGTAACAATCTCCCAAGGCGCCACCAAGTTGAGTCCATTTTTACTTTGATTTTATTTTTGCCTGTCATGCAAAGGGGGATTTATCCTCATCAGCCAAGAAAGTGAGAGGAGAGGGCACCAAGAGAGAGGAAGTGGAGTTATGGCCAACGATCAAAACCACAAGCCAGTTAAACTGAAGTGCTTAGTATTCAGAAGCTGATTCGGCTCTTTTCATGTTAGAGGGACTAAATCAGGAGGCGTTCAAGATGCTGCTGTTAAATGGAGCCCCATGTATGTAACCGAATAACACTAACGTCATCAAACACCATTATTTTGTGCACAGATGCTAGTTACTCTTATTAAAGTACCGAGTAGCATTCAGACATGATACCGGTAGCTGCCAACTTTCCTTTTTACGACTATGAACAGGCAAGAAAGGGTATATGATTACTGTGGTCAAGCCCTCTTGGACAGTGGATTTGCATTCCTGAAATAACCACAGCAAGAAGACCAAGGCTGTGGGAAAGCAGGGAATCCCTGGCCCAATGACCCATTGACCCACACCAGCTTGACAAAGCACTGCGAGGTCGGAACAAGATAGAACATGGTAAGATAAAGCTGGACATAAGGCAAATCAGGACAATCAGGGAGCTTATTGGTCCAGCAAATGCCTGGAGCCAGCTGTGGTGTTAAGTAGATTTATGGCAAAGACGGTGTCCCAGGCTCTTCCTCCTTGTAGGAACACTGTGGGTTTAAAGGAACTGTATTTTATTCCGGAGGTTTGTACTGAAGCCTTCTGCTGCTTCTGGACATTGTATGGCAGTAGAGGAATATCCTTCCCAGCTGCATGTGCTCCTGGAAATCAGTCCAGTTGGAGTCAGAGGTATGAGGTTTGCCTAACTTCTAGGCACCAGGGATGGAGGGATTGTCTTCCCCTAGATAGAAATTTGAACCAGCCTCTCCCAGGTCCTAATCCAAACAGTCTCTAGCCACTACAGTACTTTGCTGAAGTTCAGTCCCAGGACATCAACAAAATTTCACCACCAGTCTTGAAGCTTTGCACTTTTCCAAAAAGTGTGCTTAATTGCTTTAAGCACAATTGATCAGCCCATTTGTTTGGGATTATCAAGGCTTGCTCTTTTCTTAGAGGAAGCAACGCAGACTGGAGTTTTTTCTTGTTTGAGATTTACATTATGTTCCTAAAGTTTGGTAGTACATAACTCCCAGCGGAGGGACAAGTGCAACTTTAAAGGGAGATTAAAATCTGTTTGTTCTGTTTAAAAGTCTAAGAACTATTAATGCCTCCCCTGGTACTTCTAGCTTTTAACTGCATTTCACTCCTCAATAAATCTACCTGCTGCAATAAAATAGGGAGCACACGACTGCAGGCCACGTAAACAGCACCAACAGGCCATACCAAGAGGTTTGCATATCCATTTGCTTTACAAAAGGTCATAGAGCTGAATGGAGCCTCAGAGATCATCCAGCTCAACCTCCAGCACAATAAAGCAAAGTAAACTTCACTCTTCCAAAAATGCTCAAGTGATAGCTCTATCTTAAAATGACTGCCTTTGCTTTGGTTAAATCCACCAGTGAAATTATATGCAGCTTCAGCATGCAACACGCCCCCTTCTCCCCATACACATAACTCCCTTTTGATTTATTTTGTTAAAATTTGGATTTTGCCATGTGCCATGGTCCAAAATGCCATTGTAAGAGAGAGGGCTTGCAGAGAGCAGCCCACTCTGCTTACTTCCATCAGATGGGAGAGCAGCAGCAAGTCTGGGAGGGAAAACCAGGAACAGGAAGGGTTAAGAATGGTCCAGGGCTCTGCAGAGTCCTGAAGGCTCAGCTCCAGGCTGGGAGAAGGGAAGCAGGGGTGGAGCTAGCTTCAGCAGGGGCTGGAAAGGAGGGAGTAAGTAGAACGGCACCTCAGGAGCCTGTTTTGGGGGCACGGAGGACCCATAGAGCAAGGAGGAGGGGCGTTTGGATGCCCAGTCTTAAAAGGGGGGTCAGAGCCCACGAGACGCCATTGTGGGCTTCTGCCCCATGCAGAGCAGACATGATTTGAGACATCTCACCACTGTATATAGCATGCACAATAAAACTCTGAAAATCCAGAGGATGTGTGGAGTGCTTACTCGGGAGTAGCCAACACCCATCTGTGACAGCCATTAATGAAAGTATGGGAACCATGTGCTTTGGTTTGCAACCAGCCCATCCTTTCACTTGCTAACAGTTTGCTAAATATCCTTGCTGTATGTCATCAGAGTCAGCTCTAACATGGTTTAGACTGAGATGATCCCTCATCCCACTCTACATCGTCATTAGCTGCTGACAGGTGGGAGCAGTGGACCCCCTAAACTGGCTTGTTGCCCTAAAGTTGCCATGGAGATTGCAATTCCGTTGCTCATGTGATCAAGATTCAGCTGCCAACTTCCCATCAAGGCTGGCATCAGACTTCAGGGGCCCCTCAACATGGTGCTGCCAATGACCTTCCACACCTCAACTTACATACACACATCCAATATAGCCACAAAATCCCTGCTGTCATTCATTCTGCCTCCAAGGCAACAACACTACCCTTCTCTCTGTCATAGGGCAAGTACTGATCTCACGTGAGGCAAGGCTCTGGCCAGATGCAAGGAGAGGCAATGCAAGGTTCAGGCTGAGTTAGGGATGGAGGAGAAATTCAATTCATTGGAGCCAAGGCGCAGTCGTCCCTTGAAATTCACACTTCTGTGAATTTTGTAGCTAAGGACTGTGTACAAAAATGCATATATTAGTGAAAATAGGATACAGAAATGTAGTGTATTTCACGGAAACATTTTGAAAAGTAAGTATGTTAGGTAAATTGCATTAAATTATTAGGAGAAAATCACTTTAAGATGTTGCTGAAACTTCAAAATGATTTTTAAAAAAATATGTCACAATCTGATGTGGAAATGTGGAGAACTGAACTTAAGTATGGAATAATGAGAAACTGATGGAAACCAACAGGATGCAAGGCAGGCCAGGCAACTTCAAGCGAGATGTAAGGCAGGGCTTTGGTTGAATGCAAGGCAACCTCCATGTTATCTCAATTCTCCATGTTATCTCAATTCTGTGTTCTAATATGACATGTTAGGCCTGTCCTTGTAATCAATCAAATGGTAAACTAAAAAGCTTAAGACTTCACTGGACAAAATTATTAAGGAAAGCAATGCAGAGGAAATAAGTTCAGGATTGCTGGGGGGGAGAGAGAGATACTTTGGGCTGGCCCTGTGTGTCCTGTTGTTTTAAAACAATAGATCAGCAACAGTCCCTTGTTTAATATCAGCATCAGCCATCCTTACCTCACAAGAGGGCGGAGGGCAGCTGCTTGTGAAGCAAACAGACAGATCACTGGGGTCAAGGAGACCCAAGACTCTGACAAGAGGATGTGGAGGATAAACTGGGGTGGGGTGAGGTAATAGGTCTTGCCCTCTTTTATGTTTATGTTAAGGTGATAGGAAGCCAGTTCCCAGCGTTTGACACAGAATGCTGAATTCCAAACAGCTGAAAGAAAACTCCCGCTCATGGATTTGAGGGAAAGTGTGTGAAGTGAGGACCATTTCCTTAACTTCCCATGTGCTTTGGGAGAGTGCAGTCCAGAAACAGCACACTTGGTGGGAAGGGACCAGTGCACTAGCTTCCTGGCGGGTGGATCGCCCTTGCTTACTGGGAAGACAAGGAAAAACAGTGGAGACTGGTGCATTGCAAATGCACTAGTGGAGCCAATCTGGTGCTCCTGCCATTGTGTCTGCACTACACCAACCTTCCCATCACTTTGCCCTCTTCCTCATCAGAAGCAACAGCAACCCCACCTGCTGAGAAGGTAGCATAGCAGCTTCGCCCCACTGTCTGAGCCACTTCCAATTGCTCAACACTCCCTTGCCTGCTGAATCCTGAAACACCAGGCTTGACTCTGAAATGAAGCTCTCAGAACAAAACCTGCCACTACAAACTATTCTACCCTGTCCTTATTACTGACATAAAACACAGGAAGTAATTAGCTGGTATAGAGCAAAAGTCGCTGTTTTGTACGTTTAATTTGATTTTATGCTAAAGACTGAATTTGGTTCTATTTAATTAAAACTCCTTTGGTTAATAAGTTTCCTATGGATTCAAGGATTTCAAACGGTTGCCCCTACCTTTTGAGAAAAGGCTTGAAGATGCTAATGAGGTTAGTATAAGTAGGGTATAAAGAGAATAAAACAAAGAAAAATAAAGCAGATACTGCCTAATGACTGCACACACTTTTAAAAATTGAATTTGTTCTTTAAAAAAAAGAGAGGCTTCAGCCAGCAAAAATAATCTATCAAAGTATCCAAAAGCAAAATGGAGCAGGTTAGAAAACACAGTTACCTGCTTTAAAGATAAAGAGAAAAGGCATATAGCTCCAGGCTCAGTCAAGCAGAAAATGAACATCTGATACCCTTCCTAGTGTTTCCCCCTCTATGAGTGGTCTGGTGGGTGGCAACCTGAAAATAGGCTTTTTCCGCGGTGGCTTCCTGTTTGTGGAATGCTCTCCCCACAGAGGCTCGCTTGGCACCTTCACTACATATCATAATAAGAACAAAAACCCCACAAATAACTCCTTCCCACAAATACATTTAAAAGGCCATAGTTTGTTTAAAAGTAAAGGGACCCCTGACCATTAGCTCCAGTCGTGACCGACTCTGGGGTTGCGGCGCTCATCTCGCGTTATTGGCTGAGGGAGCCGGCGTACAGCTTCCGGGTCATGTGGCCAGCATGACAAAGCCGCTTCTAGCGACCAGAGCAGCACACGGAAACACCATTTACCTTCCCTCTGGAGTGGTACCTATTTATCTACTTGCACTTTGACATGCTTTCGAACTGCTAGGTTGGCAGGAGCTGGGACCGAACAACGGGAGCTAACCCCGTCACGGGGATTCGAACCACTGATATGGTGTCCTTGGTTCTAATAACCGTATTATCTTAACGGTAAAGGTAAAGCACCCCGGACAGTTAAGTCCAGTCGCGAATGACTCTGGGGTTGCAGTGCTCATCTTGCTTTACTGGCCAAGGGAGCCAGCGTTTGTCCGCAGACAGTTTTTCTGGGTCATCTGGCCAGCATGACTAAGCCACTTCTGGCGAAACCAGAGCAGCACACTGAAACGCCGTTTACCTTCCCGCTGTTTACCTTACCTATTTATCTACTTGCACTTTGACGTGCTTTTGAACTGCTAGGTTGGCAGACCAGAGCAGCACACGGAAACACCATTTACCTTCCCGCTGGAGTGGTACCTATTTATCTACTTGCACTTTGATGTGCTTTCGAACTGCTAGGTTGGCAGGAGCTGGGACCGAACAACAGGAGCTCGAACCACCAACCTTCTGATGGGCAAGCCCTGGGCTCAGTGGTTTAGACCACAGCGCCACCTGTGTCCCATAACCGTATTATCTTACTATGGTTCAAACATAGTGAAAACCTAGCCTTTGGAGAGGAGGGTGGAATAGTGCTGGTTATGTCATGTTTTTAAAATAGAAACTAAAGGCAGTGCATGCCTGAACACAATAAGAAGGTCACACCATCTGCTTCAGATGTGTCACGCATCTGAAAAGAAACAACAATCAGTGTCTGGTCACTTTAAAAAAGAAGAAGATAACTGTCTGCCCAACTATTACTGCAGAGGATGCAAGCAGAGAAAATTGTATGACTATGTCTTGCCCCTACACAGACAATCAAAGCTATTCTGCCAGATAAACTTTTGCTGTGACAGTGCTAGGCAGCTTGCTGAACAACCATTGGCAGCCTTAGCAGGTAACATTTGGAATTAAATTACCTCTTTTGACCATCATCTTGTTTTGCAGTGGGAGCAGAGGCTTCCTACAGGACACTTTATTGCTGTGCAGAAATGCTTGATTGTGGAGAATTGGGACACTCTTACCCCCTTGAAATACGAACTGTTAGTTTATATTGCACTTACATCCACATTGTCGCTCACATAGCAGATTGCTTCCTGATTACAGAGCAAACAAGAGCCCAGCTGCAGAAAATGCAATCTTTGTTTGGGTCCTGGGATTTTTTATCCATCTTTTTTTGTTTTTTAATAATTGTAATAATAATAATCATTAAGTCCTTGTTCCATGGACTTATAGTTCCAATTATAGAGGAGATAAAAGAAGAATTTTGTTTGAATATTTGTAGTCCAAGTTATGTGGTCTCCCATTCCAGAATGTATGATTCTGCATTCAGTTCATGATAGGAGGCAGATGATGCATAGAAAAAAGAAAAAATCTCTGGCAGACTTTATGCAGCACACTTGGAGACACAACCAGAGTCTTCTTGGGGCTGCTAGGCCACAGTTGCCCAGACAAACCAAAAGGGAATTAGGCACTCCTCTACAAAGCCTATACCTTAGGCCTAAGAAGTTACGTTTGAGCTATTTTCCCTGCCATTTCCTATGCTTACTGTGCCTTGTATAGTGTTCTATATTGCAATAAGTCAATCAACAATTCAGAGTATGCAGCTCTTTCATCACTTTTCGAAGACTATGCAATGCTATGCTTTTTTGGACATAGCAGGACAGCATGCTATGCCTTTTGGTTTGCCACAGTATTTTTTCTTCCGCAGTGTGCATACCAATTGCTGGTGTGCATCAAAGTTATAGGGCAGCCTTCCCCAGCCTGGTGCCATCTGGATCTGAATGTTGTTGGAACACCAGTCCTGATGGGAGTCACAGTCCAACAACATCTAGATGGACCAGGTTGGTGAAGGCTGTTGTAGGGGATTCTGGGACATCTGGGACACATGTACCTCAATATCAGTTTCCTCACCAGTGTGCTAAATTGCAGGGGAGAGAGTGTTGCTATTCAGGATGCAATTCTATACCAATAAACCTGGGAAGGCGCCTCATTAAAGCCAGTGGGGCTTTTTTCAGATTAGGCATGGAGTGCTTTAGCGACGTGGGTGGCGCTGTAGGTTAAACCACTGAGCCTAGGGCTTGCCAATCAGAAGGTCGGCGGTTTGAATCCCCGCAACGGGGTGAGCTGCTGTTGCTCGGTCCCAGTTCCTGCCAACCTAGCAGTTTGAAAGCACGTCAAAGTGCAATAGATCAATAGGTACCACTCCAGCGGGAAGGTAAATGGCGTTTCCGTGTGCTGCTCTGGTTCGCTAGAAGCGGCTTTGTCATGCTGGCCACATGACCCGGAAGCTGTACGCTGGCTCCCTCAGCCAATAACACGAGATAAGTGCCGCAACCCCAGAGTCGGTCACAACTGGACCTAATGGTCAGGGGTCATTTTACCTTTACTGAAGTACCTTGCTGCTGAGCAAATTTGGAGAGTCTGGACATAACGTTTTATGGGATATAGTTTATAAGTTATATAACAAATACATATATGTTTCCTAGGCAAGAGGGAAATGTACACTCCGAAGCTAAGGTTTCCAAAATTCTGCACTGGTAGCATGCCCTTTGGATAAAAAGTTGATGGTTTCGGGAAAGCACTGAAGTTTCCCTGGTTTCTGCTCTCCATGGTTCCATGGCTCTGCTTTCTCCCTTTCTAAGTAAAAATAAATTGCTTCTTTCCAGAGCTGTCAATTTCCCGCTACATTCCATTAACTTGAAAGGATATTTGGGGGTGCTTTCATATGTCATGCAATTGGTATCGAATCAGGTCAGCACATGCGCTCCAGTGGCCAATTTCGGTGCGTGTCAAAGCAGTAAAGTGGCTGCTGTGCTGTATGTGGTGGCTCCCGTGATAAGCATTGTGTTTGTTTGGCTAGCAATGTGACTCCATTGCCCTGCATTAGCTACCTCTGCCCCGAGAGAGAGAAAGAGAAACCACTGAGAGCCTAGCCAGCAGCACTGCATATTAGTGGGCTGTTGCTCCACTGAATTTTGAAACTTGGTTGTCAAGGGACAAAGTTTCAGTCAGTGTGGGGCTCTCCTGTATCAAGGCCCCACATCACAAGATTTGCCTCATACGGAAATTGACTTTCCTTATGTCATTGTGTTTCCTAAACCTTGCCTTATAAATCGAAGTAGCCCAAGGTTCGTTTTCCTAAACTGTCATGAATGCCTTTTAAATTGAAGAATCCCAGGGTAATTACTGGAGCCAAACACGTTTTCTGCTGAAATGGTAGGGAAAGAAGGTCAGTAGGAGGAGAGGTGACCTGTTGCCCTGGGCAAACTACTTGAGTATGACAATAAGATACTCATTGACGTGACTTGGCTTTCCAAATTTAAAGAATGAAAACATCCAGATAGAGAAAACAGAATTTGTATTCTGCTTAAGAAGAAAGGAAAAGCATACTGCTTTTAAAAAATAATAACTCTGTTGAAAACCTTGTGGGCCGAATTTTGGGCTAAATTAACAGTTTGCAAAGTGGCATGGTTTAGAAGCCTTTCCCTACATAAAATTAGTTAAATTCACAGCAGGGGAGTTTTCCATCCCTATGTAGCCACCTGTGATGCCCCATGAGAAGAAGGGGCAGGAAAGTTTCCTTCCATGAACTTCCTTAGGTTACCTAAGGATACAGGCCATTACTACTAACTAAATATTGAACAGCACTCTGAGTCAAGTTTAACTTTTTCCTGCTGTGCAAGCATTCAGGAGTGCCTCGTCCAGTGGGGCAGAGCTACAGCAATAGCATAGCTGCCAAGTACCCCGTTTTCCCTGGGAAACCCCCTGTTTTTACTTACCTTTTCCCGGTGGTCCCCCGTATCACTTCGTCTCCCGTTTTTCTCCGTTATTTTCTCCTGCCGACGGCCATTTTTTTTCTTTCTGATTTGCCCTTCTACGCATGTCCGGAACTTCCGGTGTCGGCAGCGGCCATTTTTGGTGCCCATAGATGGGCAGAGCGACACCAGAAGTGGCGTCAACACACTTCCTGACATGCGTAGAAATGACTTTCGAAGCTGGTGGCGGCCATTTTTGGTGCCCATAGAAGGGCAAAGGGACACCGGAAGTTACGTCGACGCAACTTCCGGTGTCACACGGCTGCCGGTCCCGGATTCTGCAGTCCGGGACTTGGAAGGTAAGCAATAGTGCCCCAGCCACAGTGGTGCTGTCATTTTCTGGGAGGGGAGACAGCAAGTTTGTGTGGGCAAGAACATCAGATTGGCTCCATGCAGATCTTACCTCCTTGTCACCCCTCCCAGGAAGTGGCAGCAACACCATTGCTGGATGCTGTTGTTGATGCGGATGGTAAAGGGGGCCCAAGACCCATTTTTAAATAATCCTGGCTGTGTAGCAGGCACTGAAAAAGCAAACCATGTAAGCCACCGATGGCTAATTTTGTGGATGCAGTACTCTCGGCAATTTTATCCACACCAGTAAAGTCTCGCAGAAAAGGTGCTTAAGAAGCCACCATACAAACACTGAGAACACACTCTTTGTGCTCTTGGAAGCAATTTTGGGTGGCACTCAATGTCATTCCTCCTAAGAGAAGACCCATTGAAGTTAATAGGCATGGCTAATGTAGCTTTCTCAATTTCAACTGGTCTCCAGCAAGGTGAGAACCAAACTTCTTCAGCCTCCCTGCTGGAAGAGCAGATTTCTGTTTATCCATGGACAAAGGAAAGGGTGGAGGTCTAAGCGCAAAATTGTCAATTGCGCCAACCACGTGATAACTGAAATGTCAAGAATAATCTTAATAAGTAAAAGTACTGATACTGGTCAGTATAGTGAATTGCTGTCGGTCATGGCATTTCATGAAAATTCTCTGAAACGTGAATATAATAAGAAGCAATTGATAGCGTGGTGGGTGACATTATCATCTGGAATTGAAAGACCGAAACTTACTTAGGCACCCGCCACCAGCCACTGCAATTACCAGTTTGAACTTGTGAAGACTGTCTTCTGTCTCTTCCCTTTTCATGAGAATATGCTTAACTATGTCTTCAAATTCATGGCTCAGAATCTGTGGGCAAAATGTCACCTTGAAGTGAGAACTTGTAAATTGGTCAAGCCCTGCTGACTCTTATACATGCATCCAAACCCTACATGATGAAAGGGAGAGACAATCATAGTAAGGGGGAAACACAATAAAAACATTTCATTTGGCTATAGATATACTTTGCCTTTTATAATAACAAATTTACACACAGACCATTGTGTCATAGTGGCAAAAATTGACCATGCGTATTCGTCTCAGATATAGAATTCCCAAAAGTACTAACTTACTTATTTACTTAATACGCTCCTGCTCCAGGTTTTAGGGCAAACCCGCCCAAGGTGACTAACTGTAATGTCTGCAATTGTATAAACTTCATTTCTATTGAGCTCTTAAGGCATGGCATCCCAATACACTGATTCCGTATCATATTACAGTACTTCATTGCTTTTGCCTGAATGGAACTCCCTGACCTAGATCTCTCCCTATCCTGCTGTAAACCATAGCAGTACATTGTGCAGCATAGTGTCTCAGAGACTGAGCTGTGAATCAGGAACTCCTCCACTCATGAACTCTCTAGGTGCCCTTAAGTAAGCTGCTTTCTCTCAGCCTCGGCTCCACCCCACAACTACAATCCTGGGAAATGATACCACGGACTTAGCTTAGCATTCTGGAGGGCTGGATGTAGAGCCCAACACCAGTCTGTAATAATCACACTTAAATGTTCCAAAATAGAAACGTTGCAAATTTTAGTAGGGAACCTGCGACTTGGCAGGCATTGTTGGAGTGCATCAGTCTGGAGGGCCCCTGGTTCTCCACTCCAGCCTTCCAGGTCTCCTTAAGGATTGTAACTAGGCAATGTTTGAAATCGGGCATAGGCAAACTCGGCCCTCCAGATGTTTTTGGAACTACAGTTCCCATCATCCCTGACCACTGGTCCTGTTAGCTAGGGATCATGGGAATTGTAGTCCCAAAACATCTGGAGGGACGAGTTTGCCTATGCCTGTTTGAAATCTTGAAACACTCTAGAAATGGTAATGCGATGATTGGGAGAGACTCATCCATTAGCTTGATGCTACAGCAATAGGTAAAAGGTAAAGGATCCGTGGATGGTTAAGTCCAGTCAAAGTCAACTATGCCACTCATCTCACTTCAGGCCGAGGGAGCTGACATTTATGCACAGACAGCTTTTCCAGCATGACTAAACCACTTCTGGTGCAATGGGACACCGTGACAAGTGCCTGAGAGCACGTAAACGTTGTTTACCTTCCCGCCGCATTGCTACCTATTTATCTACTTGCACTGGTGTGCTTTCGAACTGCTAGGTTGGCAGAAGCTGGGACAGAGCAATGGGAGCTCACCACCGTCAAGCAGATTCGAGCCATCGACCTTCCACTTGGCAAACCCAAGAGGCTCAGTGGTTTAGACCACAGTGCCACCTGTGTACCCACAGCAATAGTCTCGCGGAAGAAGCATGCTGCTATTTTGCTATAAAGGTGAGGGTGAAGTGGCAGCAATTCTGGGGCCACACAGACACGCTGGCAGAGCCAACCCAGCATTCCTGCCTGCAGCCCCAACCTCACCGCTGCCTCGCCCTCCTTCGTCCCCCCAACAAGCAGTAGTGATGCTTCTATCAGGAAGCTTTTGCTCCTCCTCCGCCACAGAGGATGAGCCTCTCCTGATGAGGAAGATGATTAATGCAGCTTAGAGCTCTTTCTTCTGTGTCTGCAACTTTCTCATCCTCACTCTTCTTTGTTCCTTTTCTTTATACTGTGGTGTAAATTGCATTTCCAAAAATCCACAATTTACTGTGAAGTGAACAAAAAGCTTGAGGCTCAGCACCTTTGGGTTGTCTCCATTGTCTCTTAATTTCTGTGTTTGTGTATTCACATTCTTCCTAGCATTTGAAGCTATTGTTTACTTTTAATTACCCATTGGTTCAGTTAGCCACCCAGAGAGCACTTTCCTCTCCAGGTAATGAGAGGGAAAGCTCATTGCCCACATTTGTGGTTTTGCTTTTTGCGTTTCCTGCACACAGGGGGAAAAATAGATTGCCTGATTCTGCAGAATTGCTCGAGTTTTTTGGTGGGGTTTTTTTTGTGAACGCCATGAAGGGTTTTGTGTTCCCTTGAGCGTTTGCACGTGGCCGAGCTTTGATTTGGAAGGGTGGGGAGGAACCGCTCCAGAAACACAGAGAATGTGAGAGTTGATATTTTATATTTTCTAAGCAACTATGCAGAACATGTGGAATGATGCACAGATAACAGAACAATGGTGAACAATACCAGAAGGTATTTTCTTAAGGGAATTTCATTAAAATTAAGAGACATTGGGATTGTTCCTCTCCACACCAGGCCAAAAAATAATATTTGTACAGAGCTCTCTGCTATTTCTGCCTCTGTGTTTCCAGTGCTCAGCTGGCTGACCAAGGATGAAATGGAGCTCTTTCTTTCAGATTTAGCTCTGCAGTTGTGCCTGTCTCCTGAAAGAGAGTGAGGAAAGCCAATGTTAACTATGCCCCTCACATCAACTGCTTCTCCTGAGTGTTTATTTGCCTTAGGTTGTCATGTATGTATCAATACTGTTGCTAGCAAATCATTTTCATTTTGTGAAGAATTTCACTATGGAAATTAGACTTGGAAGATTCAGGTTCATGTGTTATGTACAGCCTGCATCCATTCCTTTGCTAGCTGGGCGAATGCCCTAATAGGAATTTGAGTTTGGTTAGATTTGGCTGGAAGGCAATGAGAGAAGGGAAATTGTGATGTTGGAGTGGGAATGTGGGGATCAGTTACTCCTAATGTGGGTGAGGCTTGAGGCTTGCAGCATACATCAAAACTTCAGCATTGGGGGATTCAGAAACTGCCTTGTCTGCAGCAGCAAACATGGGCATACCCAGCAAAAAAAAACCACTGTATTTTACGGACCATAACCCACACTTTTTCCCTCCGAAAACTGAAGGGGGAAAGTCACTGTGGTTATGGAAAATGGGCTGTTTCCACCCCCTCCATGGCTGCAGCCAGTGACAGGAACGTGGGGGGGGAGCAGCCCAAAATCGGGCTGTTTCCGCCCCCTCCGCGGCTGCAGCCAGCGACAGGAATGTGGGAGCCTGAGCTGGGGGAGGGCAGACGGGAGCTCCATCCTTCCTTCCATCCTTCCTTCCTTCCCCCCTCTTTCTTGCTTCCTTTTTTTTTCTCCCTCCCTCCCTCCCTCCCTCCCTTCTCTCTCTCTCTCACCCCTTCTTTCTTTCTTTCTTTCTTTCTTTCTTTCTTTCCTTCCTTCCTTCCTTCCTTCCTTCCTTCCTTCTCTCTCTCTCTCTCTCTCTCTCTCTCTCTCTCTCTCTCACCCATCCACCCCTTCCTTCCTTCCTTCTCTCTCTTCCCTCCCTCCCTCCTTCCCTCTCTCTTCCCCTCTCTTGCCCCCCCTAGTTTTGATCCTGGGTATGACCCTGGCAGCAAAGCCCATTTTTTGGATCTGCAGATCAACGCCCCATTGTTGTTGTTGTTGTTTAGTCGTTTAGTCGTGTCCGACTCTTCGTGACCCCATGGACCATAGCACGCCAGGCACTCCTGTCTTGCACTGCCTCCCGCAGTTTGGTCAAACTCATGTTCGTAGCTTCGAGAACACTGTCCAACCATCTTGTCCTCTGTCGTCCCCTTCTCCTAGTGCCCTCAATCTTTCCCAACATCAGGGTCTTTTCCAAGGATTCTTCTCTTCTCATGAGGTGGCCAAAGTATTGGAGCCTCAGCTTCAGGATCTGTTCTTCCAGGGAGCACTCAGGGCTGATTTCCTTAAGAATGGATAGGTTTGATCTTCTTGCAGTCCATGGGACTCTCAAGAGTCTCCTCCAGCACCATAATTCAAAAGCATCAATTCTTCGGCGATCAGCCTTCTTTATGGTCCAACTCTCACTTCCATACATCACTACTGGGAAAACCATAGCTTTAACTATACGGACCTTTGTCGGCAAGGTGATGTCTCTGCTTTTTAAGATGCTGTCTAGGTTTGTCATTGCTTTTCTCCCAAGAAGCAGGCGTCTTTTAATTTCGTGACTGCTGTCACCATCTGCAGTGATCAAGGAGCCCAAGAAAGTAAAATCTCTCACTGCCTCCATTTCTTCCCCTTCTATTTGCCAGGAGGTGATGGGACCAGTGGCCATGATCTTGGTTTTTTTGATGTTGAGCTTCAGACCATATTTTGCGCTCTCCTCTTTCACCCTCATTAAAAGGTTCTTTAATTCCTCCTCGCTTTCTGCCATCAAGGTTGTGTCATCTGCATATCTGAGGTTGTTGATATTTCTTCCAGCAATCTTAATTCCGGTTTGGGATTCATCTAGTCCAGCCTTTCGCATGATGAATTCTGCATATAAGTTAAATAAGCAGGGAGACAATATACAACCTTGTCGTACTCCTTTCCCAATTTTGAACCAATCAGTTGTTCCATATCCAGTTCTAACTGTAGCTTCTTGTCCCACATAGAGATTTCTCAGGAGACAGATGAGGTGATCAGGCACTCCCATTTCTTTAAGAACTTGCCATAGTTTGCTGTGGTCGACACAGTCAAAGGCTTTTGCATAGTCAATGAAGCAGAAGTAGACGTTTTTCTGGAACTCTCTAGCTTTCTCCATAATCCAGCGCATGTTTGCTATTTGGTCTCTGGTTCCTCTGCCCTTTCGAAATCCAGCTTGCACTTCTGGGAGTTCTCGGTCCACATACTGCCTAAGCCTGCCTTGTAGAATTTTAAGCATAACCTTGCTAGCGTGTGAAATGAGCGCAATTGTGCGGTAGTTGCAGCATTCTTTGGCACTGCCCTTCTTTGGAATTGGGATGTAGACTGATCTTCTCCAATCCTCTGGCCATTGCTGAGTTTTCCAAACTTGCTGGCATATTGGGTGTAGCACCTTAACAGCATCATCTTTTAAAATTTTAAACAGTTCAGCTGGAATATCATCACTTCCACTGGCCTTGTTATTAGCAATGCTTTCTAAGGCCCATTTGACTTCACTCTCCAAGATGTCTGGCTCAAGGTCAGCAACCACACTACCTGAGGTGTACGAGACCTCCATATCTTTCTGGTATAATTCCTCTGTGTATTCTTGCCACCTCTTCTTGATGTCTTCTGCTTCTGTTAGGTCCTTACCACTTTTGTCCTTGATTATGGTAATCTTTGTACGAAATGTTCCTTTCATATCTCCAATTTTCTTGAACAGATCTCTGGTTTTCCCCATTCTATTGTTTTCCTCTATTTCTTTGCATTGCTCATTTAAGAAGACCCTCTTGTCTCTCCTTGCTGTTTTTTGGAAATCTGCATTCAGTTTCCTGTATCTTTCCCTATCTCCCTTGCATTTTGCTTGCCTCCTCTCCTCCGCTATTTGTAAGGCCTCGTTGGACAGCCATTTTGCTTTCTTGCATTTCCTTTTCCTTGGGATGGTTTTCATTGCTGCCTCCTGTATAATGTTACGAGCCTCCATCCATAGTTCTTCAGGCACTCTGTCCACCAAATCTAAATCCTTAAACCTGTTCCTCACTTCCACTGTGTATTCATAAGGGATTTGATTCAGATTGTATCTTACTGGCCCAGTGGTTTTTCCTACTTTCTTCAGTTTAAGCTGGAATTTTGCTATAAGAAGCTGATGATCTGAGTTACAGTCAGCTCCAGGTCTTGTTTTTGCTGACTGTATGGAGCTTCTCCATCTTTGGCTGCAGAGAATATAATCAATCTGATTTCGATGCTGTCCATTTGGTGATATCCATGTGTAGAGTCGTCTCTTGTGTTGTTGGAATAGAGTGTTTGTGATGACCAGCTTGTTCTCTTGACAGAACTCTATTAGCCTTTGCCCTGCTTCATTTTGAACTCCAAGGCCAAACTTGCCAGTTGTTCCTTTTATCTCTTGATTCCCTACTTTAGCATTCCAGTCCCCTGTAATGAGAAGAACATCCTTCTTTGGTGTCATTTCTAGAAGGTGTTGTAGGTCTTCATAGAATTGGTCAATTTCACTTTCTTCAGCACCGGTAGTTGGTGCATAAACTTGGATTACTGTGATGTTAAAAGGTCTGCCTTGGATTCGTATCGAGATCATTCTGTCATTTTTGAGATTGCATCCCATTACAGCTTTTGCCACTCTTTTGTTGACTATGAGGGCCACTCCATTTCTGCTACAGGATTCTTGCCCACAGTAGTAGATATGATAGTCATCCGAACTGAATTCGCCCATTCCCTTCCATTTTAATTCACTGATGCCCAGGATGTCGATATTTATTCTTGTCATCTCATTTTTGACCACATCCAGCTTACCTCCACTCATGGTTCTTACATTCCAGGTTCCTATGCAATATTTTTCTTTACAGCATCGGACTTTCCTTTCGCTTCCAGGCATATCCGCAACTGAGCGTCCTTTCGGCTTTGGCCCAGCCGCTTCATCAGCTCTGAATCTACTTGTACTTGTCCTCCGCTCTTCCTCAGTAGCATGTTGGACGCCTTCCGACCTGAGGGGCTCATCTTCCAGCGTCATAACTTTTATATGCCTGTTGTCTTTGTCCATGGAGTTTTCTTGGCAGGGATACTGGAGTGGCTTGCCAGTTCCTTCTCCAGGTGGATCACGTTTAGTCAAAACTCTCCACTATGACCTGTCCATCTTGGGTGGCCCTGCATGGCATAGCTCATAGCTTCTCTGAGTTATTCAAGCCCCTTCGCCACGACAAGGCATTGATCCATGAAGGGGCAACGCCCCATACAAGGGTACAATTGCATGACTGGCCTGTGATATTTTGTTGACTGAGATAGAGAAATGAAATGGTCCCCACCCCAAATCAAGGTGGTTCAAACTCATATTATGGCAACTGAGGCAAAAAAAAAAAAGCGCTAAAGCACCTCTCACTCTCGCTGGCATAAAAATGAAATAATCAGTTAAATAACTTATTTGCCACCTTTTCATGACACCTAAGGCAGCTGCCTAACTCTGCCTAATGGTAGGGCCAGCCCTAAGGCCTTTTCCAAGTTTGTGGAGTAACTTGCTGGGGACCATGATGAGCCATTTCCACTAGCTTGCCTGGTCCTTAGACAACACCCCTTTTATTTCAAGATGACACTAAACTTGTTTTGCCACTTGTAAGGTCACTGAATTGCCTGTAACACATGACCAAAAGTTAACAGCTTAGAATCTGACTTCGTTAAAATTAGCTTATTTGATGTTGTTCCCTCCCCGAGTCAGAACAATTACCTTAAATTGGAAAAGTGAGGCTCAATGATGTGTCAGAATATTTGCCACGCATGATGCAAATGCTCAAATTGTAGGCGAAGCTCACCTTCCTCATCTATTTATTGTAAGGAAAGCTAAACTCAATTATTTTTCACATGTCCAATTGCGGACACAAGACTGCCAGAGGCCGCCAGACAGCTGGGGAATGGCAGATTACGGGCTTCTACCCCCACCTACTGGCAAAGAAAGGTAAACTTTACTTTAAAACTCTCTTCCAAAGGTCCGTCTGTTATTTAATATCACAAAACTAAACTGAGAGTGCAGATCTCATTCAGAAAAGTGGCCAGTTGCTGTAATATATTTAGACACATTTTCTAATAGACTTGTGAAGTGAAACACAGATCTGCTTCCTCCACACTAAAATGCCTCATGCATAGCTGCCAAGTTTTCCCTTTTCTCGCGAGGAAGCCTATTCAGCATAAGGGAAAATCCCTTAAAAAGGGATAACTTGGCAGCTATGCTCATGCAGAGAAACTCTGTGGCCACAGGTACATGGAGAAGTGATAGAACTACTCTGAGCAGTTATGGAAGGGATTTACCTGTCAGACGGATGCCAACAAAAAAAAGGACCTGGCAATTGAGAAACTCCAGGGCCGACTACTCATGGCATTAGGCACATGTTTAGCTGGTCTGCTTCTATTTTAGAGAGGAGAAAATGCACCCGTGGATCCCCGATCTTAAATGTGATGCTGCTCTGGATTGGTGTCCCACTATTTTTCTGCTGGAATTCACTTCCCTTATGGCTCATTTTTACCCCTGAAAGTGTGTTTTAATAAATTTTATTTACAATTTCCATAACCACATAAACAAAGTGTGTTTTACAGTAAATAAGCACTTTCAAGAGCAAATAACAGGCAAACATCTGAATAAAATCCTGTAGAGCCCTAATAATGATGGTGATCATGATTTCTTTATACCCCACCCACCTGGCTGGGTTTCCCCAGCCACTCGGGATGGTTTCCACTCGGGACCGGCTTGCTCCCTCGGCCGATGCGCGCTCTCCCTGGGTGGAGTTGAGGGGCGGACCAGCGAGGCGACGCTTGTGATGCCCCTCGTTGGCCCGCCCCTCGACTCCGTCCAGGGAGAGCGTGCTCCGCAGCAGGAAGGGAAAGCGCACATCGGCCGAGGGAGCAAGGCGCTGCAGGGGCTTGCTCAGCCAACACGCACACTCTCCCTGGACAGAGGCGAGGGGCGTGCCAGCGAGGGACGTCTCAACGCTGCGTAGTGGTGCCCCACTCCCGGGGGGTGCCTCCACTTTGACGCCCCGGGAGCCAAAGCAGCTAGCAACGCCCCTGGCTAACCAACAGTTGCAATCTGCATGCCGAACCAGGTGAATCAGATATAAAGAGCCAGATTGTTATATAAGGAAAAGCCAAGCTGCATTTTATGACAATGAGATGCTTATGGAATTCCATTCATCTCCCTTTCAAGTGAGGATTCCAGATCACTGTGGCATATCCAGCATGTATATAGATCCCAGAATGTATGAAATAGCATTATCCAGAAGAGTTAAAATCAGTGAGGGGTTTCTCAGGGTGTGTGTAATTAGTCCAGTAGATTTCTCTTCCCCCCCCCCTGCTAATATATCTAATGAAGTTTGGGATTAGCATATTTTCACCTAGTTCTTTGCAACAGATTACTGAAAATGTCATCAGAACTGGATGAATTGCATTTAGCTTCCCAATTCATATGAATAGGTTGCATTCTGTGATGGGTTCCAGACATCGGTTGTTGTTGGTTTTTTTAAAGGATTTATATAAATTTTTCTGTGCCTTGGATTAGCATTTTTTAAAAGTATAGCGCTTATTTTTCATGTTAAACCCCTTTGACTTATTGGCTGTATTTTTAGACCACTTTTTAAAAAACCCTATCTCAAGTTAGCATTGTACAGTTATTTGAAGAAAGAATTATGGCCATTCATCTTGCTGAAGGCTCTAAAGGTGGTGAAAACTTTAACACATTACACTGATGGCTCAGTGAAGATATTATCTTGCCAGCTGGAAATGTGCACGGGAGCATACTATTAGACGAGAGCGGTTTTGATAATGAAACATGCAATGAGACTCTGGCGCTCCTTGTACATTTTCCATGTGCTCGAGTCAAGTGGGGTGTTAACCAGAAGGTCATGATATTTCTTTACTCACCGGAATTATTTTCCATTTGCCCGAGTCTGCACATAGGAGTAAATCAGCACAGAATCGACCGAACTAAAGGAAATCCTGCCATGAGTTTGAGTTGTTTTAAAATCAGCAAATATTAAGCCAGACAGCATATCAGTCAGATGAAGGGCTACGGCCTAATCCTGTGGGCTATTTCCTGTGGGCTATTTTTAAGTCGTAAGTGGTGATAATCAATGTAAGTCATACTCAGAGTAGAGACCCCTGAAATCGATGAACTTGAGTTTCTTGGGCCCTTAAATTTCAATGGGTCTGCTCTAAATATAAATATGACCAACACTGTTTATCACTTGCTCTTTCGACAAACAGGAGGAGTCCTTCCATTTGCAGAAGAACCTTTCACCTTGCAAGGGCCTCTGCTAATGGAAGAAGGAAGGAAGGTGACTTTTATGGATTCTCCCCAATGCCACATTTTACTCTGTTCTGGAGATTCTCAAATTCTAAAATTTGATCGGAGCAAAAACCACTGTCGTTTTCTTCAGTGAGTAGAGGCCTCCACTGTATCCAACACTCTTCCTGAACAGAAGGGTGGCATTGAATTCAGCCTCATGGCTTTGAGCAGTACAAACAGTAACATGAACCCCCTTGATTAAAGTGTGTTCCAGCATTGTACAGTACAGGGAACCCTGGCCCCAACCAACAGCAAAGCAAAGCTTCGTATCCGCAGGGTCAAACTACAGAATTAATGGCATGGCTGATCCTTCTTGCATGCTTGCTTCTTGTTTCCTTTTACTAAATAACAGTTGTGGGGAAGAGGAAGCACCTGGGTAGGGACCTCGCTGGCTCCTCATGCAGGACATTGCATCAGGCGTCCTCATTCAACTTGAGAAGATGGCACCTCTGCTTGGGAGGGAAGTTGCCATTCATTCTGTTGGTTATTGGAAATGTAGTGTCTGTAGCTTTCCTTGCCCAGGACAGAATAGCAAATGGATCTCATGGCATCTTGCCTTTTCATATTCTAATGCCCTTCTGCAATGAAATAATTTAGTGCCGCGATTGCTTCAAATACAAAGAACCTCCCACGGTGACGGGAACTAGAAATCAGTAAAACTACAGAAGGCGATGCCCAGTTCTCTTTGTGAAAGAATGTGCTTACTAAATCAACTGTGTATTGATTTAAACATTTGTGGCACTACTGTTGAGCAATAGATAATCCAGGATTGCTAAAAACGCAAGTCGGCTCTTGAGATTCTGGGAATGAAACCTTCAACTGAATCATTGGACTGGCTCTGCAACAGTGTTAACAAGATGTGGAATGGGCTGTCCAGACCCCGCAATGCTACTTCTGACTTGCTTGGCACAAATCCACTCCATTAAAGATTCACTCCTTTAAAATTCTGGCATGCAGCACAGGATACGCAGTCAGTCAAGAGAAGAAAGTGCTCTCAGGAGAGTCGTCTGGCATTTTTAAGGAAATCATTATTCTGTCTTTAAGGCTGTGGACTTGTGTTGCTTTTCTTCCTGAGATTTCAAAGAGAACTTACTTGTTAGGGAAGCTCTTTTGCTTATTAGCTCCATACATGTTTGTATGCCTTTCGGTTTGACCTGTCAGAGGAGGTCTTCGAGGGCAGCCTCATTTGATCCATCGGTTTTCCTTCAATGGACACGACAGTAGTTAGTGGTGTTGTTGTTGTTGTTAAAATATGTATACTGCCCTATACCCATACATGTCAGGCTTCGGGAAAACGGCTTCCTCCCTCCCTTTGGCCAAGGATAAGGAGCATAGCTGCCAAGTACCCGGCGGAGAAATCCGGGATCGGCAGCTGCGCGACACCGGAAGTTGCGTAGATGCAATTTCCTGTGTCACTTTGCCCATCTATGGGCACCGAAAATTTCCGGCGCTGGCGCTGGAAGCCGCATCTACGCATGTCCGGAAGTGTGTAGACGCAACTTCCGGTGTCGGCGCCAGCCATTTTCGGTGCCCATAGATGGGCAAAGTGACACCGGAAGTTGCGTCTACGCACTTCCGGACATGCATAGACGTGACTTCCGGCGCCGGCCATTTTCTGGTGCCCATAGATGGGCAAAGCGGCACCAGAAAAAAACGAACAAAAATAAGGGAAATTAACAGGAGAGGAGCTGGAACGGGAGACCTCCGGGAAACGCTAAGTAAAAACGGGGAGGTTGCTGGGAAATACGGGGTACTTGGCAGCTATGATAAGGAGAACAAAGCGAAAATAGTATCTTACCAGTTAAAGATATTTTAATGATCACAGCGAAAGAACAAAGACTCCATTCTTGTAGGAAAGGTGCTCCCAATTAAGGTTTCCACCCACTTCCCCCCGCCACTTCCTCATCCAGCAACTAGATCTTGCAACCATTTGGCCTTCTGTGTAGCTACCTTACCTGCTCTCCTTGACCTTCGACTGACACTTGGACACTTTCCAGCAAAAGGGAGGCTGTTAATTCTCTCTCTCCCTGTTCTTCTCCTAGCTGTTCCTCACTCAGTTCTGCCCAGCTGTTGTCTTCCGAACTATGTCCCTCTGCAAACCACTGCTCCAAATCTATACTGCTCCACTGCTCCTGGGCAGCTTCAGGTTCCTGGTGAGGAGCAGGGGGGGGGAGGCCCCCACCATTCCTCATCAGAGTAGTTCTCCTCAGCCTGGTCTCTGACAGTAGATCTCAGGACGGTTCACAACATAAAATTAAAATATGAAAAACACAAAATGAATAATCCTCCCTTCCATAACACATTTAAAAGTACATCAGATGTTACTTTTTTTTCCCCTGTGTTGTTTTCAAACAACTGAATTGGAAGAGCCAAATAAATGAACAATTGTTAAATTTCAACCACTAGCTTCTGCTAATAGTCTCCTTAATGCCTTGATTATGCAGATGTACACAAGAGGTCCCCTATCTAAAAGGCTTCTCTCTTGGGGGAACTGAGCTGTCCATTCCTTTGTGTCAGCCTTTCTGAACTTTGGTCCACAGGTGCTGTTTGACTACAGCTCCCATAATCTCTCAACTACTGGCTGGTTGTGGGGTTTTTTAGCCCAAAAACATTATACTCCCACAGTCACCAACTAGGAACCTATGACTATGAGAAACCCACAAAAACATGGGTGCAAAGGGTCTCCTGCTCATATCCCCCAGAAACTGGTATTCAGAGGCGGTAGGCCTCTGATAACTGGAAGGAATACGTATTCATTAGAACTAGTAGCCATTGAACAGTGCAACTTTCAGCTGCACTGAAGTGCATTGTGGGAGTACCCAAGCATTAGGGGAAATTGCAGGTGGCGCTTTGGGTTAAACCACAGAGCCTAGGGCTTGCTGATCAGAAGGTCAGCGGTTCGAATCCCTGTGACGGGGTGAGCTCCCATTACTCGGTCCCTGCTTTTGCCAACCTAGCAGTTCGAAAGCACGCACACGTCAAAGTGCAAGTAGATCAATAGATATATATAGCGGGAAGGGAAACGGCGTTTCCGTGTGCTGCTCTGTTCACCAGAGGTGGCTTTGTCATGCTGGCCACATGACCTGGAAGCTGTACGCCGGATACCTCAGCCAATAACACGAGATGAGCGCCGCAACCCCAGAGTCGGTCATGACTGGACCTAATGGTCAGGGGTCCCTTTACCCTTTACCTTTACAGCTGCAACGCAGTGCTTAGAGAGTGTGATCAGATGGTTCCCAGCACCAGCAGGAGCCAATCAGGTTGATCTCTCCACTCTGTAGTCTTCTAATGAGACGTTGTCAGAGCAAAGATGGTTGTTTTCTTCCTCTCTTTAAAAAAGGCTCACAGTCTACTGACAGTTTTTTTTTTTTAATCCTTTCTCGGCAGAGAGTACTCTCCTGGATTCCTAGCCCCGGGCATCCTTTTTTAAGTTCTTTCACATCCCTCTTATGACACTAACAAAGCCTCTGCAGTAAAGAGAATGTCTTTAAGACAATGTGTGATGGGCCAGCTCTTCCACAATAGCCTATTGCCCAGTTGTTATAATAGCCATGACAAATGATAATAAGCAAATGCTTTCAAGAGCTTCACACACAGTAGACAGTGCCGTCTTAATGCCCACCCTCAATCATAAAGGGGAATACACCCAAAATGAAAAAAAGGGGTCAGAAAGTCTAATCGGGTGAATGCACAAAAAAAAGCTTCTAATGCTGTTTAGTCTCCAAGTGAAGTTCAAAAGTAATGCAGCTTGTATGTGTAGGCTAATAAAGGGTCGCCAGCATTTTTGGGCTAGTGGACACATTTGCAACTTTGAGAAAGTACCATACATTCCAGCCATAAAGATGGCTACTGGGGGTGGGGGTGGAAGAACACAAAATGGCAGGAGGGGGGATGTGGCATAACAGAAAATGACTGCCATATTTAAAAGAGCAGAAAAAGAGGCAGGATCACAAAATGGTGCTGGCATGCCCCCATCGATGAGAAACGGCACTTACATCACACAAGAAGTTCTTTGCATCTCTTCACTGTTCCGAATGAAAAATACGGTGGTGTCCAATCCTGGCATCCAAAGTAATGTCAGCATATTTAAAAGGGGGTTGATGTAGGAAGCCCAAACAGGAATTAAGCAGGAAGAGCAAACTCTCTCGTTCATTGTGAATTTTTGAGGGGATATTTATTGAGGACCTTTGTGGGTGCCATAGGAGGTGGGCACATTTGTGCCAGCAGGCCCCCAAAATAAGAATATTAAATCACAGGGAGGGGAACCCTAATAGTTTTAACTTGGCACCTCTAATTTCTCTGAGGGGGGCATTCCATATGTGTGGTGTCACCACTGAGAAGGCCCCTCCCTAGTCACTACCTGCCTGAGCTATGAAGGCTGAAGGAACACTGAGAAGAACTTTTACTGCAGACCTTGATGTCTGGGCAGATTTGTGTGGGGAAAGGGAGTCCTTCAAATACCCATTTTAGGTCTTTAAAAGTTAAAACCAGTACTTCAAATTGTCCCTGGAAAGTGCAGCACTTTTAAAATGGTGAGAAATGATCAGATTAGCCAGCTGATGTGTACTTGGCGTTTCCTGGCAGTCTTCAAAGGCATCCCCATATGCTGCACATTAGAGGAATCTAACCTTGATGTCCTTAATGCATGGATAATGTTAGACACAGAAAAGCCATTTAACTACTGCCTAAAGAAATAAAGTAGGGAGCACTTTGAATAAGGGAAAATAGAGGTGGACATAGGTAAGCAAGGTAACTTTCTGAAAGCTCATTCACCTGCAAGCCTTACATCAGGGGTTGGCAAGGTTTACCTTGCCTAGGCTGGTTCACTCCAGTGGAGATTCCTCCGTGGGCCGGATTGCACACACACATGAGCGCGCGCGACCACGATTTCCAGTGTCTGCACAGACACAATTTCTGGCATCTGCGCAGACGCGATTTCCGGCACCACAGAAGCAAGTCCATACACCGTGGTGCGCCAGTTTAGCGCAGCACACGGGGACTCGCCAAGCGGGCGGCTCAGTTCAGGAGTGGCTCGTGGGCCAGTTAAATGACCCCCTGTGAGCCACTTGTGGCCCATGGGCCTTAGGTTCCCTACCCCTGCCTTACGTGATAACCATTTTCATAAGACAATAGTGGTATATACAGGATCATTTTGCAGAGTTGATTGAGGCATGGGCGTAGCCAAGGAGGGGCAGGGGGCAGCTGCATCCCATCAAGTAAAACAATAGAAATACTTAACTAACTGACTAATTACATCGGTTCTAAACCCCCCTCCCAAACAAAGATTCTGGCTGCGCCCATGGATTGAGGGCAATTCTTCCACTTCAAAAATGAATCAGCCATCCCAAGTTCACATATAAAGCAGTTCAAAACAGTATGCTGTTCACATAAGAAGCTTCAAGTAAAGCGCTTTAACCTAAGATGCTATTGGCATAATGTGAATTCTAAAATGGGTTTAAAAGGGCACTTACAAAAGGCAAGCCATCCCAGAATGCCTTCAGGCTAAATGAACAAGGGTGCCTAGCAGCAGTATAGAAGTCTGGTGCTAGATAGAATCTCAAAAAAGCTTTTTTTTAAAGTACATGCTTAAAGTCATAAAAAGAAAAATCCCTTCATTGCTAATGAAGTCTCAAGAAGAATTTATGTCTGCTAATAATAATAATAATAATAATAATAATAATAATAATAATAATCAGCCTCTGTAAATCTTTTCATGCCAAATGACTTCTTTTACTGTACACATAGTAAAACAGAACATGTGTGAATGAATCATTATTAATTTTCCCATTACAGTGAGACCCACTGGCCTACCTCTTCCATGAACTACAGTTTTCCTGCTTATGCGGAATGTAGGGTGAAGTAGCATTTTCTCCAGAACCAATGAATGAGACTGATCCCATCTCAGCTGAAAATCATTATAGGCCTGTTTTCTGTCCTTCCAGCCAACATACTGATATATAAACTTCACATATGTCATAAAACAGTTGGATAGAAATTATTGCTAGGTGAAACCAGCCCCTTTGTGGTCCATTAAGAAAGGGGTAGAGGTTATTGGCCAAAACCCAGCTTTTTCAGCTGAAAATCAACATGAATTCTGTCCCTCTCTGTTTCCAGCTTTGCTTGCATCTTGAGCAACATCCAGAAGGATCTGTGTCTGCTTGCAAAGCCAAGGTGCCAACTTGAATAAAATATGGGGGGGGGAGCCCAGGTAAGCCCTGTTCCACATAATCGTGCCCCACGCACACCACTTGAATGGCAGTGACCATCAACTTTGGTGGGGCCCGGCCCCTTCTTATATTTTATTGTAGGGGCAAAGGACCTCAGCCCCTAGGAGTTGGCTCCTATGTTGCAAAGCAACTTGTGACTCTGAGTGGTGTGGGCTGCTTCATGAACATAAGTAAACATTCTGAAATTTTATTCAAAGACCCATGTCTCAGTCACAAAAGCTAGTCCACCCTATCTTTGCCATGGAAGAATACAAGCCTTCATCATGTGTTCATGCATTTTTCGCAATACAGCACAATTGCAATTATACACCATTTAATGTAATTTTAGGGACACGGGTGGCGCTGTGGTCTAAACCACAGAGCCTAGGTCTTGCCAATTGGAAGGTCAGCAGTTCGAATCCCCGTGTTGGGGTGAGCTCCCTTTGTTCTGTCCCAGCTCCTGCCCACCAAGCAGTTTGAAAGCACATCAAGTGCAAGTAGATAAATAGGTACTGCTCCGGTGGGAAGGTAAACGACGTTGCAGCTTAGTCATGCTGGCCACATGACAAACGCTGACTCCCTCGGCCTATAGAGTGAGATGAGCGTGCAACCCCAGAGTCGTCCGCGACTAGACCTAACGGTCAGGGGTACCTTTACCTTTTATGTAATATTAAATAACTTCAACAAGATTGTGAGGAGATTATATATATATAATTTAGACAATATATATATTGTCCTATTTTAAAACAGTGGTGTTTTAACTTTAGCGCATTACTGAACCTTTAGTTTATGAAAGGAGGAAGTCGATGCTGATGCTAAAAGGACACCTCCAGTAGTCCTCTTCTCCGTTACTTCCACTCCTGTCATCCTCAAGCCTTCAAGGCTAAAAACTGCCAGTGAGTAGAAAGAACAGCAGGCAGGTATGATTGGGAAGTTGGGCAAATCTCTAGCAAGAAGCCCGGCTGAGATGCTACAGCACCAGGGCTCTATGCATTGGCCCACTAAAACAGGCTATTTATACCCATTTATAATTATGGTGGGCACTGTAGAGTTGGACCACATTAAGGCATGGAGGCAAAACAAGATTCGGTGTGCTGAAGTGATGATCAACCCTGACACTGTGTAGGTGGTGTTTGAAAAATGTTCCCTGAAGGGTAGATATTTCTAATGTCATTAATTCACCCCAGACTGCAACACATTTCACTAAGAAAGCAACCTTTTTTTTTCTTAATAAAGAACAGCCTTCAGTGATTTGTTAAGCTATTTAACACAGTCGAGGAACATAATTTAGAATAGATTTGTGTGAATGGAGCTTTCAGAAATCACTAAAACAGTTTATTAAAGGAGGATATCCAAGGGGGAGGCAGCCCAGCATAGCAATTAGACCTTCTGAGTTGTAGCCACCCTACCGAGCTGGCCGCTCTGCAAAAGCTTTTATTTCACAAAGTGTTATTTTTAAGATTAATAATCGAAATACCAATCTGAAGTGCCCAGTAAGTATATGGATAATTTTGGCATGTGTGGGTGGCACCATTTCAATTGCCTTGCTAGTCTAGCAATAGGCCTCTTCTTTCCTTTATCATATTTATCTAAATAGTGCTGCGATAAGCAGGGTGATAATGACTCTTTAATTTAGAAAAACATAAGAGGCCCTATTCATCTTCTGAAACAATGTGCATTGTGTATCGCACAGACACTGTTGTCTGCACTTAGAAAAAAAAACTCCAAAGATGAATTATCCAAGTAGAAATGGGAAGTTCCTGGAAAAAAGGTGTTTTACACCTTGGGAAACAAATGGAATCTCTGACAGATTGTTAGTGCATTATATAATATGCTGTAACTGCCTATATTTTCATTTTCAACTACCCAGATTGATAAGATCCATTCTTCCATAAAAACCTGGGTTAAATTCCTCTCAGATAAGAACCTGGGGGTTTGAGTCACCAATTTCACATGTGTGCATTAATAAGTATGTGTTCGTGAATAAGTGTCTTTTTCACATTAATTCACTTTTTAAAAATCTGTATTTTACATGTTTGATCACAAAATACATATTTCTTCTCAATTTATCCATTCCTAAAAGTATTTTATCCTAAAGTACAGATTTTAACTTATCTTGGTACTTGTTTTTGAGCTAAGAAGTTTATTGGGAAAGTGCTGAATCCAGTAGATAATTTCCTTCTGATCTACACACTAATCTGCAAGGTGCGGATCAGATCATTCCTCATCAGTATTCACAGAAATCAAATTCTTCAAGCATCTCTGACCACTTTAAATGCAACCACATAGAAACTGTTCCAGGCAATTAGATTTTCTTATGCAGTGGCTTGCGACAATCAAACTGGCACATTTCCACAGTGTAAACACTTGTGGGCGGCTTGTGGTAGGCATGCATTAGCTGCCCGATTCATATGGTGAGCCACTGCATGCAAATGTGGGAGATCTATGGCATTGCCTGTTGTCATGAATGATACATCACCACTTGAATGTGGTGGGGGCGCACCTTCATGTGACCGGATGCCTATTTCATTCTATGAAAGGCCCTTGCCTCTTCTCACTATTTTATAGCTTGCCTGGAAATGTTTAACTAGTTCTGCCTAGAACCCTCGCCATAGAGCTCATCTCATGTGCATTTGTCTCCCTTAACCCATAGTATTAACTTCATCCATTCCTTGTCTCACTTTCTACCAGGGCTGGCTCTAAGAGAAGGCTGGGTGGCGCAGGGCCCGCCCACCAGCCGCGGCGAGAAACGGGGCGGGGGGTGCAGGAGAGATCTCTGCACCACGGCGCCACGGCGCCTGACATGCTTACGGCGGCCCTGCTTTCTACCACTTTGGCACTCAGCTCATCTATATTGACTTCCATTACCGTTACAGAAGGCGTGCTTGTGTATGTAAGAGAATACAAGTATAGAGAGAGGGGATTTTTAATCAGATAATTTGGGGGGGGCGGGGAATGGCAGTCACACTCTTCTCCCCATCCTCACACAGACAAATACACTGCCAGACTCTTGGGGAAGGGGGTCTCTGGATTTCAGCCTGTGTAGTGGAGCCTCAAGCCTCTGGGTTTCGGCACTTCAGAGCTCTGGTGGAAACCCATGGGAAGGAAATGAAGCATAGCGCAACTAGAGATCTGGCTTTCCCAAGCAAGCTCCATCTGCAGAGTTGACTTTCATTGGCTAGCTCTTGCAGGAAACAGTGTAAGAGTCACAAATATGAATAGGAACCTTGCTAAGTCACCATCAGTTTTCATCTGAAGGCAGACCAGCTCTTTCTCTCTGCTCCTGGCTCCTGGCTTAGTTATATTAAAAAAATACATGTGTGATTGTGGATTGAGCTGGGCTGGGCTAGCATCTGATCTTTTGGCTCAGCCCTCATACTAACTGACCTACAGCTGTACCTCTGAACTTCTGGCTTGAACCTTTGATCATTTTTGGTCATTTATTCTAATCTTGTGGCTTGACCCTTTGAACTCATGGAGGATGAAGCCATCGATGGCTAGTAGCTGTGATGGCTATATTCTTCCTCCCCTGTCGGAGGTAACCTGCCTGTGAATGCCAGCTGCTGGGAATCACAAGCGGGAAGAGTGCTGATATGCTCCAGTCCTGCTTGCCGACTTCTCATAGGCATCTGGCTGGCCACAGTGAAATGAGGATGCTGGTCTAGATGGGCCATTGGCCTGATGCAGCAGGGCTGTCCTTACATTCTGTTTCATACTTCCTACCTACTTCTGTCCTAGATGCTGATCACACTTTGCTGCCACCCATGGCCCAGAGTGTCACACACTTTCCCTGATACAATGAATGTTACTTTTCTGAACTCGTTTGCTTTGGAAGGTCTTGCTACTGGGTCATGTATGGAATCTTCCTAGCTGGTGCTCCATGACTACAGGGTATCTACATTATTAAGTCTCTTGACTTCATAGAAAAACAGTGGGTCTTTTGCTGCTGCTTGCTGCTGCTTATCATTTTTCTCTTGTTTCACAACAGGCCATCTAGTAGCTTTCAGATGCCACCTGAAGTGTAGACTTAGATTACAGAAGATGGCACTGAATGACTCAGCTTTCGCTGTTTCCTTTTACTTATGCTTTCCATGTTCATCACGTTTACCAGAATTTGATCCCTGGGTATTCTCATCTGAGCTCTAAAATAGAACCTAAAGCAGGGGAGACTACTAAATCCCCACAGTTCTGCTTGCTAATCTTGCCAGTGCAGCAGGATGTAGAAATCAAGCCTCAAGATGAATTTCTCAGCAGAGGCACAGGGAGAAGGGGAGACTCGTTCATTTTAGATTTCTACACAGGGAGCTCTTGACTGTGCAGAGTTGTCACCTTGGGAAATGCAAGTTTATGTGCCACTCCCAGAATGATAAGGAAGAAAGGGTATCCAAAGGGTATTGGTGCTGACAGGGTGATGTACGAGGGTAGAAAAATCACTAAAATGGAGCACGCTATGTCAGATATGCTTGTAGTTGTCTCTTTCCTGGGAACAGAACAGACAGAGACAGAATGCTGACTTCTGCAAGACTCATTTTTTCCCAACGAAACGCAGTCAATCTCTTTCCATCTATTACTCTTTGCCGAGGCACTGAGTCTCCCAACTAATGAAGGTCTTGCCCTTCCAGGACCGCTGTAGTCATAAAAGATGGAAAGAGTTTGTCGAGAGTCCACTTTAATTGACCCCCAAAGACAACTTAGTTTCGACTGCATTGTTTTTGTCAAAGCTTGAGTCCTAATGGACAGTGTTACGCATAAAGGTAAAATAGGAACTCCTTAACCCCCTGCAGAATTTTTGTAAAATTTATTTCATTCCATTCTTGCGTTGTCTCCATGCAATTAAAAAAAAACATTAATAGGGATGCCTGCATTTACAGCCTAATATAACTTGAGATGCGAGAAACCAACAGAGCAGTATCTTGTGTTATTTCAGCCTTCAGCCCACTTGGTACCAAGCTTTACTGACCAGGTTTGTTGGAGTTGTGTTTCAAAACATCTGAAGGCCACCAGGTTGAAGAAGTGTGCTATTTGTTTCTTAAAATGCTGGCCTCTGCAGAGGCTTTTGTATGGTGCCTTTCTTAAATGCTTTAAAAAAAAAAGTTAAGAATTCTGACAAATTCACCTAGCTTTTAGCTTGGGATGGGGAATGATCTTCCTTTACTGATATACTTTGGTCCAGCCTTCCTCAAACCTGAAACTTCCAGATGTTGTTGGATTTCAGCTCCAATAAGCCCAACCAGTATGGTCAGGGATGATGGGAGCTGAAGTCTGACATCTAGAAGATGTTGGGTTTTAATGTATTTCTATTGCTTTTATGTGAGATGCCTGGGTGGCTTTTTTAGGGTTGAAAGACAACATATAAATAATTTTAGAATATATATTCCTGCATATCATGACCAATGTGAGATAATCCTTTGAACACTCAATTAAATCAACAATGTTGGACCATGAACAAGTTTATGCATAAGTCCAGTAAGTACATACTGAAGAGCCAAACTGGGTTATTCCATGTGAGTTGTTGTCTTCAAAGGCTGATCTGATTCCATTATTGCTGAGAAAACATAAATGTGGGAATCACATATGCAGCCTTAAGATACTTTCTTTGGTATGGCACCATCTTATATTCTTATCAGAAAATGAAATGTGAACTAGAGGAAATGATCATAAACTTGAGAAGAACTGGTGTCACATTGACACTCTTCAAACTTGCCCTTAAATGCCTAAACATTTATTGGTACTATTCCACTGGTAGGCATGATGAGTGAATACAGGTCCCATCCCAGTCTGTGTGCATTCAGTTGAATGTCTGCCTAATTTTACTTACATGCATACATATCATTGTGGACTGTAGAAAAAACAGTTCCTGGCATAGGAGAATGTATTTTCCACATGTGGTTGTATATGCCTACGGTCTATGCAGACTTTCAGCTGGACATGAATTTCTGTCCCATCATGTTTCTCCATTCACCCTGGATAGGACATCTGATCTGGGCTTCCCTCTCAACTGTATTCATAATTTTAAAGATTCAGTTGTCTTGAATCCACTACAAATATTTACACCAGTGAATGATTTCAGAGATCAGCTCCTGTTGGTAGGAAACAGAAAAATTGTTCACTTAAGAAGTGTACGTTTGTACACAACTCACACATAAACACATTTTGGAAAACGTTGAATTTCCCTTTACCTAGAATTCAAGGATACTGAGATACATCAGGTATCAAGCTGTTGATGTCACTGCTGTGTCTTCATTTTGTGATGCCAGCGTTAGTAAAGGACCACAACTTGATCCGAGGTTTACCAGATGCAATTCAGCCAGGGAGAGAATGGGGTTGGGTGGGCATTGTTCCGTTCACAATGCAAATCTGCCCAATTCATATCTCCTGAATCAATCCACAAACTGAAACAAAGCTATTCTTCAAAATTCACACTTGCCTGAATTTTGCAATGCTGTTCTCCAGTAAATTAAAAAACCCTGTATAGATATATAGATATCAGAAGAAAGTGTGCAGAAAAATCCGTAGAGTAGTGCAAGTAATGTGGAAAGTGAAATTGCTTGTAAAAGTGAATAGCTATTAGGAGAAACGCAGACACAAATATGCATGAATCTTCATGAGGACTTCTTTTCAAAGTTTGAAAACTGATGTGGGAATGGGATGAACTTGAAAAAAAAACAGAAACTGGAATGGACAGATTGACCTGTCCCTACTAGGTACTGCTCTGCCTTACATTTAATATGCCTACTTACCCTTCCCTTGGAGGGATCTGTTTGTGCAATGCCCCTTGTAGGTGCAAAGCCATACTGATAGATGCTTCTGCCTTGTCATCTGGGAGCAGAGCCACTTCCCAGGACCAAGAAACAGCCAATGCTGGTAGTCCAGTACCTAACTGGTTTCTCTACTGCTGCTATGCAACAAATTTTGGGTCAGGTTCTGTACAAATCACAGAAACTCTAGTTCAAATGGAAATAGTGCTTCAGCAGTATCACCAAACCCCAGATCTTATTCGGAGGGATTCACATGCCAGGCATCATAGTGGCGATCCTGGGCATAGTTGTCAAGTTTTCCCTTTTCTCGCGAGGAAGCCTATTCAGCATAGGGGAATTTCCCTTTTAAAAAGGGAGAACTTGACAGCTATGATCCTGTGCCACCCTTCCTTGCGCTCTCTCATAACGCATGCTCTTAGAAAGGCTCGTTTCCATCTCGTTCCACATCCAGCCAAATGAGCCTGTGTAAATGTAGACAGAAGACTTTCATTTCGTTTTTATTACTAAACCGAGCCCCCCCCCTTTATTTTTTTTATTTAGTGGGAATGTGGAAAGAATCTCTCTTTGTGGGGTGATAAAAGATGGGTGCCTGCCCATCTTTGTCGCGACTTCGGATGAAGAGCGGGAGCTAACGCGAGACAATAAAGTGCTCAAGCTCATCAGCTTTCAGCTCCTTCATCCTCTGCCAGGAAGTGGGTGCCAGTGTTTTTTCCCCCTGTCACTTCCATTTTTAAAAACTGCTTTCATGGCTTTTACAAGAAAATGTCATTGTGCCTCTGGTGCAAAGGAGGAGGAATCTAATTTCATTACAGTTAAGTGCCTGCCTCCCCATTACCTTCCATAAGAGCGTAACGGTATATTATAGAGCGCTAATAAAATAGGAAGGATGGAGGTAAGAGCACATGTCAGGAAGCCAAATTACTTTGGGCCACCTAGTTGCCTTCTCATTTCACCCGGGCGGCTGCCTTTCCCACAACCTAATTACAGCATTTTCTGGGACTTTGCTACCCAGCGATAACCGGCTGGCAATGCTTTTGTGTAGCTGAGACATGGCGCGGCGTGAGCTTTGGTCTTCATCCTTGCCACCAAATAATTGCTTCTGACGGCTGTATTAATCTCCAGAGGCTTCGGAGTAAATGAAATATGAACATTTATCTTTTATTCCCATGTGCCACCGGCGTGGACTGGGGCAAATAAGTGGGAAGGGAGTGCCTTTGCAGTCCCTGACTGTATTACTGATCAAAGGGACAATATTCACCCCGTTTCTCTGCTCCATGGCAGATCACAGGCCAGATCATTAACTGTGTGTCTCATCCACTTAGCAAAGTGTGAGGCCCTTGTCGGCTTGAATCAGTGTCACTGTGTGCAGGTTCGAGAGTGTCTGGAGAAAAGGCAGGCCGGCTCTGTGTGAGAGTGTGTGCTGTACTGCAGAATTCCTCTGATAAAAAAGAGTGGGTTGATCAAGCTTTACTTTATTTGGGATTGGGATAGACCCTTTTGTATCCTTCTAGTTGCAGTTAACTTCGTTACAAGCTCAAAGCAGGAAAGCTGCTAATATGTGCAATGCCAGGTAACTTGAGCGCTGCAGCTGATATTCAGAAAAGGGCAACCAAAAATGGTCAGAGAGAGACTATGAAGAAAGTTTGCAGCATATGGGACTTTTAGTTTCAGGAAAAGGCGAGTAAGAGGTGGTTTAATAGTTTAGAAAAGTATGCACTGCATACCCTCCAACATTTCTCCGATGAAACGTCCCATTCCATAATGATAATTTTACTATTTATAAATATAAATCTTACTGGGTTGCCCCAGCCACTCTGGGCAGCTTCCAACACATATAAAAACCATAATAAAAGCCCAACAACTTTGGTGAAGGCTCCCTAAAAGAAGCTCAACAACTTTGGTCAATCCAATGGGTAGATCATTGCCAGTGTTTTTACAGTGGGAGTAGATCGCAGTCTCTTGGAAGCCCTAGACTCTGTAGTTTAACCCACAGCACCACCTGGGTCCCTTTAGAACACTATAGGGACTTGTAAATGACTTGTTTTAGAATAACCCTACTCCTTAGAACAAGAAACCTCCTGTGTAAACTACTGTACCACATCTCCACGGTGTTCCTTTGAAATCTGGACGTGAGTTGCCCTTACAACATTCACATATAAACTGTATATAAATATAAACTGTAAGAGGTTTCATCAGGTATCACACCTTTCTCACTTTGTGTTTGACTCATGATTCAGAACTTCTTGCTTGTGTTGATTAGATGCATATCAGAAACTTGAACATTTTCACAGGCAGAAGGTAAAGTACACATGGATCCAATGTGTGTGTGTGTGTGTGTGTTTACTTTAAGTGTGCTTGAATTACTTCCAGAGAGCGTTCTTATGGTAGAAGAAGGATAAGATATCTGGGTATTGATCTACCTGCAGGGATCCATTTTCAGCAAAGGCTATCAAAGTCTTTCTGCATCTTTAAGCCTTGCTCATGAAATTGTAATGAGCCATCTATAATCCTAAAGGAAGCAAAAGAAAACCCCTGGGCAGGGCAGATAGTCCTTTGAAAGACTTGCTTGTGCTCTGGAGTGAGGGGCAGGGATTGTTGTAATTGGGTATTAATCCCCCTCTACCTGTCTTCTGAGTTAATTTTCTTTAAAATATTGGTAGGATTTACTTAGTTATGTTCATCTTTTTTATTTTATTTTTTAAGGCCTGTAATGCAGTAAGGGAGAGGGGGTGGCATCCTGCAACTAAAGATTGATCGTCTGGCCAGAATATTGCTGGCCTTGCTTGTATTTGGCAGTGGAACTTTAATCTTAAGGAGATGTCGGTATGATGAAAAATCACTCCCAGGCTCTCTCGTTAACTAGTAGCTTTTATGTTTGTTCCTTTACAAACATTAAATGTAACTGAATGTTGTATTTTGGCATTGTATTATCATTCCAGCCCAATCTTTCATGACACCCAAGGGCAACAGACAATGAAGACCGGGCTCCTTTTCTATGCGTCCTCCTGCCGCAAATTCCTGTATGCTTCCAGAGGCAAAATGTTCATTTGGCTCTTTCCAGTCCACCTGAACTATGGAAGCCTTTCCCATAATCTTAACTAATTGGATTTTCCCTACAGGACCAGAGGCAGCTATTTCCACATACCTGTGGAATTTGATGGCCACACAGTATATGTGTGGGCGCTATTTGTTTATCTTGTTTTTTATTCGACCTTTTCTCCAAGGAGTTCACTGCGGCACAGGCGTTCTTCCTTTCTATCTCCATGACCTCCCTGCAACATAGGTCAGACTAGAGCTGGAGCTTGGGCTAGGATCACTCAGGGAGTTCCATCACTGAATGAGAATTTGAACCCGGGTCTCCCCACTCCTAGCCTAACACTCTGTCCACTGTACCATGTCTCACACCTACAAATGTGTACATACACACACTTTATATAAGGGTCTGTTTCTGTGGTTTGTGACATGTTCCAGATAAACTAGGCAATTCCAGAGAGTAGCACTGGGGGGATGCCCTGTGACCAGGGGCATAGGAAGGGGGCCGGTGGGGGCGGATTGCCCCGGGTGCCTTCACTGAGGGGGGGGGTGACATTCAGGCATGTCTTGAGTTGAAACTAATTGAAGTGAGCAATCAATTCAGGATGCAATTTTGAGGGGATTCCATTATTTATTGTGTTTCATAGCCATTGTGAACAGTAGATGGAAAGGAATGAATGACGCCACTGAAAAAAGGTAACCAACACACTGACCCCAATCCAGCTAAAGTTCGGAATAACTAAATGCCACTGGAAGCAATGAACCTTGAATTGCTGGCAAGCCACTTTCTCCCTTGGTTTCAAGTGAGAACCTTAGCAGGATTGAGGGCATTATTAGCAATCAGTTGTAAACTGGGAAGGAATATGTGATTGTTTCAGTCACACATACTTTGGGTTAGCTACAGGCTGAGTTTCCATCGAGCATGATAACTAGGGGTTGTACTGAAAGCTACAAGCTCATCTGTGTGCAAAACAGGCACAATAAATATGTTTATTATGTTGAGGCTCAAGGGCATTGTTTTAACAAAAAATACAACCATGCTATAGCTTGCTTACTTTGGCTAGAGTTGGGAATGGAAGGTCAAAATCAAAATCTTTTGGTAAAACCATTCAATAAAATGCCACTCAATGTGTTCATATATTTGGAAACATCAATAAAGGTGAAACCCCATTCATATTCCATGGACAATATGACATGATACCATTAAACATCTATGTTTTGCTGCAAGAGCTTTGTCTGAATGGGCTGGGGTATGCTTTGCATACCATGGGTAATAGGCAGCTTAAATCATACCCAGAATAGATACTTGTGCATTTATTTCAGTGGGTTTACTCTGCATACAACTAACACTGTCACCCCATGTGTTTTGGCTTGAAGAAACATTGCGTTCTCTATCATGGTTGAAATTCCCATTCCCTGGGTTTTATGCTAATGAGAACCACACCATGTACCAAGGACAGCCAAAGTGGTGCCCTCCAAATGGTGTTTCCTGCTTGGCAGGGGGTTGGACTGGATGGCCCTTGTGGTCTCTTCCAGCTCTATGATTCTATGATTCTAAATCCTTTTGGACTGCAGCTCCCATCAGCCCCAGCTAGATTGGTCAAGGATGGTGGAAACTGGAGTCCAGCAGCACCTGAAGGGCACCCCTGTCACATATCATGCTGATAACTCCCACAGTATTTGTCTCCATCAAGCACATTTTGCCAGTCATTTCAGCTTTTCAAGCATGCCATGATGATGCCTGCCATTGACAGTTTGTTATATTCCTTCGTCAGATCCCCTGTTATGGCTGGAGGTCTGTTCGCTGTTAACAGAAAGTGGTTTTGGGATCTCGGTGGCTACGATCCAGGTTTAGAAATCTGGGGAGGGGAGCAGTATGAAATTTCCTTCAAGGTAAGCAGTCAAAATGTTTCTTCATGATACACGCTGCTTTTGTATGGTACGAGGCATGCAGTATATCTCTAAAACTCAAACAAAATGAGATGTAGTCAAGTGTATTTGTCCACCGACTTCCCCCCTCCAACCAAAAGTAGCCACAGGAGGCTGGAGGTTTTAGCGGAAGAATAGAGGAGCAGAGTGCTGCTTAGCCCTTTACTCTCCAATAGTTTTTCTTTTCACAATGATCCCTTCCAAGCTGCTTTCCCATATGAGAAGACACATGTACAGTAGTACCTTCTGGACGTTGTTGGACTACAGCTCCCACCATCCCTGACCATTGGCCATGTTGGCAGGGGCTGATGGGAGTTGTAGTCCTTGAGGATGCCACATTGGCTACCCCAGGGTTGGCATGTCAGAGCAGGCCTGGAGTGACCCGGGTTCAAAGTCCCACTCGGCCATGAACTTTTAGAATGACCTTGAGCATTGCCTACCTTTTAGCCTAACATATCTTACAGGGTTGCTATGAAGTTAATCTGGGGAAGGTTGGGAGCAGACTGAAAGCAAATTGGGATATAAACTTAAGTATGCTGCCTTGAGTTACTTGGAAGAAACATGGGGTAATAACTTTGGAGTAGTTATAGTAGTAGCAGCAGCTGTTAATAGCTATCCCTCCCATCCGCCTCTGTTGCTTTGCTCAAGCTCACAAACTCTCAAGGCTTTTGGGGTGGTTCTGTATTGTTTTGTTTTTCAGTTGGGCCACATCTAGTTTTGGGCGTGTGATTAGCCTTTTGGCCCCTGGGATATTCCTTCTAAGTATTGCTCTAGAAAATAAACTCCATTTTGAGCACACACGAAACCAAAATGACAACATTTACAATGTAATCACTACATTGTGACTCCTCTCTACCGAGCCACATTTTGAAAAATTACACAATTGCCTCCATATATTTTCCATTTCCCAGATATGTTGTGCATGTAGGCAATATGGGCAACTTATCTTTGTGCATAGCTAGAAATGGCTGGACCTGAGGAAGAGTTGCAGAATTGCCAAAGCTGCCAAAGGAAAACCTAGCCTGGAGGGGAGATCTCCATTCTGATCTCAGCAGGGCAGTAAGAAACACTTCCAGCTGCCTATACCATAATTATTGGGCTCCCCCACACCTGGAATTACATAAGGAAAACCAAGACACATAGATGCCTGCTAGGAATTTAAGTACACATCTGTTTAGGCCATGAGAGTGAATAATGCTGGGTATGATGGATGAATAGTATAATCTAGTATAAGGCAGCCTTTTGTGTTTTACAATGCCACAGCAGTGCATTTCAGTCTTTCTGACATTTATTTATGTCACAATTTCTATTCTGCCTTTCTACACCCAGTTCATCCAAGACAGCTCACAAGGCAACTAAAACACCACAGACACAACCAAACAATAAAATATATTTGAAAATGATAATGTTAGGTCCCGGGTTCAATCCCTGGCATCTCAAGACAGGGGTAGGAAAGATTCCCAGACACCCACCACCAATCAGTGTCAATAATGAGCAAGATGGACCTTTCTTCTTGGCTATAGCCCTTGACTTGTGCATGCTGATTTACACTTAAGCATGTACACCTAAGCATCCTTTGAGTCTCTCATAAGGCAGAAAGTTGCCAAGGCAAAATAATGTGTACAAGGTCAGTTCATTTGGAAAATGTACAAGGTCAGTTCAGTTGTTTCACATTTGAAAGTGTCATATAGAATTACAGTGGAACCTTGGTTGTCAAACATAATCTATTTCGGAAGACCGTTCGACTTCCAAAATGTTCGACAACCAAGGCGCAATTGCCAGCTCGCAAATTGCTTTTTAAAAATGGATAAACACACCTCAGAAGTCAAAGTTCGACAACCGAGGTTCCACTGTGCTTTGTATATTATGTAGTAAGCATTGTGCTTGATGTTGTTACCATCTTCCTGCACCCCTCACAAAGTTCAGGTCTTGGTGATGCTCACACCTGTCCTCCTTGCACTGTAAGTTGTTGTTACTACAACTTTTTTCTGAAAGTAGCACTTGCATTTAGCTCCAAGTCATTCCCTAGTCTGATTTAATCCTCTGTGATGCCTGCTCTGTGTTTACCACTGAATAAATTTAATGTGTCAGTCATTGATTGGCTTTGTTGCAAACCTCCTTAGTCTGTTCAAGCATCAAAGGGGCCTAAAAGAAGCCTTTCCTTTACAAACATGTTGTGTGCACACACTGAATTCAAGAATATGCACTGAATGAGTTGCACAGAAGCTGCTGGGGATGCAAGTGGATTTGAGGGCATTTCCAGCAGAATAAAAGTGACCCACGTGAACTGAACTGGTGTCACGTAACTTCGAATCAATTCCATACTTAGAGAAAACAAAAGCTGAAAGACAAGAGGAGCCTACGAGCTAAACCAATGGACATTTTGTTTAGAGTACATCAGTTTGCACTCTCTGTTGTTAGGGTGTTTCAGAGATAAATGAATGCTGCCTCTTGCATCTCACAGTTCTGACAGGAGGCCTCAAGATTATATTATCCCATTTCCTATTCCCCTGTTATTTGTCATTGGAAGGAATATAATTGCAAGGCAGTCCATTGCTCTCTGTGCAGAAACCATGGCAACCGTACTGGAAGCTCGGATACTAAATAGTCCCAACCTGTTTTGTTCAAGTGACAGATTCTTTGGAGAGGGCTGTGTTATGCTGGGCCCTCATTTCAGCCATATCTCTTCATTCATCTCATTACCATGAGTTGACCTAAGGGTCCACATCCTTCTGCATGAATATATTTTGAACAAGATGTCAACAGCGTTTTGTAGCATTTGCCTTGAAGAAATAATAACTCACTCTGAGGTGTGTGTGAATGGGGGGAGCTCAGTAGAAAGTGCATGTGGAAAAAAGGATTTGGGGTGGGGATGCTATTGATGGGGCAAAGTAATGGGGTGTGGAAGTGATATAAAATGGAGCCATGGCTTAGTGTCATCTTGTGAGAGTTCCCAGAGATGGCAGCTACAATGCTGCACCTGTGGTCCTGCTGCTGCACCACCACTGAGAGCTAAGCCATGACAATGTAGTATGTACACACTTAGAGGATTACCTCCAAATCATCCTAAATATCTTCACAGAAGCTTACGAGAAGCTTGGCCTATCGCTCAACATCCAAAAAACCAAAGTGTTGCACCAACAAGCACAAAACAACTCCTCTGCAGCGCCACAAATCCAACTCAGTGGTGTAAGGTTGGAAAATGTCGATCACGTCTCCTACCTGAGCAGTTATCTTTCCACAAGGGCCAACATTGATGCCGAAATCCATCATCACTTGAGCTCTGCGAGTGCGACTTTCTCCCGATTGAAGTGCAGAGTGTTTGAGTACCAGGACATTCGCAGGGAAACCAAAGTGCTTGTTTACAAATCACTTTGTAAACAAATCTTACTGTATGCTTGCAAAACATAGACCACTTATAAACGCCATCTCCAACTCCTCAAAAGATTCCATCAACAGTGTCTTCGGGAAAAATTACACATCACTTGGGAACTAATCACAGGCAATCTAATGCCAGTGTACTGGAAGAAGCAAATATCAGCAGTGTCAAACCAACATCAGCTTCGTTGGACTGGTCATGTTGTGCAGATGCCTGATTATCGTCTTCCAAAGCAACTACTCTATCCTGAACTTAAAAATGGATGGTGTAATGCTGGTGGTCAACAAAAGAGGTTTAAAGAATCTCTCAAGGCAAATCTAAAAAAATGTACTGTAGTATAAACACTGACAACTGGAAAACACTGGCCTGCAAGAGCTCCAATTGGAGAACAGCCTTTACCAAAGGTGTCATGGGCTTTGAAGACTCTTGAACTCAGGACGAAATGGAGCAATGTGATAAGAGGAAGGCACGCTTGGCAAACCCTCACCATAATCAACTCCCACCCGGAAACCTATGTCCCCACCATGGAAGGACGTGTGGATCCACAATTGGCCTCCACAGTCACTTACAGACTCACTGTTAAAACCGTGTTTATGGAAGACAATCTTTCTTGGCTACGAGTGATCGCCAAAGAAGAATAAGGTTTGTCTTAGTGTGCTGTCCAATCTGAGCTCAAACCACAAGCTGTAAACCCAGAAACATCCCTTGGGTGCAGCATGTCTGGAGTGAAACAAACCACAAACCTAGGCCATCATGCTAAGCCAAACTATGGCTTAGCTGCTCACGGCAGTGTCGCAGGAGCAGAGCAGGAGCAAAGCAGCTGTGATCACCTCTATGGGAAGCCTCCTGCACCTGTGCTAAGTTATGGTTTGGTGTAGTGTTGTGTGCAAACCATCTCTTTCTGTAGATTACTCAGGGGTTGAGTAGAAGAAAATAGAGTCTAGAGACCAGAGCCTTCTGTCTAGATAAAAAGGGATAGTAATGTTTAGCATTTATGTTGCACTTATTGAACCAGGCAGACCTGGACAGGACAGCTACTGAGCCTTTGGGATCCTGACAGAGCCCATCAGCACTGGCATCTGCTCCAGGCCCCTCATGTCAGGTGGCTGGTTCTGACAGTCACCATTCTAATTTCTCCCCCAGTGCCCTGCACTGAGACTTGGGGCATTATGGAGATTTAAAATGGCAGCTCACAGATGCTTTGGGAGTGCTGCTGTCGCTACAGACAAATAGGAGCTCACTAGAGGGCACATTGCCCACTGACCCTTCAAACCTGGAGCCCTGCATTCAATCTTCCAAGTCTACTAACAACAGCCTTGCAAGGTAGGCCAGCATAATTTCCATATTGTAAAGGAGAGATTGAAGGACAATGACTTGTTTTTTAAGGTACATTTATTGCATGTGCAATTTCAGTTTGGGGGCTTTCTGGCTCACTGCTCACATCCTTACAGTTTCAGATCAGATCAGACTTCATACATGTTCATTATCTGCATGTATAAGGCCATCAAACTTAGGAAGTAAGTTTGGACTGTGTTGAGCTATGGGCAAAAACATAGGCTTTGAACGGAGCTTTTTTCCATCCAGAACTCAGTTCCAGCACCTGTTAGGTGGGTGCCATTGCCATTATATGAGAATGAGAGAGGTTTTCAGGGTGAGTTCTGATACCTCTTTTTCTAGAAAAAAAAATAGCACTGGCTTTGAATAATACAAACTGAAAAGGAATTACAAGTTTCCAATTTTGGGAAGGAAAGGTGTTTGCAGAGTACCCCTGGGATGCATTTTGGAGTGACTAATTGCAAGATTACAAACTACATTCTACTTTTAGCAATGGCCAAATGCCTCTTTTTCAGCTAAGTAAAATCTTCCTAAAAGTCTCTTCCTGAAATAATCTTGCTGAAAGGCTGATTGAAACATCCAGGCTAAATATGTTTGCGGTACTGTACAGCTTTAAAGAAACAACAGCAGAAAGCTGCTGAAGACCAACTTTTTTTACATATGTAAGAGAAGCAGAGGTTTGATATGCTAATTCCACAGTGTGAAAAGATAAGGCAGAAGTACTAAAAGACTCATTGAGCTATTAATATGCATGCTAACCATACTAAATAAGTTTGTTGCTTTTTTTTAGCAAACTTCTCTATTTTTGTTTGGAGAGAAGCTCAGAACACACTTTTGAAAAGGGATGGAAAGGGCTAAGATTTATAATTAAGTAAACAACTTAATTCCGTGGCTGGCCTAAGAGGATTTATTAATGGGAGCCTTGGGTGGGGTGGAGGAGGAGCTATATTTGACACAGTTGCATGTAACAAGGTAGTGATGATGTTTATGAAGAAGCCCAAGGACTCAGGATGCTGTGATGCTGTGTCTCGAAGCAGACGGGAAGAGAAGGTTGAGTGAGTGCTTAACCCTGTCCCCCATTTTCTGTTTTTCAAAATGGACAACCAGCTGTTCCCCCTTCCCTTTGTCCTTCATATGGAACAGCCTGTCTTATAGATCTCCATTGTCTCACCTAATGTGACATTCAGCTAATGCATAAAGATTTAAAGGGCAATAAAATACTAAAAAAATGAAATGAAATGAGATACAGTAAGTCTGTAACATGTGGGGGTTAAGTTCCAGGGATAGGGACACGGGTGGCACTGTGGGTTAAACCACTGAGCCTAGGGCTTGCCTATCAGAAGGTCGGTGATTCGAATCCCTGAGACGGGGTGAGCTCCCGTTGCTCGGTCCCAGCTCCTGCCCACCTAGCAGTTCAAAAGCACGTCAAAGTGCAGGTAGATAAATAGGGACCACTACAGCGAGAAGGTAAACGGCGTTTCCGTGTGCTGTTCTGGTTTGCCAGAAGCGGCTTTGTCATGCTGGCCACATGACCTGGAAGCTGTACGCCGGCTCCCTCGGCCAATAATGCGAGATGAGCGCGCAACCCCAGAGTCGGTCACGACTGGACCTAATGGTCAGGGGTCCCTTTACCTTTAAGTTCCAGGGATAGAGCCTAAAGCCAAAATCGTGTATAGTCAAAACACATTGGGTTCAACGACAGGTGAGATTGCCAAAGTCTTTTCCCCTGGAACCCCTCCCTCTTTCAGCCACTATATATATATATATATATATATATATATATATATATATATATATATATAATTTTGCCAAGCACATAAATATGAATACCGTATACACAAGTTAAACAAGTTAAATGTGCACAAGTTGCAGGCTTACTGTATGTTAAAGCGTGTTGTAGGCATGGCCTTCTCTTCCTTAAAACAGTACTAATAAAGATGCATATTTGAATAGATGGATAAAGCTTGGATTCAGTCCCAGAATTTAGCCAGTCTGAAAGTCTGAGAAGAAACCTAAACATGATAATTAACCATTTGTCTGCAGTCAATCACTTTAGCTCCAAGTCAGCCTTAATTTTGTGCTACCACTATAGGCATGACTCTTGGTTTATCCATTACATTTGACTGGTGTTGTTATTATCCACTGTGCCCTGATATATATGAAGCTTTGATTGGACAGTGCAATACAGATAATGTTCTACTGAACTCCCTGTCCCCTTGCCATTTGAGAACCAAGAACAGCAACCAAGGCGGTGCTTTAGAGATCTAATTAGCCCCTTCAGGCAGTATATGTGTGTAATATTCTTATCAGATGTCACTTCTTTGTCACTTATGCACTGCCTAGGTGTGCACCATCAAAGAAAGCAACCATATATATTTTGAAACTACATCTTAATGGAGCTTACTAGACTTGTATATTGGAATTCACAGCAAAGGTAACTGCTGGTTTATTAAGTTCAAATCAAATATAGCACATGGGCGGATCATTCAGCATAAATGTTGGTGGAAGGAAATACACCCCTCCCATGCACTTTTGTGATACTGACAGGCTTACAGGTGTTCATGAATTGAAAAACCAGTTTTTGTTGAGCGCGGCAGCACTGATACCATAGGCATTTATTTTTTTAATATCTTCTGGCATATCTTTTTAATATCTTCTGTGAGCCCTCAAGTTATGATGAAATGGTGGCAAGAAATAAAATGGTGTGCATGTGAACATATAGGGAAGAGTCTCAAACCGTATAGCTGAGATGTAGCCATGCTGGACAGCTTCCACCATTGGTGGGAAGGCAGTTCTTTGCTGGAAATTCTCCCTGACTTCTTCTTTTTACCTCTTCAGCCCTGAAAAGCCTAACGAAGTATTCATATCAGGTTCCCAGGAAAAACAGAGCCTCGTGTCACTATTGTACATTTTGTTGTGTGGACGGAATGGCAGGGCCCATGCTGGCTTATCTTATGGTCCTTTCAGGGCACAAGCATCATTTCTCAGGATTTTAGGTTTTTTGGGGGGGGGTTCCCTTTGTTTAAGCTCCTCACATTCACAGCTGCCTGATCTGTAATTATAACCAGGCATGGCAGTATGTATCTTAATTATGCACGAGTGACAAATGCCTTTTTAGACCCTGTTCCCTGTGCTTGAGATCTAGCGTCCGTTCATCAGTGCGCTCTAGAGAGCAGAGGCCCTGCTCGTATACCCATATATGACCTGAAGCCTGCCAATCCAAGCAGCAGCAATGGCTCCTGCCGCCCCTGGGATATCAACACCCCTTATTTTTATGGTTCTTTCACTTGCTTTCTGCTTCACCCCTTGTCATGTCTTTCTGCCTCTGCACAGGAAAAGCTGATAGGCAATAAGGAGCTCTCACAGTGGTGGGTGGTGCCCATTGCGATTGGTAAGGCAGAAGGCATGCAGTAGGAAGAGCAAAAAGAGGCTGTGCCAGCAACTCACTGTTTAGAATAGGAGTGGAAAATATCAATGTCAAGCTTGCCTACGCAGGTTTTTTCCTGTTCCCATGTTGAGTCTTGATCTTCCAGGAGGCAAGGTGTTGTTGTTTTTTAGAGTTTTGCTAAAAATACAAACAATTCTCACATCATATATGCTTTATTATACGTATATTAGATGGATATTATACACATACACGGTAAAGCTTTCCTAAAGTGACCAGTGCACAGAGATGCAGACAGCAATGCATATAAATGTATAAAAATACTTACATATCAATACTTACAAAATTATGCTGCAGAAATATAGTACTGCATGAGACTATTTTTTGCATATTGTTTGTATAAAATATGTATTTTTGTCATACATTTTTGCATATAATTAGAGAGGCGGCTTTTTATTTTTTAAAAAATGAGCCACTCATATATAAGTGGCTTGGGTTGTAGGGGGGGGGGTCTTCTTCCTTCCCCCTGTTCTCCTGGCTTTTGAATGAGCTGCCCCGGTGGCCCTTGGAAAAAGGGGCCCGTCCGCCTGCGCATTAGGTGCCCATTTTTGCCGGTTCCGTTTGCCAGTTTTCTTTGAACCAGAGTCCAATTTGAAAAAGGATCGCTTCCTCTCCCATGGCGTATGCGTATATATCTATCACGACACGCAACGCAGAGTCGCCAGGTGACAACCCCCCTTCGGTTAAGTACTGTGGGTCACTTGCTACATTTGGGGGCTGGGAAGCATCCCTAGATTCTCTCACACACCCACACACCCCACAAAAACTCCCCCACCCCACCCCAAACTCTGAAACTTCAGCATAATTTTTTTCCCTTTTTCTGGGGAGGGAAGGCAAACCTTATCTGGTTCAACAAAGACTAGAGTCCTCGTTTAGCCTCGCCCCCGTTAAACAACACATACTGTACTGTTGGCATTTTTTTGTGGGGGGGAGAGATTTTTTTTTTTGTCAACTCCCTGCCGATGATGACGACCACCCTTGTTTTATGAAAATATAAGTGGGCACTCAAAGAGGTAGTATGATGAAGGGAAAGCCAAATCTGGTCAGACCCACCATATTCCACATATAAACTTTTAAAAAAACAGATTTCTCCTCCACCCCTACTTCAGAACAAGCAATATTCAGCAAATCTTACCAGATACCAAAAATATCTGTTGTTTGGTTGTTGTTATTTATTAGATGTGTTAGACGCTTGCTACTCAAAGGTCTCTGAGCATCTTTAAAAATATAAACACAAATGCATTGTTCCATTAACAGAATTCATACAAAACACCTGGGACTCATCTATACAGCTGCAAATAAAACATTTTAAGTGAGTTTTAAGCGCAAAATACAATGTGATAGTAGATGGCAATGGTGAGCCTTATGGAAAATTCAATGTATTTTTTAAAAAACGTCTTTTTAAAAGGCATTTTCAGAACGGTTTTTATGTGTGTAGATTCCACCCTGCAGTTTATTAACACAACAACAACAACAACAACAACCCCTCCCCCTTAACAGCCACAGGATGTTTGCACCAACATTGTCAAGCATGATTTCCCCCCCTCTTGGAACTGGGCTTATAGCCCAGGCTGAGACATCCTGGATTGCAGGTCCTCAGTGAAGTATACCTGTTAGTTACATTTATATCCCACCTTTCCTCCAAGGAGCTCAAGGTGATATACATGATTTTCCCCCCACTCCTGTTTCTCTCCCCCCCTGCATGGGCTCTAATTCTACTTATATCAGAGGCAGGCAAGAGCTCAGCATATTGTTTGCAGGGGGTGGTGTCTGCTGTAGAAGATCAGCTTGCACAAGGCTGCAACAACTTTTCTCACGTTATGTGCCAAAGTGCCCCCCCCCTCTCTCTCCCTCCGCTTATCAGTCCTACCTCAGCAATGCCATTTAGCAGAAGCCAATTACAAAGGCAGTGAAATGTCGGCATATATTTTCATTAGCATAATACAGCAAACAGCATAAAAATGCTAATTCTGCATCCCAACAGTTTAAGACTTTAGGAAATTGCTATGCAAATAATTATTAAGGGGTGTGTGTTGGGTTCCTCCCGCCCCCCCTTTCCAAGAATGTACAGTGAGAGCAGCTAGCTCAGAAGGGATATATCATTATTATTGCTGCAAGGTGTACACTTGCAGTGAAATACTGCTTTTGTGGGTGGAAAACCAATGAAGGCAGCCCCCATTAATCACAAGGAGCAGGTTGGTGCATGCAGGTCAGCTCAGGGCAGAGAGCCCAGTCGGCGTTTTGGGTGAAGGCTCCTGCGTCAAAAGTGAGCGATGTCTTTTCCTTCCTGCAGACATCCTCAGTGGTGCACTTTGGTAATATTGGATTCAGGACTTTAATGGTCTCATGGGTGTATGTATTCCTTTGAAGTGGGATAAGTGCCCCTGTTGCTCTGGGGGACCCTCTTGGTCGTTCTGCTGAGTGGGGAACCAAAGCCCTGCTCTGACAGCACCACTCAACTCCAATTGGTTTTTTTTTTAATGTATGGTGTGTATGCAGACTATGCTAAGAAGAAAGAGTAGTTGTTTTCTAGTCCTGAGCCAAAGTATCTGCTCAGCCCAATTCCTTAAGGACCAGGTCCATAGCTTTGGAGAGCTTTTGGATGCATCCCTCCGTATGGGATCCCCCACGCGGCAGTCGGTGTTTTAGCTTTGCTCATTCTTGGAAAAGGGAAGAGCTTGCCAGAATTGTTTGTGAATCTGCAACATCCAGGTTGGGTTACTGGAATGCATTATTATGCACGGAGCTGCCTTCAAAAGGCACTTAGAACCTCAGCTGGTTCAGAATACAGAGTCCAAGGTGGTAGCATTGGCAGGTGGGGTGGGCAGTAGCTGGTTCATTCCCCACCCATAGGTGCCAACTCCTAGGGGCCCAGGCCCCTTTGACCCCCTATTATATTTAAGGGGGGCACCACCACACCTGCAAAGTTGATGGGCAATGCTTCCTTCCTTTCTTTTCCACTTGGCTTCCCTACAACCCCTGTAAGCGAACTTGTAAAAGGGCTGCCGAATGGCAAGAGAGCTGGGATCAAGAAGTGGGGTTAGGCGGGGGAATAAACCTTCACCAACACTAGGTGCCTCCGTTGTTAAAACTGGGGGTGGGTAGGGATTGTCTGCGCCCCTGACCTCACCCTACATCCAGGAGTTTCCTACGTGTGGTTTAGACAGCACACATAGGCCAGAAAAAGTGGTTCTGCCACAATGCCTTGCACTCCCCCCCATTCACTCAACCCCCCTACATCCCCAACATATGAAAAGGGATGCCATTTATGACAGATCTAGAACACAGAACCTGAATTTGGATCCAGTTCCTCTCTTAAAAGCCTGCTTTTGTTTCCCTGGCTCCTTTGCAGTATTTGCTTTGTTTTAGGCAGCAATCCCCCCCAAAACAAAACAAAACTTATGTGGGGCTGTTGGAGGAAGGGGGGGTTGGACTGAGCAGAGACATCCCTCCTCCAACTTCTGCTGGCTCAAGTACCAGTAGCCTGATGTCACACTGCCAGCATCGACTTCCCCTCCTGATGCCCATCAAACATGCAGACAACTGTTAATCCCACCAGCAGTATTCCTGACAACAGAGCCTGGTGGATCCTGAACTGCTTTCACATCTACACTGGCCAACATAGGATCCAGAATTAATCAGCCTGGTCCCCTTAACCTTCCACTGCTTCTGCCATGAGGGTGGTAGTTCCATCCTTCGGCAGAGTCGCTGCAGCAAGTTCAGATTGCTGTGCCTGTAAAGAAAAGGGTTAATAACCTGTGGCATAGTTCTGTGGTCTACACAGGAGAATGTTTTTATTCTAAGTTGGGTTTCAGGAAAATACTTTTCATTCTTGTTTATATTGGCTGCTGGCTCCTTGGTATAAAAGACAGTGTTTCAGTTTTACAGCTTGCACATTAAACACCATCAAAATTTTCAGGCATTAGCAGAATTCCCCTTTGGGTCTGTTACATTTAGTGGGGTGTGTGTGTGTAAATTCAGGCTGCTTCTCTATTTTCGCACAGTAGCACAGATGATATTAAAAATCCATTTTTAAGGAGTATTGATCAAGTGATGTGTAGGGAGAAGGGATGAATGTATTTTGAAATGATAGTTGGAAAAGTTATTTTATCGGGAGCAGCAACAGTCGGAGGAAAATAGAGGGGACATCTGGGGGTGGGAAGTCAGCTTTTAAATGTGTACTGGATTTGTATTAATTTAGTGACTATTTGTTTAAAATCTTGGAAAATCATAAAAATAATTAGCAAAAAAAGGGAGCGCTGATCTTCCAGAAGAAATAAAAAATAAACCTTTGGAATCATATTGAAATTGATGAACAAACAGAAACAGCTGCTAAATGTCCTACAAGCCAGCCTGAGATTAATTTCAGTTATGCCACAAAATATACCTCCAATGTGCGCTCCAATTGGTTTTTTTTGTTTTTTGTTTTATGCCCGCTGCATGTGCCAAATGTTATTTCCTCTTCGTTTTCACCTCCGTATCTCCAAGACCCTTCTAATTATTCCTATACACTAATAGTCAATTCATTCTCCCAATATCCTTATGGAGCTCAAACAGTGCCAATCATGTACAACCCTAAAAAGGGGAAACCCCTAAAATAGCCCAACAAGGTGTTACCATGCTCACAAAATTCTGACTGTTGGGAAAGGGATGGAAAACCTGGGGGAGGGGAATTGAATGGAATGGAGTATTGTAGAATTGGGCATGGCCGGCTGAAACTTAATGCTGCAATGCTTCATTGCAGTTCCCACTTGTTTTCAGATTCATGTAAAAGCTGGTGAGAGAAAATAATGGGTGAGAAAGTCTTATTGGAACACTTTCGGGTGTTGCTGGCCATTGTGTGTCTTCTGACTGAAGCTCAGTCAGACTGTTCATTAAAACTACCGTATTAGTGTTTAGCATTGCTCATTGAACCCATCTTCTTAATCTACAATGGTTGTTTAGTTATAACATTTCCATCTAAACAAAAATGTTTCTGTTTACTTTGAACCGTAATTACTTTTTCTTTCCTAGGTGAATCAGACTTCTTAATGAGATTGAAAATAACCTTAATATGAGTATTTTACTAACTTTCCGAAAGCTAATGTAATCAGTAATGTATATGGTCCTTTGGACACTGTTCCCTGTCTTTTCTGTTTTCCATTATCTTGCTTCTGAAAGGTTTAATTATACGTTGCCTTTTAGCTCCACCGCCTCACTCATCTACACACAGTCATCTACACACACAGCCTCAGTCATCTATACACATAGCATTTTTGAAGTTTACAAAGTCCAGAAGATGCTTCCAATAATTTCCAGAAATTGCAAGTGCTCAGTCAGGAGATTGCCTTTGATACTTTCCAATTTCAAAATCCCATAAGATCACTTATTTATGTTGTATTAACTATTACCTAGTGTGTTCTTTATAGTTCTTTTTTTTAAAAACTTAGTTGCAAAATACATTTTTCCCCTCCAATGACCTTCCCCACCATCATAATAAGAGCAATAAGCACAGTAATCTTGATATCGTCAACATACTTAGTATTCTTAATATTCTCTGTATTTATAACACTTCTAGTATTTCTATTACTTTCTTTATAATGTTTTGATTTCTATCCTTATATTAATGATGGTTTATAAGACTAGATTAAGCTTATCATGGTTATTTGGTAGTTTCCTTTTCTTTCTTTGAACTTGTACTTAATTTGTGCTTAACTCATGTCTCTTGTCCTCTTCAGTTTGCTTGTTTGGGTTTTGTTTTTTGTTTGTATATTTTTTAATTTGAAATAATTAATTAAAAAGAGCTATGAGCACAGAATGGTGGTGGTGGGGTTTTGCATACACTTGTAAGTTTTTCAGACCCTGACTTTTCTCTTTCAGCTGTTGCCAAGCGTATCCTCACCTTACAGACATTAACTCTCTTTTTTTGTTCCTCTCTCAGGTCTGGATGTGTGGAGGGGGGATGTTTGACGTTCCGTGTTCTAGAGTGGGGCACATCTACAGGAAATATGTCCCTTACAAAGTCCCGTCTGGCACCAGCCTAGCAAGAGTAAGTAACTTATGTTCTGAGGTTCGCTCAGCTGTGAGACTTGACCGTATAAAACATAGCTGCCAAGTTATCCCTTTTTTAAAGGGATTTCCCCTTATGCTGAATAGGCTTCCTCGCGAGAAAAGGGAAAACTTGGCAGCTATGATAAAATGCTGTCCAGGAAACTTGTAACCCAAAACAGAGGCTCCCTTCAAAAATCACATTCCTTATCTACCATACCTTAGTTAGGAGCATCAGCAACAAGTGATGGTCTCAAGAATGCCTTCCATTCCTTCCTTCCCTCTCACATGCAGTTCCAAAGACGATTTCCTAATTTCCTCAAACCACACTTTGCTATGGCATCCAAACAAGCAAACTATGGTGTGAGCGATCCATTACACCGGAAAAGCTAAGGGAATCCGAAAACCCCACGTGGTTGGCCACTGTGGGGAAAAGGATGCTAGATTAGGTGGGCTTTTTAGTCTGGTGGATCAGGGGACTTCATATGTTCGCCCATGACCACCAACTCATAGCTGTCCTTGTTGTTGTTTAGTCATGTCCAACTCTTTGTGACCCCATGGACCATAGCACGCCAGGCACTCCTGTCTTCCGCTGCCTCTCGCAGTTTGGTCAGACTCATGTTGGTAGCTTCGAGAACACTGTCCAACCATCTCTTCCACTGTCGTCCCCTTCTCCTAGTGGGCCCTCAGTCTTTCCCAACATCAGGGTCTTTTCCAAGGATTCTTCTCTTCTCATGAGGTGGCCAAAGTATTGGAGCCTCAGCTTCACGATCTGTCCTTCCAGGGAGCACTCAGAGCTGATTTCCTTCAGAATGGATAGGTTTGATCTTCTAGCAGTCCATGGGACTCTCAAGAGTCTCCTCCAGCACCATAATTCAAACTCCATGGACAAAGACAACAGGCATAGCTGTCCTGTAGCCTTCTAAAAATAAAATCTCAGAAGACAAGGACCTCTGCCTTCCTTCCCCATAATTCAAGCACTGGAACAATCTATCCAAATCAGGATTGCAAAACCATAGTTTGTCAGTTTGAACAACATGGTAAATTGTGGTTTGAGGAAACCAGGTTTGAGGAAACCAAGCCACAAACAAAGTGGGAGGACAGATCACTTGTGCTAGTTACACTTCCACAATCCTCCAAGGCACGATTTGGAGGACTGGGAATGAATATTGCCACTATCTCCATTTTTTTTTTTTTTGAGTAGCTAATAAAAAATGTGATCTGCTTTTGAAGAGGAAAATGCCTATTTTGGACAAAAATGCATTGCCGCAAGATCTGATAACAAAGGCCAAATTTGCTTGGAAGGACAAACAACTTCCAGTAAGCAAGAGAGGAAACACTCCATTTACTGCTTGGAAGCTCCTCAGACATAATTCAGAGGACAGTTCAGCTTCAGCAGAGGACCCACACAAAGCAAGTCTGGCAAAGTGGTTCTCTTAGGAGAACTATTGTTGCAGGTATCTGCATGGCCCCTCAATTTTAGGCTTGATAGAAGCATCCGTGGGACTCTAAGCTTAAGGGCTGATTTAACATTACTCTTGGCACTGACAGGAAATCAGTCAGTGAAACCAATTCCAGTTGGAAATCACAACCCTGGCACAGGTTGCTGCAATATGTGAAGGGTATGTTGGAAATCACCCTGAGTCAGCAAGCCTCGTATTGCTCTGATGCTCCCTTTGGTTTCAGTTCAAGGCGCAAAAGCTCAGCTGATTGCCCAATCAGTTCCCGCATGCTCCATTTCCTGAGCCAACTGCCGAACAAAGGAGGCTCAGTTAACATGAAGTGATCTCATAAGGTCGTTTTATGGAATCAATGAATTGCAAGCTTACCAACTGATGCGTTTTCAAGAGCTCACATACAAAAGGAAAAAAGGAATCTTTTGTGTAAAGATTGCAGAAGGAGGTACCTTTGTGAGCCCATTTGGACCTTAAATGCTGGCAATTGACAGGATAAGGAGGGGCAGAAGAGGCATGTGCTCCAAGCAGCAGGTTAGGGAGGTGGCGAAACAGCATTTGGGGGGGGGGACAGAGGAGAGAGGTGCACCACAGCTGTGGCCCATGTTTGGTGACTCTTTACATTCTGACTGAGCAGCTGAGTTCCATATATTAGTAGATGCAGGCAATAACATAAAGGAGGAGGTGGATGGCCATATAAGGTCCCACCTTCTTGCCCACCCCAGGAAGAGGAACATGAGAAGCTGCTGTGGCCAGCCTGGTAGCAGGATGATGATGGTCAAGATGAGAAAGAGGTTCTGCCCTTTGTATCCTGCTGCTGCCGCCACTTCACATAGGGCACAAGGAGGGAAGTCACTGGTGCTGTCAGGGGGCTTCAGTGAAGACTTTTGTCTCCCAGGGCAAATTTGGAAATCCAGACCTGACAGCTGATGCTTGACTTCGTCTCCAGTCACTCACACCATTGACAGAAGAGCAGTGAGGCAACAAGTTCCCTTGAACTTAATGGGCATGCTTCTGAGAACACATGTACAGGTTCGCCCTGCAAAGAAGAAGAAGAAGAAGAAGAAGAAGAAGAAGAAGAAGAAGAAGAAGAAGAAGAAGAAGAAGAAGAAGAAGAAGAAGAAGAAGAAGAAGAAGAAGAAGAAGGTCTTCTTGATCATTAAACCCTATCATGTCTTCTGCTTCTGACACCTCCTCCTCCCAGTCTGCTCCTTCTCCCTCTGACCACTCATCGTCATCCACCACCAATCCCCTAGCTCTAAGCCTTCTTCCCCTGTGGGTTCCCTAGCAGGTGTCTCCCACCACTCTTCAGCATCCAGCCAGTCTATGACATTTGTGTTCTTCCAAGTAAGTGCACCTGCCTGCATCTTTGGGGCAGGTGTAAGGACAACCTGCTCCACCCCTCCCCTGTCCCATTATGCTGCAGCAATGCTGCTGCCGGGAGGCCAAGTCTGCAACTCCTCTCTGCCAGCCACACCTTCCTTTCCTAAGAGCGCCACAAAACACCGACACTAATAGGCTCAGCCCTTTTTAATCAATGAACCGAATCCTCTTCAGATCTGACTTCTTCACCAATGCTTTTTCTAACTTTCTTTGGCCCTTCCTCAAGTATACAGTGCCACCTCCTCCAGATTCAACTTGGCTTCCCCAGCCCCCCTTTGGTTTTTTGTCACTTTAGCATAGAAGATTGGCTTTCTAGAGAAGGCCTCCTTCATTCATGGGTTCTGCGCCTAATGCTGGTGTCTTAAATAACCGGTAAACGGTAGCTGTGCCTATTCTTAAGTACCTAAGCTAGGAGCGACTGGCAAATTGCTAAATAATACAGCACATAGTATAATTTTAGATCTCCTTTTATAAATGTGCTCAAGAGGGGGCAAACTTCTGCAAGGGTATCTCTCTGCAGTGGCATCCTCATGAGGTTTGAAGAATTCTGCATTTCAATGATCTGGAACAGATGTGCAGCTGGGGGAGGGGTGCCATGCGCTTTCTAGTTCCTGTCCCATTGACTTCTTCTGCCCACACTGTCAAAATCTGACGGCTCAGAAATTTCTCAGAAGGATGAACTTGTATTGTTTCTCATAAACAAACAAACAAACAAACAAAAACTCCTGCCATTTAGGAACAAGGACTCCTGAGCTATCATCTCTTAAACTGCTCTAATTTCACATACACAGTTCCTGCTGGCATAAATGTTTTTCTTTCTGTTGTGGAGACAAAGCAGGTGGTAACCTATCTTGCTGTGCCAGCTGAAATGTGCTCCATTTGTTCTCTATCTCACTCCCTTTGTATTCAGATAAGTCTTATTGGTTCTGAGACATCTAGCTTTGTTCAGATGCTCGAAGCACAGCAGATTAATCAAATTCAAGAGAGGTGCTTCTAAATGAATGTCAGAAGCAAATCACAATGGGAGAAGTCATTCTAAGCAGAAACATTATCTTATGCCACAGATTATGAGATGAGTATTACTCTTCATCTTCTCACAGAAGATACCCTTCAGTGCTCTATGACTAGTACTCTATTAAAGAGCTAGCGTTGCCGAGGTTGCAAGTTCTGCTTTTGAAGTGGGGTTGTATGTGACACGTCCACTCTCAAAATATCCTCTCAACAAAACCGTGATTCAGGAGTCTGATTCAGGAGAAAAATAAAATATGAAAATGTACTTCCATCTAGTGGGGAGGAAACAGAGGAAACAACAACACTAGAGTAACACTTGCAGCCTCCTGCTTTTAGAACGTGTGGGTGCTCCTTCAGATCAGAGGTGAACTGCAGATAATTCAGTAAATGGCACATAGAATCATAGAACTGAAAAATTGGAAGAGGCCACAGGGGTTATCTAGTTCAACCACCTGATTTGCAGGAATCCTTTGCCTGACACGGGGCTCAAACCCACAACCCTGAGATTTTATGTAATTGTATTTTGTATACATTGTAAAAATTATAAATAAAACATGTTCTATTTACAAACAAACCTTTAAATTGCTACCTTTCTACCGGTCGGATGGGGCGGGAGGGGGGGCATAGCCAGGATTTTTGTTAGGGAGGCATTCTTTTGTTGGGGGGCAGAACCTTATATTTGTATTGCTTTGTACTTATTTGGAGGGCAACTGCCCCTCCCCCTTGGCTATGCCCATGGGAGGGGCACAGGAAGGAAACAGGGTGGAAGGTGCCCACGGTTGGAAATAGGTTGGGAAACACTGGCTTAGACCATCCCTTGCTCTCAGTACAAAATATGTCGGTTGGATTACTGCCACCATGAAGCGTGTCAGATCTGTGTCTCAATCCTTCGCTTGGAAGCTGCTGTGATAATTCGTGTTTACATCATTCCTTCTGTTTAAGAAACCCTGATTGCAGTAATATTTTATATTGAATGATCAAAACTCAGGGCATGGTGTTTCCTTCTGTTGTGTGCTGCATTCCAACACAGAACAAGTAATGTCTCAGTGAAGATGGAACAATTCCTTTTAATAATGAACTCAGGTGTTGAGTGCCAGTGACTATACTGTATAGCCATGCAAGGCCACTGAGAGGGAGGTGTCAGCATGGTTAGGAAATCCAAACATCTGCAGATGTTAAACATTTTTATGGGGGGGGGGAACGACGACTAAAGGACAAAGAACCTGCAAAGAACCTTATAAGATCTGAGCATGCTCAGTGCTCACATAATAGAGATGGGGGTGGAAAACTGAGAGGCTGGAGACAAAATAATATGGAGCTTGCTGGAAAAGAGAGCATGATTCAGGAGCCCTGAACAGGAGCAATCCACACTGCAACATTTTATTGCAGCTCCCACTTGTTACAACAAGCAGGGGCGGAGGAAGTGGGGTGCGGTCTGCCCCAGGTGTCACCATTGAGGGGGTGTGACAAAATGCCGGAGAGAGACGCTGTGGCTTGAGTGTGCGCAGGCTCTGTGCTGTCCAAACGGTCCACCCACTGCCTCCTCTCCCCCCCCCCCAGCTGTAGAGCGACTGAGTGGGAAGAGGCAGGCAGACTCCAGAGGCCCTGCAGTGCGCCCCACCCCTATGGGCAGCTCGCCCCGCCCCTGGACGCGCTGCCCCAGGCACCTGAGCAGCTTCCTCCGCCACTGACAAGAAGTTAGCAGTGTGTTGATGAGGCAAAACAGAGGTGTGTCTCCAGATATTAGTTTTGCAATCCCAGTAATATATTGAGCTTTAAAGGGGAAATGTTAGGACATTGGAATATACTCAGTGTTATCTCTTTAGAAACCACCTCAAACTCCTACATATTTCCAAATGGAAATGATGTGGGAAATCAACTCAGGCAATCAAGCAACAAGCAAGAGAGATATCTGCAATAAGATTCCATGCAAATAATTAAGTGAGCCTTTACTGTATCTTGTTAATTAAATCCCTTTCAGTAATTGCACTGAAGTTTCTGCGGGGGGGGGTGTTGTTTTTTTAAAGGAAGAGTGAAGCCATCAGTCTGACTTTTATCAGTCTCCTAATAGCAATTGAATGCAAAAGGCTTCCATTTGCTTAATGCACAACCATCCAAAGCTAGATAAGGGAATGGCGTATTGTAATGGTGTGTGTGTGTTATCAGTGCTAATACTTAAGCGGGAAGAGATGACTGACTCTTGCTTTCTGCTGCTCAGAACCTGAAGCGCGTGGCAGAAACGTGGATGGATGAATTCGCAGAGTACGTTTACCAGAGGCGACCCGAGTACAGACACCTCTCCACCGGCGATATCTCAGCCCAGAAAGAGCTTCGCAAGCATCTGAAGTGCAAGGACTTCAAGTGGTTCATGGCTGCAGTGGCTTGGGATGTACCTAAATATTTCCCGCCGGTGGAGCCACCACCTGCTTCCTGGGGAGAGGTGAGGAACATTCTTGAATATGAGCCAGTTGCTTCAGGTGCGGTTGGGTGCAACACTACATTCCCTGCAAAGTGGCTGCTATGGTGAACAAAGCATTCACAAAACTAGTTCCAACTTCCGTGGCCAGAGAGGTCAGTAAGGGAACTGGTAGCAGTTGGAACCACCGCAGTAGCTGTGGTTGTAGTAAGAAACGTTTTGCCTGTGACCCTTTATAGTTATCTAAGCGGTGCCTAGCAGCACCGCACTGTGCAAAAAGGTTTTCAAAATGCCAAGGTCCTTGTTGCCATGCTAATAATAATAATATGCTGCCCATCTGACTGAGTTGCCCCAGCCGCTCTGGGTGGAGCTGCAGAGCCATGCCCTATTGGAGTGTAATTACCATTTAATGGTTGTCTTTTATGCTTTTTTAGCATTTTGTGTTGTTTTGATTTGTGTAAGCCACCTTCAGTCCTGGTCTGCAGAAAAGGCAGGCTATTCATATTAATAATTGTAGTAATAATCTTGACACTGCTGCTTATCTAGGCAGGGCTGGGGCAAATGCACTAGCGGGAATGCCAGATTGGTGGCATTCCTCCCGCCTGCACACTTATCCTGCTCCAGTCTTGCCATGACCCCATCCTGTCCCGATAACCAGCAGTGACACCACTATCAGGAGTATCTACCTCCCCACTCCTGACATGCGCTGCTACTGGTGGATTGGTGACTGCTGTATGTATTGTTGCACTGAGTTTTGTGCCCCTTCTGACGTTTGAACCATACAACATTTTTGGGTGTGAGAGACAGTGTGTGTGAGAGAGAGACAGTGTGTGTGTGTGTGTGTGTGTGTGTGTGTGTGTGTACGCGTGCACACGTGCACACGTGCACACGTGCACATGCAAATGGCAGCTTGGCTTCCAAGTTTTCCTATCCCCCATTTTCTCACATTTACACACACACACACACACACACACACACACATTTTGCCTTTCTCCTTGCAAAACTCTCTGCTGCAAATGAGTGATTGATTGGCAGCATGTGTTCTTGCAAAGGCTAAATGTGAACTTTGAACATCACCAAGTGTACCCTTGAAGCAACCTGCTATTTTGGGTTTCTTTGTGCCTCCAGCCATGCAGTGCTGGAAGGGAACGTGGTGCATCTGGCCTTCTGTTTTGCCTATTCATCACTCGAAGCAAATGCGGAAAGTCAGAGGGATTTGCAGAGGGGTGCAATGTGAAAGAAAGTCACTGCTTGGTGAATTCACTGCTAGCTATTTTACACATGGCAGACTTGGGTCTGTGTTCTGGCTGTGATTCTGTGGCCACAGAATTTGGATTCCTCAAGATCTCACTAAAAAAACAAGGACACTATCCACCTTTGCATGGATGCAACCTCTCACATCTGGAGGGTTGGCCCAGAGCTCACCAGAGTCCCCTTCACTGTCCCCCTTTTCGGACTGACTTGTGTCAACTGTGGTCTGCTGGCCATTTTATAGGCTTTTGGTGCTCATCCAGCTGTTGGTCTTCTCCTTCATCTAGCTCTTGGGGCTTCTCCAGGTGGCCTACATATAGTGCATTAGTTCTGGTTTGCTGACTAAGTTTATGCGAAGTTTAGACTGTGTTCAGAATACTTTCCAATTTGTTTGCAGGGCACTTAGATGACAATAAGCATTCATCCTTTTATTCGGGTGTTGGCTGTGGTGGGCCATTGTACATCTTCCCATTAGACTTTCACACACCTCACACTTTTCAATGTGTTTCCCTATCACTTTCCTAACTGCAAAAAAGTCTGCTTCTCTTTTAAAGTGGATTAGTTGTACTAGGGCAACAGAGCCCTTTGATCCACTTGAACTGTGCAGACCTACATTTATATGTGCTTGATATGTCCCGCATTCAGGGCAGTCAGGTCACACCTATACTCTTTCTCAAGCTCGGGCTATTCTGCCCATCTGAATACAGATGCTTACTCAGCCTCCTTCGGACCTAATAGCTGCACCTTATGTAGATGAGGATACACAACCAAATCGGGGGCCAGTAGTGCCAAGTAACAAAATGCAACTGGGATTGTTTGGGGGCCTTTTCATTCTCTGGACCTTACCCTGCTCCTTTTCTCTTCTCCTGCCACCAGCGATTCCCAAACTCATTGTGATGGATAAGCAAACCCACTTCCTGGCTTCTCCAAACTTGCCTAAATCTGAATGAAAGCAAAGTGCGCTGTTTTAGCCTCATCTTTGCAGACAACTTAACTCATGAATCTCATGAGGGGCGTTTGGGAAGGGGGGTTGTACCACAGTGACATGAAGGTCCAAAAGGGAGAACTCTGAAGTTGGACCTAGTAACAAATGCAGGAAAGAATCAAAGTGTTAGAACTGACAAAGCTCCTTTGCTATGACATTAGTTTCAGAGTCGACACCGTGGCTTTAATGACTCCATCTCAGCCCATCGGCTTGCTGCATTTATGGTGCATAAAGGCAACGGTTAAAAAAGAATCTCATCTGGAATGCTGCACCCCCTCTTTGCCTGTCAAATTCCCTCCATCAAATCTAATTTCCTTCTGAATTCCAGAGACCTTGTTTTATCTGTGCCTGAGCTTCTGTTCCCAACTCCTTTCTTCTTCTTTTTATGGCTTCTTTCTTTTTACGGCTTGCACAAAGGACTGTGTGTGCGCGTGTGTCTGCTTTTAAAAGTTACTAGATATCACTTGGCTTAAAAGTTAGCTTATTGCTAGGCATTGAGCCTGTAGATGCTGGTTTGTGAAGTACGCACTGCTCTCTTTCTCTGTCTCGCTAATCACAGTAGCTATGTCAGTTCAAGCGATATATGCTTTAAATTTAAATGCACAGGGCAGCCTGCCTTCTTTTGTATTCTGCACCCTTGAAAATCTTTCAAACGTTCTCCAGTTGCAACACAGCCACTCGAGCATTCAAGTCACTGGGGCTTTGCTACGCGAAAGGCATTTGGTAAATTTGTGGGGCTTGGAAGCCTTTTATGATGCCGTATTGAACTGTGGCGACCCTAACAAGCGAGTCAAGGCACCGACTTTGATAGTCAAGGACAATACACTATTTGAACAGAACATTCAATTGAAAAGCGTTTCTGACTTGATTTGCTGTGTGTTCCAGACACTAGAGATTGCTTCATTTAGAAGCTTCAGCTCTTTGCTACATCCAGCATTTAAATGCTGCTAGACTGCTGCCCTGTATTTTTCTAATACCATGTAAACTTGGTTTTCAATTAATCTTATCAGGGTAGAAAACAGTCACGGACCTGTCAGTTTGATTGACCAATTCATGGCTAGATCATTGCTTGAAAATGGAGCTTGAGTTGATTGCAACTAGCCATCCCAGTTTTCAGATTACTACTACAGGTACTAGAATTTATCATATGAATATACCACCACACTTTCCCCAAGGAGACTATTTCTCATGATGATCTTGGGAGGTGGGCTTGACTGAGAGATGATGAGAGGTTCCTCAGGTCTCCATTTTTTTCAAATGGATGTTTTTCTCTGCCCTCTTGCTGCAGTTTCTAAGAGCTGCATTAAGTGGACAAATGTGATCTCCTTTTCATGAAACGGATTGAAATTCTCTTCTAGTTACTGAACAAGAAGTATCATTTACCCTCTCATGTTATGAAAGGTTTTACATGCAAAGGGCAATTCCTCTTAAGTGTATGTGTGTGTACACACACACACGTATATATATGGATCATATTGATGTCCAAATTGACCCTGGGAATAAGCTATACATATAACAATCTTGTATTCATCATAGGGTGGCCAGATGCGAAAAATAACAGGATCCTTTCACCTTTAATAGTTGTGCAGAAGAGAGAACTTCAGCAGGTGTAGCTTGTATGGCAAACTATACCTGCTGAGTCTTTCTTCTGCACATCTATTAAAGGTGCAGAAGCCCGATCCTCTTTGGCCACCATAATTCATTGATAGGAAGTGACTCCTGAGAGTGTGATTGAGGCTTTAAAATATAACATGAGAAGTAGCCATGACTCATTCTGCCACATGTATTTTAATCACAAGCCTTTTTTGCTGCAGCGACACAGTTCATGAGATCCAGAAGCAGCTGGATTATTTTAGTATTTAAAAGTGCTGGGCTGTAAGGATAATTCATTCATATTTCCATCTCATCGAAGTGAAGCCTTTCACTGCTGTTGCCACCAGTGGCCTGACAATTCTCTTTTTCTTTCCCAAATTAAAGCAAATTTGCTTAATTAGGACCATAGTTGGGGTGCCAATAACAGATGAAAGGGTGTGTGGCTCTCACTGTGTGATTAGCGGGCTGCTGTTGTGGGTCATTATTTTTAAATGGAGAACACTCATTTATAGTAATTGCATCCATTCCCCACCCCCGAAGAGTTAATGAGAGACATTTAAAATAATTAAGGCATTTGGGGAGACACATTGAGAGGTTTTCAGACCTGCTCAGGTCATCTGGAGGGGGGATATGCCTGCTCTCTAATAATAAGGCTATACTTAAAGGCTGCGCTCCTATACACATTTACCTGAGAGTAAGTGCCACTGAAGGGACCCAGGTGGTGCTGTGGGTTAAACCACTGAGCCTAGGGCTTGCTGATCAGGAGGTCGGCAGTTCGAATCCCTGCAACGGGGTGAGCTCCCGTTGCTCGGTCCCAGCTCCTGCCAACCTAGCAGTTCGAAAGCACGTCAAAATGCAAGTAGATAAATAGGAACCGCTACAGCGGGAAGGTAAATGGCGTTTCCATGTGCTGTTCTGGTTTGCCAGAAGTGGCTTTGTCATGCTGGCCACATGACCTGGAAGCTATACGCCGGCTCCCTTGGCCAATAATGCGAGATGAGCGCGCAACCCCAGAGTCGGTCACGACTGGACCTAATGGTCAGGGGTCCCTTTACCTTTACGTGCCACTGAAAACAATGTGACTTCCTTCCAAGTAGACACATATAGGATTGCATTGGAATGCCATATACAGGATGGGGAAGACAGGTATAACACTGCTCTGCCGCCACCCACCAATCTTCCCTTTTGGACTTTTTATTTGGAAGGATGCAGTTCATCTGCCTGGTGGCTTCTAGACTCTGGTTGTGGCAGAGGCCAGAATCTCTTTTCCCCCACACTTCTGCAGTCTCAAGACATCACTCAGGGTAGTGTACTTTCTGGCTGTGAAGTGGGGAGCCAGCTCTGTGCAGCTGTTCCTTCTATAATTGATGACTAGGGCCAGGGAAGTCTTCCTCTTGCTAGAGTCTTCTTGTGGCTTTTTTCCTCTGAGCAATGGCAGAGGCCAGAGTGGTCTTCCCCCTGCTTCTGAAGTCCCAGGGCAAGGAGATTAGTAGGTTCCTTCCATCTTTACAAATGGATTTCTGCTAAGGTTTCAGTTTGCATTTAAAGGGGAATCTACCTAATTTATACATTCTGAAACAATACACAAACCTGTTGAAATTTGCACGTCTTCACATTTTGCAGGGCAACTCTTTGGCTGTAGCTATTTAACAACCTGCATGTTGATTATTCTCAGAGGTTTGTAGCCATGCTAGTCTCATTGAATGAGTGTCTGGGTGCTCTTGGCCTTAATTGTGAATACAAATATTGCTGCAGATGACACTAAAACAGTATGCCTGCTAATTTCCTAAATGTCACGATTGTAGGGAAATAACACCCCCCCCCCCAATATATTGGCCTCTCATCCATGTTAGATCTTATCTTTGCTCACAGTAAGTTGTGAGCTGAATGAGCTTGGGAGGTTTCCATTAGGCATGGGGCCCAGCAGATGTTGATGGAGATACAACAAGATCTGCAGAGCCACAGGTCCCCCACTCCTGCTATTAAGAATATTTAGATATGGAGCATTTCCTTTATTCATGTGCTGGATCAGTTTCCTTCCATCCATCCATCCATCCTCTGCAAATCTGTGATTTCTCCATTCTTGTTCTGTGCAGCTGGTACTCTGTGCTCATCAACAGTGACAAAAATGAACAACGATAGAGTCTATGCTTTTATTTATTAATTTTTTTAGTGGGCTGTTTTCATGGACGTGCTGCAGCATCTTAAGTGAATGTGCTCCCATCTCCTTAATGCTGTCTGACAACAGGACATGCTTACACAGTTTTCCACTCAGCATTACAGAGCGGCAATCCTTCATCTCTCGCCAGCCATATGTCTTGCAAAAGTAGTCCCCAAGGTGGTGCCAAAGAGTTTGCATTGCCTGTGCATGTCCTTGCAAGCTGCTGTCGCAACTTGGGTCACTTCAACTTTGCCTGACCTAGAATACTGTCAAACTGCCATTCCTGACCTGGGTCTTAGGAGATTTCCGTTCAGATAGTGGCAAAACCCAATGAAGTCCATGTGTGTAATTGCAGAGCCAACCTGTCCCCAGTTGCTCTTGCCACTGGACCACAATATGCTTCTGAGCCTCAGATATGGTTAGTCTGCAAGTTGTAAGGCTAATTAAGCACCCAACAGTACACAATAATATTGTGCAATATTTGCATATTACAGCAGGGATGAGGAAGGTTGGTTGGTTTGTTTTTTCAGCCAGAGGGCTGCCTTCCCTTTTGAGCAATTTCTCAAGGGCCATAGGCCAGTGGTAGGTGGGGTCAGAGGCAAAAGTGAGTGGAACAAACCTCTGGACAGCAGGCTACTTTCTACACACACTCACATGCCACACTGCATCCTCCAGCCAAGCAAGCAAGAGGCACTACTTGAGTTCAAGGGCATCTTCCAGCCACGCAAAAAGACTCAAGAGTGTGACGCAGGGCCAGTGAGTTGGGTGGCCTGGGGAGCATTCCCAGGGCCAGTTACAGAGGCTGGGGTGGGGGCCACATTCAGCCCCTGGATCTGAGGCTTCCCAACCCAGCAGCAACACTTGGTGTTCAGAAGGCAGGCGAGCAAGGCCACCTTACCTACGCTGTTCCATCAACCGCTACTGACCCTGCTAGACAAAAAGGTAAGAGTGGCATCTACCCACTTTTTGCTTCTGGTCACACCCACCACCATAGCTGCCAAGTTATCCCTTTTTTACAGGGATTTTCCCTTATGCTGAATAGGCTTCCTCGCGAGAAAAGCGAAAACTTGGCAGCTATGCCCACCACTGTTATGCGGCCCCTGGAAGAGTCCACACAATGGCAAGCTGTCCTTGGTATGAATAAAGTTATCCACCCCATCATACCCGGAGGGCACGGTAGCTTCCATCTTCCATTTAGTAGCGGCAAGAGATCATTCACCTCCTGTAAAGCAAAGCAAGGGGGGATCCAAGGAGGAGCTGCTGGCATTCTCTAGGGTGACATAGGAGCAAAGCATCCAGCAGTGCTAAGCAGATTTGTTCCTAAGTAAATGATAGGTGCTGAGAGGGTGCAACTTACTGTATGTGGTGACTTCAGAAGCTCAGGTATCAGGATCTAAGTAGTGCTGGTTCAAGTGACCATTGCAGCCCAAAGGCCAGTGTATATTTTCAAGGTTTTTTAAATCCAGTAGCACCGGATAAGTCAGAATGGAAGGGGGTGAGTGAGCCATGGATGCACCAGGTGAGAAAGAGCAATGAGGCTAGCAGCCGAATTCAAACCATCCAAGCAGGAAGAAGCTTCTTTCTGCCCAAAGGGAGGCAAGGCGCCCTGAGGCTCAGCCAGCCAATGTACCCTTCTGCTCCGATTCCCTCCCCATCCAGTTGTCTGCTGCGGGGAAGCAGGCTTTGACAAGCCTCATTCCCATCACTCATTCTCAGCCACTTGAGGCCCTGGGAAGATTCAGTCCAAAAGCCTCGCCTGCTGAAAAGCAGGATGTATTCTTTCGCTGCTAAACCTCCACAATCTTCCTCCACCAGCCCTCAGGCCCTTTCTCAAGTCTTTTATCTGGAGCCATCTGACAAGCCTGGGTCCAAAGACATCTTCATTACCTATCTGCTGACTGCTCTGTAAGCTTCCACATGTATTCATGGCTGCATCCAGCCAAATCTGCAGGGGATTTAATGCCGAAATAAGGATAAGTGCTGGGCTTCAGCTTAAGAACTTCTGTGATTGGTTCAGAAAGGAGGACTCCTGACTATACTTGTCCCAGACATGTGTCTGGTTGCTAATGGAAAACACAGGGGAGGCTTGTCCATTCGGGCAAGTGGAGCATTGCCCCACCAAGCTCAATCCAGCCTCAGCCTACTTACAACTGGTCAAGGTTTCCACCAACTATCAGTTGCCACTTCCTTAGCCTCAGGGTTGATTTCGTAGAATTCAGCAGGGAGGAACAGCAGTGTAGCAAGCTGCTCCAGCACCTGGGACACCTCAGGGGTGAGCCTGGCAGGGCACTCTGGGCGGAGTCTGCCCACCGCTTGCCCCTCGGCCGCCCTCCAGCTGAGGGGGAGGCAGTAGGCTAATGCAAGCCCCACACCGCCTGAAAAGGTGGCGCAGTGGCTGCAGGTCCCCGAGCCATTGCATCATTCCCAGGAGAGATACGTGGCTTGGGTGTGTTGCAGGCCCTGCAGTAAGTGCCGCCCTCTTGGGGAGGAAGTCAGAATGAGTTGGCACCAGCTATTTTTAGCTCCAGCTCTGACCTCCTGTTGGCCTCCTTGCATTCCACCCAATGGTCTCCACTGGGAAAGTCTGGTGGGTAAGCTGAACTTTGATCTTCCATGTGTTCCTGCTCCCATGTGCTCCTCATTGAAGTAGATAAGATTCTAGACCTGCCCATTCCTAAATCAGTACAGCAGTTGTTTATTTTGGTTGGCCAGTGTATTACATATGTCAGGGATGGGAACCAAATGCAGTCACCATTCCTCTCTGTCTGGTTCTTCCTAGGCTATGCTCCACCCCACGCCAATCCTGCTCCACACCTTCCTTAACTGGAAGAGGCAGGTGAGGGGGTGGGGCTCAAGCTCATTTGGGTCCTTCCAGAGTCTCTGCAAACAAGGAGGAGGGATCTGCCTCCTCTTATTTGGTTATTTAAAGTGCCATCACTGGGGAAAGCAAAGCTCTGAACTCTCTCCAGGCAGAAGCCATGGAGGGTGAAAGGGCAGAGGATCAAGCAGCACAAAGATAGTCTGAACAACTCAAAGCCCAGAAGAGACAAGCGTCCTCCCCCTACTCTCACTTTCTCCCAAAACCTCTTATTAACAACACCCTTCTCACTCTGCACAAAAATGCACCAAGCACCACTTGTCAGGAAAAGTGTGTGTGTGTGTGTGTGTGTGTGTGTGTGTGTGTGTGTCTGAAAGTAGGAGCTAGAAACGCTGAGAAAAAGTTTGAACTTTGACTCTGTGCTGTGTTCACTTTTTCCGTTCTTGGGAGTAAATCCCACTGTATCTGAGAGATGTATAGAATAGTGGCTGCAGATGGTAGCCCCCACAAAGGTGATTTACAAGGAGGCAGAGTTTGGGGGGGGGCAAAAGCTTCACCAGTAAGAGCTGGTGATAGCTGGTGGGGCATGGAAACCAACTAGGCAATTTGCATCTGGCAAAGACATCCCTGCCCTCTCTATGCCCTCTGGCGTGGACAGACAGCAGGCTGAACGGAAACGCATTAAAGTGCAATGCCGCTGTAGACATTCAAATTGAAATACAACAAAACAAAAGCAACCTCATTGTGTTTTAAGCCAATAATGGGTACAAAGCCTCTGATCCATTCACATTCCCTGAAATCTGTTGATGATTATTGACTAGGCAAGGTACTAAATTCTGATGATGCTGTTAATTCATGCTGAATAATGTGAATTTGCATAACTGCCAGTGTTTATGCATAATGACCAGGTCTATATGGCAGCAGAACCAGCTTAAGACATTTGGTGCCTAAGTAGCAAATGGTGTTCCCCTCCTGCCTCCCACTTAAGGTTAAGATGCATAGGACCCAAGGCCAGCCAAACGGCAGATGGAACAGAAAATTGCATAAGCGCCTCTTCCCCGAGCAAAAAAAAAATGCATTCATTCATTCATTCACTGAAATAAATAAGAAACAAATTGAAAACTAACCTTTTTCATGACCCCCAAAATCTGCTACCTGAGGCAGTTGTCTCACAGTGCCTAATGGTAGGGCCAGCCCAGACTTAGAGTAATTCTAACAGAGGAATCAGAGAACGGCTGGTGTCTTCATCAAACTGATTTGGGCTGTGCACAAGACACACGCCTCACAGAAGGAAATTATTCTCTTCCTTCTCAGGTTTCCAAGCTGCATTCCGGTTCATAATGGTGGTTGCTTAATTTTCCAGATTCGAAACGTGGCAGCAAACCTGTGTGTGGACAGTAAGCACGGAGGTACAGGCACAGAGCTGAGGCTGGACATCTGTGTGAAGGATGGCTCTGAACGAACCTGGTCACATGAGCAGGTATTTGGACCATCACATAGTTTTTCCTCTGTTCCAAGATTGTAAAGGGCTTTCTCAGGCTAGTCCCTCTGGCTGACACACCCCTTCCTAACACATTAATCACCTCCGTCTAGAATAGCACATGTACACCCTCTTGCGCAGAGTCCTGAGCACAAGAGTTGTGAATTGTTATGAATAAGCTGAGGAGTCCAAAGGTCTCCTGAAACAGAAATGCTTCTTGGGTTGCTGCCAACGTGAATAGATTCAACACAAGTGTATGTGACATAATGCGTGGTCTGCTGGAGAAATATCTGAGGCAAAATGATGGACTGGAGCGGAAGGCGGAGCACAGCAGACATTGAGCATTTGACAAATCCTTTTCTGTTTTGTGGAAATGAAATAGTACCACATGCAAGCTGCAATTATTTGTAAAAGCAGCAACGTCCCTTTGTTGTCAGCACTGATTTGGTATTTGCAGTCTCTGTTGGACAGTGGGTGGTTGAAATACCGTACCCAAAAGCTTAATATGTTATTATTATTTGGGAACTGGCCAATAACCCAGAGGTCAGAGCATGGCCATCTGTTTTCAAGACTTTGGCTCGGAATCCATACTTTTAAGGGTGTCTTGGGACTTTTAAGCCTTGCTCCAAGTGACAGTTGTAAGAATCCAAGGACTGAAGCTGTCTCTTGGGGAACCTCTAGTTTTGGTCTCTCCCCCCCCCCCTCATTCTTCCTCTTCCATACTGAGTTTGATGGTGCAGTAGATTCAATCAAACAAAAGCCATGAGATGTGTTTTTTCAAGAGCTTTTGGCTCATGAGAAAACAACCTGGGGAAGGGTTGTGGATCAGTGGCAGAGCACAAGCTAGGCATGCAACACACCAGTAGGTTCAATCCCTGGAATCTTCAGGGAGGCCTGGAAGACCCTGTCTGAAACCCTGGGAGGATGGAGCCTCTGCCAATCAACGCAGAGAATACTAAGCTACATAAACCAATAGAAGGACACCTTATAAGGCAACTTCCTGTGTTCTGTTCACTGTGTTCTGTTCTGTTCTTTTGCTTCCATATGACAACTGTTTCCAACTGGCCAATTATTTTGATAATTGTTACATTGCAAGGTATTCTATTGCTCATCAGAAAAACTTGCTGCACGCTCCTAATCAGGCTAAACAAGAAGTAGGTCCTCCTGAATTCAGTAGGCAGGAGCAGCTCACATGAAATAGCTTTCCTGTATGGGCATCACTACTGCTTACCAGGAGAGATCAAGTGGTGGTGAGGTCAGGGCTATGTCAGCACCAGATTAGCCCTGGAAGTATGGTCACACAGCCCTGACCTCACCACCACCACCCCTTCCCCGTAAGCTGCAGCGTCACCCCTGCTAGGAGGCTATTGCTGCCATTCCACCTCACCAGGAAAACTGCTATGGCTCGCAGGTAAGCAGGGTTAGGATTGTAGCCTTAGTTTTCTTAGGGAGGTATGCTGGCATTTCTGTGTCTGCCCCCCTTTTGACAACCCCCAGATCGCTCCAGGTGAACCCAATGCAACCCGGGGCTGCCTCAATCCTGGATCGATCCGAATCAATCTAATTCAGCCGCTGCACAGCCCTAGTTTTTACCTTTTAGCAGATAAAAATCCCTGGCATTTCATCGGTTGTGGCAGAACTCCCATCAGTCGCAGAAAAGGCTAGGAAGCAGCTGTTCAATAGAGCAGCTGCTCACCCTGGAGACTCCCCTTGTGGAGGTTATTATGGGTTGCTGCTATCAGTTTGTTTTGTGTTGTATTGGTATTTTGTTCTTTTATGTAGCCACTGTTATCGTTTGCTGAAATTTTTTGATTCTGGTCTTGGTGTGATATTAAGGTCTTTGTAGAACCAACTAAAATGTCACAAAGTAATGAACAAGCTTTCAAGTCTTCCAGATGTTCAGGTTTTGTTTTGTTTTTTAAAGGGAGGATTAGCAAGAAGAGAGAATGTTTCAGGGCAAGATGAAAAAGCCCCCAAACTACAGCCTGGGCCTTTTTCTGTCCACACATGCCCTCCCTATTTGTTTTTTTACTTGTTTTACATCTAGCTTGAAGAAGCGTTATGAAGAACTCAAAAGATTGCTCACCAGTTTGTGACATTTTAGTTTGATTCCTCCCTCCCCCCCCACTAGCCACCTGCAATTTTTATTTGATGCATGTAGTTCCCAGAATTTATCAGCAGAGGGCACTGCTGGACAAGCAGAGCTCCATGCTGAATAAATGCAAGATGGAAAAATGGATGGCCACAAAAGATAGAGAGCTTATCAGTATTCGAGCAGACTGGGAAATGGCTTATACTGAGTCCATCTTGCTCAGTATTTTCAACTGTGATTAGCAGCGGCTCTCCAGTGCATCTTACAAAAGTCTTTCCCACCAGCCCTGCTAGGAGATTCCTGGCATTGAACCTACCTGGGATCTTTTGTGTGCTAAATGCTTGCAAAATGTGTGCTCTGCCACTGAGTTACGGCCCTTCCCAAACCCCATAGGATTTTTAAAGTTAGAACCAGCAAATCATACCCAGAAACAACTGGTAGACCAAAAAAAGGGGGGCGGGGGTGAAAACTATCATCACAGTTATAAATTCTGCAGCAGAATTCCAGACACAATGAAGTAAGTTTTCAAAGGCAGCCCACACAGTGCAGGAGTATGAGTTTTAGGTCACCATAACATGAATAAAAGTGACCAGAACAGGTGACCTGCGTAACCAATGGATTCCATATAAATATATACAATTGGTGCAGACTTAGTCCCTTAGTCTGAGAGTGATCTAACTGAATAACCATGCAGGCTCCCATGTCAAACCTAGAGCTGCATGGATCCAGAACCTGGCCATCAGCTCATCAACCATTGTAGACTTCTGACCATTGACAGACTGGACCCTCAGATGCACCCTGTCCTGGAGCTTGGCCAAATGTCTGGCAGAATTTAGGAAAACTGAATTATCCAAGCCAGCCTGGTGCCCTCTAGATGTTTTTGGACTACAATGTCCATCAGCCACAGCCAGCATGGCCATGAACTTGCTGACTGGGTATTTTGAGTGTTGTAGTCCCAAAAAACTGGAGGTTATCAAACTGGGAAAGGAGGCTCAGAATGTGTATGGCATGTTCTCTGAGTTGAAGGTTCTCGGGCACTTGGTTCTAGAAGACTTTATCAGGTCTGAAGTTGATCAACTTTAGGTGAAGGTCTACCAGGCTTGCTTGTTGAGCACGCTGCTTTGTGGAAGTGAGTCATGGACAACTGACATGTGCCAGGAACGGCACCTCGACACCTTCCACATGCTCTGCATCAGGAAGATTTTGGGCATCACAGGGCAGGACAGAGTCTCAAACAAATATGTGTTCTCCCAAAACTACATTCCCGGCATGTTTGCACTCCTGTCTCAGCAACTTCTACACTGGCTTGACCACGTACACAGAATGGAAGATGGAAGGATCCCCAGAGATGCACTTTATGGGGAGCTGGCTTCAGGCACCAGGCCCACTGGCAGACCAACTCTACATTACAAAGATGTCTGCAAATTGTGACATGAAGGCTGGCAACATCAGCCTTGCCAGTGGAATCCCTTGAAGATGATTGCAGCACCTGCAGACAGTCAGTCAGGTGGTGTATCCACAGCAATGGCCAGAGGAGGAATGACTGCTGGGAGGAGCACAGAGAGAATAAAAACATGGTGTACCTTCATCAGCACAACCGGACACCTTCATCTGCCCCAGCTGCAACAAAACATGTATCTCCTGTATTGGTCTCTACAGCCACAGCTGGTGCTGTGACTCTTCAATGGTTTGACTTCACCCCCAAAGGGGCACTCTTCAATTGTTTCCCGAGACAGACGGATGCCGACCAATTTAATCCATTGCATATTTCATGGGTGAACGCCTACATATCCTCATATAACTGTAGCATGTATGTATTTCCCGATGAATGTACTGAAAGTTTCACACACCAATACTGATCAGAGATCCTGGTCGCTTTGTAATGTGCAAAACAACCCTTGTTGTATCAAAAACGTTTTGTTTTTAAAAAAACAAAAACAGGAGGTATCTGCAAGGAAATATCTCACAAGACTCTCTAAGTAACCTGTGACCCTCCAGTTAGCATTGGATTATTTTTTAATAATATTAACTTTATTACTAATATGCCGCCCATCTGACTGGGTTGCCGCAGCCACTCTGGGCAGATTCCAACTCCCCTCAGCCCTATAGCAGGCATGGCTAATGGCCAGGGAGTTGCAGTTCAACTACATCTGGAGGGCCATAGGTTCCCCATAAAGTAGATCTGGAAGGGTAGATTTTTACGGCTCTGTAGAGTTGGAAGGCCTCAGGCTGGTCACAGCCAACTGAGGAAAAATACACAGCCTTGCAACTGGGGTCTTCAATCAAGAAGCCAGTTGTGGGCCTTGTCCCCAAGCAACCTTTATTTTAAGTTAAGGGCCATTGGAACCTGCACCTAGAAGTAGAAAACTTACTGTTCTTATGCAAAAAAAAAAGTCTGATTATAACTGGGACAACTTCAGTCCATCAGGCAACTTAGGATCTTCATTGCATCCTGGGAAATAATTCACTCCAGCTGCCACACACAGTGCATTCTGGGTATTCATCCCCTTCTATAGCCATTTGGCACCAGCGACAGCCTTTCTGAGGGATTTGCCGTTGTTCTACCTCTGCACTGCAAGTGTCACATCCTTAGGCTATCTGCCATCCCCATAGCAATGCTGCCAGCTAAATGTAGCTTTATTTTATCTTCAGTGCTGGAGACATTTGTGCAAGAACTAAACGGGAACAAGAAAAAGCCATCCTGCTGTCTTCAGGTTCATATACTGCTGCTTTCTCTGCTGCAGACATGATAAACAACCTCAGCAGGTTCATTATCTGACTTTTCAGATGCCAACAGAAGAAATGAGAAAATAGTCACAGTATTCACAAAGTGAGGATCGGCTCAAGATAAAATTAAGCCTGGCTTTCACAGTATGGCGCAGCATAATAACAAGCATGTTATCCAGGCAAATACTGTCCATACAGATCAGCCCTTTGCCAGCCATTGGGGATAGGATGATATCATTTTGTTTTGGCCACATCCGTGATATTGTTTCATTCCGTTCACTTTATTAGGTTTTGTAGAAGCATTCTTTTTCAGGAAAAAAAAGACTCAGTGTGTCTTCAAAGCAACTAAAATGTACAGACAGGCAGTGTAGTCTGATGATTAGAGTGTTGGATTAGGACCTGGGAGACCAGGCTTCAAATGTTCTTCCTTCCCTGTAAACCCCTGTGATCATTCAACCAGCCACCTGAAAGGCTCTAACGGAGTTCTAATGGAGTCAGTAGCTACAGAAGAAGGTATTCTAAATGAGCTTTACAGCTGTGGTTCGGAGAGGGAAGTGACAAAAGAGAGAAATTAAACTGACAATACGTAGCCTTGAAAGATCCCAGCACAATTTAGAGGAGAAGGTTGAATGGAACTCAGCAATGTGCAACACCTTTCGGATTAAAGGGAACTGCAAGTTACATGTGGAAGCTTATCTCTCTCAGGGATGGAGAAGACAGTGGGGAGGGCGGCAAGCAATCGCCAGACTATTTAAGGTGGGCTAATTAGCTCTTAACATGCATTAGTTGGTTTTACGCACCAGCTCTAGCACACCATCAGGGATGGCTGAGTTTGTAAAATGTTGGCGTTGGAGTTTTGCACTTTTCCAAAGCGCAGTTCAGCTTTAAATTTTAAATACTGAAGTGTAAATAATGCATGTCAGCATTTTTAAAAAGAACACTCACGTTTAATTTATCTTGAAGAAAGGCGAGTTCAGATATTCTATGATTCTGTGTAGGGGCATAACTTCCGTGGCACCATCCACCATAGATCAAACACCAGGCAAACCTTAAAAAATATATTGTGGAAGTGATGATGATAATAACATATATATTATCATCATCACCACCATTGACTGTGAGTCATCAACTGAAAAGCAGAGATTGCAAATTCAAAACGGCTTCTTCCTGGTGGCTGCCTGCCTCCGCCGCCACTGCAGTCATAACATCATTCTTAGCACCAGCCAATCATTCATAGCACCTGCTACAGGGAATTTCCATACTAATCTTAGCAACTGGTGCTGAAACATTTTATGTCAAGTTCCAGAATGACGCATTGGCCTGGTTCCTATGTATCGATACCATTCAGATAAGCCATGGTTTGTACTGCTAACAACATAGGAAGCTGCCTTATGCAGAATCAGGCCACCAGTCCATCTTGCTTGTTATTACCCACACTGACTGGCAGTGGTTCTCTAGGGTTTCAGGCACGACTCGCACAGGACAGTCCTACCTGAAGAGGCCAGTGATTGAATCTAGAACTTTATGAATGTAAAGCATTGCACTCCAGGGCTGGCCCAGGATGTTTTGCTGCTTCAGGCAAAACAGAAATGCTGTCCCCTTTTCCACCGCAGCTGCTTCCTCCTCCCTGCCTGGCCACTTTCTTGATGGGCAGCCATGGAGGCGGTGGCCGTGGGCACACGTGTGTGGAGGAGGCAGCCAGGAGTGGACGCCAAAACAACAAGGAGCAGTGGCAAAGGAGGCCAGATCTGCTGTCTGAGGCAACTGCTTCACCTTGCCGCATGGACAGGCTGGCCCTGATTTGCTCTACCACTGATCCATCATGCTTGAACAAGATGAGGCCTAGTCCTTGCTGAGGTGGCAAATCTCTGCCTGGGCTGCACCACTTCAGATAGCAAATATGTTCTCTTGCAACTAAATGCTTCCCTGTATCAAAGAAAACGAAAATGAAATTTTAAAATCTCCTGTCCAAGGCTAGGCTAGAGCCCTGATATCTAGTTTCCTACATGGAGGATATTGGTTGCATGGAAGACTAATAAATTATACAAGCACTCCTGAACAAGTATAGCCAAATTTATACAGATTTACTACTTCAGTGAGAACTAGGCCTCGATTCTTCCTGTGAGGCTTCATCTCCAAGCTCCTTCACTGCCCTTAGGGCTCGTTTCCCAGCTTCATCACCCATTATCTTGACAGTCTTTTGATTAGTTCTATAGAACGGTGGTTGTTTCTAATTTCCCCTTCAGCGGGATAAGTGTTTTCTTGATGTTCATTGTGTACCTTTTCATACTGAGGGTTTCTTTTCCTTTTAATTATTGCGGTTCCTTGCCAAAAACCTAGCCATTACTCCTTAGGGTTGCTCTGGGCCATTATTAATTATTACATTGAAGCCAAATACCTTTGGTTTAATGGTTGATTGAAGCCAAGCCAGAAGTTTCCTACTATCCTACTATCAGATCTCCCGGTCAAACGCCAAGTTAGAACACAGTGTCACTTGAATGCTTCCCCCACCCCCACCCTTAGCTCTTCACCTTTGGTTGGAGAGAAGACATCCGTCCAGGAGAACCTCTTCACACCAGAAAATTCTGCTTTGATGCCGTTTCGCACAGCAGCCCCGTCACACTTTATGACTGCCATGGTATGAAGGGCAACCAGCACTGGAGCTACAGGAAGGTCAGTATTGCTTTGGGTTGTTTCAAAGTCCTTCAGCTATCCTGAGTTTTTGGCAGGAGCGGCCAGCTGTGAGGGGTGGTGCTGTGGACCTGGCTTCCTGGTACCGCTGATGCTGATGCTGCTCCCAGGGCAGTGTGCGGCTGGCAGCAGTGGACCTACATTTTGGGGGCCCTGAAGCTTAAAACTGATATTTGCAACGAGCAATGACGTCTGGGTAACCACTGTTACCTTCTTCAATGGTCTTGTTTACAGCAACCTTTACAACATCTGTACTACAGACTTTGAAACACTGGGATTGTTGAAACACATAAAACAAAAACCATCAATTTGAGTTGTACGACTCAAATTGTGTCTACTAGATCTATTTTAAAAAAAAAGCGAAGTGGTGAGATTCCAGTAGTTCACCCACACCTCTCTGCCCTCACCACTGCCCTGCCCTCACACCGTCCGCTCTGTGTCACACCTGTTGTGATACTGGTACCCGGAAGTCAGAGTTACAAATACTCCCCATCCTTGCTGGCCGCTCCTGGTTTTGGGTAACAGAGACTGCAGTATTTGTTACATCAGAATAATTCATTTTATACACTGCCTTGGTTCAGTTAAAAACAAAAAAAACACTTGAAATGTGAAATAGCACTGTTTCTTGAAGGTCTGCCATTATATAGGTCAAAGTTAACATTAATATGGATTCCACCCAGCACAAAATGAAGAGCACATCCCCGGAAAGATGCTTTGCCATTTTGGCAATTCAAGACATGTGAGTCATTTTAACAAAGGCAGCCCTGAAAATGTTTTTATTCCATGTGACAGGCACAAGAAAAGCTCCTAATGAATTAAGTACAATATAATCTTTCTTTACTTTAAGGATTGCAATTGGCAGATGTACAAAATGCTGGAAAGAGCAGCCCTGTATATATAATGAAACAAACTGGTTTACAATTCAAGGGTCATCGGTCTAGGTTGCCGACTGCATTTCAAACCATTTTAAATAGCACTAGAAGCAGGGGGGCTGTGACAGAAATCATGCATGACTTTTTCTTCTTCACATTTTACTAGTTACCATAACAATGCTTTGGAGTGACATGATTGATTGCTTTTGAAATGGGTACCAAGGAAGTGACCTTGTTTAACCTTCTCAGTGCAGGCCTCGGTGGAACTGCATGAGGTGGCTGTGATTCTGGTGCTCTGTTTCACCTATCCATCACCATCCCACAGCACAACTTCCTTGGCATTCCCTATCTTCAAATTACTAAAACTGCAATCGTATGTACACCATTGGACACAGTGGGGCTTGCTTTTGAGTAAACATGCATAGGCTTGCATTGCATGGATATGACACACTCCTTCATACACAGTGCCTTCACGTACAGACTGCCCCCGTCCCCGTACACGGGTGCTTCCTCCTCCTATGTCCCCTGACATGTGCACACAAGCTCAGACATCCATGGTCCACTGAACCATTACAGAGCATGGAAGGTCTGTGTCACCTTCCTTATCCCTCCCACCCTGCCTAGCCCTCCTTAGTGTCATACAGGGACAGAGCCCTGGATGCGGATATATGAGCACATGGTATCACTGTGCACTGGTGCTTCTTTTATTGCCTTGGAAAAGGACAGCCCTTTATTGAGCTGAACAGGAATCCTCTGTGCTGTTTTTTCACTGGGGTGTAGATCATACCCAGAGCTGTATGGAGACAAAAGCTATTTTAGCCTTAATCACTCTAATATTTTCTAGTTTACCAAAGCATGAATTCGGAAATAGATTAAAGGCAGACCTACGCTACACACTTCAGGCTTGTTGACAGTCATTATCTCCTTCCAGGGAACCATGAGAACCATAGATGCTGTGGGTGGGTGGCAGCAAGGAAATCTGAACCAAAATTATCAGCACTTCACCAGACTATGGCAGTCAAAGTGGTTGTAAGACTATTACGCAGCTAGACGAATGGATAGGATAACCAATGAGGAAGTTTAGTCATCAGGAGAGCAGGCAGAGAGGTTTAGAATCAGTGCAGAGGTGGGGAATTCCCAGAGGATGGAAACAACAGATGGCGACTCTGCCTGTGGGAGGGAAGTCTTGAGGGTTTTTTTTTTTGTATGCAAATGTGTATCCATGAGAAATTTTATGTGGGTTACATGGAGGGGACTCTATTGCCATTCAACCCATGACTTTGATCAGTTTCGTTTAGTATTTACACTTTGGCCAGAGAAGGATTAGACTTTGTAGGGTGAATTGAATTCTCATTCCTAGTAGAGGTGCCATTTGAAAGGCGTGTGCTGGATCTTCAAATTATACGAGATGGCACAATGCCCTCAAAGTCAGAGGAGAAAGCTCCATTTATGTCAGATAAGGATCTGACTTTGAACACCAAAGTCAATTTATTTCCTGGTTTGCCCAAGCTGCTGAAAAGATGCTTGATGTCTTGAAACACTTCATTGGTGCCTAATGTACCAGGGGTGTGTGGGTATATGGGGCGGCACAGAGCAGGGGGAAGAGAGATAAGGCACAATTCTTGCATTGTCCTCTGCTCCTGGCCCATCGTATTTTTAATTGGGACCTCAGTGGATGATCACAGTGAAATAACAGCCCTTTAAACAGCCATGTAACCTGTGGAATGCCCTCCCACCAGATGTCAAAGAGAACTACTACTACCAGACTTTTAGAAGACATCTGAAGGCAACCCTGTTTAGGGAAGCTTTTAATGTTTAAGAGACTGTTTTATTTTAATATTCTGTTGGAAGCCGCCCAGAGTGGCTGGGGAAACCCAGCCAGATGGGCGGAGTATAAATAATAAATTTATTACTGTGTTGTTGTTGTTGTTATGCCATTGGCCAATGGATAAAACACTGTCCTGATTTATTTTTACTACTTGTGGGAATGAGCAGTACATGGGAGTTTCTCATTCCAAGGCAAAGAGAAATTCTTCAAAAAGCATTTTTATAAAGGAAGTGCTAGCCAAGCTGGAGCTATATAACACTGATCTGGTTCTCTGATCAGTCCTCTCAAACCATACAGTAACACTTATGGTTGGCTATAAATTGCTCAGACAAGGAGCCACAACCATTGTAAAAATAATGCCTAAATCAATTAAGTTTATCTTTGGTCTAAGATGTATCTGCTTTCTGTTCACCTTAGTCCTTTAAAAAAAACTTTTACATAATGTAAGTTAATTAATGATAGTGTGTCATGTTTATACAGAACTTTCTTAGCATCCATAAAATTCTCAGCAAACAACCCTTCCAGGTAGGTCATTATTTTCTGCATGGTACAGACGAGCCTGAGAGGTGAAACCAATATTGTGGCCTTGAGTATGTGCTTGGGCTGAGAGATGAGCTAGGAATGTTTACTACATAGACAATGTGCAGCTACTTATGCACACACAAAAGCCAGCTGTGTACAAGCAGATCCACATACAGAAGCAAAAGGTGCTGTAGAATGCTGTCCTGCAGGTGTAGGTTTAGAGAAGGACATTCTGTGCCTAAGAAAAGATGCTGATCGCTATACTTGAAGACAGGTTGCTTATGAGCAGCACTTTCCCTTATGAATGCTTAGTCATATGTGTAGATTCTATTTATTTATTTATTCATTCATTCATTTTTATCATCCCCATTCTCCAAAGGGCTAGTCACTACATCATGGGACTCTTTCTACAACCAGGAGTCCTGATTCTTCAGACTTCCCCATTTCATATTATACACAGCATAGCCTCTACCTATGCAGCCATTCACCCGGGAGCTCAGGAGTTTCAACAATGCATGCAGTGCTGATTCCACAACTGACACATTTGAATATCAATTAAATAACATGGTATTCAAAATGTATTTGAATAAATTTGTAATAGTCTAGGAATCTATTCTGCTAAAGGTCCTGAAATCGCTGTATTGGACCTGAAATGTACCATAAAAATGAGACACTCATGTTCAGTTCCCAAACAGGAACCTACTGTAATACTGGGGAAAGTATGTGAGTCACAGGGTTGCACACACTCCACAAGAATGGAAAACAAAGCCTTACACTGCTTGGGACACCAATACCTTAAGGCAGTGTTTCTCAACCTTTTTTGGGCCACGGCACACTTGTTCCATGAAAAAAATCACGAGGCACACCACCATTAAAAAAGTTTTAAAAATTAACTCTGTGCCACCCTATATTATAATTATGACTGTAAGAAACACTTGCCAAATATTGCTTTCCGGCGGGTCAGTGTTGTGTATTGGCGGCCGCCAGGCTCGTTTGCACTGAGCTTTGGGAAACAGGAGGAGAAATATTGCTTTCCGGCGGGCTTGTGGTGGTTATTGGCGGCCGCCAGGCACGTGACAATGCAAATCACCCTTCTCGTTGCCGCACGTCGCGGCACACCAGCCAGCGTCTCGCGGCACACTAGTGTGCCGCGGAACAGCGGTTGAGAAACACTGCCTTAAGGCACCCTTAGTTCAGAGAGTGGTGTCAGCTTTTTAACATCAAGATGCATCGCCAGCAAAAAATCGCGATCCGGCGATATACTGCGATGTTGAAACGGAGGGAGGAACAAGCTGCATTGTCCAGGAGCTGAGGCCAATGTAGCCTGTTCCTTCCACCAGGTGAAGGCAGCCAGGCGGTAGCAAAGTGGACAGAGCCTGTCAGGCTCCGTTCACAAGGCTGCCTCCTCCCTAGCGCCAGCATCAAGCAACCTCTGCACCGCACTGGGTATAAGCCTTGCAGAGCAGGGCTGCCTGATGCTGATAGCGAGTGCTGGGCCCAGCATCAGGCAACCTCTGCACTGCTTGGCTGCCTTCGCCCGGGAGGATGGGCTCAATCTTTCCTCCTGGGGTGAATGACTACTCTGGGAAGAAAGACGTAGCCCTCCCTCCCTGGCGATGGCAGCCAAGCAACAGTACCCTCCCTGGAGAAATAGGTAGCCCCCCCCCCGTCCCCTGTGCCAAGGCAGCAATGCGTGAGGCAAGCACATGCATGTCGTAACCCGCTCACCCTGTCAAGGCAGCTGCCTTTTTTCTTCTGTTGGCTACCATCACCTGGCTGCCTTCGCCCAGGAGAGCAGGCCACGTCTTTCCTCCCAGAGTAGTCCCCCAGGAGGAAAGGCAGAGCCCACTCTCCCTGGCAAAGACAGCCAAGCAGTGCTACATCCGCACCCCTCCCCATCTCTGGTTTGCACAACCAGGAGGCGAAGTGGGGGATCCGTTAGAGAAGAATCAGGGCTCCCTCAGCTGTGGAGCAGGAGCACTTTAATGGAGCCCACCCCCCACTGCTGGCTTGTGTGACCTCCTGGCAGGTCAGGGGTCCTCAGCTGAGGCAAGGGCAGCCTCGAGCTCCTCAGCCAAGCAGTTTAAAGAAGCGGAGGGAGGAACAAGCTGCCTTGCCGATGCAGTTTATTTCTCCCTCTGCGTCGGTATGTGGGCAGAGTGGGGTGGCAGTTTCACACAGTGGGATATCGCTGGTGAAACCGCCACCACTCCTGAGCCCCTCTGCCCCCAGATTGTCTCTCCCTCGGAACCTGCTGGGAGCTGGTAGTAGAGAGACTCAGGAGTGGCGGCAGTTTCACCCACAATATACATACCACCCACAATATACAAGCCGCCATTGCAGTCTGCCCCTCATACTAGTCCTGGGCGATATATCGATATATCGCCCAGGCCTAGTGGTGACAAGGGAAAGGGGTTTTTCAGTGGTGGTTCCCCAGAGAGATTCTCCTGGCACCCACTATGGCATCATACACCAAGCAAAACCTTTTCTATATATAGAATGACATTTGACTGCTGCTTTTGGGGTTGCAGTCAGTTTTAAAGATTAACTATGTTGTGATCATGTCAGTGGAGGTTTAGGAGAACTGTAGTATGTTTAACTGATGTGTTCACTGGTACAGAATGTTTTACATGTTGCACTTTATGAGTTTCGCATTGCAATGTGTCGTTTTTATATTGTCCCTGCCTTGAGGTGACTCATCTAAGGTGATTAATAAAACTAATAAATTAATCATGATCATTATCATCACTGTTCCAAATCATTAGATTTATTCATTAATCGCATATTTAAAATTTTTAAATACAAACTAAATTTAGATCCTACCTGATGTCTTTGGAAGAGTTTGCAGTTCAAATGCCATTCTTTTCAGACATGATCTGTTTACATCATTTTAATTAATGGCACCAAACAGCAGGCTGTGTGCACATGAAGATCTTCATACAGCTGGTCATCAAAGATGAACAATGTTCTCAGTCTTGCCAATCCTAATACCCCATTGAGAGAGGGGCAGAAGCTACGTTAGATTCAGTCCTTGCACTACCCCCAAACACATCCTCAGTGCCCTCAAATATTACCACACCAAATATATTTTAGGATTGTGTGCAGAACCAGTGAAGCAAGGATCACTGAACATGCAGCCTTGGATTTTTATCTCACAACTGGGGCCTATGCCAAGAGACTGAGACATATGTCTTTAATATGATTTTCCATAGGGTGGCCCATGACATATTCTTTCCACATGATTTCTTATGAATTTGTATCTAATGTAGTTCTGCTTTGAATGCAGCAACAAGTTGTAGGAGAGACTTAAGAGTTGGAATTCAGGCATTCATTCGTTTATAGGGGCTATTGGACTTTATGCTACTCCTGAGAGAGCTGCAGAGGTGACATTTACTAGTAATTCAGACCTGGCGCAAGAGACTCTTAAACTGCAGCCCCATCAAGCATTGCAACTACATGTCCTCCATCTTTATCCCTATTAAATCAAGCTCTTTGGTAACAAATGGAGAAGGAAGCATAGCAGGAGGGCCTGGTGGATCGCACCTTGACTTTGCTGCTGAATAGCTCACAGTGTGAATATCAGTTCTAATGGTGTGTTTTATCATGTGGACATTTGGTCTTATTGGGCCTATGCTGAGACTACCAACTCATTTCACAGAAATGACTGCAGCCGTCAGATGATAATGACTCTCATTGACTACTGACCTTGGCCATAGTTAAAGCAATGACCTAGAAGCAAGGAAAGGAACCTTGTCTCATTACCAATTACCTGAACTGCCCAGGCCTGCCTGCAAGTCCATTATCTTATGGAAAGGGTGTCACTCTGAAATAATATGCCTTTGCTGCAAAAAGAAAGGGGAGAAAGAGTTTTTGCCCTTCCCAAAAGTAACTGAAACTTACCAAGAGGAAATGTTTGCAGTCTCTTCTTGGTTTTCATTCCCCAAGTGCACTGGCTGCAGTGTGTTGCTCATCTTAAAGGGCCTGGTTCTGCTTCCGGTAAAGTCAGCCAGACTTCTGCTAACAAGTGGAGACAGATTGTCAAAAGCAAGCATCTTGTAACGGCCTGGATTTATTTTAAAATAATTTCCTGAAAAAAGCACTCACTAGTATAAAACACACGTACATAGCTTCCTTTTTTGTTCAGATTATTTCTTAATGACTGAGAATGGCTATTTTAAAAGTCTGTTGGTGATACCGGTACTAGTTTAAAACACATGGAACTTTCTTTAAAAAAAGAAAAGAATGTAAGAAGACCCTCCTGGATCAGGGCAATAGCCTACCTAGTTAGTCCAGCATCTTGCTCCAACAGTGACTAACCAACTGCCCATGGGAAGCCTAAAATGTTGTCATAGATCAGGCATAGGCAAACTCAGCCCTCCAGATGTTTTGGGACTACAACTCCCATCAACCCTGACCACTGGTCCTGTTAGCTAGGGATGATGGGAGTTATAGTCCCAAAACATCTGGAGGGCCGAGTTTGCCTATGCCTGCCATAGATCCTCACCTCCAATGTGTTCCTTGTCAAGATGCCAGCCAGCCATTCCATCCAAGCAAAGCATTCCCAAATTAGTAAGTGGAAACAAGTGAGTGGGCTTAACAAAAGCTTTTCAACCTTGGGCATAGTCCAGGCTGGGTTGAGGGACACAGGCATTAAATCAAGAACCAGTAAATGGGAATCAGGCAAAAAAGCAATCTAATTCAGAGGTCAAACCAGAAGATAGGGCTGATAGTACAAGCTAAGCACCAGAACTTAACAGCAATACCAGAAACACAACACATGCTAGAGCTCAAAGCATCACTGAGACGGGAAGTCCTCTTATTCTCCTTCCTGCTCAGAAGGAGCCAAATCGAGCCTGGGCTGAATCCATTCTAAAGATTCTTCTCTGAGAAGCTGTAGTGACACATCTTGCCACATAGGACAGTGGTCCTCAGTTCCTGACACAGTTACAATGGCTGCCGACTGGGCTCATCAGAATACTGGGGAAGGGCAGTGATGCCAATAGCAACAGGCCCTTGAGGATGCCACCTACTGGCATGAGTCTGAGGGACCATATTTTTTTAATGTCTGTTTTAGAGGAAACAAGAGAATGATTTGGAAATGGGAGTATCACACCTTTGGTGACTACAGTAGTGGCTGAAGCATGCGGCATTCAAAAAGTGAACACAGACCACTGGTACCAAAATATATGGGGGAAAGCCCTACTGGAAAAGTTAACCAACCAACTCAAATTAGCACAGGGACAAGCTAACCCCAGTGTGAATCTCCAATTATCACATACAAAGCACAACACAACAGTGACCTATCCTCACCAACAACATACAAATCAACACGGCTAACCTGACCCAACAACCCACCCCCACACCACAATGTAACCACCTGAACACAATCAACCAAGCTTTGGACCCCTAACATCTCGCAATGTCCACACACACACACACACACACGACCTATCAACATGATACTGACACAAACCCCTAAACTAACAGTCTGCAACAGAATGAAAGAACAATACACCCCTTCTTCCTCCCTCTCTTTTCCCCCAATTGTACTATTCTTTGCTTATTTGTCTGTTTCATAATACAATAAAATCTTTTAAAAACTAATTTTAAAAAAACAAACTTGTATGCACAATTGATTCTGAACTTGAGGAATGGTGATTAGAACAACACCGACATAAGGACATGAGATCTTGCTGGATCAGGCCAGCATCCTGTTCTCACAGTGGCGAACCAGATACCTATAGGAAACCAGAAAAAAAGAACTTCATAAGAAAAGCAAGAAAATTCTCAGAATAAATTGGGAAGAAAAGTTTTTTAATGCACAAGCAATTCTTAATAAATAGGGCATGGTTTACTGGACAGGATTCAGGATAACACCCCAACGGACCAGGGTTCCTGTCCCCCAGTGGACCCTTGACTCACATCCTCTTCTTTGTTTACTTTCCATCATCCTTGTGCTTTCCAAACTAGTTTAGAAATCAAATAAATGATGCATAATGGGCAAATCTAAAGCTTGTTTAGGACATGTAGAGTCAGTTGCGTGATTTCTGTGAAATTAATTGGGTGTTCTGTGAAGAATGCAACACTGCTTAATTTCCTCAGCAGAAAAACAGTGGGGTTGAGCATCTTATGTAAGACAACATGGAAAAGACTGCTCTTTAGTAATTTATTGCAGAGCAGCATAGTAAATCCCCAGTCCACAGCAACAGGTCCTTAATGACCAATGCAACAAATATTGGAGCTGGTGGCCCATTGGGTCAAAAGAGCCACCACAGATCAAACATCACTAACAGAATGTTCATATCTGCTTCTTTTCGTAGCAGGGATTTTGATTTCATTACCTGCTGCTTCACCTTCCCCCCCCCACCTTGCTGGTAGTCAGAGTTGCTCTGGTTCGGACGCTTGAACAGAAGCCCCTTTGCTACCCTCTGCCAAATTAGGATAACTGCTTTTGCTGGGCTTTGGGGGTGGAGATAGAGTCCTTTTGAGCTCTCTTCCCAGTGGGGCTGCTTCATAGCACAGGAGAAAAGAAATTAGTTCCCTTTGTGTTGCACTGCTATATTGAAGCTATGGCTGAGAGCCCCAATAAGAGGCTTAGGAATGAAGCTACTTGCCCTGGGCTACTTTGCAGATCCCGTGACGCTAGCCTACGGACACAACTTCTGCCAAGATTGGATCTCTAGATGCTGGAAGGATAATCTAAATGAGGCAAAATGAGACGCTGGAAGCTATCAAACCAAACCATGCACCTGAAAACCTACCTTGCACTAAGTCAGACTAACGGTCCATCTAGCTGAGCATTTTCTACACTGATTGTCAGCATCTCTCTCTGATTTCAGACCATCCTAGCCCTTCCTGGAGGTGTGAAGGATTGAACATGGGACCTTTTGTATGAAAAGCAGGTGCTCTACCACTGCACTACTTCCCTTCCACGGTGGTGTTGGTGAATGATTCAGACAACCAATTGCCACAGAAGCAGTGCAGGAGTAAAGCTAACCAGCTGAGTGATCAAGCATATTAGCACAGAGTTGCAGTTGTGGGAAATGAGGGAGCAGATCCTCTGCAAGTCATCCAGGCTTGTCTTTAATATCAATGCCTTCATTCATAAATGTTAAATATTTTACTCTAGACAGCCACCTACTACAATACGCTAGAAATAGTCTGGAAGCATTCTACACCACCGCTCTGTTTTATTCTGGGCAGAACAGCTGTCCAAATCTTAAAGAAGCTTGGCTTGACTTTTATAAAAAAAAAAACCCTCTGTTCCCCAAAACATGGCCATTTTTAATCAGCTGGCATTTGCTTCTTAATGCGTTTTTGTTCTCATCCCCACAGGACAAAACTTTGTTCCATCCGGTGAGCAGCAGCTGCATTGATTGCAATCCGGCAGAGAAGAAGATTTTCATGAACAGATGTGATCCTTTATCTGAAACTCAACAGTGGATTTTTGAGCATATTAATATGACTGTTTTAGAGAAATTTAACAGCAAAAAAACTAGCTCTTAGGGAGAAAAAAACCCCAGACTGTTCTGTACAGATTGCAAACAAGATTTTGGCCAGCATCTGGGTCGAAGGAGTCAGAAATTAAGTTTCCTAGAGCCAGGAAATCTGTTCTGAAGATTAAGTAAATGCCAGGGCAGAAGCCAACGAGCTGTCATTGCAAGTGGACAATATCTGAAGAACTTGGCTGAGAACCTCACCAGCTGCTGCTGGAGGCCTCCTGGCTGACAATTTCCCTTGCTGGTCAAGGGGAAACTTTATTTTAAAAAAATGTTTCCAAACACTCCATGTTAATAAAGTTAAACAAAGTTTTAGAGTTTCTCAGGTCAAACCCTACTATAGTGAGTAGCTATGAATAGTTGCTGTTACTTATGGGGGATATATGGAGTGCATGAGTGCTATGTGGGAATCTTGAGATGCCACCAGTAGAGAACTAGAAACATCGATGGATACCGTCAGTGTCTCAGAACTGTAAAACAAGACGGATGTTCTAGCGCCATTCCTTTCCCTTGGTGGAAGTCAGGTTTAAGAGGGTCATTTAAATAAGGTGTTATAACAGATAATGTTAAGAACCTCCCTATTACGTTCCTTTCACTGTTGAAATGGGAATGGCTGAAAAGCAATGTAAGAGTAATTTTAGAGTTGCATTTTGAATGAAGCATGAAAATGACTGTAAGGTGTCAAATGACCATTTCTCTTCTGCAGCTGAAGAAAGAATAATTTCCATCACAGCAATTAAATAAAATTTCCATCCATTCTACATGGTGTTGCCAAACAATCATCTGCAATCATTCATACTTATCAAGTCATCATTGATGGGATGAACCAAAAGTGACCACATCCCCCTTCATCTTTAAAAAGTGGATATGTTATTTGTAATAGCAACACAATGGAAGGTTTTCAGAAAGGATTTCTGCTTGGAACACTGCATTTCTTTCTTGGCACTTTTTATTAAAAGATGCATAAGTGGATTTAGATCAATACAATCACCAAGAGAAGAAGCATAATGAGTCTGACAAGGCAGGTTTGTGGCCAAATACACGCCCTGGAGCTAAAGGTTGTTGGATTGTACCAGTATTAACTCAGTGCGGCAGGAATGGCTATAGAAGGCTTTAGGCCAGGCATCCCCAAACTGTGGCCCTCCAGATGTTTTGGCCTACAACTCTCATGATCCCTAGCTAACAGGACCAGTGATCGGGGAAGGTGGGAACTGTAGTCCAAAATATCTGGAGGGCCGAAGTTTGGGGATGCCTGCTATAGGCAGTTGTGGAGTTTCTATTAAACTAGTTGGGCATTGTATAGAATAGCAGCTGAAACTGTAGGCAACTGCCAACTGTTTCAGTTAATGCCATTGCAGGCACTTAAATAAATTTGCCATATCATGTTAGGCAGCTTTTCTGTAGCTGCACACTGTGAACATCCTAAGAACATGTCTCCAATCTTTTTTGGGGAACCGCTTAAAGCAACCTGCTTTCAAGAACCAAATTTCACAATCAGCAGAATCAGATGCTGCGCTCATTGGTGGACACCAGTGCAGCCCACAGGCGGGGATCATTATGCTTCAATGTTTCCCCATACAGTGGTGCCACGACTTACGAATTTAATCCATTCTAAAGGCACCTTTGTAAGCTGAAAAATTCGTAAGTCGAAAAACGCCATTGGAAACACGATTTCCCATAGGACTGCATTGGAAACAGAAAAATTCGTAAGTCAAAAAATCCCTATCTAAAACCACCGCTTTTTTCCCTGGATGTCAAGACATTCGTAAGCGCGCGCCCATTACCCCCATTCATAAGTCGAAAAATTCAGTTATCGAGTCGTTTGTAAGTCAAGGTACCACTGTATTATATATTTTAAAATATAGCTGCCTGTGTAAAGTTAGCATATGAGAACAACTGACACCTAAACTTGATATGGGTGAGCATTCATTTATGCAATGTCAAGTGATACTGAAGAGTTACATCACATGACTTTGCTGATTGTGTGGCCTTGCTCTTGGCTGGCAAATATGGGTGAGCATTCAAATCTGCAATCTGGATATGGAGAAGTTACAGCTGCCATGTCTATTGCGGATGCACGTTCTCTTTATGTATGATGTTAACAAGAGATGTTACCTTTGATGCTTATATAGAAAGTATGGATTATAGCACAGTAAATGCACATCGGAAGCTGCCTTAAGATTCAGGCAAAATGAGAAGCTGGAAGTGAAAAATGGTAGTTATCAAACCAAACTGTGCATCTGAAAAGTAATTTCAGCTTTTAGTTATTCTAATTCAAGTCAGAGTTGTCTTGCTCTAATAGTCCTTTGTTTCAAGTCTTCACATAAAGCCTTCATATTTTATCATGTGAGAAAAAGAAGCTTAAAATTTGTTTTGCTATACCATTCTCCTTCCTTGACAGAGATGAATAAGCAGACAACTTTTAGGTTCCTAAAATTAAGAGGAGAACAGCCATCTTTCAGTTGTACTGTACTTAAATTCCAAAACTTAATGTTGAAGGAACCAAGGATGCAGATATTTCAGTTTTCATGATCTGACATAAGTGGAGTAAAATACCACTTTCATTTGTATCATGTGTCAAATCTGTTCTGAACATCTATTTATGTTCCTTAGTTTGGCGATGTATTAAGGTGGAATGTTTGTTCCTTTGTCGTCTACATGTATGGCAATGGCTTTATCTGTAGAGGAGCAGTGCTGGTCAAATTTATGCATGCAGTGTAGAATGGATGAATTTCCAGATTGCAGGGATTGGTACATCTTCTTCCTTCTCTACCCCTAGCTGCTCATCTGATTCATCTGCCATGAACAGGACATACGGTTTTGTACACTATGATTCCAACCCACACAGAAAAGGTTTGCAATAGTTAGATTCTGCTTGTGACAAACGAATTGGACAACTACTTTTCTGTGAGCAGGAGGTGACCAGGGAGAAGGCATAGATTATAGGTCGCCAGGACATTCTAAGTGGGCCTTAGGTTATCTATAGCATTCAGGTGCATATGCTAGAATGTCAAAATGTCCCATGTTAAAGTGAGATAGATTATGTCATATAGCTCTATTTCAAATAGTCATGAGATATATTTATCAGTCAGGGTGCAATCCTGCATGCAGGGTGCTTAAGTGACTGTGACTGAAGCAGGATTGTGTGCAGGATTGATAAACCCTGCATAAATCTTAGCCAATTGTGACATTAAATTACGGTAAGCCTTACTGAAGGACATCAAAAGAGAACCAGTTTTTCAAAGCAACATAGAAACCCCCAACAGTGAAAACTCCCAACAGTCAGTGAATAGAAACATTTCAAACAGTGGCTATAGATTCAGGTAGGTAGCCGTGTTGGTCTGACACAGTCAAAATAAATAAATAAATAATTTTTAAAAATTGTCCAGTAGCATCTTTGAAACCAACTAAGTTTGTTCTGGGTATGATAGCCATGTTGGTCTGGCGCAGTCAAAATAAATAAATAGTCCAGTATAAAAATTACCCAGAACAAACTTAGTTGGTCTCTAAGGCGCTAGTGGCTATAGAGATATTTCTGAAAGTTGTTTTGACACTGATAGAATCAAAAGGTTGAAAAGGGCCTTGCAGGTCATCTAGTCAAATACCTGGCTTGATGCAGGAATTCTCCTTCTCAAAGATAAATTGCAATGAAAGCTAAACATGCACACCCAGTATCGGACAGTACAAACTAGGCTGAAAGACAGTACAAACTAGGCAGAGTTTAGGCGGGACGGGGGGGGGGGCTCAAAGCCGTTAAAAAAAGGAAATATGTCATCTAAATTACTAATGAACTGTTGTACTTGGAAACGAAATATGCGTAATCGCTCGTCTGTATTCACTTTACAATAATTGAGTTTAACCACTGCACACACTGGCACATAGCACAAATCCACCACAGTGTTTGACTTGCTTTAGGGCTACTGAGGCCAGTGGACTTCAGTGATCTTAACATGAGCCATGTTGGATCATAGCCACTCTTCTGAATTCTGCAAAGGATAATTTTCCGTAGAACATTGTCTCTGTCATTTTTTAATGACAAATGCTGCATACTGCTACCATTAATGGTGTCCTGATACTGACGCAGCATTTATTTCGTATATTCCTATCGACTCCTCAAATGTGCTTTGTCATGGGTGATGTGTGGCATCCAACCTGATTATTGTTTTAAGTCCTAAGGTAACACAAATGCAGCCCCTTAGCAGCCAAAACTTGAAAGCTGTGAACCACTTAAGAAATGGAAATTTCCTTTTGTTGCAAAGACACCATCCTGGGGGAAAAATAATACTAGAAATATTTTCAGTTAGGCAAATATTAGCAGCTCTTTCATCTGTGCAAGTTATTGACACGGCAAAGTTTTACGGGTCTTGACATGGTAACAAGGTCTCCATTCTTATTAGTGAAGATTTGATTGTAGAAAAGCTGTAGTGTGTTAAAACACACTCTGTTCAGCACTGATATCAAGTGTCATGCTCGGATGCCTGAATAGTGAATTGCAATTCACACATCAATGCTCAGAGTATAGATGAAACGCTCTTAAAGAAATGAGTGTTTACTCTTCAGAATTGTTCTTGGGGATAAAAATGGCTTCTCTTAAAATAGATAGGGACTGATAAAATTGCCATTGATTTCTCTGACAAGTTGACACCTTAACAACGGTTGTATACTAGCTCAGTGAAATGAATATGGTGTTATTAGTCTATTATACAGTGGACAGATATCCCTTGCAATAAGCACCAACCAGGTTGCTTTGCATTTACTGACAGTCTTATCAGCACCTGAGGTCTAATAAACAGGAGAAATAATGCACACCTGTTTACTGTAAGTAGCCAGGTTTAGGGGACAACCTGTCACAGAGCACGGTGGGGTGTGCAATTCTTTTGCTTGCACACTTCATGATGTCCCCCTTAAGTACATATTTAAGGAGAAATGAGAAATTTCAGCTGGCACTGTATCCCTGCTGTACCTGTAGAGTAATGTAGCCCCAGCAAGCAATAAGAGGTAAGAAAACCTTGCTTGCCTAGTGGCTGCCCAAGTATGTTTTACTTCTGCTTGTACAATAAGCACAACAACTGGATAGAATCATAGAGTTGGAAGGGACCCCAAGGATCATCTAGTCCAACCCCCTGCAATGCAGCAATACGCAGCTGTCCCATATCGGGAACAAACCTGCTACCTTAGCATTATCAGCACCACGTTCTAACCAACTGAGCTATCCAGGCCCATACCCATCAAGAAAGAATTAAAAATGCTTCAAACTGGGGAACAGTCTCCTCTCGCCCAAGTTAGGCTAAAGTGTTTGAACATTACACAGTATAGTCCCATTCACTTTGTGGGGAGTAAAGCCATGTGAAATCCAAGTACAGTGGTATCTCATGTTGCGAACAGGATCTGTTCCAGCGGCCCATTCACAACATGAAAAGGCCGCAACATGAAGTGCCGCATCTGCGCACATGCGTGACGCAATGTGACGCTTCTGTGCATGCGCAAAGCGCAATTTAGCACTTCTGCGCATGCGTGCAGGTCACAGACGCACCAAACCCAGAAGTAACCAGTTCTGGGACTTCCGGGTTCAGCGCGTCCGTAACCTGAAAAGATGCAACATGAAGCGGACGTATCCTGAGGTATGACTGTACTCTGGCTTAACTGGGTGGCGAACGGAACCGTCAAAAAGGTGAACTATATTAATAAGGGTGATAGCAGAAACTACCAATAGCGATGTTGGGTAATATCCACACCATACATTTAAAAGCATATGACTCCCCGCCCACACAAATACAGTAATAACAATCCTGGGAATTGTGGTTTACCCATCACAGCTCAATTTTCAACACCCGTAACAAACTACAGTTCTCAGGATTCTTCGGGAAAGCCACGTGCTTTAAATGTATGGCTTGGGTGTGACCTTGGTTTACCAAAAAAAATATGACTGCTGGTTTCTACGGTGGGCTCATCATGTACACCAAGCATTAGTTCTATGAGGTCTTCCCAGGAAAGAACATCAGTTCTCTTCTTTGTGTGGAATATGTCTTCTGCTTATTGAAGGGCTGTTTTTACACCTCACACTTGAGTACTGCGTGAGAAAAGTGATCCTAAATCCAAAGACAGCTTGGCCAACCTACTGTGTAAAAAGAAGCTTGAGAACTACTATGGAACACCCCCCCCCCCTGATTGTATTGCATGAACTACCATGCAAGGTCAAAAACAAGCATTTATGGAACACTAGCAGCCATTTTCTTTTCCATGAATCATGGATATATGGTTGCTTCCAGACAACCTGTTTAATTAGCGTTCAGCCTGATTTGTTTGTGGAGAGATTGGAGGATATTGGCTATTTAATTAGCATTCATCCTGATTAGTTTGTGGGGAGGCTGGATGGTGCTGCATCAAAGCAAGTGTTATGCCACACTTTTCAGTGCATTTTCACGTCACTTTTGTTATCAGGAAAATGCCTGATCTTTTTTAAGGAAGTGGATTTGTTTCACGAGAGCTTCAAATCAGCTTTAACTGCACAGCCTGAATTTTTTGGGATGGGACTGAATCCCACCCCAAAATAGGGAGTCTGGAAGCTCCTTGTGGCACTTTGGATACAGCCATGTTTCTACATAAGTAATGGCTGTAATAGTTTGATGTTCCTAAATCTCACTAATATCCAAAGATTAAGGCTGCAATGCTACAGTATAATAATAGTAATAATAATTTATATGCCCTCACCTGGAGGAAAGTCCCATTGATGCTGTAGATATGCATAGGATTGTGCACACAGACTGGGATACAAACAGCTACGTTAAATGCACCCAAACTAATTCAAATGCCCAATGGGATTTTTGAACCTATATTCTGAATATGAGCCCCTGTGCACATCAAAAAATGCTTTTGAAATCTTCATTTCAAAAGAGGTTTTCCACGCAGCTTAGTGTACTACTGTTCAAGAAACGTGAGTCCAAATCTCCCACATGTGCTTTCTTGGGTCCGTGCCATGAAATCTTTTTCTGGATTACCGAACTTTTGGGAGGACGGGCTGGTGGTGTTAAATGAATTGTACATTGCATCTATATCAAAGTATGGTAGAACTTTAGCAGCTGGTGTAAATCATCCTGTTTCGTAGTCAACCTTCTTCCAAACATTTGTGAAATAACTAAATTTTGTGATTTTGTATTGCAGCCCTTTACAGTATGCAAGTTATAGAAATATAACTTAGAAAGAACAGCAAATGGACTGGTTTGCATGGAAGACCAAACTACAGTTTAGTGTTAGATTCTGACAGTTCTAAGAACTAAGTTAGATTCATGCGTTTGTCCCCTCTTCATCCAGCAAAACCATGAGGTGGTTTTCAGAAGCTTTATATTCCTTTTTATTCACAGGTTTGCCATGCCATCTAGGTTTACCATGTTCATCTTAATTATGGTTTGTTCAGGCCTCAGATGACAGTTTAAGAAGCTGGCTTGTTTCAACAAACCATAGTTAAAATTAACCACAGTTTAGAATGCAAACGTAATGCTAAACTGTGATTAATTAAAAATAAAGGGGCTTCTTATCTCCTCATCATGTCCATGTTGGAGGAGAAGAGAAGTGGTACTTGCAAGCCCAAGCTTCCTGTTGGGTTTTCCTAGGAAGGCTAAAACATGGTTTGACATTATGTCTGAACCCTGCCACTAGCATACCAGAAATGTTTGCCCAGAGACAAGCCCAGACACCCCAGGTGCTTCCAAACCTCCATGTTGAGACAGCAGTATCAAATATTTTGCTACTACATTATGATCTCCAGCTATTGGGAACATCCATGTTTTCTGCGTTAACAGTAAAAGTAATATCCACTTTCTTGAAATATTTATCAAATACTTTGGATTAGCATTTGTCTCTGTACACAGAATCAACTTAACTGCAGCAGATAATACAAAACAAAGTTAATTGATTTTGTTTTTACAAATCAAAGTTAAATTAACCTCAGTTTACAGTTTGGGCATACCACTAAACTATGGCTAATTGAAACCAATCAAAAACTTCTGTTAGCCTCACAGCCATTCAAGGGAAGAAGAGATGATGGCGACTACACACAAGCGCAAGGCTCATGCACATTAAACTAAGCCATTGTTTAGTGCTATATATTGGAATCAGGCCAAATACTGTATGTTTATCAAGTTAGGATGCAATCCCCCAAATTCTACTGCTAATTGGCATTCTCCATTCATTTCAATGGATCCTGCACATATGAGTCCTATTGAAATGAAGGCAGAGTGTGCAACAAGTGGTTAAGCAGATTGCACTTTTACTCCTGATGATACAATGAGCTCAGGTTCACATAGGTGCAAAATAGCCGTGGGTATGTTTGACATCACTGGTAGGTATCATGCAGAGAGCTGCCTTCCCAGGTATGGGTGTCTTTATCACAGAGGTGTTTCAAGTGGCAACCCACTACTGTTTTCATAGGTGCAATTTTGTATTGGTGGGTCTTTAGGGGGCATTAGCTGAATAAAAAGCAAAGTCTGAAGAAAATTGATTAGACCGCAAACAGTGTCATAGGAAAAAAAAAAAGGACGGCCATCATGAGCAGACCCCAAAAGTGTAACGGGAGCACTTGGCAGAGCAATACTCATCCGCTCCAGCCTGCATAATGTTACTTCCTTAGAACCAAGATGTGTGTTTTTTCATTTATTTATTTTTAAAATCTGAATTTTTCTCGAATGAGTGGAAATTTTTATATTTTTGGACCTCTGATTTCTCTGAATGGTTCCGTATAATAAATATGAAACAATAACTTTACTGGGAAGTGTGATTCAGTGTTATTAAAAACAATAACTCAAGTTCACTTATATCCAACTGCACCCAAGCAAAAGTGCCTGGGGGTTAGCAATTAAGCCTCAGCAGGGTCGCCCTTTATCCCCATATATCTGTGTATCATTGCTGCTGGATAGACTATTGCCACAACAACACTAAAGACAAAGTTTCTTCCAATTGGTTTCAGGAATACGGGTATAAACCCAGATTCAATGTTCTGTAACTGAGACTGAAACCTGGTAATAATTACGACTTTCTAAATGGCAAGAAAACCAGGCAGCCAAGACCCCATGAGCTGATGAAAAGAATACGTTTCCTAGAGTTTAACTACTGGAAATTTGAATTATTTGTTCTAGAAAGCTTTTGTGTTTAGTCCATTAATAATATGGGGGGGGTGCCAGTAGCCATACATCCAGCAGGCTTCTTTGAGAAAGGAAAATGACTGCACAGTTACAGTTTAAGGTAAAATACAATCTTATCATATAATTGGAAATCCAGCCCTCCTGGAGGTTTTACTTTGCTTTCCACAAAAACCGCAAAACATAATAAATCAATAACTCTTCATCAAATTAAGGTGAAAGGGTTCCGTCTGAAAGCTTTGCACATGCAATGATTCCTAATTAGTCTCTATGTGACTAACTGAAGTGATCTCACACACATGGGCAACCACCAGTAAGTATGACCTCACCATGCTTTGGTCTGGGGGCCTACTTCAGGCCTTTGGGCCTCGCCATTTGGCCAGTGAGGTGGTTTTGGTCATAAACATATACCAAAAACATCAGCATGGAAATAGGACGAGGCTACAATTCAGTGGAAAAGCATGTGCCTTATATATTGCCAAATCATTGCTTGTTGAAGCAATGATTTTTAAACATCAGCTTCGTTGGACTGGTCATGTTGTGCGGATGCCTGATGATAGTCTTCCAAAGCAACTACTCTATTCCGAACTTAAAAATGGAAAGCGTAATGCTGGTGGTCAACAAAAGAGGTTTAAAGACTGTCTCAAGGCAAATCTTTAAAAATGTAGTATAAACACTGACAACTGGGAAACACTGGCTTGCAAGCACTCCAGCTGCAGAACAGCCTTTACCAAAGGTGTCATGGGCTTTGAAGACATTCAAACTCAGAACGCAAGGGGAAAACGTGCTAAGAGGAAGGCACGCTTGGCAAATCCACACTGTGATCAACTCCCGCCCGGAAACCAATATCCCCACTGTGAAAGGACGTGTGGATCCAGAACTGGCCTCCACAGTCACTTACGACTCATCATTAAAACCGTGTTTATGGAAGACGATCTTACTTGGCTACGAGTGATCGAAGAAGAAGAAGAAGAAGAAGAAGAAGAAGAAGAAGAAGAAGAAGAAGAAGAAGAAGAAGAAGAAGAAGATATACTGCCAAATGTCCCAGGTTCAATCACTGGAATCTCCCATTAGAAATAATCCCAGGGAGAAGAGTTAAGGAGTATCTCCTCTGGAAAACCACCAGCAGCTTGAATGTTGTTGTTTAGTCGTTTAGTCGTGTCCGACTCTTCGTGACCCCATGGACCATAGCACGCCAGGCACTCCTGTCTTGCACTGCCTCCCGCAGTTTGGTCAAACTCATGTTCGTAGCTTCGAGAACACTGTCCAACCATCTCGTCCTCTGTCGTCCCCTTCTCCTAGTGCCCTCCATCTTTCCCAACATCAGGGTCTTTTCCAAGGATTCTTCTCTTCTCATGAGGTGGCCAAAGTATTGGAGCCTCAGCTTCACGATCTGTCCTTCCAGGGAGCACTCAGGGCTGATTTCCTTAAGAATGGATAGGTTTGATCTTCTAGCAGTCCATGGGACTCTCAAGAGTCTCCTCCAGCACCATAATTCAAAAGCATCAATTCTTCAGCAGCTTGAATAGGCAGCAGTTAACAAGAGGGACATAAGTCTGCCTCAGTATAAAGAAGCTTCAGACATTGAAATTGAGAGCTAACAGCACAATCCTATGCATGCCTGCTTAGAAGTAAGTCCTCAATGGGACTTAGGGCTTGTCCACATTTGAGCATTATGTAGCTGTCGATCCATTTCCCACCATTCAAATTAGATTGGAGTAGCATTTTGAATCTGACTTTGTTGGTGAGGTGCAACATTCATCTTTCCCTTTCATACCAATAGGTTTCCCTTTTCTGTTTATCCACAACTTCTAATTAGTTGATTTTATAATGCTGATCAAGTCCTAACAGGGCATGCTAGCAGACAGCTGCACACACTTGCATTTTTTTTTAAAAAAAAAAATCTCCCCACCTAGGAACTGTGCATAAGCACCGTCAGGCAACTGCAAATTCTCAGCACAAAATTATTTATGTGGCTTGCTTGTGCAGTTTTCCGTTTTTTTGCAAATCTGAGGGATCAAAAGAAATATGTACATGTATAATGCTATGCTCCTCTGTTCAGGAGCATGCTAGTTAGGAGCACAGCTGGAAAAGAAAGCGCTAAGGAAATAGTGGGCATGGAAACGAAATACTGAAACAAATTGATCATGAACCCTGAGTAAGGTGGTTTGGAGCCCAATTTCCCCAAACTTATTGGACTATCTCCCTATTGGGTATACCTGAATACATGAGTTTCGGTGGGAGGTTGGTGTTGTTTAACATCATGAAGATGACAGAAATTAAATGGAAACACAAACAGCTGCAAAGACACAGTAAACTCCAGTGTGGACAAGCCCTTCCGCCCTGATACATTTCTACAGGATTGTCCCCTAAATCAGATCTCTCTAGGTTGCTTCACTTATTTCCCTGGATTGATGTCCTTAAGGAAAGCAAATTGGTCCATTGCAAGTCAAAATCAGTCAAGTACATTTTTTTTTTTAAAAAATGAAATCCTTGTTAGTGTCTCTCGGGAGACAATGCCATTTTGTAATTTTATTTGGGGGGGGGGGTTGTCTTATTTTTCATGACTCTATATGTTAAAGGCATTTGAATGTTTCATATCCAGTTACACAGACCTTTTGATGCAAAACCGAAAGCATACCCAAGTGGGGCTGGCTGATGAGCTGGCTTAGATGTAGTACAAATAACGTATGTAGAAACACTGATCAATGATGAATGGCTGCCTCAAAATAACATTTTAATGACAGGCTTAAAGGATTAAGCAAGAGCACATGCCTGTGTTAGATGTTTACCGAACATCCTGACTTGGAATAAAAACTCTGCCCCTCTTGTTTTTGTTTTATACTTCCATGTATTAAGACAATGGGGAAATGAGTAAAAACATTTCAGAAGAGCTTGCAAGATTTGCTCTGAATTAATAAATACCTCTCTAAAATTAGTGTATGTATTCTTTTCAGCTTGGATATTTTCCAGAGTGATGTGATAACAGTTCAGATTCAGAACTTTTTACCATGGTTGTACAAGATTTCATTGCCACTCCTATTCTCGCATACCTCATTTGCCTTCTCTCTGTTCTTGAGACAATTTTGCTCAGAAGGCACTTCTGCCCTGCATGTTGGGTGCTGAAACTCCCAGGTGGCCAACCTACATGTGTGTCTTAAATATATACAATGGTGATCCCTAGCAATCTATCCAACAGACAAATATGCAGGGATATTTACATTAGACCATCTGATAGCAAAAGACTGAAAATCATTTCTTCACTCCAAGCACATTGTGTTTCTTACAAAGTGTTCATAATATATTTATAATCAATTTGCTTGCATCCTCCTTCCAGGCTATGTTTCAAATTCCCTAAAATGCATAAAATGGCAAATAAATATATAAATGCAAAACAATATAAACATCAGCAATGGAACAGAGGACAATAATGCCAATATCAGAATCTATGGCTGGTATGCACAGCTTAAAAGCTTGTAATCCAATTGCTGCTCACTCTCGAATAATTGGGACACCTCACATGGGGGGGGGGGAGATTCCAATGCTCATTGGCTGTGGCTCTTTCCCAACTTTCTGTGTACAATCTACATCTGATTGGGCAGTTCCCACAACACAGGCGGAAAAGCAACTATTTCACAAAGCACCACAGCTAGTGCCACAGATGCCAGAGCAACCTTCTTCAACCTAATGCCCTCTAGTTGTTGTTGGACTACAAGGTAAAGGTAAAGGTAAAGGTACCCCTGACCATTAGGTCCAGTCACAGATGACTCTGGGGTTGCGGCGCTCACAGGGGCGTAGGAAGATAGGGGGGCAGGGCGCCCAGGGCAGCGTGATCCCAGGGGCGCCATCGCGGCTGCCTGCCCCGCCCCAAAACGTGTGCCCCGCCCCCAAAATGCACACCCTGCCCCCAGAACGCGCGCCACGTCCCTGGGGGCAGCGCGCCTGCTCTCTCCCCCCAGTGGCTCTGCCCCTGGGTGCTCATCTCGCTTTACTGGCCGAGGGAGCCGGTGTTTGTCCACAGACAGCTTCCGGGTCATGTGGCCAGCATGACTAAGCCGCTTGTGGCGAACCAGAGCAGTGCACAAAAACGCCGTTTCCCTTCCCACCGGAGTGGTACCTCTTTATCTACTTTCACTCTGATGTGCTTTCAAACTGCTAGGTTGGCAGGAGCTGGGACAGAGCAACAGGAGCTCACCCCGTTGCGGGGATTCGAACTGCCGACCTTCTGATTGGCAAGCCCTAGGCACTGTAGTTTAGACCACAGTGCCACCCACTCCCATCAAACATCTGGAGGGCAGCAGGCTGGCCTGAATCCAGAGGTGCTTTTGCCCATCCCCTTTCCACTTCACCTAGCGGGCAGGACCATGGGCATACCCAGGATCAAAACTAGGGGGGGCAGGCAAGCCATGGGGCCCGGCCACGCCCCCCAGCCACCCGATTGGCTGGCGATGATGTGGCCGGGATCCCCCCAGGAAGTGTGGTCTATGTCCACGCCCCCGGAGGGTGAGCATCCCGGCTGGGGCGGCGGAAGGTGGAGCCTCGACTGGGCGGTAGGGCCCGCCGGAGTGAGCGCAAGGAAGGCGGGACTAACCGCGGGACGCAGCTGGGGCCGGAGCCGTCCACCTCCCAGGCCGCAAACAGGTTCATGGGCAGCGGGCCACCCGGCGCCGCCACACTGCCCGGAGGGCTGCCCGGATGCCCATGCGCTTCGGCCGCCATTGCTGGGTCCTGGTGGAGGGGACAGGGTGAGCTGCTCGCCTTCTCCAGCCGTGATGGCCCTTCAGCTCCTGCAGTCTCTCGGCGCCGGCACAGCTGGCGTGGACCTTCACCCAGGACGCGCGTGACCAGCCGCGGGCGGGAGGGGCTCCGGGAGGGTGACGTCAGAAGAGAGCCCGCCCCCCGTGTCCTGACCCTCCGAGACAGGAGGGAGGGAGGCGGATGGCGGCGCTTGTTCCGCCGCAGTGCCAGAGGAGCAGCGGGACTGCTGCTGCTGCTGTGTAAAAAAACAGCGGCTGTGTTTTTTTTTGCGCCGAGCTGTTTTACACCTTTCCCCCCCTTTTGGCTTCTGGGGGGCAGCTGCCCCCCTCCTGCCCCCCCCAAATACGCCCATGGGCAGGACAGTAGTGCCCTTTACTATTGACATCAGCTAGACTTCAAAGACTGATTTAGCATTCTTTTAGCAAGTGCTTATTTATAGAAGCATTTTTTTTCCTGAAGCCTCAATTAAGCAAGCATTGATTATCAATACCTTTAAATATATAGATAGCTAAGAACTCCCATTAAGATAACACATTGATGCTTTTCTAGAGAGCCGTAAAGGAGCCTGTAATCAAACACTAACTAAAAATATCAGCAAGTCATGAAGGATAACTATCAAGTCGACAGCCATTTTAATCACTCCAATTACTCAATTGTCTGTGCCTAATTCGTTATAGGCAGTTCAATTGTGTTTGCCTTGATTGATATCACAGTGGTTGACTTAAAAAAAACAATGACATTTTGTGAATAACAAAGTCAGCACAAAAATATGCACCGGATCCCAAAGGAAGCTGGAGGAATTATGATTGCTCAGCTCCCCTTTGCAAATGAATAAGTAGGAAGAAAGATCAGTTATGAAAATAATAGCAATCTAGTTTAGAATCAGATCCATCTAAAGCAGTTCTCCGTCACTTGTAAGAGAATAACAAAGCTTGAAGCGGACCATATTAGGATAATGAAGGCTTTTTCCTTCTGCGTCATTTGGAATTCATAGCCTAGATAAACTGATTGTGGAAAATGCATAGAGAAAAACTAAAATTCTAATTAATTCCTTAGGTAAGAAAAGCAAACTTTTAGGGAAAGCCTAGGAAGATAATTTTATAGTTGAAGGAAATGTGGGGGGTTTTAGGGTGGGGGAGTAGAACTTGAGAACAGGGCTCATTCCAAACCTGTTGTATATTATTATATCTTACATATGTATTCCACCTTCCCTCAAAAGACTACCGGATGGTGCACATGCTATTTTTCCTCACAACAATCCTCAGAGGTAAGTTAGGCTGAGAAAAGATGACTGGCTCAAGGTAACCCTACAAGCAGAAAACCCAATTATTATTTGTTCTGATTCAGTGATAAACAGTGGGATTTCCTGCAGAAAGTTGCAGGACAAAAGAAAAATGCTCGGAGATGGATTTGTGCATGGAAAGCACAACACAAAAGGAAATATGGATGAGTCCTTAATGTGTTTAGAATTGCAACCCTGTTCTTTTTCCACAGCACCACATTGCCTCTTATACCTGCCTCCTTGCATACTACAGATAAACACAATCTGGATGTCAACAGTAAGAGTAGTTAATCCAGCTCTTGATCAGTACCTAGAATTTAGCAGACCTCACAATGGAAAATTAAGTAAGTAGCTAGAATCAGGGCAATTGTCCAGTTGACTGGAAATACTGCTCAAAAAGGAAGTAAAACAGCATTCTTGGAAATCAAGCAGGACTATCAGCAATACATTTGTGACCAAGGCAGTTGACCAGAGACCAAATGCTAGGAAGAGGACTTTTCATCTTGCCTTCCTTGACTATGGGGGCCATTCCTTTTGTAGCATGAGAAGGTTACAGGCAGGCAGTGGGAAAACAGGAATAAATCTATTTGCCATCTAGTTGAAAATGCACACTGAATTATTCCAGCATGATAAACGCAGGCGATCTTCTAAACGAAGCTAACATCCAGGTAAAAGCAAACTGCAGCTACAGTGGTACCTCGGTTTAAGACCAGTCCTGTTTGCAAACGATTCGATTTACGAACTCCACAAAACTGGAAGTAGAGTCCCGGTTTGCGCACTTAATTTTTTTTAAAGATAATTTTTATTAAATTTCCAAATAAACCACATCAAACAACAACAAAAACAACAACAAACAAACCTACCAACAAACAAACCTACCAACAAACAAAATTTTTACATTTTATCTTCTATTCACCTATTTTAGTTCATTTTGCTCTGCCGAGCTTTGACTTCCCTCCCTCCCATCATTCGGTTTTCTTTCCCACTCTTATCTCACAGTTCCTTTTAGTCCATCTAATTAAAACCAATTCGTAGGATTTATTTCAGTCCTGCAAGTGTCTTTAAACTTCTACAGTTCTTCTCCATATAGTCCACAAATTTACTCCATTCCTTTTGGAACTTTGTATCTCCCTGGTTTCGGATCCCGCAGATCAACTTTGCTAACTCTGCATAGTCAATCATTTTCGTCTGCCACTCCTCAATCGTCGGTAACTCCTGTAATTTCCATTTTTGGGCTAATAAAGTCCTAGCCGCGGTTGTAGAATACATAAATAATTTTTGATCTCCCGGTTTGTGCACTTTAAAGGGACCCCTGACCATTAGGTCCAGTCGCGAACGACTCTGGGGTTGCGGCGCTCATCTCGCTTTACTTGTCGAGGGAGCCAGTGTACAGCTTCCGGGTCATGTGGCCAGCATGACTAAGCCGCTTCTGGAGAACCAGAGCAGCACACAGAAATGCTGTTTACCTTCCCACCGGAGTGTTACCTCTTTATCTACTTGCACTCTGACGTGTTTTCGAACTGCTAGGTTGGCAGGAGCAGGGACCGAGCAATGGGAGCTCACCTCATTGCAGGGATTCGAACCGCTGACCTTCTGATCAGCAAGCCCTAGGCTCAGTGATTTAGACCACAGTGCCACCCGCATCCCTTTTTGCACACTTTACTTGGGTCTAAGAACGGAATCCGAAAGGTGGAAGGGCACCAGTGGCGGGAGGCCTCATTAGGGAAAGCCATGGTTTAATAACAGTTGCGGTTTAAGAACTGATTTCTGGAACGGATTAAGTTCGTAACCCGAGGTACCACTGTACAATCCTTTTACAGATTTTGGAGAATAATCCGAAATGTTGCTCAGGAACAAGGAAGTCTCAGTTTCTTTGCACTTGGAAGCCTGCCAGGAGATGTGAAGAAAGAAGTTGAGATTCACTTGCATGCGCACCCTGCCTCTTTTTAATTGAATTTGTTTTATCAGGTTTTTAAAGCTTGGATAAGTAGAGTCAATGCCCTTTTTATCTTGCTCTTGTTTTTCTTACGCATAAACTCACAATGGAAACTTTTCCACTATCAGCCAATGCTGCCGTGTGTACATAGAACTTGGAAACAGGGGCCTTTTAAGGCCATTCTCTAGCTATCCCACATAGGCAGAAAGCCTCCCAACATTCACACACCTCCCCTTTATGGATAATGATCTGTAGCTGTTCAGCGCAATCAGCATTGTGTCTAGAATCCTGTCCCTGGATTACTTCATGCTAAAGTTCTTCTGTTTTTTCCCTGTAAAACTGGCGACCTCATTACAAATGTCTTCGTCTTTCTGTGAGAGAGATTGTGTTTAATCTGAACAAACATCCTGGAACTCCGACCCACCCAGCTACTGTTCCATTCTTCCAAATTTCTGGGGATGGGATATCTCAGTGCAAATCATTCCCTTCCCACCTCCCATAAGCATCCATTAACAAGGGTCGTTGAACACGCACAAAACGGGAGTTGCCTGTACTACTTTAGCAGTAATTGCTTCGAGCAAACAATCCTGCGAATGCTAGCTTGTTAAAGGTCTCCTAATAACTGAATTGCAGGGGGTTGGACTAGATGATCCTCAGGGCCCCTTCCAACTCTACAATTTTATGAGTCTACGAACCCTCAGCACCCTTAAATAACTACATCTCCCAGGAGTCTTTGGGAGAAGCTATGACTGCTGAAGTGGTATAGGAGTGTGTTAAATGTATGGTGCAGATGTGATCAATCAGCTGTTCCATGTTTTTCCATGCACATTGGAAATAAAATATCTATGTAGTCCTGTTGTTGTTTTTTTAATATATCAGTGGTGGTCATAACACCAATATAACTACTGTTGTATATTAGTACCCTAGTGTTGGACTAGGATCAGAAACATGCAGGTCTGAATCCCCACTTAGCTATGGCCCTTGCTGGGTTACCTTGGGATAGTCACTCTATCTCAGCCTAGCCTACCTCACAGGGTTGTTGTGTGGATAAACTGAGATGGTGGGGTGACAAACATCACCTTGGTCTCCTTAGACTCAGAGGAAAGGTGGGATATAAACGAAACAAAGACAAGTAGTGTGCAAACACAAATTGAAAGGTCAGCCTCGGAGAGTGGCAGCCGAGGAAACCAGAGGAACAATTGAGTACGGTAACTCTTGAATAACTGAGCTTGGGCTAACATGGATACAAGAAAAATGCTTAGCTGCACACACTTGGGAAGGGACAAAAGGGAAAAGGCAATGAAAACACAACATTGAACAAAAGGCAATTGGCAAACCTTGCAATGCAGGCGCAGCCAAAGCTGTTCATCAGCTGCCATAAGTTTCGATTGTGGCCAGCTATTCGGGTTGAAATTGGAGGAGAGCCATTCAGTGGAATGAATTTTATTGATTGCCTTGATGTGTTCCTGAGTGATCTTCAAACAGAGGGGATTATATTGATTGGAGAGACCAGTGGCAGTGCCAAAAAGGATGCTGCCACTATCTTAAAGGAAGTTAATTCTGGCCTGAATGCCAAGCCACTACTGTAGTTTCAGTCATAGCTGGTTTGACTGCTCCTCCAAGCAGGATAATGAGTCATGCTGCGACAATCATTGATGTTGGAAAAGGTCAAGCTAAAGAGAAAATAACTGCTCTTCTAAGTGTCAGAGTAGTCATCCGGGTGATTCTTACTCACCTGGACAGTGTCAGGTACAGTGAATTACAGCAGTGGAAAACATTTAGAACAGTAAGAATCCCCCCCCCATCTCCAAAATGTGAGTAACGCTCTTTCTGATGTCCAGGCTGTGGGTGCTATTGCTTCTGGAACCACTGAAACACGGAGAAGGCTGTGTAACACGAGCTTGGGGAAACTCCAAGGCTTGCATAACCACACACACATATAATATTTGGAGGGAGGGGGAAATTCCTAAGGGGAAAATGGCCCCATTGAAGACTGAGCATGCTTAGTGTCCATGGAACACTATGCGCTTGTTGCAGGGTAAGGGGTGGGTATGGGTGTTTGCAGTCAAAACAACCGTGCATTTTTGCTAAATCAGGATATGACGGGGTTAAGACTCAGAGTTCCTGATTACTGGAGAAGACACTTTGTGACATCACTTCCCTTGAGTTCTCTGGCTTGTTTTCTCCTGCTTTGGAGGGTAGAACCCGTACCAATGGATTCAAGTTACAAGAAAGGAGAATTTCTGGCTTAACAGCAAGAATAACTTTTTCACAGTAAGAACTGTTAAACTGCTTCAGGAGGTGGTGGCCTTTGGGAAACTTCAGTCCTGGCCTTCCTTCCATTCTAGCAGAGGGAAAGTACTCGGCAAACAATCTCGAGCGAATTCAGAGAACGATGCTATTAAAGTTATAGTACTCTCTTTCTGGAAAAAGGCTGGGGGGAAATGAAAATAGAAGGTCCTAGAGGAGGAGATAGGAATATTATCGTAAACCCAACAGGAAACAGAAAAACAACAGGAAATGGAATTAAACACGCGGAACTGGACATGAACTAATGGGTGTATAATTGGGGGGGGGGGGTAATGGAATACTGGCTCAATGTGTGATCCCAGTGGAGAGACTTTAAGATGGAGATTGACATTCAATTTGGAGTTATGGTAGTGGGAATTAATGAAGGTAAAGGAAAAAATATGGTTGACATTTATCAATAACTAGCTATACCCTGCCACGCATTGCCGTGGCCCCTCCCCCCAATCCCCTGGCATATCCCCGTGTCTCGACCCCCTTTCCTGAACCCCCCCTTCCTCCCCCCACCCCTCGGCTCACCCAGTTCATAGGGGTGATGGGGTTGTCGCGCAGGTTGTGGAGCGGCCTGGTCTCAAGGCGGCCTGCTCCCTGGTGACGGTGTGCTCTCCGGGGCGGCTATGTGATGGGGATCGGCATGGTCTTGGGGCAGCCTGTTCCCTGTCAGCGGCGTGAACTCCGGGGTGGGGGAGGTCTATGGAGCAGTCTGTTCCGTGGACAGTGGCGATCTCCGGGGCGGGTGTGGGATGGTGATCAGCGTGGTCCCTGCATGGTGGTGAGGGATGGGGAGAGGCCTGGTCTCGGGGCGGCCTGTTCCCTGGAGGCGACGCGATCTCTGGGGTGGGCGAGGGTTGTGGAGTGGCCTGCTCCCTGGGGATCGGCCTGTTCTCGGGGTGGGTGTGGTCCCTGGGAGGGCTGGGTCCCATGGTGGTGGGGGTCAATGAGGAGTGGACGGGATTGTGGCAGTATTTTTGTTGTATGTGAGTTTGACGTCCACTAGAGGGTGCAATTATTTTTTACAGAAATCCAGGTTTTTTACCTGCCCTAGGTGTGTTCTGTCCAATGTAAGTGCATGGAAACACTCCCGCCGCAGCCGCATGTGAGGTTGTGGCCAAATTTGAGACCAATCGGGTAAGCGGTTTCGGAGAACATTGTGCTTTAACAAACATGGACCTTCTACATTTTTATATACCGGTATATAGATAACAATTAGGGAACCCATCTTGGACTTTTTGTGGGGAAAGGAAATGAATGATTCTGAGACATCCTGACTTAGAAGAAGTATTGTTTAACAGAAAGTGAAGGTGGATGTTACCATAGACTGAATGTTTTAAATAAACATATTTTCTTTTTTAATAACATCGGCAGATGGCAGATTATCCATCAGAACATTTCATTTTGTATCCTTTTCTAATGTTTCTTTTTCTTTTGTCTTTTTCACTTTATTTTCTCTCTTTTTCCTTCCCTATCTCCTTTCTTTCTTTTTATTGTCCCTTACTGTTTCTCTTCTTTGTTTTTTTTCCTTTCTCTTCTTTCTTTGGAGTCCTATGTTTGGGGCCTTTATTAAGGTCCAGGGATTACCGGGTATATATTCAGATGGAAGATGGTTGATGGAGGACCCTGGGTGAGCGACAAGGAAAGTTCAGTTTCTTAGAGCTGGGAGATGAAATGAATGATGCCAGGTGAGAGCTGGGGGGAGCTTCTGTGCTCTGTGGGTAGTAAAGGCTAATAATTACTTTTAAGTAATTCTACCTATTCTACCTATTAAGTAATTCTACATATTCTACCGATTCGATACGTATTTTCTGTAGTTTTACTGTATTATGAAATGAATTCAACTTAAAAAATTAAGCAAAATAGAAGTAGAATTTGCCTGCCTTGTTTTTGTTACTGCTGGATTTGAGTGCTAGACTCTATGTAAGTAAACACTGTTTTTTATGCTTACTTTACAGTCTGCATGGTTCTTTTATTAGGAGATAATAGGAAAAGTCCAGTCTGCTACTGGAGGCTGGAGAAATAAAAACTAAGGCTACACAGCCTAGTCCCAAAGTTTGCACTTTAATGCTGCAAGGGATTGTGTTTTAACTCTTCTAAGCGTATTAAACTAAGGCTCCAATACTTTGGCCACCTCATGAGAAGAGAAGACTCCCTGGAAAAGACCCTGATGTTGGGAAAGATGGAGGGCACAAGGAGAAGGGGACGACAGAGGATGAGATGGTTGGACAGTGTTTCTGAAGCCACCAACATGAGTCTGACCAAACTGCGGGAGGCAGTGGAAGACAGGAGTGCTTGGCGTGCTCTGGTCCATGGGGTCAGGAAGAGTCGGACACGACTAAACGACTAAACAAAAACAACAAAGCGTATTAAAGTCTAAACGCTAAACTGATTTACTTTAAACATCCTGCTCACACACGTGAGTAACAGGGAAGATAAATTATACAAGAATACACACACACACTTTTTATAAAAGAATATATACGTACTAGTCTACCTGCAAAATCCATCCAACAGTGGGGAGATAGAAAACTGGGGAGGGTGAAATCGAATAGTGTGTCTGGAATCCTGAGGAGCACACTCCACTGAAACATTTTTATACAAGCTCCATAAAGCACTCTTTCTTTCTTTTTTACTGAAAAAAACATGTTTTCACTTGCCTGAGCATTAGTGACATGCAGCATTTGAATTCAGTTGTGAAGCCATCAAAGTATTTCCACAGAGAAGACAGAAGGCAGACCTGCCTATTCTATCTTCCTATTTTTGAACTTGCCAGGCTGTGTGCTGAAGTCATTACCAGGGACAGTCACAGAGTTGGTTTAGGGTAGGGTTGTCAGAGAATTCTGACAGAAAAAGAAATGGGAGTGGAAATTGCCAGTGTTTGCTTATTCACTCCGTGTCCAAAACGGAAATCAATCCAGAGAATACAAGTGGCATTCACTGTTCTTGTTTTCAGTCTGCAAACAGTATGTAATGGATGACTTTCCCCCGCTTTCTGCATTGTCCTTCCTTTGCACTGAAATGAATAGCCTTTACAATGAAACGAATGGTGTGGAGCTATGTAATTATAACCTGATTAACTACATAAATTCTGCCACAGCAGATAGCAGAACTCACAACACCTTTTTTGCCATAAGTTGAACCGCAGCAGAACAGAAGCTGGTCGGAAAGGAAATCAATGTATTCTTACACCCACAGTTTAGGGTTTAAATGAACCACAGATGTGCAAAAAAACCCAACCCTGTTGGATTAGTATTACTTGTCCACACTATTCCCAGCCCACAAAGCGGATGTTTTTTGAAGAACAGGTTTTCAAGAACAGGTTTACTTTAAGGGGAAGAAGACAAAGCAAGTGATTTTTAAATATATATAGAACCTGAGATTCTGCAAAACACACACATAATGACCCAATCCTATGCCATGCTGGCACCTGGAAGTGCCGAAGTGCTTCCTTGTTTATACCTTCTACCCTTAATCTCTTGTCTGTTAAAGAAAGAAAGGGCTGACAGAAAGGGAAAGAGCAAGCGAGAAGACATGACAAAGAGAAAAGGGGAGGCTTCAGATACAGTCCCTAGCAGATTACATCTGATGGAATGTGGTCTTTGGCAGAAAATAGAGTCATTTCGCCTATGCCCTATAACAAGGAATTGTAGGGAGTTGTCTTTACAGAGGGGCTGTGATCCTCACTTAATGCAGGAACACAGGAGCAGCAATTAAAAAACGTATGCACAGACAGACATGGTAATGTTGAATGCTCTGTGTGACGGCACATTACATTTTTCATGCACCTTTCGGGAAAAAGAAATTTGGGAGGGCAGCTGTTTATTACACAGGAGCAAATTTCACTATCTTGTTCACTGTGTTAGCAGAGAAAAAACATAAGCCTTATTCCTCTGTGTAAGATGCTAAAGGGAGTACAAAGGTTAAAGCAAGCGCATGTTTTATCCACAGAACACACCTTTGCTTGCTGAACTCCAACACGGAAGTGTCAATAGGAACCAGGACACACTCACTTTTTCAAGGCACATTTTGTCGTATCAGATAACAGCTGGTCATGTGCAATAAATTCTTGTGCTCTACAAGGAATAGTTACAGGCTGCTTAAACAGCTCCCAGGATTCAGCATCAATTTCCAGGGCCAGGGATCTCAAACATCCCCTTGTGTTTTTCCAATTCATCCCATCCAAGGGCAAGAACAACAATACTCATCCGTACTTGTATGACTTGAAGCCACATCAGGGTTTAAAACAAACCAACAAACTCAGATTTCCATTGGACATACAGGGAAGTTTTACCCTTCCCATTCTCCAGCCATGATCCTGATAGGAATATTCCCTGCTGGAAAAGAACATAGAAACCAGGAGATTTCCCCCGCCCCATCACCAGTTGTGGAACAGGGGCAATTTCTATCGGGATCCCGGCTGCAGAGTGAAGAGGAGAAACTCACCTGCCTGCATGCTGCAGTCTGGGGAACACCTAGGGTTATTTCTTTTAATCCCCTGAATTGGCTGCAGGTCACACAATTAATATCGTGCATAGTTAGGTTGTATTAGGCCAGGGGTAGGGAAGCTCAGGCCCAGGGACCAAATGTGTTCCCCTGGCCTATCTGGCCTAAAACTCTCCCTAGGCTATAGATTCTCCTTCTCTTCCCAGGCCATCACCTTCAACAGACCTGCTCTGCAACTTCCTTGAATGTTTTTGCCTGACTCAAATTTGCCCTCAAATTCTGCTGATGCCTCTTGCTTATCTGGATAGAGGACAAAGAGGGTGGGCATATTAGCCTACTGTACGAAGATAAAATGTACATGCATCCATGGGCGTAGCGGGGGGAGGGAGGGGCAGCTGCCCCCCTCCTAAATCAATAAAAATACATGGCAAACTGAGGTTTTGCTCCCCCCCAACAAAAGGCCTGCTCCCCGAATAAAAGGCCTGCCCCCCCCCAAGCAAAAATCCTGGCTACACGCATGCATGCATTGCTCATCTTATGTTTTCCTCAGGCCTAACCCACCACTAGCATGTGGCCTCATGAAAGTTGACCAGAAGAAAATACAGCGCTCAGGCAGAAAAACCTTTCCCACCCTGTGGGCAGAACTGGGGGCATGAATGGCGACTTCGGTAAACCCAAGAAGATTGGCCCCTAGCTTAAATGGCTTCAAACGAGAATTTGATTTATGGTGAGAAGTCCTGACAATGGCTACTAGTCATAATGACTATATGGATCCTGCCTATTCAGAAGCAGTCTACCAGTTGCCTGGGAGCAACCCTGAAGACAGCTGCCAGGGGTAAACAACCTTCCAGATGCTTTGGACTGCAACTCCCATCAGCCCAAGCCAGCATGCTCAACGGTCTGAGCGGTCTAAATGTAAGTCAACAACATTTAGAGGGAACACATTGGCTGCCCTTGCTGTATACTCTGCTTTCAACACTTCTTGGAAGCATCCAATTGTGAAAAACAATGTGTTAGCTTGCATCCTTGGTCTGATCCAGCAAGCTTTCTTATTTTCTTCTAACCAAGATCCGAGAGAAATATACTGTGTCAGATTCAGGGCTATTATAACAGTTTCACTGTGAGCTTAATGAGCTTAAGGAACGTGTTGTGGGAAGGATGATAGCATGAGGGGCACAGCCAGTGGCCGTGCTTAGTTTAGCTGCAGAGCAGCAGGAAACCTCAGGTTGCTCAGTGCAGCTAAAGCAAATTCTCAACTTCACAAACTTAATTTCCTAGGCTGATAGGTTACTGGGAATCTGAGCATCAATCAGTGAATTTGCTGATGATTTCTAGTGAAAATTAAGGTGAAAGTATTATGGGGAAAAGATAGGGACAGGTAAAAAGGGGGGAGGGAGCTCAGTCGGAGAGCATCTCTTTTATGTGCCAAATGTCCCCGGTTCAATCCCCAGCCACCCCAGGTGGGGGGGGGCCTGTGTGAAACCCTAGAGAGCCACTGCCAGTCAGGGTAGGCAATAATGAGCTAGGTGAACGGTTGGTTTGGATTGGTTTAAGGCAGCTTCCTGCATCTGCCACAATTCATTTTAGCCCTCAGATTAAAAAATCCTAAAGGTATTTTGAAAAGATCACCAAGCTACTGTTGCTGTTTAACAAGAAAAGGAGGTCACAACTGTCACAGGTTCGGAGTGGGAAGGAAGCAAATAAAGGAAATGGGCCACAGCTACCCGAGCTGCCTTAAATCAGCCCTCACTGAGGCTTCCATATCTGTCTTCCTTCTCTTCTTGTTTTGTTCCTTTCTCCTTTGTGGAGGCTTATTTTTGGATGAAGAGCGTTCTGCAAAGATTCCATGACATCTGCAGAAAGGTGATTGTGCTGCCGCAGTCATTGTCCCATCATTATCCTCTCATTTCTTGCCATAGTCTTTGTTCATCAGAAGGCCAATAAATCTGCAGTCGGTTCGGGGAGAAGGCATTCTGCTTGCACAGCTTGTGGGTGTTGAATTAGAAACCTGTGCAAAGCAGCTTTTGATGGGAGAATAATGGAAGTTGCATACTTTGAACACACAAAATGCACTGTGCAAATGTAGTAGTAATAATAATATTTTTAATAATCACAACAATGGGTTCAAGACCTTTAACAGATTTCTCCCATGTTTTAGGCTCAAATCCTGGGGCACAAGGGGGAAGAAAATCCTCTAACGCCAGCCAGGTGCCTACATTCTTGCTTGTACGTACTTTTTAAAAGCCAGGGCAAGAGCTGGCAGCTCATCCACAGCAATCCAACAGCCCAGAGTAAGTATGTAGTACATAGCACTTTCCCCCTTAAGTGATCAAAGTGCTTCACTTACATTATGTCTTTAATCTTTACAAGAACCTTATAAGGTAGGTCAGTGTTGATAGTACACATGTAAATAGGGCCAGCGTGGGAATCTGCCTTACACTAAACAAACCATTGAGCCCATTTAGCTTTGCATGGTCTGTACAGACTTGGCAGTGGCTCTCCAGGGGTTTCAGAAAACAGTATTTTCCTAGAACCTTGGCTCTTCTGCATGCAAAGCACATTATGTATAACTGTTGAGCTACGGCCTCTAACCAATCCTTACTCATTTGTCACCTGAACCCAAATTACAATCTGTCCCCTCCCCAACAGGGTGCCCTCATTAACCGACTTTTCTTTGTAGAACAAAAGAGCTACACAAGTTACACATTTCAACAGCTTGATATGAGTCTTTTATATATATACACACCATGACAGCCTTAGGAGGGCTGCTCTTAGAAACTTGAAAAAAAACATATAGTTACAATATCAGAAAACAGACAAAAGGTAAGTACTTCCTTTATTCCTGTTGTCTCTCCCTCTTTCTGAAAAACGGGATGTGCAAGGCCTCCCTTGCCCCCAATTTGAACGTCTCTCGTTTTGCGGATTTGTAGAAACAAGTGTCTGCCTGCAAATCACAGGCCTGAGGTGACTCCTGAAATCCTGCTGTTAAAACATTCTAACAAAGCGTCAGCCAGCTACCTGTCCTTTCTTGAAAAATGAGAGCATTTTCACATGGTGTTGTCTTCACTAAGGACTGGCGTTTTAAAGCAGCCAGTGAATCCCTTCTCAAACAAAGGAATCTTGAAGATCATGTGGAGGACCGCACAGACCTTCTTAAAGCCTTGCTCAACGGAGTCTGTACCATTGTCTAAGGGCACTTCCAGACAGTCATTGTTTTCAGGCAGGATTCAATCACATACTGCAAAATTCACATCGATTTGGAGCTCTTGAGCAACAAACCTGCTTCCTTTCAAAAATGGACTTTATATGGTAAGTGAAGAGGAAATGCATTGGAAAGTGTAATATAGCATTTGCTTGATGCAGTGTGGTCTAACTACCCTGCAAACAAATCAGAATGAATGTCCAGTAAACAAATTGTCTGGAAGCAACCTTGGATGTGATGGAGGGTCACTCCCTTAGGCTGCGTTAACTTGAACAGGGATAAAGGAAACTGTCTTATACCAAAACCACTGGTTCATCCTGCTCAGTAATGTCTACAGTGGCTGACAGCAGCTTTCCAGGATTTCAGGCAGAGGTCTAACATAGGCATTGCATTTGCATCCACCTTCTTCATTGCCAGCTGCCTATCCAGGAATGTTGATATTCAACATGCAGAGAGATCTGAATGTCGGGTCAACTATTTCAAAGCTGACAATTTTATGCGGGGATAATATTGCTCGAGCCTAAGTTGTATTTTCAATCAGCAGCAAGCTCCACTGGAAATTTACTGCTCTTGTGGTAAATCTATGTGCTGCAGCAAGCTGCAGATGGTCACACTGGAGAGAGTTAATAAAGACCACTCAGCTGCTGAATTACCAGCTGGAAGAATCAGCAACACAACAGAGAGATCTTTGGTGCCTCAGCCAGCCAGTCCTTCTGGGTGAAATAAGCACACCCACAGTGGTGCAGATAAATAAGAAGTGAACAACTCATAAAGTAAACAAATGAAAGGGTGCAGGGAAATCAACCATGTACACACAAAGACCTCAGCAGCTTTGCAACTTTATGCTCATCCCTTGTGTCGGCAACGATGGCTTATGGAGCCCATAGATTCCTCACAATGAGCCATAAGAAGGATCCTTTGTGGCTACACCGTCACAAGATATGAGCCAAAAAGGAGGGGGGGTAATGGATGAATATCTGGTTAAATGTGAAAAATACATCTTAGCCAGGTTAGGAGAAGGAGAGAGGTGTGGGTTTTCCTACTATCTTGCACATAGATTATTGAGAAGATATTAACTGAGTCCTTTCACAGGTGCCTTAAGAGGTGTTAGCAGGCACACTGGCACCCACAGAGACTTCGCTAGCAAACCCTGCAAGAAGGCAGTCTGTTCCCAAACGCCACAGGATCTATCACACACTATTCCAATTAACATCATTGTGTGTGTGTGTGTATATATATATATATATATATATATATATATATATTCACACACACTGCTCATCTCATAGTAAGCCTTCACTCAATTGAGAGACCATTGCAAAGGAACTGATTTCTTGGGGAAAGTTTTTCAAAGCAATCTTCAAAGCAATGTATGGAAGCCTTGTATGCAAATCGTGTTATTTGAAAAAGCCGCTTAGCCCTCCAAGTCAACATACCAAAGAACAGTCAGAGGCACGATATCAAAGGCCTACAAGCATTTCTAGCCATTAGTTAATTTTCTTTTTTAAAGGCAAAAAGGATTTGAGAGGATTTGCCAGGAAAGAATTATAGAAGTTTAAGATGTTAAGAAGAAAATTGAAAGGGATTGACAGGGTACTGCAGGAAGCAGCTGTGATTTAAGGCTGCAATCTTATGCACACTGGGAGTCAGCCTCAATTAGACAAAGTGTTTGCATAAACATGCATAGGATAAAAAGGAAGAAAAAGGTCCCCCCACCAAATGAGGTGCAATTGGCGGCTACCAGAAAGATGGCATTTTCAGTGGTGGCACCCTGGTTGCAGAATGTTCTCCCCAGAGACCCTTCCTTGGTGCCTACATTGTGGTATTTTCAGCTCAAGGTGCAGATTTTTTTTACTTTCCAAATATTTCCAGGTTTTTAAATAACATTTGTTAAAGGCAAAATGGCACATGAACCAAAACTCAAGTTCAGCTACACTAATTACTTAGGCAAAATATTGTAATGTTTTTGTAGTGAGATTGCTCTCACTTTTCCACAGTGCTCCTGACATTTGACAGGTAAAGAAATGCAGCCATGAAATCTGAATATTTTAATCGCTTCTCCTGTCTCTAAGTAGTCTGTAAAACAATCTGCATCCCATTTACATTTGTAATATTTTTCCATTCAAAAAGCCAACGGCTGAAGCTATTTAAAGGGTCCCCCCCCCCCGACAACTGACTTGCTTAACATGCAACAAAAACCTTTGATTAAAAATAACTCTCGAGATTTCCCTGATATATCTCAAAACAGAAGGTGCCACGGAAATATAAAAATCACACATGCTACAAAAATGTTTGGGTTGTTATTATTTTGATCCATAATTAATAGACATTAAAAACAGGTGCTTTTTCATCCTTACAGGAAAAGATGAACATTTCTAAATAAAATGCTTTCATAAATCAATGATTTTTTAAAATATATATATAAAAAGGTACATAAAGCAATCAGGGTTACCTTCTGGCTGCTTTTAGTTAACCTGGTTAAGATGACAAAAAGGACCAGATTATCTCCCCTCCCCAGACACCTTACCCACCACTTAGCTCAATATCAGGAACTGTTTTAAATGTGCACATATTTATATGAAAATGGAGGGGCAGCTTTTTTTTTACACGTTGAGAAGTAGGGCAAACTTAGTGCCAGAAAATAGCCCTCTCGTGCTCTACTGTCTATTAAATGATGGTGTGATTACTAAGACAAAGCATGGTTTTCTCAAAAACAAGTAACGAATCTTAGTAGACCACAATTTTAACTTAAGTTAACAGTGTGATACAGCGGGGGGGGTGGGGGGTGGATGCTAATGCTATTCTAGGCTGCATCAACAGAAGTAGAGTGTCCTGATTAAGGGAAGTAATAAAGTAAAGGGGACCCCTGACCGTTAGGTCCAGTTGCGAACGACTCTGGGGTTGCAGCGTTCATCTTGCTTTACTGGCCGAGGGAGCCAGTGTACAGCTTCCAGGTCATGTGGCCAGCATGACGAAGCCGCTTCTGGCGAACCAGAGCAGCGCATTGAAACGGCGTTTACCTTCCCGCCGGAGCAGTACCTATTTATCTACTTGCACTTTGACAGGCTTTTGGACTGCTAGGTGGGCAGGAGCAGGGACCGAGCAACGGGATCCCACCCCGTCGCGCAGATTCAAACCGCCAACCTTCTGATTGGCAAGCCCTAGGCTCACTGGTTTAGACCACAGCGCCACCCACATCTCAAGGGAAGTAATAGTCCCACCCTATTCTACCTTGATGAGACCATACCTGGAGTACTTTGTCCATTTCTTGGCACTACAGTTTAAGAAGGCTATTGACAAGCTGGAATGTGTGCAAAGAAGGGTGACCAAGGTGATCAAGGGTCTGGAAACCAATCCTTATGAGGAACAGTTGAAGGAATGGGTATGTTTAGTCTGGTAAAGAGGAGACTGAGAGGATATATGATAGCCATCTTCAAATATTTAATGGGCTATCACATGGAGGATGAGTCAAACTTGTTTTATCCTGCTCTAGAGGCTAGGACCCAAATCAATGGATTCAAATTACAACAAAGGAGATTCCAACTAAACATCAGGAAGAACCTTCTGACAGTAAGAGCTCTTTGCCAGTGGAGCAAATTCCCACAGGAGCTTGTGCTCTCTTCTTCCTTGGAAGTTTTGAGGCAACGGTTGGATGGCAACCTGTCATGTATGATCTAGTTGAGAGTCCTGCATTGCAGGGGGTAGACTAGATCACTTTTGGGGTCCCTTCCAACTCTACAATTCCATGATTCTATGAAAGTTCAGTGTAGCCTCAACAAGCCCACATCAAGCACAAAGAAGCAGCTGGGTCAAAAACGTGATTCAGAAACAAGGTCAGGAAATAGCTCAAAGTCACAGGGAATTCAGCAAGGCGGGAGAAGTTGACACAGGAACCAGAGAGTTAGGTTGTTTCCAGCAGCAACTGTAAGGCCCAAGAGGGAGGCCTTATCTACTCTGCCCTCCTAAAACCACACCCTATCCACAACCACAGTCAACAGACAAGTCTCAGGAATTTCTTACTCATGATAGACCTACTCCTCTGGATCTGTAGAGCTATATTGTGTCATTGCTCTTTGGCCTGGGCCCAAAGTTTTGGAGCTGACACTCTCAAGGACTGGGTATTTGTAGCTCCACCTCATCTTCCCAGAGTTTCAGAGGTTCTTCATAAATTATCAACCCCACAAGGGGATCCTCGCATTGGCCCTGCCTGTTCCTTAAGGTCATTGACCTGTGGTGTTTCTGGCTCACCTTCTGAGGACTCAGAACAAAGTCAGGGCTAGGCATGATAAGGATTTTGTATTTATTGACTTATTGCATTTATACCCAAACTTTCCTCCAAAGTCTCTACCCTGTCCCTGGTGCCATTTTGTCGTTGTAGCAGTCCTGTGAGTTGTGGTCAGGCCAGGGAAAGATGTTCTAGCCACTACATCACACTGGCACCTTGCCAGGTTGCTTTCAGGCCCAATGATCAAATAAGTGAAGACTGAGGGGTCTGTAGTGATACTTTTATGTATTTATTGAAATAATTTATGTGCCGTTAAACTACAACCATGTCTAAGTGGTGTGTAGAAAGTGACATTCAGAAAAGGTAAAAATTCGTTAAAACAATAACATTAAACTACAATTAAAATGCCTGCTGGAAGGTGGGGGAGTCTGTAATAAGTGCTGGAAGTTCTACAGGGAAGGGGCCTGTCTGATCTCAACTGGGAGTTCCACAAAATTGGGCCCACAATCCTGAGTGATTGGCCCTGGTGGATATGATCCATGCATCTGAGCCAGGGAGGCACTAACAGTGACATTAGGCCCTCCCTCGGGGCAACCTGAACCTACATTGTTAAAGGTCTTGTAAATGAATACAAGAACCTTGAACCTGGTAGCATATCACCAGCCAGTGTAAGCTTTTGAGCACCAGTGGTGATAGTCTGTCCCCCTCATTCTAGTAGCCACAGGATTTTGCAACATCTGGACCAAGGATAGTGCATTGCAATAATGCAAATGGATGCCTATTTGTTTTTGCAGAAGCAAGGCAGGGGGCTTGCTTTCGTTTCCAACCATCTGCCTTTGGGATTGGGTTACCAGAGCAAGAATGAGTTCATCATGAGAACAGGGATAATTGTAAGCTTCCAGACAGATTCTTTGAGAACCCACCCACACAACTGCACAAATGCGATCAGCTGGAATTCTAGACTCCGTGTGTAACCTGGGCAGTGACTTCATTGGAGCTAGGATCCTACACTTTAGTTCAAGGATGGGGAACTTTTTTGAGGCTGAGGGCTACATTCCCTTATGCTCAACCTTCCAAGGGCTGCATACCAGTGGTGGGCAGGTCCAGATTCAAAAGTGGACAGAGCAATAGATGTGACTCTTACCTTTGTACAAGAGGTTACACTACAGCCATGCAAAATCTAAAGGTTTCTATAACTCATATATCCCTATTCTCTTTCAGCAACCAGGGGGCATTGTCGCAGTTCAATTTTAGCTGGGCAAAAGCATTTAAGGAGGGTGTGGCCTGGGGGCCAAATAAAGAAGCCTAGAGGATGGCATTTGGCCCCTAGGTCCAAGGCTCCCAAACTCCATTTTAGCCTGTTGAGACGCCTTTACAAGCCTCCTTCCCTCTCTACTGTTTACCTGAGTTGAGTCAGGACATGAATTTCAATCATTCCGCTTGTCTGTGGTGTGCCAGACCATTCAACACAGAAAGACACACCAAAAACAAGTAACTCTGCAGTGGCTTCACTATCCCAGTAATTTTTAAAGGAGGGTCACCTGCAAGCTGGAGGAGGCTTTTAGTCACTCCATGGAGAATCTATCACCATATCATTCATCTGTCTCTTCAGCAGCTTTGTAACAAGAAAATGCAGGCAGGTTTATACTTCAGGGAGGAGAGAGAGAGATGGGGATTACTGAGCTCCTTCCAACTTTTCAACATAAACAAGACTTTCCTGCTAGTGAATACATGCATGAATCCTCTTTTTAAAAACAAAACAAAACAAAACACCAACAACTATGTTTTAGTCGAGATGTGCTGGTGAAGTGCTGTAGCTTCACAGAAAGCAGACATAAGCAAATGCTCTGGTTTAGCACGTCAATTTGTGGGTGTCAAGCTTTTTTATGAAAACAAAAAAGGGCAGCTAGTATAATTTGATTGACTGCTTGAACTGAATGTGCTGGCTGCTCAGAAATGATGCCACCAAAGTTATCTAAGCATTTGTTCTAGATCACTGTTTGGGGAGGTCTGGAGTCCTGCCCTTTTGTGCCCTATGCGGACTTTCCTGGAAGTAAGCACCATACATCAATTGTACAGGGGCAAGGGGTCTAGTACCATGATATATAGGCTGCCTTTACATGGCAGTTTATTCTGTTTTTCTGACATTTCCCTAACGGTTAATTCCCGCATTATATTTGAGTTTTCACATGTTGTAAAAGCCACTTCCAGGAATATAGCGGGATATAATTCGAACTTCATGCTTCATTTCCTTGTTATTTGCAAACTTTTTTTCTGGAAGCAAATAACACATTCTGCTATATCTCCAGATATGGAGTTTGCAACTTGTGGAAGCTCAAATATAAAGTGAAAATTAGCAATTAGGGAAACATCAGGAAAACAGAATAAATTGCTGTGTGAATGCAGCCATAGTGGGACTTACTTTTGTATAAATATGGACAGGATTGCAAAGTAAGGCTACAATCCTATGCACAGTTTCCCATGAATAATTCTGAACAAAGTGGCATTTATGAGTAGGGATAGGGCAGAAATTTGATTTAGTCTGCATTCAAAGGCAAACTTTACCTCATTTGCATTTTCTGAAACAATACGTTAATCAAAACACAGCGCCATTCTTCAAAAGTCACACTTCTCCAAATTTTGCAGTGCAGTTCTTCAGCCATGTATGAAAATGTATAAACTAGGGTACTGTGTGCAAAAAATGCACATACAGTGGTGCCTTGCTAGACGAATTTAATTTGTTCCGGCGGTCAATTCGTCCTACGGAAAATTCGTCTTGTGAGGCTCCGTTTCCCATAGGAATGCATTAAAAGTTAATGCGGAAGGCAGGCAGACAGGCAGCAACAGCCCCAGAGCCTTGTCGGGCTGCTACCGCCAGCCTTCCCCAAGCAAGTGGCTGCTGCACTTCAGCTCAGGGAAGGCAGGCAGGTGGGCGGCAACAGCCCAGGGAAGCTCCGGGGCTGTTGCCGCCTGTCTGCCTGCCTTCCCCGAGCAAGCGCCCTTCCCCGAGCCAAGCGGCCGCTGCGCTTCGGCTCGGGGAAGGGCGCTTGCTTGGGGAAGGCAGGCAGGCAGGCAGCAACAGCCTGTTGCCGCCTGCCTGCCTGCCTTCCCCGAGCCATGCAGGCGGCGAAAAGCCCCCGCACCGCCGCACTTCAGCTCCGGGGGACAGAGCCGAAGCGTGGCGGTGCAGGGGCTTTCGCACCAGCGCGCTTTGTCTTCGTCCCCCAGAGCCGAAGCGCAGCGGTGCGAAAGCAAAAAGCTCCTTGCTGTGGGGAGAGAGGAACGAACGGAGAGAAAGCTGCCCTTTCTCTCCGTTCGTTCCTCTCTCCCCACCGCCGACAGCAAGGACAGATCCCGGGGTTCCGAGAAGCGCTTGCGCAGCGCTTCTCCCTACCCCGGGATCTGTCCTTGCTGTCGGCGGCAGGGGGAGAGGAACGAAGGAAGAGAAAGGGCAGCTTTCTCTTCCTTCGTTCCTCTCCCCACCCCCCGCCCGACAGAGCCGGCATCTGATGGGGATTTGGAAGCCCCGTCAAATGCTGCTCTGTCGGGCGAGGCGGCAGGGATCCGTTCCTCCGCTTTCCCCCCCTTCTTCCCACGCTAGTTCCCCTTTGTGTTCCACTGGTCTCTGCTGGTTGCCCCTCACTGCTCGTGGCAACCGGCAGAGACCAGCAGAACACAAAGGGGAACCAGCTGCAGCGCGAAAAGAAGGCAAAGGAAGATCAGCTGACAGGCGCTGACAGCTCATCTTCCTTTGCCTTCTTCCCACACTACAGCTGGTTCCCCTTTCGCTAGAGGAATACCCTGTAGGTTTTGTGATCGGAGGTTTTTATGTTCACGCTTCGCAAGACAAAGCGGCGGCCATAGAAAACCTCAACGTCTTGCGAGACAACCTCCGATCGCAAAACCCATTCGTCTAGCAAAAAATTCGTCTAGCAGGGCATTCTTCTTGCGAGGCACCACTGTATTACTGAAAATAATATTTAAAATGCATTATATTAGGGGAAATTGCTTTGCAAAAATGTGTATATTGGACAAAACTGCATATAGAAATGGGTGCCTCGGGAGAAATTAGCACAAAAATTCACAAATTGATGTGGAAATGTGGAGAACTGAATTTAAGATTGGGAAAATGAGGAACAGAGAGGAAGGAAAACTAACAGATTCACCCACCAGTGAAATTAGTTCAGACTCACTTTGCTAGCCATAGTCTTTGACGTCCACAAGAAGCACATACTTTGTTCCGATTCTGAATTGTAATTCAGGAAAGCATATAGGGTTGCATTTATGTTTGCATTCACATGGAATAGCACCATGTCACACCAAGTGGCCACTCAGCCTTCTTATCACGTCTCTCTGGCAATGGAGAGCATTAGAAATCAGAGGGTGGATGTGATGTCATTCATTCCCATCAAGCATTGTCTTAAATATCTTGCCTGATATGCCCTCTAGTTCTTTTTATCTAAGTACAGCCATATAACAGCTCCCTGTTCACCTTTTACGCACAATTCATGGCTGTATTTATTTCTCTGAAATCCTTTTCTCAGCAATCTCTTTGATGAAAAGACCTTATGGCACATGGGCAAGCACTGTACTTATTTTCAAAGCAGAATTGTAAATAAGAGACCCGAATGCATTATGTATAGAGGTTTATGACTGCCTCCATCCTCTTTTAAAAGGGACTTTTAGCAGGTTTTATTTCAGTCTTCAGATTCCAGTTCCAAAGGAACCTTTGGAACTGGAATCTGAAGACTGAAATAAAACCTGCTAAAAGTCCCTTTTAAAAGAGGATGGAGGCAGTCATAAACCTCTATACATAATGCATTCGGGTCTCTTATTTACAATTCTGCTTTGAAAATAAGTGCTATCTTGCAGACAATGAAATATTGATTTCGATGCAATGAACTCCAAAAATGGGTTGGGGAGAGATTTGCCTCTGGATTTTAGGTTCTACCTTCTGCTCCATTGTGGATTGGACCCCAAACTCTTCAAGCCCACTCCAGTTTGGATCTGTAATTGCCAAAATTCCTGCCTCAGCTTTCCATCGAGACCCCTCACCAGGGCCAGATTTAGGTTTGATGAGGCCCTAAGCTACTGATGGGGCCCTTTATATGTCCAGCTGTCCTTTGTCAACAACTCATTGTCACTGTTTTTTGTGTTGAATATATGCTATATGGTAGTTTATGGACCTAATAGGTACCTAAAACCAGTGATATTTAGGGAGCAGGCTAGCAGGCAGGACCCATTACTTACATCATAGGAGCCTATTTGTACGTTCAGGTTTTTTCCCCTTGAAAATTTTTTGGGGCCCCCAAGAGAGTGGGGCCCTAAACTATAGCTTGTTTAGCTTATACGTAAATCTGGCACTGCCCTTCACCATCCCTATTGGAGGCTGACCAAAGAACATGAAAATCAGAGGCAGGCAGGACTTCAGTAGAATGGAGCACACCAATCAAATAAATCAAAAGAAGTTATATAGCTGCACACTATACATTAAGAGCATGTAGTTTGACCCTGATTTGACCATGCTTCTTGTATAACTTCTTATTCCACCTTGCTTCTCCAGGTCTCCACCCTGGCTTGTGCATCAAGCAGGCGTGTGTATTGATGCCTTTGAAACATTCCCCTTTGGGATGAGGGATGGGACCCTGAGTCACATCTCCTGGTTCCAGCTCCTCATAACCTACAAGCCCAAACATGGCAAGGCTGCTACGACTGTGTGTGTGTGTTGTTTTACCCCTGCCTCATCACATAATTAACTGACACATGAGGATGAGGCACTACAGGCCGGTTAGGATGCTGCAGCAGTTGAAGCGAAACATGCCACTCCTATTGTTGCCAATCTGTAGGGCTAGATAGACCCATTGCAATCCCAGGTATACTTTGTAGTTTCCACTGGGATCAAAGGAACAAATATCTGAGTGAGCCTAGTTAGGATACATCTGTCAATGCCATGGTGCATTGTAAGGAAGGAAAAGGAGAGATAAGCATGAAGAATACTTTTGTTATTTGTTCTAAACCTCAGCTTTAAAACAGATTTAGATTTTTCATTCTCTCCTTCAATACCAGCAGCCTATCCCTACTGATATTTACTTGCTGACAACCTCATAGGTAATCTGCCCGTTAGATCTATGAGCCACATATTATATTATCCTGACTATGAGACAAAACAACAAAGCACTTGCAATACTAGCTTGTCTTTGAAACACAGGGAAAAGAGGCTACAATCTTAGGCACATGCTGTGCCAGTTCATACATTATAGAAATTAGATATTAAGAACAGAAAGCAATCCCTGCTGGGTCAGACCAAAGCCCATGAAGTCCAGCATTCTGTTCTCACAGTGGTCAAGCAAAATGCCTATAGCGTTGGTATAGCCACCGTTTTTGGGCCTGGGGGCACATTTGAAATTTAGAGATGCTGAGGGCACTAGTCACAAGGCAAGAGGAGCACCAGGTTCATTCATTTCAAATAAATTGCTTAGAGTGCTATCTGCACATTTCATTTCATAATTATCTTTCTAGGAGGGCTACAGACATATATATATGACAGCTCTAGGTCTGGGGGCCCTGCCATGGGACACTGTGGGTTGTATAGTGCTTGTGCATGTCAGGTTGGCAACTCCTGGCCTATGGGAAGCCCACAAGCAATACCTGAGTGTGATGGCATTCTCTCTCTTGTGCTTCCAAACAACTGGTATCTAGAGGTATACTGCCTTTGATATTGAACAGAGAGCATTGTGGAGAGTAGCCACTGATAACTTTATACACCATTAATTTGCGTAAACCTCTTGCTTATTCCAAGCTGGTGACCATCACTGCCTCTTATGGGAGAGAATTCCAAAGTTTAACTATTCATTTTCTTTTGTCCATCCTGAAGCTTCCAGCATCCATTTTCATTGGCTGAACCTGTATACCTGTTCATACAATGTACATGTGTTGTTGTTTTTTTAAAGATGAACAATGTATGCTCAATTTCTGTAACACATACACTGTCAGATATAAGTAAGTTCTAGAAACCAATGAGACCTACTTACAAGTCATTAATGGGCACCCATCCATACCTGAAATCTTAAGCAGGAAGAACTTTAGTTGAAATGAGAACCTTTGATTAAAAAAATCAACTCTTTAGGAAAAGCCCGGTGAACTCTAGGACTGTAATACAAAGTCCATTTACTTGGAAATATGCTCTACTGAATCAATCAGACTTTCATCCAGGCTAATTTAGAATCCAAGTGCCAGTATAAAGTAATGGCAGGATAAGGTCATGCTGATGGAACATCCACCCAGTAAATGTTTGGGTGGAAGCTCAAAAATGGAATGTTCTGTCTAAATGGAAAACATGATGAAAATTTAATGTGACAACAGGAAAACGGGTGTGTGTTTACTGACTCATCCAAAAAATGACACTCCTTCAGAGTAAGAATGACTGTGAGTACAGCGAAACAGGGAGATGTATTAGTGACATCCAAAAACACAACACTTGGGTAAACAAATTCTATGGTCGAATTGTGGCCACCCCTACACCCAAGCTTAAGCTGGCGTAGGAATATGCTGCTCTCTCCCACCAGCAACATCAAATACACAGTAACGGCAATGGGAGAAATGAGATACAGGAGCAGTAACAGGGACTCTCACAGCATCCTTACAACTCTTTTGCAATCATGACATAACTCCAGCCGAAGCCTGCCAATAGCCAAGCACAGAAGGCACTGATCAACGTGTGGCTGAATGTGGGAAGGCTCACGGGATGGTGCATAAATTATTCCAGACCAGACATGTTCCCACACAATGGATGAATGCAGAGTCAGGAAGCGCCCACAGCACAGCTAAAACCACAGGCTAGTGAGCAGAGGAACAACAGCCCATGCCGTCACAAGTTCCAGGGCTCCCTGGCAGACCCAAAACAGATAGCAGCAGTAACCACCCTGTTGCCAGGGAAAAGGCAAGGAACATTTGGGAAGAATGTGCAGTTGCACTCCAATGCAACCAGGCAGTAGTTAGGAAGCAGCACATCAAACCTGTAAGCCGCAGCTCCTCCCAGAAGAAGGGCTCAAGTCCTGTAACGTTACAAACACTTCCACACAAACAGTGCTGAATACACTGCATGCACCATTTTTGTACAGTACTGGTGTCTGTGTGGTAGAACAAGCACCAGGTTAAGACTTTGGGGTTTGCTCAGACATTTTAAAGGCATTACATTTGTTGGTGGCTGCTTTTTGGCTTTGGTTGTTGTTTCTTTAATTTCTACCTTCATGGGATGGATTATTACGTTTTGGTTTATATGGCATTTTGTTGTTGTTGTACACCAAGCTGGGATCCTTCTGGAAGAAGAATGATTTAGACATTTAAACAAATAAACAAGAACAATCCACATTCATACTATATATTTAAATGGTTTTATAGCCGATTGCTTCTCCCAAAGAATCCTGGGAACTGTAGTTTAGCCTCTCAAAGAGCTACGATTCCCAGGACTTTTAAATAACTATAGTTCCCAGGATGCTGTAGTGTAGGAGAAGTCATGTGCTTTGAAATGTATGGTGTGGCTGTGATGGTCAAAGGAGCTTCCAACAGAAGGCCAAATGCACCCTTCAACACCAAGCTCATAGGAGGTAGCAACACAACCCAGGTTGGGAACCTCATTAGGAAGGAGAAAAACAATGGGAAACCATTATTGTGGGTCTGAGTGGTACCCCTGCAGGATTCACAACCTTGCTACTGAAGGCAAGCCCAACTTTTGACCCCTCTAACGTTTAGCAGTAAATCACCTGCTTTTCATGCAGAACATCCCAAGTTCAAAACCCGGCATCTCCAGGTAGGGATGGGAGAGGCTCCCGTCTGAAATCTTGGGGAGCCACTGCCAACCGGTGTAGACAATACTTAGCCAAATGAACCAATAGTCTGACCCAGCATTAGGCTGGTTTGCTACGTATGTTCCTACGGCAGACTAGAACTGTCTGCAGAGCAACACATGAACCAGTCATAGAAGCAGATGAAAAGGAAACTCACGGTGGGAATACCACATCCACTTTTAGTTGCAATGTCCTGTTCACTGATATTTTTCAAGTAAGCATGGATTATTGGGGGGGACAGGGTTTGCCAACCCTTGGGGGTCCATGGGCAGCTTTGGAAACCACATACGCACACACTGCAACCAAGCACACAGCACAACCTAGTCTATTGGCTAGAATAAAATGCTTATTTCAAGCCGAATTTCAGCAGTGGAGGGGCTGGGGGTGGTGACTCTGTGGATACTCGGGAAGGCCTCTGTGGGCATCATGTTGGTTCTGAAGCAGCAGTTTCAGCTTTAAAAGGGCGGGGGGGGGAAATTGCTATAAATTATATCTATTCCAATAACTCTTTCACAACTCCCATGAAGTTTCTGTGCTTCACTTGACAATATTTACCAACGCAACCCTGCATTTACACACGGTCCTCAGCAATATGCAATTAACCGTAGTTTTATGCAGTAGTGGATAAAGTGCAAAATATTTGGTATGAAGTCCTAGTGATTGTTGTATCTTGCTTATCATGTTGGTTACACCTCTATTAGGGGGTAAAGACGAATGCTCTGTTCAATTTAAAGTGTAAGTCAGCAAATAACATGGTACCACTTTCTCTAAAAATCAGGATACTAATTACAAAAATAATAGTGATGCTAAGCATCAGTGCTTAACATTAGGCAAAGGACAGCAATCCAATGAATTTAAAGAAATTAAAAATGAAATTGGAGGACATTTCTTTCTATTTCATTCCCACCCCTCCCAATAAAAAGTCTTAACAATGGCACAATATTGTGAAAAAAAGCACATCATAAGATTGGCAGCCTGCAGTCTACAGAGAGGCGAGAGTGAAGAAATACATATTGCTTTTAACAGACAGTGAAATGTGGGGTGAGCTAGAGGTGATGTTGCAGGAGGGGAATTCAGAAAGAGAAAAGGTATGAGTCATGAAAGAATTTAGTGGGCTGGACTTCATGACAAGAATGTCAACATAGAAGAACATGGAAGAAAAAAACGGAGGCCCAAAAAGAAAAAAAAAGAAAAAAGGAAGTGCAGGGAGCATATGTCAAGATATATTAGGAGGCAAGTAAAGGAATCACAGTGGCTCCTTTTGGCAGGCAGAGGAACGCAAAAGTCTCTCCAGTACAAAAATCAGGGCAAAGCCTCTGCTGTGTTTTTTAATGGAAATGTATCAAATGTCTATCTGAGACCCAAAATCTACACATTTAGGAGCAGGAGATAGAAGAGTCAACAGGGATAAACTAAGACCACATGCTCTAGGAATGCAAAGAACAGCCCAGGAACAGATAAGAGACACCTCAGAAAAGAAACAGGAAGAAATGACAACGTGCTGACATTTTCTTCTCTCTAATCCCCACTGTACCTATACTTGCCAACTGAAGACAACATTCCATGGATCTAAGGAAGTGAGCATTGGCACACAAAAGCCTGTGCCGCAATAAATTTGCTAGTATAATGCCTTTAGGGTGCCACAAGATCCTGTGTAGGTTTTACTGGTTTTATTTATAAAAAATACATGTGTGCCACAATCTCATACAAAATGTCAACCATTATATATACAAAATACACAACCACAAAATATACATTGAAGCAAATCACCACCTAGTATTACAGAAAGTATTTTTTCTTTATCTGAATTGTCTTCAGAAGCAAGGAAGCAAGGAAAGGTCTTCAGTGAATGTTTAAAGGTCAATATAGAAGACACCTGCTGAATCTCTATTGGAACAGTGTTCCACAGAGCTGGGGCAATGGCACTAAAGCCTCCTTTTCATGTTGAACCAGCAACATGTATTTTTTAAAATAATAATAATAATAATAATAATCTTATTTTCTTTGCATTGGTCCTCTGCCATGCCTAAACTGCAGTCCACTCTCAGATTCCGTATTGTATAGAGACGAAGGCTGCAATGATCTGTTCTATGTGTATACAGCATTCCATTCATTTCATTTAATTTGAGGGAGGCAAAATGCTCCCATTCCTTGGTGCATGAGGTCTGGCTATTTCCGTTGAGATAAATGGGATCCTCAACATGTGTTCTTTATGTACACCAGTCACCAGAGCATGCAGGGAACTCAAGGTTCAGTTTGTAATCTATTTCTCCTCTAGCCTAAAGAACAGATGTGTGAATTGCATCTCTCAGTCAGCTGCTGCACACAGCTCTTCTCCTTATTCCTTAAGTCTTTCAATTTGCAATAAGGAAAGGCAGGAAGCCTGAATTAGTGAAATGTGCTGATTGTTCACGTTCAGTTGCTGTGGTGCCAGGTGGAAGGCTGAACCCCCAAGAGTCGACATGTTCATAACAGCCTAAGGCTAAGTGCACAAAAGGGAGTACATATGATGTAACTGATGCTTGGTAAGGGAAGACTTTAATATTCTAACCTTATTTCTGTGTCATAGATTTTCTGTACCTGGACAGTTTACTGTGCATCAGTAATTTTCCTCTCTGTAAAATGAGGACAATAATATTTTACTCTCCACTCCTGAGACTGAATTTATTAATACTTGCAGAACTATTTGAGCTCCACAAAAGGGAGGCTGTATTGAAGTGCAAATTAAAATATTATCTTAACAAAAGAAGCCATCATTAGAATCAATGGAAGTTAAAATGAAACTAGACAAACTTCCCAATCATTTATTAGCATGTTGAAATTATTATAATCCCCATGTCAAGACAGGGGAAACAATAATAAATAATGAAGAAAAAAGGCACTAATTGGTAAACAGAATACTGAAATCAGCTGCTTAGAAAAACAAGTCTGAATCTAGCTGTTGGCAATTACTTGCTTGTGTTATATGAAAATGAATCAAATTCAAAGTAAGGCAATCATATCACATATTTGTTAGCAAAATTAGCAAACAATGGAAAAGGGGAAAGAAAGGCAGACAGTTGTGTTTCTTTAGCTTCATAAATTCTAAATCTTGCCCTGAGTATTCCAATAGCCACACCAAAATCCTGCATCCTTTTATCAATGCACCACCTGTTCATCCTGGCCTTTCTAACAAAACTGTTGACACATCTGCAATCATTATGATACCTGCACTTCCACATCATTTAGACATTTTTGTGCCAACACAGCTGTATCTTAACAAGTTAACCCTTTGATGCCAAGCCAGTTCCTGCAATCTCACCAGCCCTTACCAGGTATAGCTTTGAGTAAAACAGACATGCTGTTCTTAAGACTACAAATCCTATAGTTTATTATCTCCTCAAGCAAAATAATGCATGAAAGCCTCTTGAGCCTAATTTCAGTGAATCAAACGACTGGCAATATTGACAGAAGAGGAGAGTGAACTAAATAGGCTGAAATTTGAAGAGGCAAATTAATTTTCTACAGAAAGCAAGAACACCCCCTGGTTGGATCAGAGTTGAAAACTGAATTGGAGAACAATGTTTTCTTTTCCAGTTTTTGTAGATTATAGCACCCTATATCACCGTGACTGAAACTGAGGCATGTCTTGGGATGAGAAATTGGTTTCAGTCATTGCTGTACCAAACCAAATCCCTTCATCTAGTTAATTAGAAAACAAACAAATATGCAGTCATATTTGGCACCAGGCTAGCAAAGGGTGCACTAAGGTATTTATTATATACAGGATGTGTTTGGCCACTAAAAATAGAAGTGTTTGAAGCAGTAAGAGCCTGCTGAAGCTTCAGCATCCTCAAGAACACTACTACCTGAAAGCAACCACAAGTCCAGAAATTAATTACACCATATAAAGTTAATTTAATTGCACTGCTAGGGCAGATTCCTTTTTTCTTTATTAACCAAAAGACAAAGAAGAAGAATAAATTGTTAAATATATTCTATGACATGCAAGGAAACCTGCTGAATCTCCCTACCTGGGCTTCTCAGTGCAGCTAGTGGACTTGACACATTATCTGCAAAAAAATAAATAGTACATTACGGTACATTAACTTTATTTTTATTTATTTCATAAAATTAATATGACTGATTGTAAAAACAAACAAACAAAACTTCCCATTGGTCCTCCAAGATGCTCAGGGTAGTTAGTCTCCCTCTTGATTTTATCCTGAAAGTAACACTGTGAAGTAGATGAGACTGAGCTATGGAAACTAGCAGAATGTCACCCAATGAACTTCATGGCAAAATTAGGATTTGAAACCTGATCTTCTAGGTCCTAGTTTGGATCTAACCACTACATGACTCGGCTGACTTTCAAGCATGTCAACATCAATGATGTCTTTTTCAAAAAGTTCAGAATATTTGTTCAGAACAAGTTTGTGTGACAGCCCCTAGTTTATTAAAAAAAAGCTTATAAATGTATTCACTGAACTTTTTGCTGAGGGAGGTCGTACCAAGACACAAAGAAATAGAAAACGCTTGCACCACTACCTCCCGAAGTTCCATGGAAGAACAAGGGCTGCACTGACAGCATGCGCCCAATGTTGCATTGGTGAATTGTTCTGTTCTTAAGACTCTCTGAACTATTGTCATTTATCTTCTTTCTAATTTCCTAAGTATTTAAAGTCTGTAAGCAGACCCTCCCCTATTTCCTTACAGTGCGATCCAAAGTGTGTTTATTCAGAAGTAAGTCCAACTGAGTTCAATGGTACTTGCTCACGGGAAAGTATTATAGGATTGTAACATTAATCTTCCAGGGGGAAGCAGTGTTAAATGGATCTGTTCAGCCTGTGTTCATAGGGTTTGCTTTGTGAAATTATTCAGTATCTTTACTACTCTCCTCAGATGCCCAGAACTAAAAATAGGCAGCTAAATGAGGTCATACCAGTGCTGAGTAGATCTGTACAATAATTTATTGAGTCTTAGAAAACAGTGTTCCTGTTGAATCCACCAAAGATGTCAGTGGCCTTTTAAGCTATAGCATCACATCTACAGTGAGATCCAATTCACTGTTTGCAAAGCTAGAGAGCCTGTGTTCCTGCAGCCCTAGTGGAGATACAAGCCCTAAATCTTCTACAGAAAAGTGACCTAAATGGCTAATGAGATTCGTAATGGGATATGCCACCTTCAGGTTACAACAGTTCACCAGTTCAGCTAAGGCACCAGTGTGCTATTACAATGCCATTTAAAAATGATTCAGTAGCAAATATAAACAAAAACAAAAAAAACCCACCTACATTAGTTAGTAACTGAGTTTCTACATTTGGCAATTCTTCATACTAATGTTGACAGAATGAACACGTAGTCTATTTATTCACAGTTTTGCATCAAGACACATTCTTAAATTTCTGTAAATAAAGCAGTCCAACTTGGTATCTGCTTATTCTTTATGTCAAACTGGTCCTGTGGGAGGTTTCTTTCTATCAACTTGTACGATGCCTATATAGACAGTTATAAAATGAAATGCATGGCAGGGGTTGGACTAGATGACTAGAGTTGGGTACAACTCTATAATTCCATGACATGAGTTGGCTCAAGGAAGAGGATGTGTAGCATTTTTAAAGTTTATTTAGGCTGCATTAGCTAAGCCTCTGTTTACAGAATTTTGACAGAGTTTCCTATTGCTAGGTTTACTGATTGATTGCCTACCTTTCACCATGCTGTCTCAAGGCAGGTACATACAGCTAAAAACAAGCAAGCAAGCCATATAATAAGACTAAACCATCAATTAGACTGTATCAAACAGCAAGCAAAACCAGCAGGTCAGCATTCAATTTTCCATATTTTGGCCTAGACGCACAATTATTAATACAACAAAGAGTCATGCGGCAAGATTCTTTATTGTTTTTGCTGCAAGCAACTAACACAACTAGTCCCTCTGCAAATTATTAATGTGTGTTTGCATCCCATCTTAGCCATATACTTAACCAGCACAAAACTTGTACTTAATTAATAGCAACCTTTTACTTGGTGTCACTCCAGAATGCAAAGAAACCAAAAATAAGTGCAGTTTTGAAAGTTTCAGTCCATCATTCAAAAGGTGTCCAATTGTATCCATAGACACCACTGATCTCAGGACAAGTTCTACAAAATTTGGGTTGCCATATTTCAAAAAATGAAAATCCGCACACAAAAATTGTTGAGCTTTTCTAGTTTTGCCCAAAGTTATTGAGCTTTTTTGTGTATGGATTTTCCCAGACATTTCAGCTATTTCTACCCAGGCACTGTTTACAAGGGCTAAATACTGGCTATGACCAGGAAATTCCAGACGTATAGCAACCCTAGGTTATGTTATCTTACGAGGTGTCAAAATGTACAGAAAACAGCTTTCCAAAATATTTAGTAGATTGGTAACCAATGAATTGCCTTCCAAATATATCATAAATTGAAAACAATACCAAGTTAGGGTTTGGACAGAGTTAGCCTAGATAGCTAGTTTACCTGCTTCTTTGTGACTAAGCCCAACCGTGTAGCATTACAACGTTAAGGACAAGGCAGGCCTGTGATCAGCAGCCGTCTGGGGTTTTGTGCCATAACAAGGCCCATGACTTGCTGATGCCAGCCCTTTGGTCCACTTTCAAACCATTTCCTCCCTAGTGGTCAGTGGCACAGTCAGGAGCCCCAAATTTAATTTTCCCAATGCACTGTTTCTCTACTTTACCAGGGGCACCATGGGAAATTTATATTGCAGCCACCGAACTGCCACTAGGGATACCCAACGCTGACTAGAATAATGTTGTCTACCTACTGCTGCAACTAGGTTTGCCTGTTGTATCATTTGCCTCTGGTGTCAAACTAAGTTGAGCAATCTTGGATAGCATGCACTTTGCCTTGAGCAGGGTGGGGAAGCACCAGTTCCTGCTCCATCTTAGGCAACAAAAGGTATTGGGACAAGCCTTTGCATAATGTTAGACAGCTACTAATGCCAAACCTGTAATTTTTAAAGCTATACAACAGAGGCTGAGGGTAACACACAGCTCTGGATATGGCAAAGGCAGATAATCATAACAAGTGGGACCTACAGCAAAATATTGCAATGTAACCTCACCTCCTAATAGAAGTGGTCCTGTTTAAGGTTTTATATAGAGAGAGTACATATTGGGTTGAGATGACAATGTATCTTAGCACAGCATTATCTATTGTTCGGTCCCAGCTCCTGCCAACCTAGCAGTTCGAAAGCACGTCAAAATGCAAGTAGATAAATAGGAACCGCTACAGCGGGAAGGTAAACGGCATTTCCATGTGTTGCTCTGGTTTGCCAGAAGCGGCTTTGTCATGCTGGCCACGTGACCTGGAAGCTATACGCCGGCTCCCTCGGCCAATAATGCGAGATGAGCTCGCAACCCCAGAGTCGGTCACGACTGGACCTAATGGTCAGGGGTCCCTTCACCTTCATCTATTGAATAGATAGATTAGATAGATAGATAGATAGATTTTCAATAGATAATGCTGTGCTAAGATACATTGTCATGGACTGCTGAGTAAAATTACAGTGTGAGAAACTGAATCAGGAAAAATTTGATGTGCACTGCAATATAATCATATCTACTTGAAAGCAAGTCCCATTATACTCTTTGGGGCTTACTCACTAGATGAAGCCTGTGAAGATTTATGCTTTTATTATCTATCTCAACCCAATATGTATTCAATAATCTGTACTCTCAGTAAACTCATGTAAAGATGATCACCTGCAATATCTGGGGTATTTGTACTCTGTGGAGAACTTTACAGCAGCTTAAACCTTTTACGGAGAGATACACAGCAATTTTTACAGACAGCAGAAATAGCTCCCATTGCTGGCAGAACTCAGCCAGATTTGGAAAACAAATTAAGACTTTGCTTTTCAGGTGTGTCAAGCTGAACTTCTTATCATTATTGAGGTTTAAGATCATTAAGAGATTTAAGATTATTGAAATCTTAAACCTATTTTACAGGGCATATTGTTCTTCACACAAAACTTACTCTGGTTTTAAAATAAAATATAATCTGGAAGGGATTTTCAGGTGTATCAGATACCACACATTTCTGCAAGGTGCATAGGATTTAAAATTACAGCACATACCGTATTCTACCCCTCTAATAATGCAAGCTAAATATATTACTCCAAAAAAACACAGAAGCAACAGAGCAATAATAATAAGTTGGCATAGCTACATTTCTGAAAATAGATTTTTCTAAAATACTGCCTATGAATTATTGGGGAGATTGCTACCAAAATGCCAAGAATAAGTATTAGGTTAATCTACAAAAGAAAAAAAGTAGTCTTTAATAAAAGAAGTGAGCAATGGTTTAATTTTGCTTCAGCCTGAGCTTGCTGAGTTCTGATGCCATGCTGCTGTATTGTAAAGACTGCAAATATTAAGTTAATGGGGGAGGGATTTGTTGGATCCCCAGGTCCATCACAGCAGGAAACTGAAGAGTTTGTAAGGTTCGATAATATACAGCACAATCCTATACAGAAATAAAATGCAGTGATATCAGTAAGGTTTAATCCCGAGTCAAAGTGCTTGCAGCTGAACCTTTGAAATTTGTTAAGTCCATGGCACAGAACCACAATGCTGACCTTGATGCCATAAAAACACTTTCACACTGGCCAGATTCATCTGTAATGCAAGTGTATCCAATATACCAGGGGTTGTCAACCTGGTCCCTACTGCCCACTAGTGGGCATTTCAGGATTCTAGGTGGGCGGTAGGGGGTTCTACGGCACAAACTGAATCCTCCTCCCATTGAGCAATGGTGGGCGGTAAGGAAATTTTACCATCAAGAAAGATGCATTAGTGGGCGGTAGGTATAAAAAGGTTGACTACCCCCGCAATATACGATTACATCATGGGACAGGGGTAACTGTTCTTTAGCACAACTCTAACATATACAAATCCAACCTGCCCATTTGCATTACTACAGCACAGATATTTCAAGCACCAAAACAATTTATTTACAAATTGCTGCCACCTCACTCAGTTCACAGGTATTTGACCAAGGAATTGTCTAAGAAGCAAGACACACACATAAAAAAGGGACAAGGAAGGACGGAAACAGAGGAAGGAACCCGCAGTAGTTTTGAATGCTATTATTTATTATGATGGGCTGCCTTCCTATGATCACAGAATCATAAATTATAGAGTTGAAAGGGACCCTGAGGATCATCTAGTCCAGGCATCCCCAAACTTCGGCCCTCCAGATGTTTTGGACTACAATTCCCATCTTCCCCGACCACTGGTCCTGTTAGTTAGGGATCATGGGAATTGTAGGCCAAAACATCTGGAGGGCCACAGTTTGGGGGTGCCTGATCTAGTCCAACCACCTGCAATGCAGAAATATGCCTGTGTAGGAGAATCCTTACTCCCCTTTGCAAGATGATACAGTACAGTATATGGTTTCCAAGCTACCACTGATGGTTTACACCAGTTCAAGGTGAGTAAACATCAATTTGGGGCAGCTGCCTTTTTACTACACTATACAGTAAGCCCACAACTTGTATGCACATTCAGCTTTACACACTTGGCAAATTTTTAAAAAGAAAAAAAGAAAAGGGGGGGGGAAAGACTTTGGAAATCCCACCTGCAGTTGAACCCAATGTGTTTTGACTATACGAGATTTTAGCTTTAGGCACGATCCCCTGAAGTAACCCCCATGTAAATTGTGGCTTACTGTATTCTCCCATGGGTATTGCTGTGTGACAAAAAAAGGTATACATTCGGGAGGCAGATCAAACGCATTGTGAGCTAATTTTAAGGTGACTTTACCTTCTTCCTTTGAGACAGATGCATGCATGCATTCATACAGTACATGCATGCACACCATAAAGAGATCTTGGGCTTTCTGTGACGGCCATCGCCGTTGTGCGAAGGGTATCACGGGGCATTGCTACTCTTTTCCACATTGCAATTCTTGATCACACCTTTTACCGTTGGATTTGCTCCTGTGCCAGTCCAAAGACGAGCAGAGAGAGCAAGCAAGCAAGCAAGCAAACCCACACTGATCCTCGTTTCCACCTTGCCAAAGCCAGGAGCAAGCAAGCCTCGTATTTGCATAGCTTCTGCTGGGTTTGCTCTTCGAAATCTACCTCCGGATGGGGACGAATCTCTCTCTCTCTCTCTCTCTCTCTCTCTCTCTCTCTCTCTCTCTCTCTCTCTCTCTCTCTCTCTCTCTCTCTCTCTCTCTCTCTCTCTCACACACACACACACACACACACACAAACACAAACACGAAAAGCCGCCTCTAAAGTCAACCTGAAGCAACCCTTCGGGCTGTAAAGTAGCCACGTGGAGCCTTTGCTCCTGGGGGTGGCGACGGTGGCGACTTCCTGCTTCATTTTAGCAAGCTGGGCTGAACGTTAGCAAGGAAGAATAGAGAAGGGGGGGGGAGAGGGAGAGAGAGTGAAGACTCAACACGGGAGATACATAGAGAACAGGAAAAACCAGAAAGCGGGGCGTGTGCGGGGGGGGGGGGAAAGAGGTTCTTTAAAAAAACAAAAAGTTTTTTGGGGTTTGCAAGGAGAGCAGAGCGAGCAGCCGGAGTCGAGGAAGGAGGGGAGGCGGCGGCAGCAGCAGCAGCTCGAAAAAGGCTGAGGGGAGGAGTGAGGAGGAGAAGCGAAGCTGCAGGGAGGGAGCGCGAGTACGAGCGAGGCTCGGCGCCAGGCGCCTTCTGCCTCGGAGAGAGAAAGAGAGAAGGAGAAAGGCGGCAGTAGTGAAAGAGGGAGGAGGAGGAGGAGAGAAGGGAGGGAAGCCACGCAGAGCGCAGCTCGGCACAAGTGAGGAGCAGCAACAGCAGTCGCCGGGAGGGGGGTGGGAACGGCAGCGGGGAGCCCGGCGGCGGCTTCGGCGGCGGCTTCGGGGAGCTCGTCGAGGGGCTGGCGCTGAGGATGCGGCTAAAGCTGGGCTTCCTCTTGCGCGCGGTGCTGCTGCTCGGCTCCTTCCTGGGGCTCCTGCTGCTCTGGTCGTCGCTCTCGCCCCGCGCCGAAGACCCCAGCCCGGGGGGCAGGATCCGGGTGAGTCGCTGCTTCCCGGCCGAGGGGTCGCGACGGGCGGACCCCCAACCCCCGGCGGCCCTTCTTCCCTCTCTGCCTGCCGCCCGGGCCGAAGCCCTCTTTCTCGCTGCCTTCCTCTTCAGCCTGGGCCGGCGGGCCGGGAGGGGGCGGCGGCAGTGGCGGCTGTCCCTGCCCAGGCTGAGGCCTGTGGCGTTGGCGAGGCCTGAGAAAGGGGGACTCGGGCGGCTTCGGACGGGGTGGTCTGCCGTAAGCCACGGGCGCCCCCTCGCCGCCTGCTGGTAGGGGAAGTGCTGCCTGGCGCCGGCTCCCGAAGCAGGTGGGCAGGCGGCGACACACGCCGTAAGTTAGTCCCGGCTCCTTCAGGTGCGCTGCCGCTTCGCCCCAGACCTTTGACCTCTCAATTGCGCTTAATTGCGCCCTCCTGTGTGAGCTGGTTGTGGGGAGGCGAGCAAGCGGTGAACTGTGGCTGGGACTGACCCCCTAACTGCTTCACCCACTCGCAGTAGAAGGTGGCTAGGGCGAGATGTGGACATTTCTATAATGTCTGGGAGAGTGTACTGTTTGCCCATGGAGTAGAGTGGTGGTGGAGGTCCTGTTTTCACATTAATGTCTACTTTATATTCTGTTTTCTGTGTGTTTATTTTACTCTCCAAAAGATGCATACTGCCGATAACTATCACGGATTAGGAGCTCCGCCATAACTACCGCAAGGATAGTTGAAACTTCTTGGACTAACTGTGGTGTGAGGCCCTGTGTAAATGCCATACCTGGCAGATATGAACATGGCATGCTTCGGTAGCTCATTTAAACCAGGTCATCTCACCTGCTTGTGTACTTGCAGCATGTTGGGAATTTGAACTCAGCAGGTGTTACATTGGCATCCAACACTGCCAGCTGGCAGTCCAGTCCTGTGCACTTGTTCAGAAGTCTACATGAGTTCAAGGGGACTTGTGTGCAGTTGTAGTGGTTGAGAGCCTCGTCCAAATGAGCTTCACAGCTAAGTTCTTCTTGTGTGGTGTCACGCTTAAACTGAGCCTGTGTAAACAGGCCTGGTGGTGTTAAGTAGCAGTGAATATAAATTTTGTAATGCCAACACTGCAGAGTTGCTACTCTTTTTTAAAAGTCCAGCATCTGTTCCTTTTATTGCTGCCGAACCCAGAAAAAAAATAGCTAGTGAAGCTTATTGCAACGTGTTTCTCAAAGTCAGAAAAAGTTCCGCCATTGAATTTCTGTGTGTTGGGTTGCTGTTAAAGGCATACAATAAGGGCCATAAAACAAGATAGTAACCATGCCTAGGTTTGGGTAATGTTGTAGGATGCAGTTCTCTCCTTACATTGTGACTTTGCATGATATGGGTGAAGAAAATGTTCCTTCTTGAATCAAGTAGTATAAGCAGTGCACTTCCTTAACTGTGCTTGGTTATTTCCACATCAGCTAGATTTAGCCTTCTTCACATTAGTTACTAGGTGGCAGTGTGTGTTTATTTTTAAACTTAATGGCAAGGCGCTGACTCAAATACATGCAGTCAACATAATTAACACAACATTTAACTGCTAATGGTATACACTCTGATACATCAGCCCCAGGGTTGCTTTCCAGCACCTCTAGAATGTGCTCCCTCTGGAAATGTACTGTATATAAGTGCCCCAAGTGTAGAAGAGTTCTGTAAAGCATCACTTTCTTTTGTCTGGCCTTTTTCCGATTGACTCCTTAATGATTTAAAGCTTGCTTTGTTTTCAGATTAGTGTATAATGTCTGAGTTAAGACTTATATTTAACTGTATCGTAAACCTAGGGCAGAAATACGGATTTAATAACACATGCACATTAGTAGCACATCATTTATGAGAATATAGGAGCAACCATACACGTGCAGTGCTCTGATGCCACATGAACCACAATGCTTTTGACCTTGCATTGTGAGGCATTTCATTTTCAATAAACAGTTCTTCCTGAAGTGCCAGCTGTGGAGAGTTTCCTTCCACCAACAAAATATTCTAGTTCAGGGATAGCCAAAGTAGTGCCTTCCTGATGATGATGGATTTGAAATTGCTTTGCTAGTGGGGAGAGGAAATTCAACAACAGGTCTTTCTCTGACATTGGAGCTGCTCAAGGGCCCATCTTTTTATTTGCTCTTTGACCTATAGTGGATGAATTTTCAAGCTTTTGACTAATGAGATCTGCAAACCTACCTGAAAACTCAAGAGTCTTAGGATTCTAAAGACTAAAGTTTCATAGGCCATGTTTGTTTGAGCAGTGACTTTAGTTTTGCTGGCAGAAGAATTATAGTGAGGAGGTACTTCCATTGCCTCATTATTCAGACTGAAGGAGCTAAGGGACAGAAGAAAAACCTAAGGCTTTCTGCATATGCTCTTGCACTCATCTTTGGCCTCACTGCCTGTTAGTTCCTAAAGAAGTACTTAGTGGTGGTTAGTTTTGTTTGCTTGAGTGAACCCAGCCGGATATTGCTGCAAGTGACAGTACCGCATTTACAGCATAGAACAGTTAAAGTGAGGTCACACTTAATGAGCTCTAGGGCTGAAGTAAGTATGGAAATCAGTTTCTAGAGAAGATTGCATGCAACAATTTATAGGTGCCATTGTTTATCATGTATTGTTCCTTAATGCAAGAATTTGCACATTAAATGTAATTTTCATAACCCTTAACATCAGTGGAATTAAAAAAAATTGGGTATGGGTCCTCAATATAAACATGTTTTTGCTTTTAAAGCCAGTAAATGTTCTGACTTTGTTTTCAAAATGTTAAATGCTCCTTTTAACCATTGCAAAAACCATGATCTTTATAAAGTTCTGCCTTTATAATACTGAGACCTATAGGGTAGAGAGCAAGGGATTTAATTGCCAGGCCTCTGTCTTCTTTGCTCTGTGCCAAACTTCACTGTACTGTGGTACCTCAGAGGTTGAATGGAATCCGTTCCAGAGGCCTTTCGACTTCCAAAACGTTCATAAGCCGCGTCGGACATTCGGGTTCCAAAGAATGTTTGCAAACCGGAACACACACTCCCGGGTTTTCAGCATTTGGGAGCCAAAACTCGCAAGGTGTTTGGGATCCAAGGTACGACTGTATAAAGTGCAGCAGGACAGTGAAAGGCAGGAACATAGGAAGCTGCCTTATATTGAGTCAGGCCAAGTAGTCCATCTACCTCTGTTTTTTCTGCACAGACTGGCAGCAGCTGTCCAGGGTTTCAGACTGCTGTATTTTCCCTAGCCCTACCTGGAGATGCCAAGGATTGAACCTGGGACCCTCTGCATGTATGGATGTTACAAAAACTATAATTTGAGGATTCTGCAGAGAAACTTCCTTTTATTGTTGTTGATTGTAATTGCAATCCCACACAATAGGGTTTTAGCCGAATATTGGACTGTAGTCTGTGCTGGACTATAGACTTTGTGTAAATAAGCATTCAGTGCTACAAGACTATTTTCTAAACAATAATTGTTTAGCAGTGAACTGTCTGCTTTTGGGGCAGTGTGCCATGAAATTGGTTTACATGTAGTTCAGTGAAAAAGTAACATTCTCACCAATGTGTTATACATATGGACAGAGCACAGATTGTTAAAGTGAGAGGTGCAATTCCAGCTGTATATGGAAAATATTGCTGATAGAATATGAAAAATTGGAAGGAAGAACAAGCCTCAAACATGGCCATAAATCACAGCTTTCTGACACTTGTATAGCTTGTGAAATCCTGGACACCTTGGTTGCAGAATTTCCTCTTAAACGTTTGTTGCCAGTAGCTTGTAAAAAATAGCATTCTGTGAGGCCAGGCCAAAGAAACAGATTTGCAGGTTCAACAACTCTGTGAACTTTTATAGAGAATCTCTCTAGTTTAGAATCTATATTAAACTAAGCCAGTTCATTCTAAGCAAGAAAAGAGCTATTTCACCATAGTGACTGGATGTTGTAGTCACTGCCTCAAGTAAGTTAGAGTTCAGAGTAGAAAAGGTCTTTTAAAATAAAATTGCAAGTTGTGAGAACACTGAAAGGAAGAATAATAAAGCAACTACCACATTAAAAGGCTGATGCTGTTGATCTCCCAATTGTGCTGTTAAGGAGGATTGTGGAAGGGCTGCTGAAGGGGGAAGAGGGTTTGGCATAAGGAAACTGCAGCATGTTTTGTGCATGAATTCATGTTTCAAACCCTAGGGGATCTTGCTTTATCTCTGTTCCCCTCAGTGTGAAGATCTGTTCCTATAAACTCATGACATTTCCATTTAAAGTAGCTGAAATCTGTTTCTATAATAGGGCTTATTAAAAGTGTTAGTAAGTTGTACTGTGTGGGGGGGAAGAAATTATGATCTCTGCCAATGGTATTAAGTAGGTGTAATGTTTTCTGAGTAAAAAGTGTTTCTCTGAAAGCTATCTGTGGCTCTGAAAGTAAGCTTATGACTAGTGCTCAGGGCAAAGTCGATGTTACCATGGGAATTTCATATTTGAAGTTCCCCACAGATTTTTCCTTTAAAAAAAAATCAAAAAGGTGCAGAGAAGTAAAGGGTAATTTCATCTCTGTGTATTAACCCTTTGGCCCCATACTGATTTTTTGACTTAATTCCCCTTCTACTCTGAAGCTTCATAAAATCTAGTTTGGCTCCTGCCTCCTTCATGGGTGACTAGCAAAAATGGCTTCTTTAGGATCAGTCAGAAATTTTTTTGCAAACTGAAAAAAGAATTGGATCTATTTTTCTTGAAGGTAGATCATGTGACATGAAAGGTGTATCATAGATATGTGTTGGCAGACAAGGTGCTAAGCATTTTTACGGAATTATTTGCAAGTCTAGGATGAGGTTTATTAGAGGTGTAAGGTAATATATGCTAATTTATGTCCATACACTACACATTATAGAGAAGAAAATACAGGATTGTAGTATTTTCATAAGTGGCATATTTGCTATAACGGCCTTCAGTATTCGTGTCATTTTCTCTATAAAAGTGTTCTGTCAGCTAAAAATCGAATGGTGAGGGGTGGTATACTTTGGGGGATGATAACACTGATTATGAAACACTGAAAAGTCTTTTTAACTTCAGCATCAAGGCTGTAATAAATTTGAGTGCCAAGCAGAAAAGCAGCAGGGTTACTGATGTGGTTCCTTGAATGCACACTTTCAGCTTCATTCAAGCAGTGAAAGCCATATCGGGTCATTTGTAAGAAGTCTCGTGTGACAACTACTCATAGCTGAGATTTCTTTTTTCTTACAATACCTGTAAGAACAGGTCCTGAATGAGAAGCAGTCCTTATGCATTTTTTTCTGGTTACTTATAGGGTGTATACACCATTGCCTTCTGGTCGCTTGAATAATTTGATTTAGCCATAGGCTGAAAAACTCTTCATTTCGTAGAAGAGTGGGAGCATCCACACCAAATTCTCAGATTACTTGGCTTGATTTATTTCTTGGTTATGGGTTAGCCATGGTTGGCAACTAGTTTTCAGGAGGTCAAGCTGCCCCTTTGACACATGTCTGTCCTTTCTCCCAGCCTCTTTGGAAGTGACTCTGGACATGGGAGGAAAAGAGGAAAGGGAAGGACAAAGAACGTTATCTCACAAAACTAAATTCCAGGGTGGATTAAAATTTTTTCTTTAAAAATACGTAATGATGAGATTAGATTGCTTTTAAATAATCAGGTTAATACTAAATAATATTGATATAAGCATGTTAGCCCTGCAGTTTATCTCCACACTGGCTCATTGCTTCTCCCAGATATGTTGAGGGGTTGAGCAATCCTAACTTTAGCCCCAGCAAATCACAAGCTTAACTTGCTCAAGCTGCCCAGAGCAGGTGGTAGGTTTCCTGATTTTTTTTCACTAATCCGGTTCCAGTCTGGTATGGCTGAGAGGCCCAAGGATCAGACCTCTTGGGGGATTCATGGAGCTTTAGATCAAGCCAGTCCAAAGCACCCATCCATCAACACCCCATTTAGGGGCTTTCTGCTGCCTACTTCCAGCAGAAGAAATGCTGGTGGTAGCTTGCCACCTGAATGGGCAAAGCTAGGCCTCCTCTATAGTCAACTGGCATTTTGCCTCTCTGTCAGTGGTAGTCAGCAGAGAGCAGACCCGACAGTATCCAACCCCCCCCCCCAGCCATCAACACTGGGTGTGTGTAGCTTAGGTGTGTAGCATAGCTAAAGGTTTTTCTGTACAAAGGAATCAATTTGAGCACTTCTCAGATATAAGTACAGTGGTACCTCTACTTACGAATTTAATGCGTTCCGAACGCACATTCGTAAGCCAAAAAAAATTGTAACTCGAATCCCATAGGAATGCATTGGGAGAAAAAATTCGTAAGTAGAAGCAACCCTATCTAAAAATTCGTAAGTAGAAAAAAATCCTATCTAAACCGCATCCAAGATGGCGGACAGAGCTCCATTCGTAAGTAGAAACATTCGTAAGTAGAGTTATTCGTAAGTAGAGGTACCACTGTATATTTACTTTTCCTACCAAACACATAAAGTGTGTGCTCTAGTCTGGCCAGTAGCTGTCAGACTTTGCTGTGACCTTATCTGTCATAGTCATTTCACTTTTGTTTGTCACTTATTTTGGGGAGGGTGGGGCTAGACCAAGGCAGAATTGCACAGAAAGGAGCCATGCTACGTAAAACAAAAAGAGGAAATTCTCCTGTGCACAAGTTTCTGGGTTCCCCCCCCCCATACTTAACCTCACCAACTGCCATGTGTAAGAAAAACAATACTGTAAACAAATGTTTTAGACATTCCATTTATAGGTCTAAAGAAAGGGCAAGTTGGAAACTGTAAACAGTGCAACAAGGAGATGCAAGGCCTGGTTGTAAGAATGAAACAACAGTATAAATCATGCTGTTGAGGTGTACAGTAAAGTAACGTTGTGGTTAATTTGTGCCATTGTTTAGGAAAATGTGAAGTATCTGTGGGAAACTTAAGTTAAATCACAGCTTTAAATTAGGGGGGGTTCCTTGCAGATTAAAAACATTCTTTAATATGCCTTAATCAATCCATCCTAATAAATGCACTGTGTTAGTGGAATAGAATTCTGAGATCTGTATGCAAATCTCCAACCTGTCCGCCATGAATCACCTTAGGGTAGTCACAGTCCCTCCAAATAACCTACAGGCGGGAAATATTTTGTACGGGAGTTTCGTTCCTGACCCCTGCACATGGTGGCAGAGCATGCATAAGCCCGTTCCGCCTGTTCCATGTTTGGGCCACTTCTGGGTCAGCAGCAATGAGTGTGTGCATGATCGCACATCAATTGGGCGTGTGCAAAATGGTTGCTGCATGTATTTTACATGTTCTGATAATAACTTCAGGGGAATAAGGAAATCTAGTATCCAGTTTCCAAAAGTTCCATGGAGGGATACAAATTGGCTTCTGATATTTTAGGAGCACCTGCGTATGACCTAATTACATTAGATGCTGCTCAAGAAGCCTTGTACATGAGAATACTGAAGTTTCTTAATTTTACAAATAATCCAGAAAAATACCTTTGAGGTATTTGAATAGTCAGTCCAATTCTTACTGCTCTTGTTTATTTTGGACTGTATAGCAAAACATCGTTTGTGATCCTTACAAAATCAGTAAAAGTGAATCTTCATTGTGTCAGATATAACTTGGACTTGAAGAAATGTCTGGTACTCCTGGAACAGCATGCATGCCGTTTCTATCACATATCATACGTTGAAGCATACTAATTAAATATGTTCCCAATATATTTGTTATGTAAAGAAAACAGTTTGCTGTTCCAGAACTACATTGTTTATGTAGGTTATCACTCCATCTAAAAGTGAATTTTCAAGAGGTGAGCACTTGCAGAAATTGTAGCAGGCAAAAAACAAAACAAAAGGGAGGTACCAGCACATTCAAGAAGACTCCAAATTTGCAAAAAAGCAAATAAAACTTTTAAATAAACCCCCATAAGAAGGAACACACCCACTAAAAGCCTAATGTGTCAGTGCTGGAGCTCCAGAAGCTGTGAACTGTTGCATGTCAGATTGAAAAGTAAAACCAAGGTTGGGGGAGTTGGCTTGCTAGAATATCTAGTATGTAGCTTATAAGGTTCCAGAGGATGGCATGAATGACTGGCTTTAACCTTGAACAGGTGAGGCCTGGTTGTGAGTTAAGGATATACTGCATTACAGGCAGCAACCATTTTAGGCACATCCAGTTCACATATGATTGCCAACATGCATGTCCTTTTGGACCTGGAAGAAGGCAGAATGGTGTGGGGCACACTTAGATGCGCTCTACTGATGTGCACAGGGGCTAGGAATGGAATCCCTGAACGAAATGGTAGCCACCTGTATTTTCTTGCAGGTTCTCAAATTTTTTGCTTGGACTGCACAATAATTATTTGGATGCCTCAAACCAGTCAAATACACAGAAGTGTATCTGGCTGTTGATTTTTTTTTTTAAGTAAGAACTTAGAATAGTAGATGTGGTTCTTGTTGCAATAGATTTCATATGCAAAGATGAAGCCTGACCAAGAGGAATGGTGAAACAAACAAAGACAAAATGCATTGTGCTTCTTCTGAAGTAGGTAACAAAATGTGGAAAGTAAAAGTGATTATTCAATAATATTACTTAGTATTGATATAACACTTCCCCTAAAATCCTGCAGTATTTCATGTTCTCCAATTAATCCTTGCAACAGGCCACCATGACCGTCAACATATTAAAGCTGGAGTTCTGAAGCAGAGAGATAGTGGTTTGCCTAAGGCCATCCAGCGAGTTCATGGCTGAGGTCAGATTTGAACTAGGTCAGACTTAAATACATTGGTAAAATGATGGGCCACAGCTCATTTCCAGAAGCTTTCCTTTAGAGTAGGCACTCAGTTATTTTATTAAAGTCACTATTTAAATTCTATAAACCCATCCCTATTGTCAGGGGATTGTTGCGGCTACTCTTGAGTAAAGACGCTCCAGTCTGCTCTGTCTTTAAAAGCTTTATTGTGCATACAATTTAAGGTGCAGAGACATCAGAAAACATGACTGCATAGTCTGATTCAGAACCCAGCAATGGCGTTTGTCTGCTTTTGCGCCAGCATAAAAGTCTGGGAACCCCAAACCGCCGCCCCCTTGCCCTACGTCTGGGTGCATGACCCAACGTGGGCGCCGGAAGGGGCTGCGTACCTTCTCCCATCCTTTGGCTGGAGCGTTGCTGAGGCTCCGACACCTCGCTGCGCTGTCCTTCCTCCTCTGGCCAGATGGGTCGGTGCTGAGGCTCTGATACATATTGGAGCCCCCTCTCCATTCCGCTCCATTCCTCATTCCCTCCTCCTGACCCGCTGCTTGAGCTGTCACTGGGCGAAGTGCTGGTCAGGATGACTGGGGGAGGGTCCCTGTAGGGAGTCCCCCTGACACCTATTATCATAGCAAGCGGGTTAAACTCATTCTAATTTTACCGGCTCATCTTAAAGATTATTTAAAATTTGGTAAAAGAGGAGACAGATCCTGTTTTGCGTTAAGAAGCGCTAGCTCAGTTCAGTAAACTTGTGACTTGCAAATGGGCAGCAAAAGTTATTTAATGTATTATCATTCCACTACTGTATTATGATGCTAGATAATTGTGCAAGGCATGGGTTTCATGCAACATCCCTCTCTCTGAGAGTAGCAGTCCCTATTTTGACAATATAACATTTTTAGACACACAAAATATGAATTGTATTAAGTTTCACTATATTATAAATAAGTTAAAGGCAATATTTTCAAAGTACATTGACAGCATCTGGAAGAAACAGCAACCTTCTTTTCATTGGATTCTGAGAAAGGTTAAGGAATCTACAGGCACCTGTCTGTTCTTATGAAGTTGCTGCCAAGTGTCCATTTATAAGCTCTTTAGCACTGTGTTTTAAAATGTCAGAGCATAGAATGATGAAACTCCCCCTAGAAAGCTTTTCATTTGCTTTTGTGAGATTTGTTTATATGCCCTGTTTCAGAATTGGTGAAGAATTCTTATTGACCTTAAAATATTGGTTTGGATATTTTAAAAAAATAAAATTGCCTTTTAGAAACAATTGAATACTAGATAATGCAGAAAGGTAATTCTTTTTTACAGTGAGATTTGAGTAATGCTATGTGGAACAAAATGTTATTTATTTATTCTGTTGTATTACTAGCTTTTTAATACAGTTTCTGAACAATTCTGCAGCCCCATCTTTTTATCTGACTCTGTAGGTATTGCAGTTAGCTGTTGTATATGACCTTGGGCTGTTAATACTGTGTTGTTGACACCTGTCTTTCTCGAGAGACAATGGAGTGTGCCTTTGGGGGTGAAGTTAAAACTGCCACATTAGCAGCACCAAAGTGACTTACCCGGGGCGCAAGCCTGGGCAGTGTGTATGGAGGTCCTGGGCTGCCCAGACAATACTGCCCTCTTGGCCTCATGGATGTGGTTCAAAGGAAAGCAGAGCAATATGTTTGGCACCAGCTTGGCTGCAGGACTTGCTAGAAGTAGGCGTACAAAGCACCATCCAACCATCTTAGAGACTCCACTCCAGATTTGTGTAGGGTTTACTTCTTAGGCAAGGCAGCGAGTACAGCTTTTTCCTTGGAGTTTTCCCCCAAAGCCTTTCTCACGGATGAGTATAGCCACAAGGGAGCAGATGTTTAAGACCAGAGTTTTCCTTCTCCTAGATGTGGTGTCTTCCCAGGTTGATGAGCCCCATCTGCCCCTCACTTCCCTCTGCAGCATGTGCAGTAACCACCTTCCTGACCATTGGACCCACTATTGGTCTCATTCACTCAATCCACCAGAGCCTGTCTTTGCGTGCAGGGGAAATCCCAAACTCACTGAGGGTTTGAGACCCCCTCACCTGGTTTAGCCGGCCAATTGAAGCCATTTCCCAGGGTGTGGCAGCTATCACATGCTGATAGCTTCTAGGAACCACAGGTGAGAGCTGAGTGCAGGGTGGGAACCAAAGGTGGACAAACTACCCCAGAAGGAGCACAACATGTCCCCCTCACCAGAGGTAATGTCCTCCCCTATACACCTTAGTTAATACACGATATAAGAGAATTCCATTCTGTTCCAGAAATCCCTGTCTTTGGTGTAGAATGTTGAGATATGCTTAATATTTTTTATGTGAGGCAAATAAGTGATCGTCAACCTTCTTCAGCCTGATGCCTTTCAGATGATTCGGACTGTGGCAGCTTTGCTAGAACGAGCTGATGGGAGCTAGTCCAAAACGGTTTAGAGCACATCAGGTTGAGAGTGTTGTATGAAAGAGGGAACATTGTGAGGATTTGAGGCTGCAATCCTAAAAACAGCATTATGTTGCTCTGTGCTCTCCCTCCCCGCACTCAGTCCTTTGACCCTGTTGTAAGGTTCAACCATTTAGCCTGGTCAGGTTTTGTACATGGAATGGGGGAGGTGTTGCCATGACTTCCATCTTAGGCAATCGTGTCTTGGGCTGACCCTGGTAGTAATAGTCATTGATAGACGTGTCCTCTGTAAATGAGAGCGGTTTTCCTCATATCCTCTTTGCAGCGAATTCTGTATATTAAATATGTGCTTTTTGACAAACTCTTCTCTTTTGTCTGTCTTCAGTCTAGTGTTATCTGATATTGGGTGACCTTGAGCTGCTGTGTTCTATCCGCTTTCTCCACCCTATGCATAACTTCATCTATTTTCACTAATTAGGTCTGCCAGGTCCCCAAGTCTGAGCATCTAAACTTGCATTAAACAAATTACTTTCTGATTATGCATATCATTATTTGTGCATTTTATACCAACTTTTTTTTTCTTCCCCCAGCAGAAGTACCACATAAAGTTGAGAAAGAGGCAATGGAATGATCTTCTTACCAGCCCATTCACACATGGGACCAGGAAACAGTAGATCTTTAATCTCAGCCCTGCCTGCATGTTGCAAGGGGGTATATCTTCCTGTCCTTGATTCTGCTGCTCTAGTAGCTTGTAAATAACATTCCGGTACCTTTTCTCCTCAGTTAATATGGGAAGTTGACATTTCAAATATTAGAGGGAACTGCTTGTGTTAATCTGAATCTCCCTTGTAACTGATTTTAGTAGTAGAGTTAGAATGACATGTGCACATAGTTTGCAAAAATGGGTTTTAGATGCAGTCCTAAAAATAAAAATGCTGTTTGACAGTAAGTCCTGTTGATGTCAACGAAGTTTTATTAATTTCTGAATATACAAAACATATGCTAAAGATCAGTAAATGTAAGATAATCCAAAGAATCAAAGCAGATCTTTCTGAGCCCAGTGCACAGTTCACCCAGGGCCGGTGCGTCCATTTAGGCAAACTAGGGAGTTGCCTAGAGCGCGTAAATGGAGGGGACGCAAAAACCCTGCGCCGTCGCCGCCCTCCCACGGCGCTCGCTCGCGCTCTTCCCGCCCATGGAGCACGAGCCAAAAGGAGAGCTCAGCGCCCTCCTGCCTTTGGAGGGGACGCCTCTGTGAGCTCCTCGGCGGCTGCAACGAGTGAGCGGTGGAGGCGGCAGCGCCCGTAGCTGAAGCCTTCAGCTATGGGCGCTGTTGCTGCCGCCGCTTGCTCACTACAGCCGCCGCTGAGGAGCTCACAGCATGCCCTCCATAGGCGGGAGGCGCGCAAGCCAAAAGGAGAGCTCAATGCCCTCCCGCCTGTGGAGGGGGCGCTGTGAGCTCCTCAGCGGCTGCAACGCTCAGCGGCAGCCGCCTAGGAGACGCCGCTACCGCTTGCGGCAGCAGCTCTCCCCTTCTGCCAACCCCAGAGTCCGCGGCGAGGGGCACCCTGGCGCTCTTTGCCCCTCGAGTTCAGCCCCACCCGTCCGAGGCGGCGCAGGCCAGCCCGCCCAGAAGGGGCCAGACCAGCTGGCCATTTGAATGCTTGGCGGGTGCCGCTGGATTACGGCCGCACCGAGGTGGTGGGCGCCCTCAGCAACGCCATCTTCCTGGCCACACTCTCCTTCACCATCCTCGTGGAGGCCATGCAGCGCCTGGCCAGCCCCCAGGCCATCCGCGACGCCAAGCTCATCATTATAGTTGGCGCGCTCGGCCTCGCCGTCAACCTGGTGGGGCTCCTTGTTCTTCCAGGACTGGGCCTCCTGCTGGCCCGCCTGCCTCCGATGCGGCCCGCCGGCAGCAGGCATGCCAGACCCCAGCCTCGACTGAGACCCCGAGCCCCCCGCCGCCACCTCCGAGGTTGCCCTGCCAGTGGCCCTCGACCTGGAGACTTGCAGCGTGGACTGAGCAGGTGCCTCTCGGTTTCCTCCTTCATTGATTCCTCTCCTCCTTTCCTCTCTTCACCACTTTCTTTCTCCTCCTTTGCCCTTTTCTAATGTTTTCTCTCTTTCTCACTTTGTTTTTATTTTCCGCATCTTCTCTTCTTTGGGGGCAGATTTTTTGCATCAGTTTTCTGTTCATCAATGTAACTTGTTTCCCACCCACCCCCTTTCCTTAACTTGTACATTTCCCCATATAAATATATTTATCCGGCCCTATATGCTTTCTTCCCTCTTGTTTTTCAGTGCCACCTCATCACACACCCCATTCTTATATTGGTACTTTTTTGTTTTATTTATAACATTACATTTATACCTCACCTTTTCTCTGGGGAGTGGAATGCACTTCTCCTCGTCTCACTGACTACACAGAGAGAGACATGAATTTTGACTCTGGGAAGATATCGGTATGTTTTTCACTTTAAAAAGTGGAACACACACACACACACACACACAATCTTCATAGCTCCATTCCCAGCTCAGCTGTTGACTTGTTGACTGCTACTTTAGTCACAGGTAGAACTTCCTTGAGGTATAAATTCTGCTTGACCCTTTTACAGGGAGGGCGTCCCAAAAAAATATTGTTAGGCAGCTGGGAGTGGGCAGCAGCAAGCATTATAAATATCAAGAACTAATTCCTCTTCCAACATTCAAAGGGGAAAATTAAATCACTTAAGAATGCCAAAGCCTTCAAAGAATTGGACTTGCTTGCATGACTGCAAGCAGTTTCCTTTGCAGTTAGCAAAACAGCACAGATAAATTAGCTGGATTGGTTTTCACTTGATTTAAAAATGGTATTTACCATTTTGCCACCAGTGGGGCAAAAAAGGATTCCAGCTAACCACAGTAAGATCATGAGGAACTGGTGTGCTTTTTTAAAATTGTTTACCTATTAAATCCATAATTAGAAAGCAGGTCAATAATGCCTAGTGATCATCATAGTACCTTTCTATTCTACACAGTGATTTCAATTCTCAGTGGGGATGGCAAGCAAAAGAACACTATGCATTATATTTCTCTAATGCAACTTAGCCTTATTAGTTTTGTTCTTCCCTTTTTTTCTTTTGAAAGCATGGTTGCTGCTAAGAGTGATTCTACCAAGAAACTGTGGTTGTTAGCAGAGCAAACCTAAATCAAGGAATTTATTTCATGGGCTTTGATGCATGTAAGGTGCCAGGCAAAACCATTACTCTTCTCCAAGGCCTTTGGTTAGTCAAACAATCTATGGCCTTTTAAGGAGGGTGGGGGAGAAGGAGAGAGATATATATATATGTTTTTATTATTACGGTATGCATTTTTGTGTTTTTGTGATCTTCAGAGGAAGGGTGGTATAGGAAGAAGAGGAGGAGGAGAGTTTGGATTTGATATCCCGCTTTATCACTACCCGAAGGAGTCTCAAAGTGCCGGGGGGGGGGCAGAAGGTGATCTCGCCTAGGGCGCAAAAAACCCTAGCACCGGCCCTGAGTTCACCTCCAGCCTCATCAACCTCAGCAGTTTTGAGTAGTACTCAACTCGACACCTGTAAAATGGAAATAATGGATACTGCACAGTTTTCTGTATACTACAACAACTGGGAATGTTACCACTTTTGAGATAAATGGGCACTGTAATTTTCAAGCCTGATGTATTTTTAAATAGTCTGAACACTTTGCATTCTCAGGATTGGGAGAAATAACAGAAATTTCAAAAACTAGAGCAAAAGGCAAATCTAAAATTCAAATACGTGTATAAATAAGAAACCAGAAATGATGCACGCATGCTACAGAATATTCGTGGAATCAGTCCTGGTCTGCAATCTGTTGGAAGGGATTGCGGAAATTCCAGCTTGCTGGTTCAGATGTCATAGCAAACTGGTTTGACAAACCAGAATTTTTTTTTTCTATTAAATTGGATGCATGAGGGTAGATATGTTTTCTGGTTCTACAATACAGACAATAATGACAAACTTTCAGTCATGTATTTCTCTTAGAAGGCATAAATCTAGGTCAAACTGCATATGAAGTGTATTCAAGTAGAAATTGATTATTTCTTCTGCAATCCTTGAGCATGACTGCATGCTGTGTTCTCAGTCACTTGTTCTCTAGTCTACCATTCTAACTTTTCATGAAGTTACATAAAGTAGGTTGATTGACTGATTTGAAATCTGAATTCTGTTGTGTGGGCTGTTGGGGGTTGGGTCCAATTTTTGCCCTTATCAGTATTGCCTTAATTAACTGGCTGTTCTCCAGCTCACCGCCTCCAACCCCACTGGTGTAGAGCTTTGAAAACATCTTATCGCACGTGGAAGATTGTAGAAGGGGTGATTTATTTTCAGGAGGGAACTGAAACCTCCACAAGTACTTCTCGCACAAATAGATATTTTAAGTTATGTATTTGAAAACAGACAGAAAACACATTACCGTACTTAACAATAAATTAATCTCGGTTCCGGTTTCCGCCGGCAGGAATGGCGGACCTGTTTTCCATCCCTCTGACCTTCGTAAGGAATTTGGCGGTTGCTAGGGGAGTAAATGGCAACCCCCTACCCTCTCCGGGGGTTACGGAGAGGGGCCGCTGGCCCGCGATGCCCCCAGACCCACTCCGACTGTTTATGGAGTGGGGGGAGCTTGGGCTGAAAAGCACTTACGAGGGCCAGGACTCCCGGACGCTAATCTGCATGGCGGGGATTTCCATGGTTAAAGAAGATAATTAGGCTTAAAACTATGGACATACTTCAGAAGGAGGGGAAGAAGCGCTGTTTACTGCTGAGAAATTTATGCTGCTGAGGGAGAGGAGTCAAAGGCTGTATATCATCTGGAAGAAGGATTGATGGGGACGGAGCGATAAGGGAATTGAGTTTTTTTTTATTTTTCTTCATATGAGTTACTTCGTACCTTCCCAGACGCGATGTCCTGGCTTGTTTGGAGTGAAAGAGAAGCAAAAGACTGTGTGAGTTGAACTTTATAAACTGTTGTTACTGAGCATATTTTTTAAAGATGTGGAGTTGCCGATGAGAAAAGCCCCCCCCCCCTAGTCGGACGGAAGGAGTCCTGGACGCGTTCGGAGGATTTATGAGCTGTGACGCACTTTGAATTGGAGCAGCGACCTGAAGCTAAGTTCAGCTATAGGGCAAGGAGATCCATTAATTTACCAAGAGTTTATGGTTTGATGTTTGGGTCTTCTGCCTGGAAAAGCTGTAAATTTTATAAAGATCGTTAATCTTCATGGCTATGAGAGAAAACGAAAGTGATTTGAGCTTTTTAAGATGGCGCTGCTTCGACGCAACAGGGAGCTCCAGACTAAGAAGATTTATGGGGAGGCTGGACTGATTAACCCACACAGGAGAAAGAACATTTGTGAAACCTTGTTTGATATTTATCTCAGCAGCTGGGAAACAATCGGTTGAAAGTGGAAAACATCTATGTGACTGTAAGGGGAAGATCTGGATTATTATGAACTTGGAGGACGATTTGAACTTTAGAAAAAAGACGGCAGTGGACGGTTGCGAGGAATCCCCAATTTCTTGAAGCATGGGAACCCAAATAAAAAATTCTCTAGACGATTTGGCATATGTGATATAATTGGTTTTAATTGGAAAATTAATAAAAATATATTTTAAAAAACAATAAATTAATCTCCACTTGTGGGAGACTGCCCAAGAATCATATGTAAGCTGCATTGAGTTCTGTAGAAGAAAGGCCAGATATAAAATAACCTACCTACATAATTATGATGCTTCATATATAGTCATTGGTAGTCATCAAAAATATTCATAGAATCACAAGAGTTGGGGAGGCCCTCATTGGCAATCTAACTTAACCCTCTGCTGGATGCAAGAAATTAAGAGTTGAGTATACTCAAGAGATGGCTGTGCAGCCAATGATTCAAGATCTCCAGTGAAGGAGAGAGAGCCCACCCCCAAGTAATTCAGTCATGTGGTATGAAATATTTCTGTAAAGATTGGAGAATTTAGTACTTGTCCAGAATACCATAACTGTATTTCTGGAATACTTGTCCAGAATACCATAACTGTATTTCTGGAAGATGTTTTGGGAATTTGATCTGATTCTAATATAGCTGCATTCTATTGTAACCTTATGATTTCACAGACACTTCCTTCTTTCTACTGCCCAACTGCTCTTTCTCTCACCCTTTTCTATTCAAGGTTATCTGTGGCCTGTACTGTAAATAATACGCAGGATAAGTAGATCACTTTTGTTACATCATATTTCATATGGCTTGCTATTGCTATCTCAATCTCTTCCTTTATGGTACTAAAGTCTAGGCAGCCACATTAGATTTGGCAGCTGCCTGTGATGTGCAAAACTAGTGGCTTGCAGTTTTATGTCTAAGGTGTCAGGATTCTACTCTGCTCTAAAATCACATGAATTAATTAGTTGAAGGGTAAGCCTTCTGAGCATGTACAACTTTGAAATCTCACACAACTTGCTTTAGTTTTCGGATGACAAATGGATTGTTATATGTCACATTCATTAAATATGTGCTCTATGTTCCTCATAATGTTTTCAATAGTACTGCCGAAAGGAAAGCTTAAGATGCAGATTCTAGCAGCTGCCTTAAGAGAGCGGCTGAAAAATGAGCAAAAATAATGCCAGGGCCGTCTTTTGGAGAGATGAGACACACAATCATACGCCTTTTTTTCTTCTTTTTTTGACAGGCAAGTGCTGAAGAGTTGAGTAATAAGCCTCTTCCTTGCAGGCAAATAGATAGTAGCAAGCAATGATATGTTTGACTTATTGGCACCAACTAAGTCTCCCAAGGCTAGATTCTACAAAACCTCGTGAAGTAAGACAGGAAAAGAACAAAGCTTAAGGCTGCAGTCCTGAATACACTTACAAGGGAGCAAGCTTCATTGAGCACAGAGGAAACTCTTATTGAGTAAACTGCACTGTTTGAGTTTTTTTTTAAAATCTCTACAAATCAATTTGCATGTTCTGTTGGATTACTTGTTAAAGTGTTTTGCCGAGGGTTCCTAGTTTGCTTTCTAGCAAATAGGTTTCCCAAGATTCAGCTTGGGGGGGGAAATATAGCCTGCAAACAGCAGGGAACAGGCAAGCCTCAACATTTAAATAAAATACCTGCAAATATATTTCTGAGGCTTATGTAAAAAGGAACAGCAATTTGATTGGGGAGGGAGAGCTTGACTAGGAAAGCCTGAATATGAATGAGTGTTTTACTAGTTTTACCAACTCGGCATGATGAAAGTGGCTTATTTGTGGAAGAACTGGGGTTTTCTGATTCCTGCCTTCAGTTTTGCAATAATACATCTAACACAGTAAAGAAGTCTCTTCCCACCATGCAGTATAAGCCATTTTGAGGCGGAGAAAGATCTTAAAAACAGCTAAAGCATGAAATGCACCAAATAGTCAGTTCCAGGTAATAATAATAATAATAATAATAATAATAATAATAATAATAATTTATTATTTATTATTATTATTTATTATTTATACCCCGCCCATCTGGCTGGGTTTTCCCAGCCACTCTGGGTGGCTTCCAACAAAATATTAAATATTAAAAATATTAAATATTAATACAAAATATTAAATCTCATAAAATTACTTCATAAAATTTATACACCACTTGATTATTTAAAAAAACCAAGAAAAATTCTCAACCATGCTATGAACACTAAACCAGTTTAAAATTACCTCAACTTTCTAAGCATCTGGGTAGGCTTGTCTAAGCAAGAATGTTTTTAGCACTGAAAAGTGCTTTAAAGGCACTGAAAAGAGTACGGTGAAGGTGCCTGCTAGATCTCAACAGGCAGCGAGTTCCAAAGTGTATGCGCTGTTCTTAGATGCTGTTATATTCTGACAAAGCCTCACTCCTGTCCGCAATCGTACTTCCGAATCAAGCACAAGGGAAGCCCCACATAGAGCACATTGCAGCAACCAACACATGATACTCTGGTTTCACCTCAGATCGTATAAATCTTTCACACATGAACTACTGTGGCGAGGCTTTCCCGGTTAAAGAATGACCATATCTGTCAAACCAGTTGCAGTTGGTAAAAGGCACTTCTAGCTACTGAGCCTCCAGTGACAGCCTCCTTGACTTATGTGAGTGACCCAGTATAACTAGTAATATAGCTACACTGGCACAATGATCTTTATACCCATTTAATTGCTGGCAATGCAGATATTACAATCAGTATCAGAGGCAACTTGGTCAAAATCTGTTTTCCTAATCTCGCATGGTAGTTACTTCTGCCCAGTAAAATAGCTTGCTGGCCAGTGCCTCCCATATTCAGAGCTTTTATTTCAGAATGAATGCTTTGATGTGCATGTCTAAAGATGTTTCTTTTACATCTTTACGTGTTAGATTATTCAAAATGGCTCTGCATATTTTAATTACTTCCTGTATGCTCTACCATGTTGCTGTCTGTATATCAAACAGCAACAGCTCTTGTGAAGAAACTAATACTCATCCATTAAGATTCATGATGATTCTATTTCCCCCCCCCCTGTATTGCTACTTCAGAAGTGTAACAGAGAGGCTTCTGTGAAGCACTTCCCTCAGTTGAGATAAGAATGAAATACATTACATGAAGTGATTTTCTTTTACAATTTTGTAAGAACTCAGTTCTCACTTGGACAGTCAAGGGAATCATCATAAGCCTGGGAATCAAACCAGTCAAATAAACAAGTGATTTATGATTCATTGTTCTTCCTGATGAGTGTGCTAATGTTAATGTAAAATTATTCCAGCCCAAGGTATTAAATACTGTACTGTAGCTCAGTATCATATCAAATAAAAGTGAAATTGTACTCTTATAAATTAAAAATCTTAACAAGAACATCAAAGGTATAAAAGCTTTCCCTATGATCACAAGGGAATGTGTAGATTGTTTTTGTGTTTCTAATTCATAGGATCCATTCAGCTGTGCCTATGATTTCCACACAAGTCTTTACTGGGAGATTTGGCTGGCCCGTGTGGAGGATGGTAAAATATACTGACTTGTCTACATTGCTGCTTGCACCAATTTTAATTTTGTCGTTTTGCATTCATATTTTAAGTCTGTGATAATTCAACTTTGCCATTCCTTTATTTAAAAATTTACACCCTGCTTTTAAAAAAATAAACTCCAAAACAACTTCAGAAAAAAACGGTAAAATGCATAAAATAGCAGGGTGGCCCAAGGAATATGGATTATGCAGAACTCATTCTCCCCAGCAAAGAAGTAAAATGTTGGAGCAGATCAGGGAATGCTTTGGGTCGGCTGGATCCCAAGCCCTCCTGTTCTCTTGGCATGCCTCCAGTGTTGAAGAAGAGCCCTGGAGCTGACATCCGGATTTTCCTTCTTCCCATTGGAACAAGGGGGAATTATTATTATCATTAATATTTTAAGAAAAGGAAATGCAGCCCCCCTTCCCCCAGATTGACAATTCACCTGACGTGGCCTCTCATGACATGATAGGATTGCTCTGTACATTAAATGCTATGAAGGTTTTATGCTATAAGTGAAATTCCCACTATTGCAGTTGTGTGTGCTGAGTAGATTCTCTTATATATCTGTTGATTCTGGTCATATTGTTCTGCATTCTTGCCATACTTCGTTGTCTCTTATTTTTATGTTTTTGATGAGTTGAGAGCTATATCATAACCTCTGGAGTTGTCATGAAGTTCAGCAGCTAACCATGTAAGGAGCAGTAACATGTTCTTAGCTTTAAGACAAGTTGTGGAAAGTATTGTTATTAATTAATTGATTGATTGATTGATTGATTGCTTAGTTAGTATACTGCAGGCATAGGCAAACTTGGCCCTCCAGATGTTATGGGACTACAACTCCTGTGATCCCTGACTACTGGTCCTGTTAGCTAGGGATGATGGGAGTTGTAGTCCCAAAACATCTGGAGGGCCGAGTTTGCCTGTGCCTGGTATACTGCCTTCCATCTGTAGATCTCAGGGCAGTTCACAACATAAAAATACAAGATAAAAAAGCACAAAATACACAATAAAAACAAAAATAAACCATTAACTTCCTCCAAATTCCTTTTGTTGAATAGATAAATATTCCCAGATACAAGCTAGATACCTTTGTTTGTGTTACCACACTGCTTGTAATGCAGTTAATGAAATCTGAAAGTACAAATTGGCCCACATAGTATCAGTATCTTTATTATCCATCACTGATTGAAATGCAGGTTGCAATATGCTGTGTGAATGAAAAAAAGGCAATTGCTATCTTTTCAGTTTAGGGTGGTAAAAAAATCAAGAATGTCCACGAGCCAACATTCTAGTCCGTATTTTACTGCAGTGTGAAAGGTTTGGTTTGGGAAGAGGTAACTTGATCAGTGTGCAATTGTATGTGAGCTTGCGTAACATAGCATGTTGGAATATGGCATCTTTCTTGCATGTTCTTCGATGATAGGCTGTGTTCAGTCTCTTGTATCCAAGGCAATATGCCTCTCAACACCAGTTGCTGAGAATCACAAGTAGGGAGAGTGCTATTGCTATCGGGTGTTGCTTGCCGGCTTACCATAAGCATATGCTTGACCACTATGAAAACAAGATGCTAGATTAGACTGGCCCTTTGTCTGATCCAGCAAAGCTTTATTCAGTTCTTTTAATCTAAAGTAACTAACATGTTGATCCACACAATTCCTACCATAGAGGTTGTCCAGCCAAACAGGTGTCAAAGGGCATCAAAAGATTGGATGTGACATTTATTCTGTGATTGAAGGGATATGGCTAAGAACAGCAAGGTGGAGGGAAAAGGGAAGGATGGTGGAGTTTTCTGTTAAGTTTTTTTACTGTGTTCTGAACTTTTGAAATAAGTCATTTTTAATTATGAAGGTGCTAAAAGCAAACAACAATGACTCTTGGGGGCTCACCATTTTGGGGTTTTGGACAGAGTGTGCTGTGAATCCTCTCGATATGGCAGGCATCAGGAAGTATTTCCTTTATCTAGTGCACAATAGCCTCATGTAGGTTGGTCTCTCCGAAGCCACTCAAAGGTGCAGATTCTGTTAATCTTAGTTCTGTTCTTCATGCTCACTTCCATTGTGTGGTGGAAATGTCTCATACTGAGTGAGTTTTAAAATACCTTCTCTCAATGGTTTTAGTGCTTTACCTCAGTCCTCAGACAGTTCTTTTTTAATTAGAGCAACTAAAGCTGCTGTGTCGAATGAAGTTTCTGGTTTCTCTGAGTTGTTTTTCACTGCATTGAGCCCTGGCAGCCATTTTGGAAATGGAAGTGAAAATCAGTCTTCCAGAGTGCTGCTTTGTGAGTCTCTGATTCTGCAGCTCATAGCCTGCTTGGAATTGTTAAAAGTTTGAACAAGACTTCATTTTGGAGCAAGCTTAGCTATTTTTGATTTTGGGAAGGAAGGAGCAGCAAATAAAAACACCATATTGCCTCGGTGATGTAGCAACCCCCTTGACTGTTTGAATTTTAGTTGCTGAGATTGCATTGGCAGTGTAGATCATTTTAATCGGGTGGGTAAGAACCTCTTCACCAATTGCAGTTTTCTATTTTCAAGTGACAAGGCCGAAATGATTAGTAAACAGTAGCGATATCTTCATTCTTAGTAATGCGTTAACCTCCCTTGAAAACCTCCCTTGGAGTTTCTCCTTCTCAGCTGTTCATCAGACACTGCCTTGCGTGTTATTTTTCATTTTCAGTAGTAGTTCTGGCTTGTGAGAAAGTATGATAACTCAGCATCATGTGTTGCTGCCCCCCAATGTTCAAAAACATTAGCTAGACATTCAAGTTTGAGACACGTTGGTTTTCATAACTTCCAGTTTAAGAATTTTTGTCTTTGATTCAGAACCAAAAATCTTTTTTTAAGGCATCTGTTTATGTATGTATTTTTTCTTTCTTTTTCTTTTAAGGAAATAGAGCTTTTCAGGGCTCCAGATCATATTTGGCTTCATAAGCCTTACATTTTTCATCTGCTGCTGGTGCTATATGACGTCCTACTGATGCCTCTCTTGTTCACAGACATGTTGTTATATTTGTGTGTGTTGATGATGTGTGTGGACTTTACTTATCACAAAAGTTGCAAATCATAATCTTCAAACAGTTTATTTATGGAATTTATGGAACTTTTGTAGTGTGCCCTTTTTGATGTGTAATATTTAATTATGTTGTTTTTAATGTATTTTTAGTACAGTGGTTTCATATTTTATAATGGACAAAGGTAGGGTTAGATCAGGGGTCAGCAACCTTTTTCAGTCCACCGTCCCTCAGACCATATGGTGGGCCGGACTATATTTTGAAGGAAAAAAAGAACGAATTCCTATGCCCCACAAATAACCCAGAGATGCATTTTAAATAAAAGCACACATTCTGCTCATGTAAAAACACACTTGATTCCCGGACCACCTGCGGGCTGGACTGAGAAGGCAATTGGGCCGCATCCAGCCCCCCCCCCGGGCCTTAGGTTGCCTACCCCTGGGTTAGATGGAAGGCCACATGGTGAGCAAAGAGCGAGGAGGAGGATTAGTTCCATACCTTAACAGTGGGGAAAGTCTCATAGCTTTAGGATAAATTGTTACTGTCTCTAAAGGGAGATACAGCTCTGCCAATACTGACAAATGTCCATATATAAATCAGAACACAGCCTTTTTTTTTCAAGTACTAGCCAGCAAGACTTAAATGTAACAGTATTAGCAGCTGCACAGGTGGGTTTCAAATATTGACATTTGTTTTTAACCTTACATTTACAGATAATTTTTTTAAAATGTATCGAGTTGCTTGAAGAATACATTGATTTGAACAAATTCCACAGAGATTAGAGTTACAGAATTGTTAGTTAAAGGGGTATGGAAAGCTGAAGTTGGGCCAGCAACTCTTCCAGTTTCTTTGTTTTATAATTTTATCTCTCCCTCTTATGTAGGATAACAAGGAAGCCAGCAATCCTTTGCCAAACAATGGAGACCATGTCCTGGTTCCTGGAAATGACAAATTCAAGCCTGTGTTACCCTGGCCTCACGTCGAAGGTGTGGAAGTAGACTTGGAATCAATTCGGCGAAGGAATAAGGCCAAAAATGAAGGGAATCCTCTTGGTGGCAATAATGACCAGCAGAACATCATGCAGCGACAGTATCTCACATTTAAGCCACAGACACTGATCTACCGTGATCCTGTATTACGACCTGGAATTCTTGGTAATTTTGAACCCAAAGAACCTGAGCCTCATGGAGTTGTCGGTGGTCCTGGTGAGGAAGCCAAGCCATATGTTTTAGGACCAGAGTATAAAGAATCTGTTCAAAGCAGCATTAAGGAGTTTGGGTTTAACATGGTAGCAAGTGATATGATCTCACTAGATCGAAGCATTAATGACTTGCGTCAAAAAGAGTAAGTACCTGATCTGCCTCTTCTTTCCCCCTCTTTTAATTGTGTTTTTGTTATGCGATCTGTACACTATGACAATCATTTTATATGAATATATATTAGCGATAGTAAAGGAAAACAATTCAGCACTTCTTTTAAAAATGAGCTTTCCTTTTTCTTTTTAGCTGACATGTAATCATCTGCGTGACACTCCTACTGAAATTAGCAGAACTTTAAAAAAGCATAACTAGCTTGGTCATACCTAAGTGTTGTAAACTCAGTTCCCTGAAGTGTTCTAGCAGGCATTCAGATAATAAGTAATAAATTACAGTTGCTTAAACCTTGATCACATTTGATAAGAAAACATTTTTCTGTGGTGGGTAGATGGGATTTAGCCTGATATTCAAAAGGCTTATGCAATTTTCCAACCCCCTTTGATCTGCTGGGTCTTTGATATATGACCCTTAACTCTCCAATAAGGCATGATGCCAGGTTCAGATGACCATATTGCCTTCGTCTGAACCAATGTGTTAGCTGTTGCAACTCAGCTGTTTGTCTAAGGCAGGCTTTCCACTATGTGATCTGTGAACAGAACTCACCAGCTTGTACTTCTGCTTGTTTTTGTTCTTTGCATTTACTGTCTGTTACAGAATGTGTTCTTTCTGAGTGAATTCAGGGGAGAACAGTACAATGGCTCCTTTTAACAGTTATGAAAAACATTCTTCCCTTCATGTTTCTGTGGTAACTACTAAAACGTAATTGTGTTGTGCAAAGATTTTGTACAGAGTTCTCATTTTGTGTTTTCTGTGTGCGAGTGTTTGATGTAAATCATCAGGTTTCCCCCACTTTCTCTTACCATCAATAACTTAAGAGCCTTCGAATTGGAGTTCTTTGCTTCTCTGCCCTTAAAATGCATAAATCCAAAGAGACACAGGGGTTTGTTGACAAGGAGAGAAAACCCTATCCTCAGGAGATGTGATTTCCATATCACTTTTTCTGTGCATAATTGTCTGTGAGAATTCTGTGCCCTCTATATCTTACTTCTGTCATTACTTTAGAACTTTTTGGAAGTAATAAGATTGAAGGATCAGTACATTTTCACCATCAGTTTCTTTGACTACATAAAAGGTGCTTATGATGTTGGCATTAATGTGATTAGATTGTGGTAGCAATAAGGTGGGGTTTTTTTCTGTAGATGGCTTGATCTTGGCTTTACATCTAGATGGGTTGATTAAAGCAACCTTTGTTGCCTCTGCCGAAATATCTTACAATACCTTTGTACTCTATTCTCAGTCAATTTTATTTGCAGGCACAATCCTTTTCAGCAGTGTGTTTTGTATATCTGTGAAGCACAGGTGATGAATATCATTTATTCCATATCAGAACTGTCCCACTGCTTCTAATTCTAACAATGCTGCAGACCCTGAAGCACATTTGATGATTAAATAAGCAAGCAAGACCATGGCAGCTGTTCCTGAAATATTTGGCTGATTTCCCAAGGATATGGGCTTTCCCCCCTTTGAAATAACATAGCAAACATTTTATGGAGCTCAGGTAACATGAGAAACATGGTATGCTGAGGAAAATGGTACTTTAATGCGAGAAGAAGTTGAGAACCCTTCCATTTCTTGCAAAGTCCATTTTGAGAAAACTGTTAGAAACAGCTGACTTGACCCAGCCAGCCCATGGTTCCATCTAGCCTAGTGTAGCTCTCTATAATTAGGAACAGCTCTCAGGTAGAGAGAGACCTGTTGTAGCTCTGCTACCTAAGGTACAGTACTTCTAACCTTGAGATGCCGGGATTGAAGCTGGCACCTTCATGTGTTCAGACACATAGCATTGACACTGCCCCATCAAAATATTAAAACAATAGTAAATGCTGTACAATATAGAGGAGCATGCTCAGATATGTGTGACTTGATCTACTTCAGGATTATGTGCAAATGTGGTGTTCTCCTCACAAGATGAATGCCCTGCAAGACGAATTTTTTGCAGGACGAATGCGTCTTGCAATCTGATGGTGACTTGCAAGACGAATTCGTTTTGCGAAAAATTCATCTTGCTAATCGCGGTTTCCCATAGGAATGCATTGAAATTTAATTAATGCGTTCCTATGGGCAAAAAAAGAAATTTCGATGCATTCCTAAGGGAAACCGCGATTCGCAAGACGAATTTTTCGCAAAACGAATTGACTCGCAGAACAAATTAAATCCGTCTTGCGAGGCACCACTGTACTTTGCAAATAAAGTTCCTGTTTTGATCCCAGTTATCTCTATCTAGGACTGGAAAAGACTCTCTATCTAGGACTGGAAAAGACCAGGCATGGGGGAACCTCAGGCTCAGGAATCAAATGCAGCCCTCCAGATCTTTCTTTCTCGCCCTCAGGACTCTCCCCAGGCCACGTGCCCCCCTCTTCAGTCCTAATCTACACCCTTCTTAAGTACTCTTACATCATTGGAATGTGTCCTTGTACTGTGATGTCTCTTGGTTGCCTTTAGGGAAGATGAAGAGATATGTGCTTTGGGTACGTAGAAACCTCTGAATTTTGTGTGGCTGGATATTGCCTACAGAAGTAGTCACATCCATTGTCCCACTTTTGCCTCTGACTGTCGTCGTCCCCTCCGCCCCCATCATATGGTGCCCAGTAGTTGCTTATGAGGGAAAGCGGTTGTCAGGCTGAAAAATGTTTCCCATTTCTAATGCTAGGTAGTCAAATTGTCTGAATCCACACAAGACAGGTTCCTATACAGTACTTACAAACTTAATTTTGACATATCAAAAATGTTTCGTTGGGTACATTGTTTTGTGTTGGCGAAGGGTTCCAGGCTCTGGGTCTTATTCAACTAAGCTTTAGGACCATTTAAATGATGATAAAGTTAATTTCAATGCCTCTACTCTGAATAAAACTAGTTGAATACCACCCAATGGTAGCTGCAGTTTTAAAGGGTTGCTAGGCTAGGATCAGCTATGATTCGTGCCATTATATGTGTGGTGAGAGACTGTGATTGAAGCTTTCTTTACTATGGTATCTTAACGTGACCTATATAACAAAATGAAAGAGGTATCTGGTGTGCAGATGTTCTCATCTTCTCAGAGTTGCAAAACAGCAACAACAACAACACAGATGCTGTATGGAGACAGGAATATCTGATAATGTCTTTGCTCTGGCAGCTATAAAGATAAGAGCTAAAGTGCTGCTAAATCGGCAGCTTTGCAATATCAAGTAGAAGAACAAAAAAATCAAGTAGAAGCACTAGGTGGCAGGATGCATTTAGCTTTAAAGCAAAACCCAGTTTTAAAATGTATCTTATATATATGAAGGCTTCCTTGTGTGCAATTAGAATCATTGTCCTCTTCATACAACTTAATTATTAGCATTGTACAATATACATTGGAAGTGCTTTGAGAATTTTCACTACTGACCAATAACATTTAATATCTTTTCTGAAGCTTGAACCCAATCCGAAACACAAAATGAGGTCCATCTTCAGAAAAGCTTATCTGAGTCCTTTAGTACCTGGCAGTAAATAATAGTGAATAGCATCAGCATCTTAAAATTGTGCTGTAACACAAGGGCTCACAAGGGTGGAGATTTTCTGCACTTGGTAGCTCAATATTGTTCCCAGTATCAGACAAGGTGCTCTATAAAGTGCACTACCTTTGTTCCCACTGCCCAGTGTGGAATTTTTAAAGAGCAAGAAAAAGAGTGGCAACCCTGGAAAACATAATTTATCATCATTTTTAATACTGAAATTGTTCAGTCTGAAACGTAATTGAGCTTCCAGCATCTTATTTTGCAGTCTTAAACATATTTAGAATAAGGTATATTGAATGATGGCTAACCTTATTTCTATATCCTTAGTGGAAAAGTTGCTGGTGTAACTTTATAGGACAGTGCTTAGTTGATAGTTGATGTTTAATATTTGCTTGCTGGTGTTAGTTAGCGAACCACTGGATGTCACTATTGTTCTTTGCAATAGCACTTGGTGTTTTATCTGGTAGTTATCTGTCTGCTTGGGAACCTATTTTGGAACAACAGTAGGTCATAGCAATTACTGTTGGATAACTACTGTTAAAGGTATATTTATACTCCTTGTTGAAGGAGAATCAGACTTGAATATCATGTCTCATAGAAGACTTGTATTATTATTATTTAGTAAAGGTAAAGGGACCCCTGACCATTAGGTCCAGTCGTGACCGACTCTGGGGTTGCGCGCTCATCTCGCATTATTGGCCGAGGGAGCCGGCGTACAGCTTCCAGGTCATGTGGCCAGCATGACAAAGCCGCTTCTGGCAAACCAGAGCAGCACACGGAAACGCCGTTTACCTTCCCGCTGTAGCGGTTCCCATTTATCTACTTGCATTTTGACGTGCTTTCGAACTGCTAGGTTGGCAGGAGCTGGGACCGAGCAACGGGAGCTCACCCTGTCACAGGGATTCGAACCGCTGACCTTCTGATCAGCAAGCCCTAGGCTCAGTGGTTTAACCCACAGAGCCACCTGGGTCCCATTATTATTATTTAAGATGAACTAATAGAGCATTGAAATTATGGGTTTTCTGAAAATTCTGAAAAGCTTGAGCTTTATTTGAGTTTGAAGTGCAAGCTCTTAAGGGGGTTGTTGAGCTTTGTTAAAACAGATAATAGATGGCACCCTTAATAAAAGTGGGTTGTGGTGGTGATTTTTTTTTTAAAAAAAATGCACATTGAATTGAATCTTGAGTCTGCTGATTAGGATTAAAGGGTGTTGTAGTGCAAAATATCTAGAGTACACTAGGTCACTAGATTAATTTATTTTCCAAGCATCCAGTACCAATATCTTGCTACTGTTGAAGCACTGGCTTCCTTTGGGGGAGACTGCCACAATCCAAGGCTCTAACTTAACTCTCTGAAGCTCTGTATGGCTGGAATTGGAATATCTGATGGGTCAATCATCTTCCATATAAACTAGTCAATTGATTAAGATCTGCATCAGACTCCATGCGGAACTGTTGTAGGTAGTGAATAGAGACATGTCCATTTATTGGTCCCACTTGAGTTATGGAATACTCTGCACTCTCCAGTGCTGACGCTGTTCAGAACCAAATGAAGACATTTTACTCTCCCAGGCTTTTTAGTGGGCAATTTTATTTCTGTATCCTGTTTTTATTACTTCCTTTATATTTTTATTGATGCTAGTTGTTCCTGTTTAATTGCTATACTGATTTTGATTTTTCAATGTGTAAAATGTATGTTACTAATTTTTCTTTACCATGCGAAAGCTTTGGCTTTAAAGGCCCAAAAATCTTAGAATCTGATACTAGAGGTTATTGCGGAATGTGCTCTCACTCTCTGACCTGACCACATGCCTCTTGTATGTTGATATACTTCCCGCATTATGTGTAAGCAAGGGGAATTCAACCTTTCCTCCCTGAAAAGAAAAAGGGCTGGTCTAACTGTGTGTTTCAGCTGATTTTTTTCTTTGCTAATGAAACACTTGTTTGTGCCTTAATGCACTTCTCTTCCTTATTTATCCTTGCCCCAAAAGGGATGCATTAGATTTATGGAGATTCATCAGATAAATGCACAGTTGTTACTAATTTATTGCATGAGATTCAGACTCCTTTTTGGGTAATACTTTTATTGTAGGTACCTCAGGGGAGAAAGCCATGTATATATCTTTAGCATCCCAGAGGGTTTACAACAACCTTGTTTGTATTTCAAGTGTGTGTACCACACCTAAACACACAAACCAACCACACATGGGTTCTGCTGTAATGTTTTTGTGTGTGCACAGCTTGCAAGTGATGGGATCTTGAAGCTTAAAGCTTGAATCATTGAGTTAGGAGGGACCACAAGGATCATCTACTTTAACCCCCTGCAATCCCAATAATGTGGGGCTCAACCCCATAACCCTAGTTTGAGTATCATGGTCTACCGACTGAGCTGTCTCTTAGGACAAGTGTACTGAATGATAATGTACTGAAAAGCAATAAAACGGGAAATTTAGCCATAATTTTGGTATGGCACCAAAACTTTTCTTAGTGGGTGGGGTACAGAAAGCTAAGACTAGTTGATGCGACAGAAGCACCTGGTACTGCAAGTTGGCAGAAAATCGTATCTGCCATGGGCTGAAAGAGTCATGCAAATTGGCCCCAATTCTACAGGCAAACGCAGAAAGCAGTTAGGAGCAGAATGGGTATCATAATGTAATTGCAGGTTATTGAGAGAGTGTTGCAACAGAGGGGAAGCTTACGACAATTCAGAAGAGTGAACACTCTGACAAATTAAAATTTTCTTACTCTGTTGTGATTATAACAACCACGTGATAACCTTTCCTTCTGAAAAACTACATGAAGGAGAAGGCTGCAGAGATTTCTAGCTATATGATGTGAAAACATTGCGATTTGTTTTTCCCCCTAGAAGGTACAATGTAACATCAAAATGTTTAAATTACAGTACATACAACTTTCATGTTTGTCCTTGGTTTTGTTTTTTCATGGAACAAAAGAATGTCTTAAACATGGTTTTCATTCTGAAAACTGCTTCAAGATCCTTTAAAAAGTAAGAAGCAGCAATAATTAATTTCCAGTCATTACTGCAAGCTTAGCTTCTTAACTGGCTTCATAATCACACTCTATCCCGAGTACTGTGTATATTTTAAGTCCTCTTTTGGGGTGGGGGACACTTTAATTAACTAGGTGGTACAAAAGAGGTATTATAAAAGAATTTTCTCCAAATGGTCTTTTTTATTACAGCCATAACTAGTGCTCTAGTTAATTCTGTTTTTTCACTGATAGTGCTTCTGATAACAACCATGTTCTGATTGTAGATATTTCAAAAATGTTAAAATATAACACAATTATCTATTGCAGGTGCAAGTACTGGCATTATGATGAAAACCTGCTCACCTCCAGCGTTATCATTGTCTTCCATAATGAAGGGTGGTCCACACTCATGAGGACAGTTCACAGTGTGATTAAAAGAACTCCAAGGAAATACCTGGCTGAAATTGTATTAATTGATGACTTTAGCAATAAAGGTAAATGCATTTAATATCAATATTAAACCCAGTAAGAGCTGAATCTGTCATTATACAGGGAAGTTGAACCAACATAAAGAGATACTGTGCTGATAATTCAGTGGTTTCTGCTCTTAATAAGAAACCAGCCTGCAAATTTAAGAATATTGATCTGTGGATAGAGTCGGTAGCATGGTTTTCATTATAGATCAGTTTTTTTAAAAAAGTTTTAGTGCATTAATGTAGCTTGTTCTAGCCTATTGAATGAAGAAGCGTAAGTGCTATCACATTCAGCAAATATCTGTCTTTCTGTTTCTTTAAATGGAGACTTTGCAGGAAAATTCAGTCCCTCTCTAAGAGTAATCATGACTCAAATTTTCATTCAAGGCTACATCAGTTCAGAGATAAAGCAAGGGTTCCCTTGAACTTTCTATATTTGCCCAATTTTGAACAGGAATCAACACTCCTTTCCAACAGATGGATTTTTTTGTCTGAAGGGTTTGTCAAAATGGATAGTGTAGGAAGCTTCACCTATGCCTCTGTAGGTACTTCATCTGTCAGCCTTGGATTTTCATCGCATTAAATGCTTATTACAGTAGCAGAGACTTTTAGATATAGTGTGAAATCTGTCCCCCTGCACACGCAAATTGTTCCACACAGTTATGGGAAGTTCAAGACGATGAAGTGCTTAAGCTGAAATATGGGTAGGGGGTTGGATTTCTAACAGATAAAGTTAATGTAGATACAAATGAAGGAGCAGATAATCAGGGTAATATGTAATGCATATGTGAACCAATATTCCTTCTATACTGTGCTATCTTCTCCTTTATTTCTGATGTATAGAGAGAGAATTCTACTGTCCCTTATTTTCCTTTCCAGCACCTATGGCAGAATGTAATAGAGTTGCAGATGAGCATCTTAAACGTGTGTGTGTGTGTGTGTGTGTGTGTGTGTGTGTGTGTGTTTTGCATAGTCCTAAAATAACATAATGCTGAGAAAATGCTATAATCCACAGCAGTGTTTTCCTGCCACAATTGACTGTGGTAGCCTTAAATGTTAATAAAAGTCATGAGTGTTTTCTTGAAGGTATTTCATAATCTTTTTTTTTGCATCCACATCTGTCTTCAAATTCAGACATAACTAATATTTATTGTGGAGAGTGAATGCTACATCTCCAGCATCACCACCTGGATTTTGTTGCCTATAAATGTTGACATTTTATTATGTGAGTTTAAAGACTTGATTATATTCATTTTTGGCATGTCAGAGAAGAGCTGTGAATGTGTCACTCTCCCACAGTTAGTAAAGACCTAGTGTAAAGCAATAAGGAATACACAGGGGAAAATGGAACACTTACGACACCAGGACAACTTCCATTGTTACATTTCCTTACTCATGTTATAAAACTATGGGGGGAAGTGAGTAGAAAAATTACTGGAGGTTTGTGCCTTTCTGTTGTCGAAAGAGTCTATAGTATGAGTTCTGAACTTTTCCAGAGTTCAGACATCACTTTCTTAGGTCTGACCTTTCCAACATTAGAAGGGCACACATCTTTTCTACTCCCCTGCATGTATTTTAAAAATCCAAGTATTGTTGGTAGTAGTTTTTAAATGAGGTTACAGTTGTTATCAACAAATATGCCAGGCAGTGATTTATGTAACATCCTTAACTTCTGAGTATTTAGATATTAAGTCAATTATATTTAGTTTGTTTTTAATATAGATTTAGTTTGTGTTGTAAGCTCTAAGCTAAATATTTTATAACAAATATGGAAACTTCTTTTTTATTATTTGATAGCACACTTAAAAGAAAGACTAGAGGATTATATTAAGCAGTGGAATGGCCTTGTAAAGATTTTTCGAAATGAAAGGAGAGAAGGTTTAATTCAAGCTAGAAGCATTGGAGCCCAGAAGGCTAAACTTGGACAGGTAGAAAACCATTTGCTAAATAAAACCCTTCTTTCCCTACAGTCTGAATTTTGCTTTTAACAGATCTTAAACCACTTGATTATTTCAAGTATAGTTCTTAATTGCAAAATGGCATATGTAGTCTTTTAAAAGATAGCTATAAACTGATGTCAACGTACAATGCAAAAAGCTCAATTAAATCAATGTGTGTTTTGTGTAAGGAAATCTCAAATGAGTTGAAATCTCCTTTCCTCTTTGTTTTGAAGGTTTTAATTTACCTTGATGCCCACTGTGAGGTGGCAGTAAACTGGTATGCAGCACTAATTGCTCCTATAGCTAAAGACAGGTAATAATAATCTGCTTATTTCTATACCTGAAAAAGCCTTTAACAATAGCCTTAACAGTTAGTAATTCACCCAGGGCAAGTAGCAGCTCTTTCTGGGTGAGTAACTTTTTAGCTCAGGGTGGTCCAACATGCAGTCTGGGGGTCGTACATGGCCCTTAAGGCCTTTTTTGGTGACCCTCAGCCACATTTGATGCTCCCCCCAGCCCACATGCTGCCTTCCCAAAGCCAGGTAATTGATATGCTAGCCTAGTTAGTACTTTCTCAGCTTTGGGAAGGAGGTGGGAAGGCTCTAAGATCCTGCCAGAGCTTTGCGCTTCCTTCCCAAAGCTTTGCTTAGCTGGCTTTGGAGAGGCAGTACAAGGGCTAGAGGGGTCAAATTTTGGCATCGCTTTCCCCCTTTCACAACAAGTTGTGCGCAGCCTACAGGTTCCATATCAAAGTACTCTTGTGGCCCACTTGGTATGAAAAGTTGGGCCGTGTCGTTCTAACTCATTCTCCAGGCTGCCTGAATAGGCATGATAAAAACTTGCCTGCAGTGCTGTTCTAGTGAGAAAAAGAGCTGCATTAAGAAACTTGATTTGTTTTATAAGCAGTAAAACCAATGTAAACATCTGCCAAGGTTTGAAAACACTAAATGCACAGCAGATTACACTTACTATGCAAAGTTTTTAATCAGAAAAGTTTTAGAGGGTTTGGTCAATTTAGTAAATTGAAAAGGAACAAAGTCTGGAACAGTATACTTTGGGGTCCCCCCCTCCCTTATGGCTTTAAGGTGTTGTGGGTTGTTAATGTCACCATATAAGCAAATCAAAGATACTTAAAGCAACGTATAAAATAATAAACGCTGTTATGATAAATGTCTACATATGAGGATTTCCTCTCAAAAGTACAAACCAGAACAGTATTTAAAAAGTAAATTCTAGCATATGATGTTCTAACATACACTTGGTTCTATTCCCTCCCTTCCCCTTTTTCAGTAATAGAGAACTGTAGTTCAGGTCCTACAGTAGGAGAGCTGATTCTGGCTTTGCCACCTTGCAAGCAAGAAAAGCAGACAACTTCATTTGTGAAATATTGAAACACCTACAAAATTCAAATGGTTTATTGCAGGCACCCCCAAACTTTGGCCCTCTAGATGTTTTGGACTACATTTCCCATCATCCCTGACCACTGGTCCTCTTAGCTAGGGATCATGGGAGTTGTAGGCCAAAACATCTGGAGGGCCGCAGTTTGGGGATGCCTGGTTTATTGCCTGGTTTTAAATCATACCTGACCTTTCAAAAACTCCTTCCAGTGGGTTTAAAACAGTGATGGCCAAACTTGGCCCTCCAGCTGTTTTAGGACTACAACTTCCATCATCCCTAGTTAACAGGACCAGTGGTCAGGGATGATGGGAATTGCAGTCCCAAAACAGCTGGAGGGCCAAGTTTGGCAATCACTGGTTTAAAAACAAGGCTTCTGTAAACACGACAACAGTCCTCCTTACTCTCAAAGCTTAGAGAGACAAATACATTCATATTTGCAAAAAGTGAAACACATAGCTTCCATCATTCACCTTGATATTTTGTTATCAGAAATCTGCAAAAGAAGAGGTAGATTGGTGTGTTAATGTTTCTGCTTTCAGCGTTAAAGTATTCTTATATAAATTTGACCTCATCCTGCTCATTCATAATCCCAACTCCCCTGCTTTCCTTCTGTAAGGAGCACTGTATGTATATGCTATATTTATTGAAGTTATATTGGAATAAATTGTTAGAGATAGCAGGTGATTTATTGGATTAGACAGCTTAATCTTCTCTCTTCCCCTTCCATAAATGTTTCAGAACTACATGCACTGTGCCTCTAATAGATTACATAGATGGGAATGACTATTCCATTGAACCACAGCAAGGTGGGGATGAAGATGGCTTTGCCAGAGGGGCCTGGGACTGGAGCTTGCTATGGAAGCGTATTCCATTAAGCCACAAGGAAAAGGCAAAAAGAAAATATAAAACTGAGCCATATCGGTAAAGAATGCTGTTTCATTCTATTGATCTTTATAACTCATGCTTATCTAAATCCTTTCATTTTTCCCCTTTCTTTTCCATGAACCATGTGATTCGTTTAAATGTGCCATGTACCTGCTTTCATCCTCACCGCCACCATCCATAATCCTGCAGAACCACATGCACTGTGCCGCTTATAGATGTCATAGATGGCAACACTTATAACATTGTACCCCAAGGGGGTGGTGACGAAGATGGGTTTGCTAGAGGAGCATGGGATTGGAGTATGCTCTGGAAGAGGGTGCCCTTGACCAAACGTGAGAAGGAAATGAGAAAGACAAAAACTGAGCCGTATCGGTAATCACTAAACCACTTACACATTTCTCCTTTTCCTAAGGATGTACTGAACTATTAAATATTTGCATGAACTCTCCAGACCTTTTAAATAAAGCTAACAAGAGCAGATGCTCTGTGGAGATACATCATTCTTTGTACTAATCTCTGGTCAAGCTCTTCTAACGTAGCCTTACTAATTCCTTTTGCTCTTCTGTGTATTGTACTTATATACTCAGTTCTTTCAGCGAAATGTAGGGTGGCTGCTAATTGGATTGTTTAAACAAAACCTGTGGTCTGCCATTATACCTTGATTGTGTTAGAAATTGCTTAGTATCCTTATTAGGTGCTGTTTTGTCCTGCCCAGCCAGGTGAACTGGCATATGGAAGTATAATTTATAGATATTTACTGAAAGAAAATGCATTGTCCATGTGTCTTTTGTCTAAGTAACCTGTTATTTTAATGGTGAAGGGAAATGTTATGTTTCTTTGAATTTTTGACTTGACCTATAACATGATTTGTTCAAAAACAAAATTTGGCCAGAAAGGACTGAGATTTTTCTAATATACCTACTTCTTTCCCTAAACTAATTAGGCTGCAATTCTGCTTTGATTCACTAATCCTGCAACTAGAATCCTTTTCATTTCATTTCAAAATTTCTTTTTTCCTGTAACCAAAGTAAATGTATTTTTGTATTATTTGAATATGCAATAATGCCATTTTAAGAATTCTGCTACTTTCATTTTACTCTCACTTTATTGTATCTTTTGAACTAATATTCCAAATCATTTTCAAGAAATTATGAAGCTTTGGGCAATAAGCAGAAATTTTTCCTCCCTGACATAAAAAGTTGTGGGTCCTCCCATAGAAATGAGCATTTTTTTTGCATTTGTACACTATTAATAAAACAGTTCTAGGAAGGAGGGAATCAAATAATTTAAAGAGCAGAGCACAACAGAAATTCATCACTGTACATTTATACTTATTTACATTTTCATATTTTTATTGGAATATTGACACTGGTTAATGCATGTTATGCAAGTTTTTACATTGGCATCTGGAGAGAAACCTGGAAACCTCCAATACCACTTTTAAAGAACAGAATCTCTAGTCCTCATGATTGTAGAGGGGAAAAAATGGGTTTGGTTGATGATGGCCAACTGAACCAGAACATGCTGAATGTTTTAAAGACCTAAAAGACCATAAAGAAAAATTGACATTGTACGTATTTGTATCCCATCTTTCCTCTGTTATGCTCAGTATAGCATACATGGGTATGGGTTAATCTAAATATTTTTAATAATGAATTGAATTATGTTTATTCTGAAAGAAAATATAGGCCAGCATCTTAGCACTTTGTTCTGAGACGTTGGTTAACTGTCCATTTGGTTTGATTTTGACCTTTCAGCTCTTCTGAACTTGACACAAACTCTGGGCGTATTATGAACCATTTCTCTACAACTGCAAAGAGACTAGGAGTGTTTTTAAGACTGTTTTATGACATTTAAAGGAAAGCAGGTCATGGAGAAAGCAAGCCTCCAGCCCAGTCCTTTTTCCCCCATTCTGGGTCACAGCCTCTGTGACTGCTTATACATTAAGAACAACAAGTGTTGGGACTAAATCATACCAACATTTAGTCTGTACCTTATCTGGTACCTAGGATTCCAAAATGCTTTAGCCTTATCTGAACTTCGGAGTTCAAATAATTGCTATAAACTTTTTATTAAACACCATTAAAGCTTTATAATTTCTACCTATGAAAAACAATTGTCAGTTGATTCCTACATATAAAAGTGATTCCTTCTGGTCCATGGCATACAAACTGTTAGTTCCTCTTCTCGTTCCTAGGTCACCTGCAATGGCTGGTGGATTGTTTGCCATCGAACGTGATTTCTTTTTTGAGCTGGGTCTCTATGATCCAGGTCTACAAATCTGGGGTGGTGAAAACTTTGAAATATCTTACAAGGTAAGCAACCATACCAAGAGTTGATAACTATCATCTTTCAAGTAAATGTGTGACCATCAGTCAGCTCAGTTCTTACAAGTTTTTTTCTTTGGCCCAGCAATACTTTCCTTGTTTTCCATCAGCCAACTCCTGGTTAGTACCATATAGACAACTATGTCTTGCTGCATTTAATATGTTTATTGCTTTATGTTTATTTAATATGTTTATTGCTTTTGAAACTGTTAGGCCTATACCTTGTTTTCTATGGGGCTCTTCATTCTCAGATGTACCTTTCTCAGCAAGGCCATAATGATGCCAAATTCTTGCCTCCTCTTCTCTGAACCAAAGACTCAACACCCCTAGAGGTCACATCCGCCTCACATTTTCTGTTGACTTAGTGGTTGCTAAAGTAAAGTCTGAGACACTATTTTATAGATCAATAAGGGTGTAGGTTTTAGTCACTGGCACCTCATTCACGCAGCCCAGTTTTGCTTGTAATTCTGAGGCTAGAGCAAAATTGGGTTGAATTATTTTGTAGCATGGATAGCCTCTGAAGATTAGATGAGAGAGCTTCAGGTTTGGACATGTTTGCTTTAAAAGTTGCTACATTACAGCTTTGATGAAATGACATTGATACTATAACACAATTCCTAGGGACTAAGCACCACTGTACATAGTAGGGCCCGCTTCTGAGCAAACAAGGAAGATCTTAAGAAATATATTGGAAATCTTAGATCTGTGTCTGTTCCAGATGTGGCTTACTGGGTGGGATAGAGCAGCTACCACTAGCTTCTTGGTAGATGGGTCATTGTTGTTTACTGGAAGGGAGAGGGACCAGGTGGCAGGGAGATTGGCCAACTTCCCTGCCGTCTCACTTCTCTCTCCCAGAAAGCAGTTCACCTGCTGGGAAACCAGCATAGGAGCTCTGCCCCATAAGCCAAACTTCTTTGCTTCTGTTCTGCTTTGTTAAATAATCCAGAATAATATCAAGATCTATGCAGCAAAGCAAAATGTTTCATTTAATGCCTCCTAATAGAGAAAGAAGGTTTGAAATCAGACAGACGATAGCTGAGCTTACTTCAGTTTAAGGTATTTACAAATACCACCAACAAATTCTGAAAAAGTGGTTAAAATTGCTCAAGGTGTTGAAGTGAGTTATTTAATATTTCAATTTAAAACTTAATGGGCACCCTAAAATGACATGTAATATTAAATGAAATTAGTTCCTAATATTATCTGCGGATGTAACGTCTAAATTTAATGCAATCCAGTTAAGGAATTAGGCAATTGTGAATACTTGTCAATGGTCTGCACTAATATTTGACATTTTTTCTTTCAAATGATATGTAAAGGCTCCTAATACTAAAGGACTGTGGTGGTGGTGGTTATTGACATCCTGCAATGATGCTGAAAGCTTTGAAAAATAATAATAGCTAGTACTGTAATTTAATGTTTACAAATGTTTTATGAGATTTTGAAATTTGTGAATGTGTAAATCTCCCATTCTTATCTCTTTCAACATATAAAAACCTGCAGATTTGGCAATGTGGAGGGAGGCTTCTGTTTGTGCCTTGTTCTCGTGTTGGACACATTTATCGTCTCCAGGGATGGCAAGGGAATCCACCTCCAGCGTATGTTGGATCATCTCCTACTTTAAAGGTGAAGCTTTTATGTCTTTAGCATTTGATTGCTAAATTAAAAATCTTAGACACATTCAAATCTATACCTTTTTCTCTTCCCTAGATGATGAGTTTAATTCTAACTGAATGAAAACATGTAATTTGATTTTTAAAAAGCACACCTAAGTTAATCATGTGTGTGTGCGCACACATTTGTGTATCTGTAGAGCCACTCACTAATCCCATGGTTTCATAACTGGATAACCATGTTGAGGGCTCAGTGTTCTTCATCTCCTAACCAAAAAGAGCAACATTTTATTTTATTACTAAATTTGGGAACTTTTAAATTTTACCTGTATTCCTGAAGGTGTCTTTATTTTTTAAATATAGAAAAGCACACACATAAAACCAGCATTTTGTTTCATTAAAGTTGATATAAATATGAATGTTGCAAAAGAATTTTCCTTTAACTTTCTGGGAAATGAAACTACAGTGGGTTATCAAAAGATGCACCCACAAATGGAAGTGTTGTGCACATAAAGCGATAAAGAGAAAGCCTAGCCACAATTACCCATGCTCTGGTAAACTCTTGTTTGGGTTATTGTATGAATTTGGTATATTTTTCCCCACAGAACTACGTCCGAGTTGTGGAGGTCTGGTGGGATGAATACAAAGATTACTTCTATGCTAGTCGTCCTGAGACAAAAGCACTAGCATATGGTGATATATCTGACCTGAAGAAATTTCGCGAAGATCACAAGTGCAAAAGTTTTAAGTGGTTTATGGAAGAAATAGCTTATGATATAACTTCTCACTATCCTTTACCACCTAAAAATCTGGAGTGGGGAGAGGTGAGTGCAGTGTTTTTGCAGATCCATTCCTTGATACACGTCATTATTTCAGGTGTCACAAAGAGTCACAAAGACTCCTATTCCCCTTTTTCTTCCAGTCCAGTATTAATTATAGGAAGGACTAGTGTGTGCTGGAAGGCAAGGGGGGATAGGAATCTCTTTGTGGCTATATGCAGGGAAGGAACCAGCACATTCAAACTCTAAAACTGTTTAGATCTGCATGAATTACTTAAGAGTCCCAGGGCTTATGAACAAAACAATGAGTTGATGTGAAATCTGTGCAGATTTCAATATAGGAATTTGACTGGGTTAAATGTGAACAGTAGACACAGAGAAGATAAAAAGTTGCAAGAATGCCAAAAAAGAAAAGTGTCACTGTCAGGGGGACTCCCTACAGGGAGCCTCCCCCATCATCCTGACCAGCACTTCGCCCAGCAACAGCGCTAGCAGCGGGTCAGGGGGGAAGCGGAATGGAGGAGGGAAGGCTCAGCGAGGCATCAGAGCTCTGGCAACACTCTGGCCAACAAGTGGAGGAGGGATGGCTCAGGGAGGCGTCGGAGCCCAGGCACTGCCCCAGCTGGCCAGGGGAAGAAGGGGCACCGCTCCTTCCGGCGCCCAAATTGAGGCACGCGCCCAGACGCAGGGCGAGGGGGCGGCGTTTCAGGGTGCCCAGGGTATTATGCTGGCCCCGAAGCCAACAGACGCCATTGCCGGGTTCTGAGAGTGACTAGGAGGTCATGTTTTCTGCTATCTCCACGCTGTAAATAGTATGCACAATAAAACCTTTAAAGACACAACGGACTGGAGCGTCTTTACTCGGGAATAGCCGCAACAACTCCCTGACAGTCACTGTTTAAATTGCTAGCATAAAGTTGGAAAAAGAAAGAAGAATCCAACTCCTACTTGATTATTTTTCTCAGTGTCATAACTTCCCTTGTGCTAATCTGCTATGGACTCACTTGAAAGATTCGTTATCTCCTCATTCACTCGGCAGAGCAGGGAGAACTCATCTTCCTTGCTCTGGCATGCATGCAAGGTTATCTTTAGTGCTGCTGATTTTCTCCCCTTCTCTTCCCCCTGCCCGGTGCGCACACTGCACCATACCTAAATCTGCTCCAAAGATTTGGTGAAACTCCCATAACAATGTTAGGGAGTATGCAGTGGGGGGAGAGGTCCCACCATACAAGGAGAACTTCTTGCAGAGACAGAACTGAAAGCTTTAGCTTTATGTGGAATACAATCCACTGAACTCTCCTTGCTAACTATGTTTACTTACAGGAAAGCTATGAACCCCAGGCTCCAGTTCTGCTGGACCTTTTTGTATAGTATACCAAAAGGGTGCCCATGACATCTATTGATATCATGGATTCCCCCCCCCTTCTAATAGTTATCAGTATTCTGACTCCAGCACATTATGCTGAGGTCTTCGGTGAGCTGTGTGTGTAATTTCAGAAATCTCTGTACAACTACATAATACCTTTTTTCATAACCAAGTTATTATCTTCCTAATTTTATTTTGAAATGTTTAGCTACAATATAAATTATACATGTGTTTCAGATCAGAGGCTTTGAAACTGCTTACTGCATAGACAGCATGGGGCATTCCAATGGGGGCTTTGTGGAACTTGGACCATGTCACAGAATGGGAGGAAATCAAGTAAGTAGTCTCAAAGCAACATCTTTGGAATTACGGGAATGCCAAAAGATTAAACTTTTTGCCTGTGGATTTTCCATCGCTGTAAACAGTACTAAATTAGTTGAAGCACAACTACACACACACACACACACAGAGAGAGAGAGAGAGAGAGTGCATACTGGGACCTGTCGTGTGTGTGAAGGCCACTACTACATTATCACAATAAAATTATAAATCATGTTAGTGAACCATCCTGGGTTCCTTCAAGAGGAAGGACAGGATATAAATTAAATAATAACCATTATTTTTAATTGTCTTACATAGGGAACTGTTGCGGATCACAAAAGCATTGTTGATGGCTCAAATTTAGATACTATTTGTGGTTATTCCTACGTTTCCTCTGCAGCCTCTTGCCTTCTGAAAATCTGCTTGGGGGATTAGGGGCTCTATGGAGCAACTTGGGGCAGCTTTAGGGAGAAAGGAGAATCATCAAAAAAATTCTGCCTCCTCCCTTCCACTAAATGAATCAAAAGCTTTCTGTAGATGTAAATAGAAGTTATTCTATTTTGGGTATATATTGTGTTTTCTAAACCACTTTGAGTGCAATGATTACCCAAAAAAGTGGTATACAAATAAAGTGATTATGACTAGTATAAAGTTTAGGATAAAACAATCTATGAAAACTTAAAAACACATATTTGCTAGGCAAAGTCCAAATCTATGTTCATAACATTTATTCGTTTTATTTAAAAGCATTTCTAGACAGCTTAATATTTTAAAATCCCCAAGGGGTATACAAATATGAGAGTCTAGCGTAAGCGTATTTCCAATCAGTGTCACCCAGCTAACAGTGAAAAGTTTCCAGTGGCAGAAAGAAAACGAAAGCAATTTTTCAGCATTTCCCCCTGCAGCCTCCTTGTGTCTTCTCTAAATCTGCTCCAGAGAGACCTCCAACTCTCTGGAGCCAATTTAGCAGGGTGCTGCTTTGGGAAGAGAGAATTGCTGAAAATTGGTTCCTCTCTGTTCCAGCTCATGGGAACTTCCTATCAGCTGAGCATGAATACATCCCCACGAGTCAGCCTTTCATGATGGGAGTTTCAGCAACATACAACCCCTTTCTTCTCCTTCTACCATCACTTCATGCCATAGCTGATGAGTGCTGTTGGGATTCAGACCAGTAGCCCTGACCTCTGTGATTCATTCAACTCATTACTGGTATTGAAGGCCAGTGTTTGGGATGCTGATGTTTAAATCAGAAGACATGTGTCCAAATCTGGCTTCTGTTGAACAATGTCATTTTCCCCTTTTGGCCCGAACATCTGCTCATAGTTCATTTTTTCTGACCAATCCAAAACATATTGTAAAGCGCTAAGAGGTCTTATTTCAATCTAGGGATATATTAGTTTTGTTAAATACAGTAAAAATGTTACAATTATTGATGCTCAGCCAATTTTAGCTCCTTCGAGTTGCACAGCTTACTGTTTCCAAATCAATAAAGCAATATTGGACCCACTTACCTGCAGACATAAGCTGTACCTCAATCACTGATAAGCGTGACCACATGACAGTGCAATGTGATGGACTTTGTGTATCCTTAGGTCATGCTGGGACTTACTTCTGAGCAGACAATGTACTGTGCTTTTCTGTAAAAGTCTCTTCAGTATACTTCTTAATTTTAAAAAGCAAAAGACAAATAGATTGAATAATTGTAATACTTCTTCTGAGCAGTATCATTTTTAACATGTCAGTTATTACTTTAGCATTTCAGTAGTTACTGGTGTAAAATATATAGTGGTTTTTAATGTCATATTTTTTCCTATTAGTTGTTTAGAATTAATGAAGCCAACCAGCTCATGCAGTATGATCAGTGCTTGAGTAAAGGACCTGATGGCACCAAAGTTATGATTACACACTGCAATCTAAATGAATACAAGGAGTGGCAGTACTTCAAGGTATCTAATCAATGATATGAATTTTCATCTTCTGTTGTGAGTGATCTGTGTACTGAAGAATCTTAATTACTTTTGTTCCTTTCAATGAAGGAGAAATAAGATTTGGGGATATCTGGCAAAGTTCTTTCAAAAGTATCCTGCTCAGGCAACAGTGCAAGCTTTATTTTATTGTAAACATAGGAGCCGTATTGGAGGACACAAAAGATGGAAACTTAAGTGCACAGATGAGATAATATATCTTACCTCTTCGTTGGCACGTTCTCATCTTCTCTTCCACCAGAAATCCAATACATCAGGATAGACTAGCCAGGGGCTTACTTGAGCTCTAGCAATTAATGAACAGAATCTCTCATTATACAATCAGGTGGGTTTCCTTCCCAGCTGAATGAAAACAACTCTTCCACCCTCACCTCAGGTTGGGAGTCATGATTCACATTGTCTCAGCTATGAATTTAATTTCCCAAGCGACTTGAGCCTTAACATATAGAAGGATGGGGGTAAGGGAAAGCATGTTAATAGGATCTGGGCAGAGGGAAAACAAAGGGGCACAAGAAGAAGAAAAATTGCTAAACTGGAATACAGAGGGGGCATTAAAATGATACTAAGGTAAGAATGACTGATATATTGTCTGAGACATGATTGGGGCAGGGGAGCAAAGAAGGGTATAGGAAAAAATATTGGAGTAACTGATTGCCTACAGTACATAGGGGAAAGGTGGCCAGGAAAAGAGAATGTTGATATTCTCTCCCACCACCACCCATTTGTAAATACATTTTGTAACATCTAATAGATATGGTCAAATTATGTGGAATTTGAGGGGATGGGAGAGATCACCAGCCCATGCCTTTTGAGCAGCTGATTGCCATGACCCATCCCAGACGCTGTGGCTTCAGAAACTGTTCTTCCCCCCCCCCCAACACACCCTGCTCAGAAATTTAAACCCCTTAGTTATATAGGAGCAAACTTACCACTTTATATATGATCAAAGTTACTACTACTACCCTAATGCATGCATAGCCAAACTAAGGCCCGGGGGGCCGGGGCTGGCCCAATCGCCTTCTCAATCCGGCCTGCAGACAGCCCAGGAATCAGCGTGTTTTTACATGAGTAGAATTGGTCCTTTTATTTAAAATGCATCTCTGGGTTATTTGTGGTGCATTGGAATTCATTCATCCCCCCCCCCCCAAATATAGTCTGGCTGCCTGGTGAAAATTTTTGCTGACCCCTGCATCTAATGCATTGATATATGCATTGTCTGAAACCCTTTATATGGATAAAGGGTTTCAGATAATACATATATCAACGCATTAGATGATTAGGGTATCTGTGCTAACTTTGCTCATTTATAAATAAATAAAATGTATTCTAATCATTTTCAAGGCAAACCATATAGCAACTGATAAGAACGGTAGTTTCAGTAGGACTTGGACAACTTTTAAAAATTGGCAGGTTGTTTTTGGGAAGTAACAGCTTTTTGCTTGCTTGCTTGCTTGTTTTGCAGAATCTACATAGATTTACCCATATCCCTTCAGGAAAATGTTTGGACCGTTCAGAAGTTCTACACCAAGTGTTTATTTCAGAGTGCGACTCAAATAAAGCAACACAAAAATGGGAAATGAACAATATCCTTAATGTGTAGATGAAATAAGCCCAGACCTACCTATGACAAATTGAATTCATATAGGACTGAAGATAGCCTGAAAACTGCTGCAACTATTAACTTCGTACAGCTGCAAGCCTGGAACCTCTTGATCTAGATGAAGGACATAGATGGACAGTGATAGATTTATCAACTTGCAGTTGATGTTTACAAAACTGCTCTTACCTTAAACTTTAATAGATGTTTACATCTCTCTTTTTGTTTCGTTTTTAGGATGTTTTTGTTTTATGGTGCGTTAGTTAATAATTGAATGTGCTTTTGACTTTGTTTCTCTTTCACTAGGAGCAAAGCTAAAAGCACCAACTTGGATCTGAAGTAGCGGGAAGTTGCTTGCACTCATGCAAAGGGTGCTTTTCTGCACCGTCTTCTGGTGACAGCCTCCACCCCAAAAGCCCCTCCTGATGGCTGAAGGAACTTCTGGAATGGCTTTTTGAGTGGCATAAAGGGCTGCAAATTGGCAGCTTCCCATGTGTGCACAAGTGATCCACTTGTGCACAGCCAGGGGGGTTGGATCCAAGCATGTTGTTGTCTTCTTTGGGATTACACTCAGGGGTCTGCAGGCAGTTTTTATTTTTTAAACACTCACACTTGAAAAAGGTTGGAGTAACCAGACTTTGCTATAACGTGGTGATTATCAACCTGTTGTACGTTGTTTTGATTTTACATCTTACCAAGCACTGCCACAGGTTTTTTTTAGCCAGGGTGGCCTTCTTTCACAGTCATGCTGCTTTTTTGAAAGGTGAATTTTCAATGTATTTAGTGCCTCTTTAATTTTTCCTCTGTAGTTCACAAGAGAAAAAAAATCATCATAGAACAAGTTAGTCGAAGTGTCTCTTTTAAAGTTGGGACGAGTTGGTAAAGCTCTTGTGGTTTAAGATTTTGCCAAATTTACAGTAACACTCCTTATTTCATATGGTTAAGGACAACCAATTGAGACACAAGTCATACCAGGGATACTGTGAGAGGAACCTGAAATAGTGATGCTAAAGCTTCCCTGGAATCTTTTGGAAGAAGGTTGTAGTTAACATATACTTAATAGCACTTAAATCCATGAGCCACTTGTGTAAAATAGCATTGAAGCAGCTTACATCTTCTATGTTACAGTATATAGCTGAAACTGAAATTTAGCACTAAGTGATGCATTCAGTGGAAGTGAGCAATCCAAATTGCAACTAAAAAAAAATTCAAGCACTAACTTCCCTGCTGTATCATGCCTTACAAAATTATTTCACAAGCACTCGGCATGTAAAGGGATATTGTCAACTAGCTAAAGATCCATATATAGATTAGAAGTGAGCAAATGGGAATTGAAGGTGAATTCAAAGGCTCTCTCTTCCTCCAAATAATTAGGATGTTTAAACTTCAGGATTGTGTTATGACTCCAAAGTATATAATGATGTCATGGCATGAACAGAAAATGGATAAGATACTAAAAGGATATAAACTAAGGGAAAGTTTCTTAAAACATTTGTGCTGAATATTACCCTAAACATGGCGGGGAGGGGGGGAGAGATAATAAATGATACCTGTTTCAATACTTAATCCAACTAAAAGGCAGAGATACTAAAAGGTTTGGTATTAGTTTCTGGCCCCTGCTGTACAGTTATGCACACCTAAATTCTACTGAAATCAGCTAGGTTCATATGCATGTGACTATGCAGGATTTTTAGCTCAAAATTAAATTCGGTCATTTGGATAAATTCTCATAGTATTATCTCCTTGATCTTCACTCAAGCAACTCCTAAAAGCGAGCAATGGAGATGCTTCAGTTACAAGGCCAAATTTTAGTTTAGTGTAGCTTAGTGTGTTACAACATTTAGTGAACCCAAAATTCTGGCCTTAACAAAGGCCTACTACATATAGTTTGGAATCTTTATTTCTTGGTGTTGATCTTTTGGGGCCTCCTGAAAGGTGTGATTAAATTAGAATATGGAGGAAGAAATAAAAAGGACAATAAGGGTGTGGGTACATTTTATTGTTTGTGTGTATGAAAACAGATTTTCGTTTTCTTTGTTGGACAGAGGTTAATTTAATCACATTACTATGCATAAATGAAAGATTGCACATCGATTGTGCAGGCGTGTGTATCAAATGGGTATTGTGTGCAATTACATTAAAATCCAATACTGTATGTGAATATGGATCTGTATTTTTAAACTCCAAATCTTACAAAACAACATAAGCTGTTACTCCTAATGACTTTTCCTACTGTAACCTGCTTTTTGAAAAGTAGATTCCATATCCTTGCTTTGTAAGTTGATCACTATGCATTTCTACACATTTTATAAATTTGATTTATGCAGATTTTGATACACTGTATGTTTCTGTAAAGATTGTATAAATCTTCAAAAGTTTTAATAGGGATAAAACTTGGGTATCTTGTGTATATCTTAATTCTGGGTTGCTTGTTTTTTAGGTGAGGAAAATAAATTTTAACTTGTGGGTTTATTATATATTTGCACCCAAAACTTGTTTTTCTAATCATGTTCCTATTGAATCAAAACTCCTTGAGTGTACGTATGTAGTGCCTACGTAATTGTTAAATAGAATACTTTCATTTTTCTTGCTTGTTCCCTAACATAAGTAAGCAATCCTTACTCTCAGCTAAAAGAGCAGTGAGACTAAACAGAGCCAGAACCACAGCAGCACCTGTAGGTCTGCTGCTTGTGCTGTGTGGGAGGTTGGGAAGTAATGAAAAAATTTGGGTTCCTCTGTGCCAGCTTCAGCAGAGCAGTCCTGATAGCCATACCTGAATCAGATTACCATTCAGTGGATCCTGGAATGGTCCAATTCCATACCCAAAATGCCCCATTCCAGGACTTTCCACTGGTGGGAATACCATTTAGTAGCTTCTGCCTGTGTCTTTGATAGGTGCAGTGGTAGCCTCAAAGCCCAGATGAGCGCAACAGAATTAGGCAGTGAGATACTGTACTACTGCCACTTTCTAACCCCTTATGCTACTACAGATCAGGGGTTAGGATTGCTCTGCTTATCTTGTTGACTAGAAAATAAATACCACATATTGATCCACCTTATAGGCTCAAGTAGTTAGCTGCATGAAGAAATTCCTGGAAAAAAGGATGCTGCAATGAAGATGTTGACCTACAAAAGCAAATTGCATGATTTAAGTGATGTGGCAAGGTTTACTACGCCACTCTTCTGCCAAGCTAGCAGTTCAAAAGCATACCAGTGAAAATAGATAAATTGGTACTGCTACTACGGGAAGGTTGACAGCGTTTCCATGCATCTGGCACTCCTCCACACGCCAGCAGTGATTTAGTCATGCTGGCCAATGACCCAAAAAGCTGTCTGTGGATAAATGCCAGCTATCAGCCTGAAAAGCAAGATGAGCATTGCACCCCCGTCATCTTTGACTGGACTTAACCGTCCAGGGGTTCTTTACCTATACCTATAGCAGTTTTAGGAAAGTGTTGAACCTTTGAGGATTCTGCTTCCAGATTCACCTTTTCTGAAGATCAGCATAAAAGGAAAATATTTGTTCCTAGGAGAGTTCAAGGAAGATATGCCATGCAAAGGTTGTTTTCCTCTTAAGTGTTTTTAGCTGTGTATTTTTCCTAGTTTCCATACTTTGAATGTGTAAACTAGGCTAGAAGCAGAACATTTTAGGCCAACCGATGCTTTATATATTGCTGTAGCAACCAATACTTGCTCCAGTGTCATGAGGCAACTTGCCAACTTTTAGTATGTACTCTTCCTCTTCCAAAATTCAAGGTATGAATTCACACAGTAACACTGCTTGCAAGTCCAGGTCAGATCACATACCCTTGAAAAGCTACTCATGCAGTTACATGCTGTGCACAAATTTGATGCAAGTTGTAAAATCCTGCAGTAGAATTTAAATTGTAGGTGGGGATCACATTTTTGAGCGCTCTACTTAACACATCACTCTCAACAAGTAGTAGCTAGCAGAGCAGGAAGCTACAGTAGTTGGTCCACAGCCTTTGTTCCCAGCGATAAACTTGTTCTGAACTTTCAATAAAGCATTGACATATGGCACACCTTCACCTATAATCTCAAATTCAATCTTACCACCTCATTCAGCTTTGCGCAGAGCAGATCTTATGTAAGAGTATATGCTGGAGATCACTTAAAAGCTATGGCATAGCTATTCTGAAACCATAGAACTTTTGAAGTGGAATGTAAAACGGCCATACCAGTAGCAGCACCCAAGGTCTAGGGAATGTTGCTAGCACTGTTCACTGCCAGAACCTTTAATGGATGCTTTGTAACTACTGTGTCAATTCAATAACATGAGGGTTAAAGCAGGATTTTCTGTGCCAGCCCAGGCTCTATTGAGGACCTACAGAATATAAGGGCTCCCCAGCCACAAGAGTGTCTCCAACCAAGCAAACTAAGTATTACTGCATTTCAGTATCTCTGTTCACTGACAGATTCCAGTCATGCAGAAGCACTCAAGAAGGGCATGGAGCAGATAAAGCAGCAGCATGACTTGAGAGTCTGAAGGCAATTTAAATCCCAGGCCTAAAGTTCCCCAATCCTAGTCTAGAACCTATGAAAGATTGTCTAAAAGCAAGAATGCAGCAAGGCCTCCTGTACTGCACTATATTGAGGGGTCCTCTGGGTACAATGAGCCAGTTTTAATCTCTAACATCCCCCAAAAGCCTCTTGATAAAAAAAATTGGAAGACTAATCATGCAATACTGTATTCTGGACAACTTTGTCAAGAGGCCATGTATCTGATTTATAGGATTTAAGAGTATCCTTATATAACTATGGACCCAACAACACACAAGCAATATTTGTAACTTAAAATGGGAAGCCGCCAGAGAACTCAGTGCAGCATATTTCTAAGCACATTTTCAAAAAGGTGCACTTCATACTACAGCCTTAATGGGAGCTAGCCTAAAGGGAGAACCTTAGGGAGTTAAGTGGCTATTCCTTACCTTCTACATGTGCCACACTTAACCTCAAAACAAGCAACATCCAAAACCAACCCATGGCTGTATCATGCCATTGTTGCACAATAAATCAACTCATCTCTAATGTGGCCAAATTTGACATTTTAATTTTCTCCTACAGACTTTTTAGGTCTGAACTTACACAAGATTTTTCATACTACAAGCCCCACTTCAGAGTACCACTTTAAGAGGCATGTGATACAGTCCTAGTTACGCAAAGGAACATTTGCAATGCTGTACAACTGGGAGTAGGGAACCTCTGGCCCTCCACTTGTTCCTGAACTACCACCATCAGAATAGTCAGGGAAGGGAATTGCTGTCCAACATCTGAAAGGCCACAGGTTGCCCACTTCTGCTTTGTGAAAATTAGGAGAAAGTTGCTTGTAATTACTCCAGTCTCAAAAGTTGCAACATGAATCAAGTCTAACATAGCTTCTCCTTTAAGTCAGCCTTCTCTAACCTCATGCCTTATAATGTTCTGCACAAATGTCATTAAATCCAGCAAGAGTAAACTGCCAAGGAAAATGAGTTGCAGCTCAAAATGTTTTGAGCATACCAATTTAGAGAAGGCTGCTTTAAGGTTACCTTACCCTTTATGAAATTACCACAGGCATATACTAGAATTTCCAGCTGTTTAAGCAAATTAACACTACAGTATAGTAACAAGAATAATGTACATCATTTTATTACAAAATTGTTAAAAAAGTAATACAATGCAATAGTATGCAAGACAAGGTTGACTACCAATTTTACTACCAATTTTTTAACTCTGCTCAAAATCAAGCTGTCACTGAATCCAAAGAACCATTAAATATGCCTGAACATGACAATATCAGCTTTTAAAAATCTAACAGTAGTGGCATTCAGCTACTACTTACATCAGAATACAGGTCTCCCTACAATCACATTACCTATACACAATTCTGTACAGTTTTTATACTGAAGCTAACAATGAGCTGCACTCAATTTCACATTCTTAGCAGAATCATTGACTTTTGAGCACAAAATCTTTACAGCAGCTTTATAACTTCACTCTTCATCTTCATCTTCCTCCTCCTCGTCGTCTTCTTCCTCTTCTTCGTCTTCTTCCTCATCATCATCTTCTTCAGGTTCTACTTTCTTCTTGGAGCCTGCTGGCCTACCAGGACCTTTCTTTCCTGCATCACCCTTCCCCTTGGCACGATATGCTGCAACATCCTGCAACAGCAATGCAAAGTTTAGTTTGAAAAAACACACCTTCAGAAAGATAAATTGGGATTTCTTCCCATTTGTTCTTTGGGTCGCTTCCCAACACTTTCAAAACATGCTCACAGCATCTATCCTTCTCCCCATGGCAATCATCCTTGCAACCATGCCCCATAACAACAACATATAAGGGTATGAAACTTAAAAACAGCAGCAATGCCACTGGAAGACTTGCTTTTTACTGAAACCAATTACTTTTGCTTAGTTTTCCACCAAGGAAGTTGTTCCTTAGGTGGTCTTCCAGTAGTGTTCTCGGGGCTGTAACATTTAGACTCACCAGTAGAAACTGTACCCCTCTAGGTCATTACTGTACCAACATTAACTATTGCCAAATAATCAACACTAATTTTCAGTTGGCAATTTAAGGTCCCAAATAGTAAAACCATAATGCACACCATTAACAGAAAATTAAAATGAACACATTACCTTCTCATACTTCTCCTTTAGTTTTGCTGCCTTCTGCTCAAAGGGCTGCTTGTCTTTTGCTGTTTGCTCAGACCACATTTCGCCTAGTTTCTTTGCTGTATCACCAATAGACAAACCTGGGTGGTCGCTTTTTATCTTTGGGCGATGCTCAGAACAGAACAGGAAGAAAGCAGATCTAGATGAACAAAGACATGTCAGACAACTTGCTGTGATTTCAGATTAAGGGGGTGATAGAAATGTTCTACTCATTTTGAAATTAACTTACATGCAGACAAAAAAATTGGTATCTTTGATAAACTTACGGTGGTCTTTTGGGGGCATTGGGGTCCTTTTTCTTCTTCTTCTCCCCTTTAGGAGGAATATAACTTTTCATCTCCCTATCATAACGAACTTTGTCACCCTTTGCCATGTCTTCAAACTTGCCTTTTTCTTTTGCTGACATTGTCTATAAGGAGGGAGAAATGGGTGTTAAAGCCACATATATTTAAGGTTCTTGGGCCTTGGCAGCAACCTTCCAATAAATACTGAGAGCATCTCCATATACTATATATGTTAAGAAAAGCTGCAAAAACATACTGCAGGTCAACCATAAGGCAGGCACCATATCCAAACAAGCCAATTTGTTTTTCCCACTATGTTAATTCTCATTATTCCAAATTTGTCTTAAAGCCTTTTGTTTAGCTACAGACACTAGAAAGGAAAAAAATGAATTCCTGCCAAACAATGGTTGTAAAAATGAGTGGGGACTTACTGAATTCTCATACAACCAATGAACACAGGCATTTATTACAAGTCCAAGAATGGGGAAAATGTTTCTCCCAGACCATACATAAGACATTCCTTTTCCAATACCCCAGAAACTGCCTGGAACAAATATACACATTTATGTAATATTTATTAATATTCCTTGCTGCTTTTAAGTGGGGAAGGCTGAAGTAAAACTACACTGCCAAACCTACACTTGTTATGTAAACCTCCTGATAACATATCACAGTTCCTTTTAATTGTAGTTTAATGAGAATGTGAAGGAGACACAGGCCAAGAAGGTGCAAACATTAAGACATTCCAGTAGGTGGCCATTTTCAATCTGCTGTAACTTTAGCAAATTTGCTTTTGTAAGGTATCCTGGCAGTCTTCAACTTTGTCCCGAAGAGTTGAGGAGTTCAAAGAGTATTATGGAAATACTCAGAACTTCCAATAGTTTTCTAAAATGAAAAGCAAAGTATTTTAATGTGGGGAGCAGGAGACACAATTAGGCAAGCCCGGTTTGGAAGTAGCTTAAAATTGCACTTCGAGCACAGCAGCCTTTATTGTTGCAACATTTCAAGGATCTCGCCTTACAAATTTAAGGGCGGGGTTACTCTTTTTAAAAAACATGCTAGCGCTTTTGCCACAGGCCTAGAAAACTTTGAACTTGCTCTATATTGCTTCCATCCCTGCTTACAAAACCCAGCCGCTCCTGCAACTTCGCACTGCCAGAAATTGCGGCCGCCGAAAGAAGCTCGGCAAGGGGGAGGAGGAAGGGAAGCTGTTTATCAGGCGGGCCCGCTGGCAGGCCCGACTCCAGCTCCGTTCCCGCCTTTTAAGTCCTTGGGCGGGCGCGAGCAACTGCAACGCGCGCCAACGCCGCTGGGAGGGGGAGGGGGAGGGGGAGTGTGCTGGGAGGCGGTGCCTAGCCGAGCAACGCCAGGCGAGGCGAGGCGGGCCCTGGCTGGGCCTGGCCGAGCCGCTTCTTCCTTACCCGCCATTTCTCGGAGCATTTCTTAGAGAAGTCGGAAAAGTTGACCGAAGTGTCCGGGTGCTTCTTCTTATGCTCCTCGCGGCACGTTTGCACGAAATAAGCGTACGAGGACATCTTGCCCCGGGGCTTGTTCGGGTCGCCTTTGCCCATGGCTGCGGCAACGGTCCCTGATCGGTGGGGGAAACTGGGGGGGGGGGGGGTTGAAGAGAGAAAAGGGGAGGGGGGTTTGAAGAGAGAAAAGGGGGAGGGAAAATTAACGAGTAAGCAACGAGGGAAAGAGGCCGCTTACAACGAGGTCCGCATTCCTGGCCTTCCTCCCCTCGCGCCCCACCCCCAGGGCCTGAGGCGACACTTTCCCGCCCAAAATACTTCGCCCCCCTCCTCCGCGCCTCACCACCAACCGCTCTTTCGAGGTTTCTTACCGATAGGCTGAAAATTCACTAGTACCCTCGTACTCTTTCCTGCCCGAAAAAAACACGACGCCTTCACCCCCTCAGCCTGCCCCACGGCTCCCAGGTCGCCCCAGCCCCAAACAGTCCAGTCACCATTTCTCAGCCGCGCCCCAGAGCTCAAGCCGCCCCAGCCCCGCTTTTCTAAGAAAAGGTGGGGGTAAAAATTACACGTTTGTGGTACTTAGCCCCTCGCCTGGTGGAGCTGAGGAAGAGAAGCAGCGGCCGTTGGCGACGTCGAGAAGGGGGGTCAAGTAAAGCGCACAGATCACCTTCCTTCGCCGCAGTCGAATGGGTCGTTTCCAACGCACTTGATAGCCTCTTGTTTTCCACAGCCCTACCCGCCACAGCACCTTTACCCGCAAAGCTCGCGGCGGGGCCCGCCCCTCAAGCTCTCCGGTTGGCTACCCGGCTGGTTTGAACCTCGCCCCCGCGCCTTTCGAATCAGGCGATTGGCTGAGGGCTCATGCGACGCCGCCAGCATAAGTCGTTATGTTCGGTCGAGAAAGGGGGCGGGAAGAAAAGAGGGCGGGGGGAGGGGATTGCTTGCGCTTCATACCCGTTGAAACCGGTTAGGGAGTGTGGAGAGAGTGGGATTAAGAGCGCGCCTCCGATTGGAGGGCTGGTAGAGCTGGAGGGAAAAACCCGCAGAAACCACTGCCATTGGCCAAGGCATAAACCAGGAGTTGCTATTGGTCCGAGGAAGGTGAAATCGCGTGGTTTAAAAATACAAAGGAGGAGGGGGAAGGGAAAAGAAGTGAGAAAAACAAGAAGAGCTCCAGAGAAATAGGGGGGAGGGGGGAAACATCTGCGGGTGGCAACAGTTTTCCTGTGTTTGAGAGGGAAGGAAAACAGCTCGGGCGGGAGCGTATATGAGTTTGTGCTTTGCTCTTTGTTGTAAATCTGTTGGAAGCTGCACTAGCCTCTGGCTTTAAAGAAAGGGCTGCACAACATTTGCCCTTTAAAAGGGGGGAGGGGTCGGGGAGAGAAGTCTTGTCCTCGGTTGTCCATTCAGTCGACTTCGAGGGACATTGGACGCCCAAGTAATCGTGCCCATGCTCGCCGGCCGCCTTTATCTATCGCATGTTTACTCAAAAATTACTTTTGTCTTCTGCAAACATTGCTCTGGCTGCAGTGAGGAAGCGACTGCAAATCATCCGGATAGATGATTTGCTGCCTTTTGAGGAAGTACCTCACACCCCTCTTCGCCATTTTTGCTATAGCAGATATAACACGGGTGCACGCCTTGCTTCTTTCCCGTGTTTCTGCCGAGCCTTGGGTTTTTCCCCTCCTTTGCTTGCTTGAGGCAGCTTGAAAGTTTTCGCATTGCCGTCGCCACCTGTTGCTGCTTCTCTAGGCTACTTCCACGCCGTCTGCCTCATGGTCGCTTAGCCAGCTGTCCTTTACTGTAAAAGGCTGTTGTCCCATAGTCTGGCCAGCGTGACTGTCCCTCATCGATCCTCTTTGGCCCCCAAGGGGGGCGGGATATGGTTTTTGAACATCTCAAAAGCAGAACAGCCCCTCGTCGTAACTTTCAAGGCAGTTCTGCCTATGTGGGGTGGGCAGCAAGAGGAGGCACGCACCTTCCCCACTGAACCATAATTGCCAGAATTCATTACCATTGTTATTTAAAAGGAGTAAGTTTCTATTGATTGTAGAGCCTGAGATAATAGGCAAAATCTACAGGCACCCCCCCAAAATACATTACCTTGAATTTTTTCTATAGGTGTCCATGATTGACAGACTCCCTTAAACATAAAGAAGAGGCCTTTGGTACGCACACTCACCTACATGTTAGTTTTCATTTATTTAGTGGACATGGACTAGATGAAATATTGCCAGTACTCTTGTTACGTTTCAGAATGGATAAAATGTAGATTTATGTTCTGGGTGTGGGTGTATGTGCAGTATTTTTTTCCATTGTGTGTAAGAATCGCATTTAGCTACTGTATATTGATCTTCTGTTTGAGTTGATGGGCTTAAGGGGCAGCATCCAAAAACATTGGGAATACTCCAAAGGCACCTGTAACAACAACACAACTACACTTCCTCATCCTCTGATGAAATGCCTGATAAAGCGGCCCTCATTTTTTAAAAAACAAAACCGTCTAGTGTATGTGTTTGATTACAGGTTCCAATATAATTCCCCATGTTTACTGTGTGGTGATCTTAAGGGAATAACTCCTCCCAACTGTGTGGAATGTGAATGTGCTGCTTTCATTTGGTATTGGGTCCCTCCAGAAACAAAATGGTTAGATTGTGCTCAAGTGAGTCACAAACAAAAGAATTGAAAGTACAGTAATGGAAAGTGGATTAATCTGTTCCAGATGGGTCTGCAGAGTACTCACCCTGGAGCGTACTTAACCTGAGGTATGGCTGTAATTAAAAGGGACCCAGGTGCCGCTGTGGGTTAAACCACTGAGCCTAGGGCTTACTGATCAAAAGGTCGGTGGTTCGAATCCCTGTGACGGGGTGAGCTCCCGTTGCTTGGTCCCAGCTCCTGCCAACCTAGCAGTTCAAAAGCACGTCAAACTGCAAGTAGATAAATAGGAACCGCTACAGCGGGAAGGTAAACGGCGTTTCCATGTGCTGCTCTGGTTTGCCAGAAGCAGCTTAGTCATGCTGGCCACATGACCTGGAAGCTGTATGCCGGCTCCCTTGGCCAATAATGCGAGATGAGCGCGCAACCCCAGAGTCAGTCACAACTGGACCTAATGGTCAGGGGTCCCCTTTACATTTACCTTTATGACTGTAATTGGTTCTGGAAGTCCGTACTTAACCTGAAGTGTACTTAACCTGTAGTGAACTTTCCCATTGAAAGTAATGGAAAGTGGATTAATCCATTCCAAACGGGTCCGCGGAGTACTTAAACTGAAAGTACTCAAACCGAAGCGTACTTAAACTGACGTATGATTGTATAGCATATATTCCTCAAGAAACCCATGATCATGGATATAATGTGCTGCTCCCCTAAGACAACCTCACTGCTTGTGTTAATCTTGTGTAATAAGACTATAAATTCCAGCAATAAGGAAGAGCAACTAAGGTTGCAACAAGTTCTGATTTTGCTGAAAAACAGAAATCAAGCCTGCTTAATTTTTTATTTATGGTTGTACTTAAAGGCACAGCACCTGGGTTGGAAGGGGGTGGAGGAGAGGAAGCAGCATTTTTAAAACCGTTAGTTGGTGGTTTTAAATTTTAATGGCTGATCTATTAGAGTATATATCTAAGTGGCTTTTAAAAGGAGGTAGCAACCAGACAATTTCTTTCATCCATTACATACAAAAGCAAATTATGCTACTGTGGTAGGACTGGGGCTTGTATTGATGCTGGTTGCACAGAAAGGCCTTATTAAGGTGCATAAGGTGAGAGGGTTTTACTACTATGTCTTACACATGGCTACTATCCTCCTCTTTCCATACACACTATACCTTCGAAGCACATCCTTTCCCTCAAAGAATCTGGGGCAATATAGTTTGTTAAGGGTTGCTGGGAACTGTAGCTCTGTAAACTACAGTGTCCAGAATTCCCCGAGGAGGGAAATAATGTACTTTTAAAGTATAGTGTGTACACATTAAATCTCAAGGGGATTCCCCACCCTGACATATTTTTTAAATAACTTAATGTTCTTGTATAGAGTATGAAACAGCGGAGCAAGGGAAACTAATTCAACAAGTAACCATGATTTGTGTTCCCTGAGTGGGAAATGATCCATGAATTCCTCAACTCACTGAAAACTGCTGAAACAACAATTCATTGTTGTTCATTCCCAAATGGGAAATGGTAGTTGAATATCAGTTTACTAACCAAGATCTTAAACCATGTATGTTATTTAAGACTCTGGTTAGAAAGCAGACCTTAAAGCAGCATTCTGTATTTTGGAGTATTGTCATTTAAGTTAACCAGGTTTGGTGGGCTGCTTGGAAGTGGCAAGGGGGAGCACGTTTCTGACTATTGTTTTCAGCTTCTGTGGTCACACTCCCATTTACTGTGCACTCACTGCATTTCCAGTGCCAGGTGTTTAATCTGTGTTCACAGATGTTATCCAAAATGTGCATGTATCCTGCACTTTATTACAAAGTACAGCCTCCCCTGCCCTCAATCAAGTCCAGCTGAGCAATTAGCCTCTCCCAGAAGCAGCTGGGAAGGGAGAAGAGGAGTTCAGGGGTTATTAAAAAATAATTATATAAATTGTGTGTGTTTCATATTAATTAACCCCCCAAGTATACTAGTGTTCTTGGTTTTAAAAAAATCAAAAGTCAATGTGTGTGTTTTGATTGTAGCATATGCATTTTCATATAAATTGATATAATTATGCATTGCACAGGCATTTTGCAAATAAACTAACATACTCAACATCAAATTAACCAAATAGGTTTTGTCACGGTATTTGCCACTGGCATAAAGAAAAACATGCTAAGGTTGCAATGCTTTATATATATAATTGGCATAGCTCCAATAAAACACAAGTGGGTCTTAACATGCATAGGATACATAATGAAACGAGTTTGATCTATTAGTATATGGTCCTCAAGTCCTTCACTAGTAAATTTTAAAAGTAACATTTAATAGACCTTTCCACTAGGAATTTAAAGACTATGTGTGAAGAAACTTTTTGAAGTCCAATCAGATTTTTTTTTTTTTAAAGAAGTATTCTACTTTGCTGTACTGTACTTCAAAACAGCAGCCCTGGAGCTGTGATTAAAGAAACAGGCTTGCCCTTTATATCCTGGCCCTGGGATTAAGCCAGATAGTTTCTTAAGGAAAATAGTTTCATTCTGCCTTTATATTGTGGTTTCCTTCCCTGCAGAGTTGAAGCCATCACTGAAAGAGTAACAATAAGACAGTAAACTATTCAGAAAGAATCTGCCTTTTGCAGCAGAAAGTGCTAGCTAACATTTGGCACAGTAGCTTTTGGAAGAAGAGTTATATGGGAAATGAATATAAGAATAATTAATTTTCATGTAGCAGAATGATCTGCTTCAGGGCACAAGTTGCTAAAGAATGTTCCTCTTTCAGATGGCTGGGGTAGAAAATAGGGAAAGCAAAGATAAACAAGGGATGAACATAAGCAAATGCTGTTACACATACTTAGACTTCATCTCAGCCGGGGATGGGGTTTTTAGCACTTACAAAGTATAGCCTTTAAATGAGGTAAGAAATGAGATTCTGAATTTAACTTCCAGTTTGGCACTCTGATCCTAAACGTGACTTTCTAAATTTATTTGCTTCAATGGAATTTACTTTCAATTTTATTTGTATTTCCAACCTTATTGCTACAACTTTTAGAGTTAACCACCCCACCCCAAACAGACAGCACTCCATGAGTTTAATTCTTGCATGGGCAAATGCATGATTTAAAGTCTAGTCTGTAAAATTAGTATTCCTAATGCAAAGTAACATTTGAGTGACATCCAGCAAGTTTTTATTTTCCTACCAGCACATTGCATTAATAACAACCCTTTAAAATTGTTCAGATATAACAGCTGGTTAAGAAAATATTTGCATTCCTCCTGACAACAGTAAACTCTTGGAAGCATGTGTTCCAGGATGTATACTGACTCTTGTTGACTTTCAGATCCAATGCAGACATTGGTTTGGAGTTTCCAGGGAAACATTTGTGCCAATTCTAAAAGGCACTACTGTATGCCTCCAACATGGGTTGCTTTGTGTTGCAACCAGATGCTATGGGATGTAACTTGTGCAGTCTCCACCCATCCTTCAAATTTTTACTGAGTTACCATTGCTCCCCTGCCGGGCACATTCCCCTCTCCCTTTGCTTGGTTTGGAAGAGAGGTAGGTTGACACTGCTGCCAGACTGCTTCCAACCTTCATCAAGGAGGATTTGTGCCCAGACAGGCCACAAAACTAACTTGGCATAGCTGTAGTCCTGCCTTCTTCCTATGCTCAAAACAGACATTACAGTGCCTGGCCATCTCTGCTTCAGATTCAGAGACAGAGGTAAGAGCTCAGGTGCTGAGAAGGCCAGTGCACCGAAGAAAAAATACCGTAAGTTAAACTACAATCCTGACTCCACTTACAGTGAATAAGCCCTACTGAATTCAGCAGAACTTTCTTCTGAGTAGACATGGTTAGGATTGTTCTGTTAGTTCATTAATGAACTATATGGCACCGTCAAATGTGTATGGGGAGGTAGGTATTGATATATTCTTAGTGATTGTTCCGGGGAGCCCTGATGAATTATAGGAATTTCCTGAAAGTAAAATTTGTAGGTTTTACAAGAAGGCTTTCAATGGCTGTATATAGATATAAATATATGGTATCTATGTCTTTAATCTGATGTGCACATAGCAGGACTTCCGAGTAAACATACGTAAGATTGTGCTTAAGTCTTTGAAGTGTGTGACTTCCCCAAGTTCGAGGGTAAGGAGGGTCAGATTAGGTTTTCTCTCTCTTTCATAAATATGAGTAATTAGAATTTATAGAAGGTTGTCTTGGTGTCCACAGGATTCCAGGAGCAGGATGGCCTTGGTAGAGTCAGTCAATATATTTTTATGGTGTGGATTGGGCCAAGTGAGCAAACTGAAACTTAGTCCAGACAAGACAGAGGTGCTCTTGGTCATTTGGAAGATGGAATAGGGTTCAGCCTGTGCTGGATGAGGTCACACTCACACTTCCCATGAAAACACAGGTTTAGTTTGGGCATACTCCTGGACTCGGCCCTGAGTATGGATGCCCAGGTCTCTGCAGTGCCCAGGAGTGGATTTGCACAGTAAAAGCTCATGCGTCAACTGCGCCCATTTTTGAGATGTATGATTTGGTCACAGTGATGCTTGCCTTAGTTACATCCTGTTTGGATTACTATATTGCACTCTACGTGGGGCTGCCTTTGAAAAGTGCTCAGAAACGTCAACTGGCTCAAGAGCTGCAGCGACATCATTGAGCGGAGCTGGTTATAGGAAGTATACAACTCGCTCCACTGCCTACTTGTTGTAATGGCAAAGACGACACAACTCAAGGCAGGTTGAACTCAATGGGAAGGCGACCAAGAGCAGAGCTCGAGCGCTTCCTTTTATTGAAAGCTCAGGGTGACAGTTAATCATTACGACGACAGTGTAACTTCTAGCCAATTACAGCAGTGCAGTCCCATACAAGGTGATGTTTCCTGTAACGTCACAACCGGTCACTCCCTAAGACATCCTCCATAGCCCATGTGTTGTTTTGCCATGCCCTCTGTCCATGCTCCAAGCACATGTCACTCTGTAAACACCCCCTCCTAGTTCCCATTGTGTTGCCCTCCTTGGCTTGACCCATCTGGTTTGTCCTGATTCATCCAGTTCCGTCCAGATCCTCCTAGATCCTTCTAGCTCTGTTGTGACCTGTTGCCCTGCTGACCTGAGCCTCTGACCTGTCCTTCACGTGTTTCCCATTCTGACATTAGCCGGTTTGCCGCGCTAATGCCCACACTCTTGAAGATCGGTGTGGCTTGCCAGCACCAGATCTGTCATTCCCACACATTTCTCGTGTAATCCCCACACCTACTGGTCTCTTTCCTGGAACAACTCAAAGTGCTGGTTATCAGCTATAAAGCCCTATACAGCTTAGGTCCAAGCTATCCAAAAGACCATATTCCGTCATATAAACCTGCCCAGGTTTTGAAATCTTCAGGTGAGGCCCTTCTTTTGGTACTGCATCCTCACAGTCATGCTTGATAGCGATGCGAGAGAGGGCCTTCTTGGTGGTTGCTCCCAGACTTTGGAACTCCCTCCCTAAAGAAGCCAGACTGGCTTCTTCCTTGTTGTCCTTCTGCTGACTTTCTTGTTCCAATAGACTTTTGGGAACCGACTGGTTTTAATAAAGGGCTGGTGCCGTGCTGTTTTTATTGTAATTATTTGTTTGGTTTTAATAGATTTTATATACTGTACGTATATAGCTCTACTTATTTCAAGATTTAATTACTTTTTTAAAAAAATGTTTTTATTAATTTTTTCCAACAAAATTTACCATAATCAATACTAAATAAATAAAAAAACCACAAATTGCATTTTACATTTCTATCCCCCCCCTGGGCTTACCCAAACTTCCCTTTCTGGTTTATTAGTTATTCATTTCTTCTGCATGTAATTTTCTATACCTTATACACTGCATGTTGAAATTGAAATCATACCTTATTGACATATTAACCTTTTACCCTCATTTATATTTTCTATTTATATTTGTTAATTGTAAGTGTCTTAAGCAAATCCTGCAAGTGAGTTCATTTTAGTACATTGTTTCTGTATATATATCATAAAAGGTTTAATTACTTTTTAATGATAGCTTTTTCTATTATTAATCTTAGCAGTTCTCATTTTTTTTACATAAGCCGCCTTGAGTCCCTGTGAGGGAAAAAAAAGCAAAGTATAAATAAATATAGTAATGCTTTTTTCTTATTGAGTGGGATAGGCAGAACATGAAAATTCAAGGCTCTGCACGTTATCACCAGAATATCCTTGAACAGAGGTGTTATCTGGACAGAAAGTGAACTAGCCAGTTTTCCGCTGTTCTGTGTCTTTTATATGGATAAAATCAACCAAGCACACTATGCAATGCCGAGAGATAAAAGGAAAGACATATAATAAGTATGTAATGCTTGCAGAATATTGGGATGCAGCTGCTCTGTCCTTAGATATTGCTTTGCCTAAATTTTAACTGAACTTTCTGCTTTTGACATGGAAATTATATACATTTGGTATGTGGGGGGGGGGTTGTTGTCATTTTTTGTATGTCACCCCTCATTTCTCTTTCATGCCCTTCTGAGGGTCTCCAGGCAACTGCCTGTGTAAACGTTGCTGCTGCTGCTGTACTGGACAGTGTACAGAATTCTTCAGTCAAATGAAGGCTAAAGCATTATTCCAAATACTAAGAACTGCATCTTTTGAAAGTGCTTTCAGTTGCTTTTTTGTGCAGCGAAGAGATTGAGCAGGGATGACCATCTTGAACACATTATTTATTCATTGCAGTTATTAATTACAGTACAGTACTGTACTTTTCAGGGCTCACCCCCAGCAAAGCGGCCTACCAAAAGAAATAAAAATATTAGAAACTCAAGAGAATGAGGCATTGAGTTGAATCAAATGCAGACTAATAAGAATGGATAACACCATCAAAATTCTCTTAAAGAAATGGTAAATGATAAGTTTTCAAGGCCATTTTTGTGATTGCCAACCCTGAGGGATAGCTCAGTTGCTAGAACATGAAACTCTTAATCTCAGGGCTGTGGGTTCAAGTCGCACATTGGGTGAAAGATTCCTGCATTTAAATAAGCAATTGTACATTTTCTTTTTTCAGGACATGGTATAAAGCACTATGAATCCCAGTGATCTGCATGTGTTGCTGCTGTTCGTTGGTTTTTGTTTAGAGAGAGAGAGAGAGAAACTGGTGCCTGAGCATCTGAGTGGGTCCACTGATTGAAGTAGCAAATGCAGCATGTACAGAATAGGGGCTTTAGTTCGCATTTTAAATTGAAACATTGTTGGGTACCAGTATCTCATGAGTCACCCTCTTGGTACCGATATAAGGTTTTTATGTTTCTTTTTGTGAAGCCTCTTCAGTCATTCCACTCGAGTACACACAAATAATTTTTTACAAAGAGGATTTTGTAGAATCACGGCCGCTTAAAAACTCCCTGGTTTCACGTACCCAAGGCCTACTTCTCCCCCCCTCGCATTGACGACAGTCTCGGAGGCAGCGTCATTTTAACAGCAGGGAGATTATCTGCCCGAGTTTTGTATTTAACTCCGGACACGTGACAACACAAAAGGAGTTTCTCTCCGAGGCTAGAACGTTGTGACGGAGGCGTCTGCCCTAATGGATGTCTATGAAGTGGGAGGGAAATTTCCTAAAATTGAGGCCCAGCCTCAAGTCTAAAGGCTCCCTCCCCCAACAGAGTTCTGAATGTGCTTTTGCAAACATGCAGCAGGCCCCAAGGAGCTGTTGGTAACGATTACAAAAGGTGTCTTGCTCTTGCTCGGCTTTGCACTGTCACCGGAAGGCAGCAGCTGTAAATTCGGCTGCGCCGGGGCTTCCATGAACACAAATGGGAGAGGTTACTGCGGCTTGAGCTGCAGCAGCAAAAGGCAGCTGCTCCATTTTCAACTTTCCCGAAGCATTCCCGTTTCAAATGCACTAACGGCTGCGAGGGGCTTACTGAAAGCGCCCTCTCTTGTGTAACTAATGCGCCCCTCACGTCCGCGGCTGTGGAAGGAGGAACGCAGTGCTTGCTGCGTATACGTACTTGGACTGCGTCTTTCTTCCTTTTTTGCAGCCAAACTAACAAACGCATTAACTCTTTCCCGTTGCACACATCCTCTGAGTCTAAGAGAAGGCGGAGCTGGGGGAAGGCGAGCGGAAAGACCTTTCTGGTGTGTAATTTGCAAGCATCTCCCTCGCTATGAGCCAGTAAAATGGCCTGTTGTGTTGGTGCGCGCGCGCCCAGGCGAGGAGACGCTTGCAAATTCGTCTGCACTCTCCGTCGCTCGCTTTGGTAAATATGCTTAACCCTGGCGGCGGGTGCTTTGCTTCGCGGTGCATTTCGGGATCTGTAGTCTCTGGCCCCTTCCGCGACCTGAGCGAAAGCGATGCCGAAAAACTACAACCCCCATGAGCGCCCGTGGAAGGCGGGGGTAAAAAGAGAAGGAGCAGGAATGGGGAGGGGGGTGGAGAACACCCCAGCGCACACAGTACGGCAGGTTGCTGCTGCTGCAGTAGCAACAGGGAAACCGCTGAAAAGTCCGCCGCACATGACATGAGAGGGAAGCAAGCCGAGTTGCTCTGCCCGTAGCCTGGAGGAGAGGGAGGCCAGCGCGGGCGGCTGCGCGCAGTGCGGGACCCGCTGCTCGAAGGGAAGCGATTCCCTCGTCCTGCCCAGTCTTTCCACACACAGGGAGGAGGGGGTGTTTGTGTCTTTCCTCCCTCCCGGTGTCCAACGGAGGAAGGCAGCGGAGTGGACGTTTTCTGCTTGCCGCCCCCCTCCAAAGAGTTGGAGCTGCGGGGTTGAAGCCCCCTACTCTTCCCTCCCCGCTACCCCGAGGGGCTCGGCGCAGGCGGCTGCAAGGAGGGGATCTGGGTGGCTCTCGCGCCCTCGCCCGCTACTGCCTTCCCTCCCCTCCGCTCCTTGACAAAAGGAGCGACGGAGGCGGCGTCTGAGCGTCCGCGGCGGGGCGGGGGGCAGCAGCAACGCCGCCCCGTTGAGTTGTACAGTACTTTACTTTCGAGGCATCGGCTGCTGACGGAGAAAGCCCGCAGCCCGGGCGGAGGTAGGCGATGAACGGCTTCGGCCCCGACGAAGTGACCCGCGGCGGGGGAGAAGCTGCCGCCGTCCCGGCCGTGGTGGCCAACGCCGCCGCCGCCGTGGAAGTCCTACCGCCGCCGCCGCCCCTCCCGCAGCCGCCGGCCGGGCTCGGAGCTGCTTCGTCCGCCGCTGCGGCCACGGCGGCGGGTTCGGCCGGACCTCCGGGCGCGGCGGGCCCCGGCGCAGGACAGCTGTGCTGCCTGCGGGAGGAAGGCGAGAGGTGTAGCCGAGCCGCGGGCAACGCCAGCTTCAGCAAGCGCATCCAGAAGAGCATCTCGCAGAAGAAGGTGAAGATCGAGCTGGACAAGAGCGTAAGTGCCGGCGCAGGTCACTCGCTTTCCGTGCCGGGATGACTTTGTCACCTCCTGCCTGATCCCACCCGAAGGCATCGCAGTTCGACGCCGCCTGCTCTCTCTCATTTCATTTCACTCTGCCCTAGCCCCGCTGCAAGCACACAAAACATCAGTAGCCCCCAGATCTCCCCGCTTAACATTGCACGCTGTGATGGAGGAGGAAACAAAAGCGAGCCGAGGAGGGGGGAAACGAATGGGCGAGATGGTCTTCCTTGGGAAGCCCAGTGTTACGCGGCATTCCTTGCCTTTTGCCTCTTTGTAACTGGGCGACCTGGCTGGCGTTCAGTCCCTGGCAAATGCCCTGGAAGGGGGAGCCCAGGTAATAGCCATCGATCTCTTTCCCCCTTTCCCCTTGCAGCCCATCCATTCCCGGCCCCGGGTGAGTTAACAAGAAGGAAATCAATGAAAGGTGCTTGCTTGGATTATAGCTCCACCACCACCCCCTTTCCCGGCGTACGGAGGCAGTAAAAGGCAGTTGGATTTGTTTTTTGCTCTGCTTTCTTCCCCCGCCTCCCGTCATTGAATGTCTGGCCGTTGTGGGTTTCTCCCCTTTTTCTGTTCTGTGTGCCCTTGCTATATAGTTGGCTGCGTGGCTGACGTTGCAAAAGCTGGGGTACTGGTCTTTCTTTATAAGTGCGGGTGGAAGTGGCTGCTCTCTCCTCTCCCCACCCCCCTTCGGTTTTGCTTTTGCTTCTTCCCCAACCCCCTTTGCAAATCATGGTGGTGATCGTGTGCACGTCTCTTCGTAAGAAATCCCTGGTCTTCTTTCGCTTTCTCCCAGGACCAGTCTCGTGTGTGTACGTGTGTGTTTCATGGAGTGTTTCTGTTTCTCTAGAGAGGGCAGTACTTGGCTGCTCCGCCTCGTGCTGCAGTGTTGCACGTCCTACTTTTGCCACTGTGTCGTCTTCCCCTTGGCAGCCATCAGGCTCTCTCGTTATAATCCTTTCTCTTTCGGCGAAACACCCGCAATCGTAGGAACCCTGAAGGCTGGTCGTCCCACTTGTCTTCCTCATTCTTCCCCCACCCTTACTCCCTCCATCATGTTTAAAGGAAAGGCGGACAGAGGAAAAAAACCATTTAGTGCAATAGACATTCCTCAAGTCGGAGCACGTTAACCTGCGGAGTAAATGTCTGCCGGCTCATGGCTCCCTAATGCATGGCCAACACTGTGCTTGCGCTTTTTAACTGGAACAAACAAGTATTTTGAATCTTTCTTTTACCGACTCAGTTAAAAGTGCATTGTTGATGGCTGGCAGCAAATAAAGGTTCCTAATAACAGACTGCAAATATAATACCAGGAGGTAATTTGAAGGGTTGGTGGGGGAGGTGTTCCTTAGTTTGTATTATGAAAGTGATAGTTCCAAGTAGTTCCTAGTAGATTTTCAGCCAATCCTGCAGGGTTTTTACTGTAAATCTATTGATAGTTCTGTGGGGATTTACTCCCCAGGGAGTATATTTAGGATTGCAGCTTAGGATGCTGTTTCAACACACTTTCTAGGTAGTGAACCCAAGTGGAAGACAGTTTTTGTGTACAGATGTATTAAATTAAAAAGCCCCCTTTGGCCCTGAATCTTGGCAGCTGCTAACTCACAGTGACAGCATCCTAAATTTTGGATTTTCAATCCAAAGAAACATAAGTTTGTATAGAATATACTCTTGGAAGGTGGAAATAGTGTTTACATCCATTAACATACTAAATCATATTAGAAGTAACAAAAAGTTGTCACTTTCCTATCCTTGTATTCTGCCCACTTTTGTGAAAAGGCTTTACTGAGTTTCTGATAACTATTTTTACTTGGCCAGTGGGAATAAAATAGTAAAAGGCATTTCCTGAGCCAAGCTGCTAACACTGCAGTAGCCTGTTAACATAACAAGATTCCTCTGGCAACTTTTGGTATCCTTGAATGTGTTTGTGGCTTATGTCACTTGACCCCTTTACTGAAAATCACTGGTGTCCTTTAGCTTGTGGAGTTGTGAAGTTTGAGAATGTTGTTGCTGCCCAATGTTAACCTGTTGTTCTTTTTTATTTTAAAAAACTTTCAGGCAAGGCATCTTTATATTTGTGATTTCCACAAAAACTTAATTCAAAGTGTTCGAAACAGAAGAAAGAGAAAAGGCAGTGATGATGATGGTGACTCACCAGTGCAAGATGTTGACGCTCCAGAGGTAGATTAATATTCCTGGTATACAAAGTAATGTTGTTGTTGTTGTTGTTTTAAAAAAAGAGCTAGGTGATACAGACATTATTTTTTATTACTGAATCCCACATGCTTTTGTATGTTTACTTTATTGTGCCTTGATTGTATTGACATATAAGCTCATCCTTTCTTTAAAAAAAAAAAGAGAGAGAAGTTGGGAGCTTGAAGGTACAGACGAGTCTTCTCCAGTCTGCTGTTCTCCAGAAATGTTAGACTGCAGCTTCCATCTTCCCTAACCGATGGTTGTACTTTGTGGGCTTGATGGGACTTAGTCCAAAACAACTAAAGTGGGCACCAGTTTGAGGAAGCTAGTGAATTAGATGGCCCCAGTGTATGATCTGTACAAAATACTTGTCGTAGAGTTGTCTAATTGAAGTTCCCTTTCGTTTGCTGTGAAGTTCCTTACTAGGCCTGCTTCACAATGTCTTTCTGCATTTTCCCACTGCCTCAATGTGCAGTGTGGATCGTTGCATAGGCAGCTGCTGAATACTGCATAATGGCTATTAGGCCATCTAGTTCATAATTTTGACATCATCTATCCAAGGTTCGAAGCAGGCTTTTCCCAGCACCTGATGTTCTTTAGCTGGAATTTCTGGGGATTGAAACATTGGTTTTATACTAATACTAATTTTTTTATTTCTACCCCGCACATCTGGCTGGGTTCCCCAGCCACTCTGAGCGGCTTTCAACAGAACATTAAAAACAGAATGAAACGTCAAACATTAAAAACTTCCCTAAACAGGGCTGCCTTCAGATGTCTTCTAAAAGTCGGAAAGTTGTTTATTTCCTTGACATCTGATGGAAGGGCGTTCCACAGGGCGGGTGCAACTACCGAGAACGCCCTCTGCCTGGTTCCCTGTAGTGAGGGAACTGCTAGAAGGCCCTCAGCACTGGACCTCAGTGTTCGGGCTGAACAGTGGGGATGGAGACGCTCCTTCAGATATACATGCAAAAACATGTAATCTACCATGTTTAGAGTTTAGGATTTCTGACACTGAAAGCACATCGCCCAGAAAGTTCTGTGCAGCATCCACACTATAAAATAACTTGTTGAGATGGCTCTCGAGTTAAAAGAATCTTGTAATTCCCTTGCAGGTTGATCTGTTTCAGTTGCAAGTAAACACACTAAGAAGATACAAAAGGCACTTCAAATTACAGACCAGACCGGGGCTTAACAAAGCACAGCTTGTTGAAGTATGTGAAATTTCACTTCTTTATACTTCAGTAAAAAGAAATAAACAATGTGCTACATTATGTGGCTCACTTGAACTAGAGTTCTCCAATCCTTGCATTCTGACAACTTTCTTCTTTCCTTTTTGCTGACTATTGCTTCCTTGGTACTCGTTCATACTGATGATTATGCTGCTTTCTGACAGGGTTAAGGTGTAATCCTATGAGCATTTTAAATGGGAATAAATCTTGTGGGATTTACTTGTAAGTAGACATGCATAGGACTGTGCACATGAGATGTAACCAAGAGTGCACATGAAACAAAATCCTTTGGGATGCTAAAGCCCTAAGCAGGCAGTGAAGGAAAGGATACCTGCAAGTTTGATGGCTGGGCAACATAATATTTGGTATCGCTGCAAAATGAGACAAGACAGCGCTAATTCACATAAATGCTGGTGGAGGTCTGAATTGACTAACCAGCTAAGAAAAAGGTCCGGAGACTTAGTGGAAAACTAATTGAAAATGTCAGCTGAGTATGCTGCAACAGTGGAACAGTGTATGATAATGATTCTTTCAAGCTTGTTGCATTGTGTGGGTCATCTCAGATTCTACAAAGCTACAACTCCTGGAATTCACTGCTTACCAGATGATTACTGGATGTTGTAATGTAGACAAAACAATGGAGGATGGCTGTTAAGGCAAACACTGTTTTAGAGATTCTTAGGGGCGTTTCAGAAGTTTGGAGATCCTTTTGGAATGTTTCATTCAGTTTAGCATTCTTAGTATTTTGGTATCTACAGACTTGGCTACTTCACTGTCTGTTTTTATTCTAGGTTGTTTTTGAATAATTGAATAGTCCCAGTACTACTTTTTTGTAGCCCATTGTTCTTCTACATCACTTCAAAATGTTGAACTCTTGAACAAGTTTTCAATAACAACCATTACCTTTTTGTATGGACTTATTTTGTCTTGCTTGGTAGAACTATAGCTCTCTCCCTGTTCAGGGACCAATGTTGGATCCAGTGAGTTGGAGATATGCTCTTTCCAGTTGCTTTTTGCTGAAATGGACAAATGGAAATAGTTCCCAGTGGCTCCAGAGTTCCCAGTTATCACCACTGCTTTGGCCTCTGTATTTGGACAGTTTAGGACAGACTTCACCACTGGTGCCCTCCATATATTTTGGTCTACAACTTAAACCAGTAACTGTTCTGGTTAGGGCCAATGGAAGTTGTAGTCCAAAACATAGGGAGTGCAGCAGGTTGTTAACAGATTTAGAACATCTCATGGATTGGCTAGTTAAGTGCTTATGTGATATGTTTTTGTATTGGATGAAATGTAAGAAGAACATTCTGTCTTCCTTGGAAAATAGGGTAGAATACTTTATCACTGATATTCCTAAGCTTTTCTATGAGTTTTTTTTCCCACAAGGAAAGTGAGACAACAATTCTTTAAATCAGTACTGTATAAAATAAATGCAAATGTGCTAATACAATACTGGTGTCTTGTTCCTTGTGTGCCAATTGGCACCACCTATTAAGTTCTGATGCTCAAGTTCTAAGAACTTATGTTTGAAAGCAAGGCTAGATTCTGCTGTGTTTTCTTCATAAATCTGCACAATACCTACTTATGTTCAAGGATATATATTTTTTTCTTGCAGATAATTGGGTGTCATTTTCGGACAATTCCAGTGAATGAAAAAGACACTGTGGCCTATTTCATCTACTCTGTGAAGAACGATAAGAACAAATCTGATCTAAAAATGGACAGTGGTGTTCACTAAATAAGCAAACTTGAAACTCTGCAGGTGTAAAGACTGTTTTGGATTTGCTGAAGATTTCTTTGTAACTGGTATTCAGACGGAGAATTCTGATATTTTTCTTGGGAAAAATACTGCTCATAAATGATATTTCCATGGTAAAAATATTTTAAATAAATACTATTGGTGTGGCTGCACCTTCATGTGTATGGTGTCTGGCAAGTGTATTAGGCTGTTACTGTACTGTATATTGCTTTTCAGTTTGTAAAAATAAGCTGAAATGTGGAATACCCTCCAAATATATCTCCTATAAATCTCCTGGGCTGGGAGGGAGACAGCTAATGGTGTCAAGGTTGTGCTTCATCATGAATTAATTTGTGCTTCAGTTGCAAAGGTGAGTGATTATATTTGAATAATACGTTAAGAGACCTTTCTGTATCACAGCTCTTAACATATTTTCTGAAGCTTTTTCCTCCTCAGTATCATCTTTTGTTTGGTTCAAAAATCATGCCAAGCCATGGTACAGAAATATTTCCTAGGGGCTGATATGATGTCTGAATTGGCAGACCATGACATATACGGTTAGGGTGGCAAACCAGGCACAGAAACCATGGTTTGAAATGAGTTTTAAAGCAATAATTTGTGCTACTTGATGGTTTTAACACAGTGCCTGAACTGACAAACTATTGGAATGGTTGTTGCTCTACTGCCCGAGGGTGCTTTGCCATAAAAGAGGGGAGTAAATTGTAAGTGCTGAGAAGAGAAAAAATGAAAGCAGACAACTGACTCTAAGGCAAGGTTTATGTTTATGTTTAGAAGCTCCAACTATAGTCTGGGTTCTAAACTATGGTAACACAATCCACAGTTTGGCAGGATGTTCAAAACGAATCTTTATATTTGCTGTTGAGTCTTGCATACTTCCAAAAGAAGGTTTGGTTGCAGTTCCATATTAACGTTGTTGTTTAGTCGTGTCCGACTCTTCATGACCCCATGGACCAGAGCACGCCAGGCACTCCTGTCTTCCACTGCCTCCCGCAGTTTGGTCAGACTCATGTTCGTAGCTTCGAGAACACTGTCCAACCATCTCGTCCTCTGTCGTCCCCTTCTCCTTGTGCCCTCAATCTTTCCCAGCATCAGGGTCTTTTCCAGGGAGTCTTCTCTTCTCATGAGGTGGCCAAAGTATTGGAGCCTCAGCTTCACGATCTGTCCTTCCAGTGAGCACTCAGGGCTGATTTCCTTAAGAATGGATAGGTTTGATCTTCTTGCAGTCCATGGGACTCTCAATATTCTCCTCCACCACCATAATTCAAAAGCATAAATTCTTCGGCGATCAGCCTTCTTTATGGCCCAGCTCTCCATATTAACTACCACAGTTATACACAGCAAAATTGTTTATTGTCTAGTGCAGAGCTTTCCAAACTCTTTGTATCACGCAAATACTCCCCGCGCTCCTCCCAGGGCTGGAAATGGGTTAGTTTAACCTACGATTTGCTAGCAAAACTGAATTACTGTGTCGCGAAATGATGAATGTCTAAAAAGTGTGTCACCAACATGAAAATTTTGGAAAGCTCTGGTATAGTGCTTCTATGGGGGCAGGTTATAGTCGACAAACCATTGATGGTGTATTCCTCCCACAAATTTTAGTACAGTGGTACCTCTGGTTAAGAACTTTATTCGTTCCGGAGGTCCGTTCTTAACCTGAAACTGTTCTTAACCTAAGACACCACTTTAGCTAATGGGGCCGCCGTGCCGCCAGAGCAAGATTTCTGTTCTCATCCTGAAGCAAAGTTCTTATCCCGAGGTACTATTTCTGGGTTAGCGTAGTCTGTAACCTGAAGTGTTTGTAACCCGAGGTACCACTATAGCTTTAAAAAAAGAGGACTCAGTGGCTTGTAGCCAGTATAGTATAGCATTCCCACTGGGGAATAGTGGGGTTTTTTTATTGCTTTCTTAAGTAATGTATTTTGCACTGTTTGACTTCTGCACTTGAGTAGTAGAAAAGAAAAAAACACTCCTTTTGCCTTACTAATTATGACAGGTGTGATGTGAAAAGTGACTGTATCTGCTGTTTGTAATACTGTGCACTATCAGAAGGTGGTGCAACGGTTTTCAGCACTATAGGTGGACTGTCACATGGGTCCAACGAGCAATTTCCAATTGCTTTTCTGTTTAGGATGAGGGGGTGTATATCCAGCATCTGGGTTGCAGATGCTCCAGTTGCCAGTTAAAATAGGTTGGATCAAGCTTCTTCTACACAGGTGATTGGTGCCCTAGAGACTTAACAGTGATGATTGGATATAGAAGTGGGTCTTTGCAACCGCAGCTTCAAGTGTGTAGCCTAATGCACTCTCTTGTTTCCATGTCTTGGGCCCTGCTGTGTAGCATATCCTTTTCCTATCTTCTGTGCCAGTGCTCCAGTGTGCAATATTAGTAAGCCCAACCCTACATACTATCTTCAAACCACCTGCTCTTCTCAAGGCCATCACCTATACTGAAAGTCACATTTCATGTTTTGTCACTTCCAGTTTAGACAAGATGTAGCCTGCAAAAGGTAAGTGATACCTAAAAATGCTGTTTTATTTAAAACCACAACCAATGTTTGTCAATTTGAGAACTTGGGTTTGAATTTGTGACTAGAAAAGCAACCGAAATCTGTATTTTAAATGCAGCACAAATGATGTGTGTTTATTCAGTAATATGTTCCACTGCGTTAAGTGGGGCTTGTTTCCAGGAAAGTACAGTACAGTCGTACCTTGGCAGTCAGATGGAATCCGTTTCGGAAATCCGTTTGACTTCGAAAACGTTTGGAAACCAAAGTGCGGCTTCTGATTGGCCACAAGAAGCTCCTGCAGCCAATCGGAAGCCCCGTTGGACGTTTGGCTTGCAAAAATAGTTTGTCAACCGGAACAGTCACTCCTGGGTTTGCGGCGTTCGGGAGACAAAAGGTTCGAGAACTAAGCTGTTCGGAAACCAAGGTACAACTATGCATAGGATTGCTGTGAGGCTGAAGTTCTAACGCTGTCATCTTCTACCATCTGACTGTGAGTATAAAGCTTGTTTTTTGAAATTAAAGCCAGCAGTTAACAGCCGAGAGTTTCTCCAACATTGTGCTGTTACTTAACACTTTCTTAGAACTTAGGAATGAATCCCACTACACAAAAGGCAAAGCTTTAGACGTTAGAAACCCTGGTTGAATTACATGTAGTTTGTATTATCTCCAATTTGAGAACTCATAGAAGGCTTTTATTTTTGTGTGTAGTTATTTAAAAAAAAATTGTAGTGTTTGCTATCATTTGAAATCTTTGCCTTACAGCTGAATACCAATTGCAACAACCCACATAGAGACCCCTGGGAGATAAAAACCTATAAACCTTTTCCTGCCCTTTCGGATGCTGTTGGATCAGAAGCAGAATAGTGCAGAAACATTGCCAAAAGAAATAGATTACCAAAGTTAGGCTGCAATCCTATACACACGCTTGGAGTAAGTCCCCTTGAATTTACTGGGACTTGCTTATGCATCGGTCTGCAATGTAACCAAATTTTTTTTGTGGGGACTTCCTTTAATAGCCTTTTAGCCCCCCCCCCATGTGAGAAACCTAAATATAGCTGATTACTATACAGATGTGTTTGTTCCTGTGGCCACTGACACTGATTACCTAAATGATCTCTTCAATAAGAACTGCTTGATTCAGCTGCAAAAAAGCAATACAGTTAATAAGATCCTTTGGACAAGTATGCGACTGTGGTATTAAACTTTCTCAAGGAGAGATACTAGTAGCCCTACACAGTACAGTACTACGTCATGATTAGACAGAAGACTTTGTAGATAATGCAAAAATCAGAGCAATCGCAGACATAATAGATACAGCATTCAAAATGACCTCAGACTGCAGAGATGGACTGGTGCCAAAAGTCTAGTCTAGTTCCAGAAGGACAAATGAGCACTTGGGGGGGGGGACTATATGAGTGCTCAAAGCGATATTTAAATAAGTCTTGGCATGTAGGCAAGCATTACCTTTTTGAACTGACCGTACACAAATCATTATTACAAATGGGAAAAAGGAGCTGCCTATAAATAAATTTTAAGGTAATAACTGCATAGGCGGTATTTGTTTTTGTGAAATACTTCAATATGTAGAACAATCATAAATTGTGTTGTGGTGGTACAAGAGGATAATACTCTTGTGTTGCTAGAAGCAGACTTAGGAAGTTAATCCTGCTTTGTTTAACAGTAGCGTTAGACTTGGTTGGGAGTACTTCGATTGGCTCTTGAGATTGAAAAAGGTAAGATGAATGCAAAACACAATAATCATATTGAGAAAATTGAGCTAGGTGTGCACACTGTTGAATGAATGGCTGAAATCCCCCCCTACTCGCTGCTCTAAGAAAGCTTCCTATCTAGCTTCTAATTAGATACTGCAAAAGATTAGCCACAACAGCCACAGGCAGCTTTATTTATTTGTTTCCCTTAAACGTTTGGACAGTTTCCCAGTGTTTTATCATTAATTTTCTGGTAGCTGAAATGTATTTCTTGCTCCAATCTCGGGAATAGGATTGAGCAAATTTTCTTCTACCCAAGAGCCTTTTAAATATTTGAAAATTGCGTTTCTGTGCTTTTCCACCCAAAGCTTTTATTTCTCCATAGTAAACATACCTATTTTTTTCCAACCTTTCTTCCCATGAAGATAACAAATCATGGCTGGTGCTAAGGAGATACAATCAGCTCAGGGCATCACAAGTTCCACAGGCATGTCCCACTAACAGTGAAATGTAAAATGCAACCCTATGTATATCTACTCTGAAGTATAACCCTCTGTGTTCAAGTGCGGCTTACTGACCCATTCTTAAGCAGTGTCAAAATTGTTGGATTGTCCCCTGGTACATAAGTATCAAAGAATTTTACTAATGGGATAGTGGCTACCTAGAACAATGAAAACTAAAAATTTAAGAGCTGAAGATGGTAAGATATGTTGCCGCTCATTGTACTTACTATGCAAAAATAAAACACATGCCAGCAGCATTTAAATACCTTAATGGACAGAAGATTATCAGTTATTCAATGTGCTTTCAATGCAGTCTAGCCCTGTTAATATGTTATAGTTTATATTGTACTAGTGGATTTTAGCCCGTTTAAAAACGGGCGCTAGAGGAAGCGGCCTGCCGGGACTGGCTTGGCGGTGGCGGGTCTTCCCGCCACCACCAAGCCAGTTCGCAGCGGGGGCTTTTCGCCGTTTGCCTTCCCCTGAGGGGGAGGCAAACGGCGAAAAACCCCGCCGCGCCGCAATTCGGCTCCGGGACTGGCTTGGCGGTGGCGGGTCTTCCCGCCACCGCCAAGCCAGTCCGCAGCGGGGGCTTTTCGCCGTTTGCCTTCCCCTGGGGGAGGCAAACGGCGAAAAACCTCGCCGCGCCGCAATTCGGCTCCGGGACTGGCTTGGCGGTGGCGGGTCTTCCCGCCACCGCCAAGCCAGTCCGCAGCGGGGGCTTTTCGCCGTTTGCCTTCCCCTGGGGGAGGCAAACGGCGAAAAACCTCGCCGCGCCGCAATTCGGCTCCGGGACTGGCTTGGCGGTGGCGGGTCTTCCCGCCACCGCCAAGCCAGTCCGCAGCGGGGGGTTTTCGCCGTTTGCCTTCCCCTGGGGGAGGCAAACAGCGAAAAACCCCGCCGCGCCGCAATTCGGCTCCGGGACTGGCTTGGCGGTGGCGGGATGTTCCCGCCACCGCCAAGCCAGTCCGCAGCGGGGGCTTTTCGCCGTTTGCCTTCCCCTGGGGGAGGCAAACGGCGAAAAACCCCGCCGCGCCGCAATTCGGCTCCGGGACTGGCTTGGCGGTGGCGGGATGTTCCCGCCACCGCCAAGCCAGTCCGCAGCGGGGGCTTTTCGCCGTTTGCCTTCCCCTGGGGGAGGCAAACGGCGAAAAACCCCGCCGCGCCGCAATTCGGCTCCGGGACTGGCTTGGCGGTGGCGGGTCTTCCCGCCACCGCCAAGCCAGTCCGCAGCGGGGGCTTTTCGCCGTTTGCCTTCCCTCGAGGGGGAGGCAAACGGCGAAAAACCCCGCCGCGCCGCAATTCGGCTCCGGGACTGGCTTGGCGGTGGCGGGTCTTCCCGCCACCGCCAAGCCAGTCCGCAGTGGGGTTTTTTCGCCGTTTGCCTTCCCCTGGGGGAGGCAAACGGCGAAAAACCCCGCCGCGCCGCAAATCGGCTCCGGGACTGGCTTGGCGGTGGCGGGTCTTCCCGCCACCGCCAAGCCAGTCCGCAGCGGGGGGTTTTCGCCGTTTGCCTTCCCTCGAGGGGGAGGCAAACGGCGAAAAACCCCGCCGCGCCGCAATTCGGCTCCGGGACTGGCTTGGCGGCGGCGGGAAAAAGGGGAGGAATTCCTCCCCTTCTTCCCGCCGCTGCCAAGCCAAAGCGGGCCTCCCTCCGCGCCCGCTGCCGCTTCGGCTTCCTCGGGTTCCCCGAGGAAGCGCCGTCCCATGCCGGAGGTGTGCGGCAAGGCTGCCGGGGGGGGGGAGCGCTTCTCTCCCCCGCCGCCTCACCGCGCACCTCCAGCATGAGACTGGGCTTCGGAGCGGCGGTTGGCGGAGCGGCAGTTGGCTGTTCCCTGTGTCCCGAGAGCACGGGTCCAATCCCTGTGTCCCTGGTTGTCCCTCCGTCCAATCCCTGTGTCTCTGGGGGACATGCGCAGTACCCCAGGGACACACGGGACATCTGGACGCAGGGACAACATGGACATTATTATATAGGACTAGTGTATTGCAGCCCGTTTAATAACGGGCGCTAGAATATCCTGGAGTTCGGAGAGGCGCTTGTGCAGCGCTTCTCCGAACCCTGGGACCTGTCCTTGCTGTCGGCGGCAGGGGGACAGGAACGGAGGAGGAGAAAGCGCTGCGTTCTCCTCCTCCGTTCCTCTCCCGCAGCCGCCGACAGCAAGGAGACATCCCAGGGTTCGGAGAAGCGCTTGCGCAGCGCTTCTCCGAACCCTGGGACCTGTCCTTGCTGTTGGCGGCAGGGGGACAGAAACGGAGGAGGAGAAAGCGCTGCGTTCTCCTCCTCCGTTCCTCTCCCGCAACCGCCGACAGCAAGGAGACATCCCAGGGTTCGGAGAAGCGCTTGCGCAGCGCTTCTCCGAACCCTGGGACCTGTCCTTGCTGTTGGCGGCAGGGGGACAGAAACGGAGGAGGAGAAAGCGCTGCGTTCTCCTCCTCCGTTCCTCTCCCGCAGCTGCCGACAGGAAGACATCCCAGGGTTCGGAGAAGCGCTTGCGCAGCGCTTCTCCGAACCCTGGGACCTGTCCTTGCTGTCGGCGGCAGGGGGACAGGAACGGAGGAGGAGAAAGCGCTGCGTTCTCCTCCTCCGTTCCTCTCCCGCAGCCGCCGACAGGAAGAAGACATCCCAGGGTTCGGAGAAGCGCTTGCGCAGCGCTTCTCCGAACCCTGGGACCTGTCCTTGCTGTCGGCGGCAGGGGGACAGGAACGGAGGAGAAAGCGCTGCGTTCTCCTCCTCCGTTCCTCTCCCGCAGCCGCCGACAGCAAGGAGACATCCCAGGGTTCGGAGAAGCGCTTGCGCAGCGCTTCTCCGAACCCTGGGACCTGTCCTTGCTGTCGGCGGCAGGGGGACAGGAACGGAGGAGAAAGCGCTGCGTTCTCCTCCTCCGTTCCTCTCCCGCAGCCGCCGACAGCAAGGAGACATCCCAGGGTTCAGAGAAGCGCTTGCGCAGCGCTTCTCCGAACCCTGGGACCTGTCCTTGCTGTTGGCGGCAGGGGGACAGGAACGGAGGAGGAGAAAGCACTGCGTTCTCCTCCTCCGTTCCTCTCCCCCAGCCGCCGACAGGAAGGACGCGCACACTCTCCCCCCCCTGCCTCCTCCAACCGCCGCTCCTCACGGCCAGGGAGGGTTGTGAGGAGGCCTTCACCGGCCTCCACCCTCGCTTCCCTGACGTGCCCTGCAGTGAGGCGGTGTCCGGCAGGAGCGGCGGTTGGAGGAGGCAGAGGGGGGGGAGAGTGCGCGCGCGCAGTCTCTGCTGTCCAATCCCTGTATCCCTGGGGCACATGCGCAGTGACCCAGGGACACACGGGACAGCTTGGACGCAGGGACATCTTGGACATTATTATATAGGATTTCCTAGCAGTTTTTAGGTGAAACACATTTGGAAGCTTCAGGAGTTTTCATAGATCAATGAAAAATATTTTATGTTTCCTGTTGGCAAATGTATCTGTTGCTTTTTCCTTTCCCTTTAAATTTTTTTTTTTTTTTTACTCCTGGCACTTTTTATCGACCTTTTTATCATTTCCACAAAGAAGGCTTTGTGTTTGTTAGTGCTTCCACAGTTGCACAGAATTTCTTCTCTTTTATCCTGTACTTGGAACGAGAATTGCTGACAAACCAAGAGAGACTGCACATGTCCTGTTCTACATATCCAAATACTTCTGTTGCTGGCTGGGTGTTTATGGCCAATGTCATGCAAAATGCGCACTGCAAGGAGTTGTGAGCAATTTCCGTAAGCTAACTGGTTTTACACCCAAATGCATGTAATGGAACACTGGTGCCATTTTTCTAAAAAATGGAAAAGCAGTTTCAGGCGGGAAAATGGAGTCTTGGGAAGGAAAGAAATGCTTAACCCCAGTCACAGCTCCCCCCCCCAAAAAAACCCCCATAATAAGCACCGATAAAGGGACCCCTGACCATTAGGTCCAGTTGTGACCGACTCTGGGGTTGCGGCGCTCATCTCGCTTTATTGGCCAAGGGAGCCGGCGTACAGCTTCGGGTCATGTGACCAGCATGACTAAGCCGCTTCTGGCGAACCAGAGCAGCATACGGAAATGCTGTTTACCTTCCCGCTGTAGCGGTACCTATTTATCTACTTGCACTTTGACATGCTTTCGAACTGCTAGGTTGGCAGGAGCAGGGACTGAGCAACGGGAGCTCACCCCATCGTGGGGATTTGAACCGCCGACCTTCTGATTGGCAAGCCCTAGGCTCTGTGGTTTAACCCACACTTGCCCAAAATCCCCCTGGAGGAAGGAGCGTTAAATGGGACATAAACTGGAAAACAAAAACACGTTGCCGTATTTTATTTTGCTTAAAAATGAATTTGCATAACTGCACTCATGTCTCCGTGTGCCCTTTAAGGATGAGAAGCATTTAAAGTTATTAATGTCTTGCTTCTTTTCAGACGTGGCCTGATCTAAACCAGCTGAAGTTGTGTTGTGTTCAAGTCCATGCGTGACCAGCTGCTGTTTGATTGTAAGTCTGTTTTTATAGCAGCTGTGTCTCCTTAAAAGCATAAAGGTGTATTTAAAAATTTATAACTGAAATGTATGTAGAAGTTTGTGAAGTCACACTAGTCGCAACAGCCCCATCTTCAGAGAGATGGCAAGAGACCGGAAGGAAGGGAGTGGGGAAACCAAAATGTAAAGAATTGCCATCAAACGGCAGGGCAGATAATATAATCAGAATTGTAGAGCTGGAGGAGACCCCCTGAGGGTCACCTGGTCACTCCCCTGCAATGCAGGAATCTCAACATGTGGTCTCCCATCCAATTTGAAACCATGTAAGACCCTGCTTAGCTTTGCAAATGTGCTAACAGTTTCTGTGAAGTGTGCACTAGCTGTTTCAATGGAAACTACATCACTTTAAATGGCTATTGAATTCCTTCTTAAAAAGTAGTATGATAGGATTAACTACACTTGTAGTTCAGTGTCTTAGTCTATTAAATGAGAGAATTGAGAATTAAATCTTGCTTTAATTGTGTAACAACTGATGCTTCAAGTTGTGTACAAATAGTTAAAACACCAGGAATTAAAGAAAACAGTCATATGAAACACTTTAGCTAAGTCTTAGTTAATTTAGTCTTTGTTATTAAGACCCAAGCAGTCCAAAAAGTGTATCTTCTGTGCTGTGTTACTTGGGTCAGGTCAATGACCATCAACATCACTACCAAATTAGATTTGAGAGCTCTGCTACATATGGGTTTTTAGTGACTTTAATTTTACAGTCTCTAAAGTCTACTTCCTTGGAGGTAATACCCATTCAATGAGTGATAAACATGGTGGGACTGTTAGTCTTGTTTAAACAAAACACTGCCTAAAAATGGTGCCTATAGTAGCTTCCGTATGGCATTCAAAGTCCATCTTCTTTAGACCTGATGACCGCATAAGCTTTATTCCAGCCTTCATGAACAAAGTCCTGCATTTGCCGTCCTTTCTCAAACACAATGTTTCTTCATGGCTTGTTGCAGGGAATCACAAATGATATTTTTGGCCCAAAAAAGATGCTCCTGAAAGAAATGGGCAGAAATTCAAATTGGAAAGTATCCTATAGGTATTATACTTTCATTTTTCTTGTGTTTCTTAATTATGCAAAGTGGCTTACAAGAATTATGAAAATACAATAAATGAAAAACAGACTAAACAACCATATAAAAGCAGGTACTTTATAGCCAGCAATCAAATTAGAAGCAGGCAACTAAATGTAAAAGGGAAGCTGCAAATAATAATAATAAAAGTTCTCGGCAACTGTCTGAAGACTAAAGAAGAAGGGGCTCCAGCCGCCTTGATATTCCTGGATGCGGAGAAGGCATTCGACAATGTCAATTGGGAATATATGAAAGAAGTAATTAAAGAAATAGGAATAGAAGGGAATTTTCTTAGGAGTATAAACTCAATTTATGAAAAACAAAAAGGAATTTTGATAATAAATGGAGAGCTTTCCCAAGAAATTGAAATATCAAGGGGCACCCGGCAGGGATGTCCACTCTCCCCCCTCCTTTTTATTCTAACAATTGAAAGTTTATTGAAGGAAATAAAAGAAAGTGAAAAGATCAAAGGAATTAAAGTGGGAAGAAGCATGTATAAAACGCGAGCCTTTGCAGATGACGTCATTATAATTTTGGAGGATCCTCTAGAGACAATAGGGCATTTGAAAAAAGTCTTAAATGATTATGGGAAAGTCTCGGGTTTTAAAATAAATATGAATAAAACGAAAATTATTACAAAAAATATAAGAGAAAAAGGGATAAAAGAATTGAGAGAAAAATCAGGATGGGAAATCGTAAATAAAGTGAAGTATTTGGGAATCGAAATTACAGCCAAAAATATAAACCTATTCGAAAATAATTATGGCAAAAAATGGAAGGAAATAGAGAGAGAGCTAGAAAGATGGGGTAACCTACAAATGACGTTTTCTGCAAGGATAGCGGCGATCAAAATGGTAATATTACCTAAATTATCATTTTTATTTCAAATGCTCCCAATTGTGGAAAAAAAGGAAATATTCGAAAAATGGAGGAAGGGGTTGAGCAAATTTATATGGGGTAGAAAAAGGCCAAGGATACAATACAGATTGCTGACTGACACAAGGGAGAGGGGAGGATGGGGGGTCCCAGACTTAAAATTGTATCATGCGTCAGCAGGCTTGGTGTGGCTAAAAGAATGGGTAGAATTGGAGAATAAAGAGATATTAGACATAGAAGGGTTTAATAACACTCAGGGATGGCACAAGTATCTATTAGAGGGGAAAAAAGGCGGATACAAAGAATTTAAGAACCATGTGTTCAAAGGATCTTTATTAAAAATTTGGTACGAATATAAAAATATCTTGGAGCAGAAAACGCCTTGGTGGGCCTCCCCTATGGAAGCAACTGCATTATTCAGAAAACTCAGGCAGAATAAATGGCCGACGTATTCGGATATCCTAGAAAGAGAGGGAGAACAATTAAGATTGAAATCATATCATGAGCTTAAACAAGAATGCATGAGCTGGCTTCATTATGGCCAGATCCAAAGTCTTTTTATTAAACATCTGAAAATTGGTTTTTCCGAAAATAAATCTAAATTCCAGGAGATACTACTGGAAAATGGCGAGAAGCCAATGTCAAAATTTTATGCTTACCTTCTCGAGTGGGAATTAAAGGATGAATTGGTAAAAACCACGATGATACGTTGGGCCCAAGATTTAGGGAGACCTATATTTAGTAATAAATGGGAAAGACTCTGGAAAGAAGGAATGAAATTTACGGCGTGCTCAGGAATTAAAGAGAATATTCTTAAAATGGTTTACAGATGGCATCTTACGCCGGCCAAAATTGCCAAAATATACAAAAATGATTCCAACAAATGTTGGAAATGTAAAGAGAAAATTGGAAATTATTACCATTGCTGGTGGCAATGTGGCAAGATCCAAGAATTTTGGAACGGAGTATATGAAAAATTGAAAAAAATGTTGAAAATGACGTTCCCCAAAAATCCAGAAATATTTTTATTGAATATGATCCCAGAAAATATTCCTGAAGGAAAAAGAAATATACTATCATATGCTAGTGCAGCGGCCAGACTATTGATAGCTAAAAACTGGAAGGGTGAAAAAATGCCGACAATATATGAGTGGCAGGAGAAATTGGTCGAATTCATGAACCTAGATAAAATGACCACAGCAATTAGGAACATCCCCAAACAGAAATGTATTAAGGAATGGAAACAGGTAGAAGATTATTTAAGAAAAGAAAATTTTAATATACATCTGGTGATATGCTTAAATTGAAGTTAAGAAACAGGGGAAAATTAATAAAAAGGTTAAAATTAGCAGTAGGAATTCAAAGATAATCTAAAAGAAGCAAGAATTTGGTAAATATGTAAATAAAGCGATGTATGAACAGTGGGAAGTTTTTTCTTTTTCTTTTTATGGTAATCTTCAATTTTCAATTTATAATTTTCATTCTCCGTTTTTCCTGTCTATCTTTTATCTCAGGATTTGTAATCCAAATCCTAAGCTTATATGACATTTTATTTGATACATTTTATGGGTGCTGATTTTGCTATATTATGTTATTTCATTTGTGTTATTAGTTATGTTATGTTATATCATTTAGCATTATCAGGTATACTATCTGGTATGCTAAGTTTTAAGTTTTTTGAAATGGAATTGTATTTCAAATTAGTGTCTATAAGCTTACCTTTTTACTATATATATGTGTGTATTTATAAGGCTACATATATACAGTTCTCCCCACCCCCTCTTTTTTTCTCCCGTCTTTTCTTTCCCCTTTTTTGTTATCTTTTGTTGATGTTTGAACATGATCTTTTGTTAAATTTTATGTTATATTTTGTGTTTGTACAATCGAAATAAAGCCTATTTTTTTAAAAAAAAAAAGAAGAAGAAGAAGGGGCTTCGTAGGTCTCCATGGGGAGTGTATTCCCACAATTCAGTGATGATTCCATTTAAAAAGCTCTGCCTTGAGTTCCTCCTACTAGTCTTAATTCCATGTAAAGATGGAATGAGCTTCTGATGCTGACCTTAACTTCTGGCCAGACTCATGTGGGAGTAGGTAGTCTTCCAGGTAACTCAACTTTAAGCCATTTAGGGATTTAAAGGTTAGAACTCGTACATGAGTCAGAAAATGAGTAAGAAAGCAATGCAGATCTTACAAGAGAGAGGTGACATAATAATCAGGCAGCCACATTTTTGACCAATTGAAGTTTCCAGGTGGTCTTTCAATTTCCCTACTGAAACTGGAGGCAAATCATTTCATTAAATCCAAATCTACCCAGGCTTCTACCTGAACTTTAGGTTAAAAGGCTCATGGCCACATGTGAGGTTTTAATAATATAGGGGTCCTAAAATATACTTACTTAAAACTGCTCTGTTAAAAGCAGTGGTGTTTCAGAATAAGCTCCATTAGTATTCAAACACTTGTTTCATTAAAAGAACACTACTATGTTCTTCTTTCCTTTTTTATTGCAAACCATTTTTTGTTCATTGTTTGTATACCAATTATGCTTAGTTATATTGGCCACCGTCTCTCTATAGCCTATGAATTACACCGAGATGGGAAAATTGCGGCCCTCCAGATTTTGCAGGACAGCAATTCCATCATGCTTGTTAATTGACCATGCTGGCAGGTGGTTGATGATGACTGTAGTCCAACCACAGCTGGACAGCCACAGGCTCCCCATCCCTGAATTAGATAGAGCTTAAAGAGCTCAGTTTATTTGAATTCCTAATGTCTCTGGAAATGAGGGTTATTGACCAATTTCTAAATATCAAGCCCATTTACTTCCTCCCCAACAGCACAATGTTCTGCATGGTTATGTTGGGCTTTCTGCCAGATAAATAGAATAGGATTGAAAGGAACTACTGGAGAAGGGAAAATGTGAAGCATCTACCGTGTTTCTCCCAAAATAAGACGGGCCTAAAAAATAAGATATGGCACGATTTTTTAAAGGCAAAAAAATATAAGACATCCCCCCAAAATAAGACGTGTTGGGGTACCGGTACCCTACCTTGCTGGAGCAGGTCTGGATGGCGCTTTCGTAAGGAACAGGAAAAGGGAGATGCCTTTCCTGTCAGGAAGCGGATGCACAACGTGCGCCACATGGAGCGCAGACGGACCGGGAGCCGGGAGAAGCTGCAGCACGCACCGCGCAGAGCCTCGACCCAGCAGGACTCTGTGCGATCCGCAGCTCGCGCCGCGCCAAGCCCTGACCCAGCGGGACCGTCAAGGGCAGCAGCGCGCGCTTTGCTGAGCCCTGACCCAGCTGGAGCCGGCAAAGGCAGCAGCGCGCGCGCCCTGCCGAGTTAACTGAGCGGCAGCCGGCAAAAGCAGTAGCGCGCGTGCCCTGCCAAGCCCCGACAGAGCGGGAGCCGGCAAAGCCAGCGGCGCGCGCGTCCTGCCAACCCCTGAGCCGGCAAAAGCAGTAGCGCGCGCGCCCTGCCAAGCCCCGACAGAGCGGGAGCCGGCAAAGCCAGCGGCGCGCGCGCCCTGCCGAGCCCTGAACTGCTGAGCCCTGCCTACTGAACTGAGCGGGAGCCGGCAAAAGCAGTAGCGTGCGCGCCCTGCCAAGCCCCGACAGAGCGGGAGCCGGCAAAGCCAGCGGCGCGCGCGCCCTGCCGAGCCCTGAACTGCTGAGCCCTGCCTACTGAACTGAGCGGGAGCCGGCAAAAGCAGTAGTGCGCGCGCCCTGCCAAGCCCCGACAGAGCGGGAGCCAGCAAAGCCAGCGGCGCGCTGTGCCGAGCCCCGACAGAGCTTAATAAAAAAATTAAAATAAAAATAAAAAATAAGACATCCCCTGAAAATAAGCCGTGGTGTGTTTTTTTGCAAGAAAAATAAATATAAGACGTGTCTTATTTTAGGAGAAACACGGTAGCTCAGGCATCCCCAAACTTCGGCCCTCCAGATGTTTTGGACTACAATTCCCATCTTCCCCGACCACTGGTCCTGTTAGCTAGGGATCATGGGAGTTGTAGGCCAAAACATCTGGAGGGCTGCAGTTTGGGGATGCCTGATCTAGCTCCTGAACCTGCCTGTTGCTTATTCCATATACAGTAACCTGATTTCATGGTGTTGTGTGTTCCAGTTACCATACCTCGGTACACACACTGCTACCTCCAAAATACCACCCCCTCCCTTTGTCCCTCTTGTCTATGCTGCTCATCTTTGAAATTAGCAGCAACAGAGGTGCTGTTGTAATAACCAGTGCTGTCCTCAGAATGACCATTTCTACCCCGAATTCCCTGATGAACAAGTGGACACACCTATTGGATCAGTGGCCCTATGTCCTATAGTTTGTGTTACACCAAAGACTTAAGTGGGCTTACATATTGTTAGCTAACCTTAGGTCCAAAATATCTGAATGTTTATTAGGTAAGGAACAAGAGTGGTGGTGGTCTAAAACAGAAGTCAAAATCCACCCTGGGATCTTACGACAAAGTGTGGTATATAAATCTAATAAATAAAAATAAAATTAAGAATGACCCAACTTCTGTCCATCATGAAACTTGACATACCAAGTCAGACCATTGGTCTGTCTACTTCCATATTGTCTATACAGACTGGCAGTGGCTCTGGTTTCAGGTAGGGATCATTCCCAGCCCTACCTGAAGTCACTGAGCATTGACTTGGGGACCTTTTGCATGCAAAGCAGATGCTTGACCACTGAGCTACAGTGCCTCCCTAAGACAGTGTACATCCAGGTTCTGACCTGACCAAGGTTGCTTACTTTCGGCAAGATCCCTGAGCCATGTCTTCAGACCATAGCACTCCTATGTCATATTTTGGTACTGAAGCTTTGAAACGAGCTCATTTGTCTTATTATCATTTGGAACATTAGATAATAATAGATGGAGGGTTTTTCTGCTTTTGATTTCAATAAAGCTGTATAATCCTATGCATATCAAGTCACAAGTAAGCCCCGTTGAGTTCAGTGGGACTTGGTGCACATCATAAAACATACACTTAAGTTTCGTTTGACTGTCTCGCCAGAGTGGTGCATGCTCTAGTTATTTCTCGCTTGGAGTACTGCAATGCGCTCTACGTGGGGCTACCTTTGAAGGTGACCCGGAAACTACAACTAATCCAGAATGCAGCAGCTAGACTGGTGACTGGGAGCAGCCACTGAGACCACATAACACCGGTCCTGAAAGACCTACATTGGCTCCCAGTACGTTTCCAAGCACAATTCAAAGTGTTGGTGCTGACATTTAAATCCCTAAACGGCCTCGGTCCAGTATACCTGAAGGAGCGTCTCCACCCCCATCGTTCTGCCCGGACACTGAGGTCCAGTGCTGAGGGCCTTCTGGTGGTTCCCTCACTGCGAGAAGCCAGGTTACAGGGAGCTAGGCAGAGGGCCTTCTCAGTAGTGGCACCTGCCCTGTCGCCCGCCCTCCCACCAGATGTCAAAGAGAACAACTACCAGACTTTTAGAAGATATCTGAAGGCAGCCCTCTTTAGGGAAGCTTTTAATGTTTGATGTTTTATTGTATTTTTAATATTTTGTTGGAAGCCGCCCAGATGGGTGGGGTATTTATTTATTATTGCCTCTCCTTGCAAAGAAAAAAAAAAGCAAGAGTCAAAGAAGTGACTTACTTTGGGCAGCAGAGCAATTCATTAAAATTACAATAGCAGACCATCTCACAGCCCTTTCCCTCCCAGAAGTGATCTTGAAGAAGCCCATCAATTGGACGAAGACTGGCCACTCCCTCTGGGACGCTGTGACAGTTGTGGTCTTTTAATATTTTCCTGTAACAGGAGAGGCGGCCAGATGGTGTTGGGTTGGTCCCAAGCAGAAAGCTCAGAAATAGAAGAGTGGAGAGCATCATCATTTTTGTGTTATCTTGGTAAGAGTTTGCGAAAAGTGCTAGCGAGAGAAAAGAAAAGGCGCTTAGCTGGGTGCCAACATAAAATCAGTCTATTTATAAAATTCATCCCTTTAGCCCTGTTTTTCTACTAACTATGGACAGGAGAGGTTTGATTCCATTTGCATTTAAAGCCAAATCTTACCAAATTGTTGCTTTCTAAAAGAATGAGAACTGAAGCACAGCCATCCTATGAAATTCACACTTGCCCAAAGTTCGCAATGCAGTTCCCTAAGCAATGTTTACAAATATGCATATGTTAAGGGAATATGTGTATATGGATACATATATTAGTGAAAATAACATACCCGTATATTCCGGCATATAAGACGACTGGGCGTATAAGACGACCCCCAACTTTTCCAGTTAAATTATAGAGTTTGGGATACACTCGCCGTATAAGAAATACGTATAAGTCGGCGTATAAGACGACCCCCGACTTTTGAGAAGATTTTCCTGGGTTAAAAAGTAGTCTTATACACAGGAATATACAGTACATACAAAAATGCATACTAGGGAATATTACTCGCAGAAATGGGCACATTTGTGAAAATGGCATACAAAAACTAGGAGAAATTCACATTAAAATGCTGGTTAATTTTCTGCAAAAATGTAAAGAACTGAATTTAAGATTGGAAACACAAGAAACAACGAGAACCGAAATGGATGGAACTTTCTTCCTAGAAGTATCTCATCCAGAGTGCTAGAAATAGCAACTCCACAATGTTGTGATGGTCTTTGCAAGGTGCTGGGTGGAACCACGCACACGCCCTCCTGTAGATTAAGTTTGGCAGGAAAAAACAGTGAAATTGTGAACATGTTAAATGGAAGCGACATTTTCAGCAGGTTGTTTCAGAAAGTGTTCTTAGACTTGCACAGACAGATGATGAAATTGGAAAATCTGTTCCTAAGGCATGAATCATTGCCAGAGTATTCCAGATTCTCGTTCTGACCCAGATTGTCACATCTGTCAAAAGCAGAGGGTGTTTTAAAAAAATAACTTTTAACCATAGCAATGAGATTTAACAGAGCTATGCAGGTCACTGTGTTGTCCGGAAGCCAATATTCATGAGCCACCCTTTTCCCTAACTGCTAGTCAGTCCCCGTTTCCAGGTTGATGCCCATCTTTGAACCAGGTAGAAACTTTTTTAGCCATTGAAGCTATCCCCCATGGTATAGATGTACCTCAGTGTCTCTCCAGCACTTGGATCCCTCAGTCAACACAAGAAGTACCTTGTCTATGTTCAAGTGTGCTGGTATTTATTGTTGTATCATTTACAATATTTAAGATGATGGTGGCATGATGTTGCCACTTTTTAAAAACAGTAAATCTTAAAATGTGTCCTCAGCTATTGTGTGGATTAGAACTAAGGAGGCTTTTTGATGTACTTAGTAAAGTCCAAATAATGTACCAAAAAAGATATTGGAAGTGTTTACTGCTGACCTTACCTCTTGGTATCCCAGCATATTTTCTGAGGCCTGAGATGAAAGTGTGTGGGCAGAGGACCTATTGTTTTTATGCTCTAAACAATATGATATGGTTTGTACTATAAACTTATAAGGGAGCATTAATTGACACTACATTGGTACCTCGGAAGTTGAACAGAATCCATCCCGCAAGTCTGTTCGACTTCCAAAACGTTTGGAAACCAAGGCGCTGCTTCCAGTTGGCTGCAGGAAGCTCCTGCATCTGCACCGGACAGAATCTGCGCCGGACATTCGGGTTCCAAAGAACATTCGCAAACCGGAACACTCACTTCCGGGTTTGCGGCATTCAGGAGCCAAAATGTTGGACTCGCAAGGTGTTCGTCAACCAAGGTACAACTGTACTGCTTTAAATTGCTGAGTGTGATGGTCCACTGATGGATGGTACACTACCCAAATGATGTCTTCAAAAACACACTCCCTGTGCAGTGTTTTCAAGGCTCCTTTCTGTTCAAGGTTAGACTCCTTCAAGACTCCATCTGTCTGAAGAATTTGATCCTGTACAAAAGCAACCTAATTTCTCATATCAGATGTGCACATAAAGATAGGCAATCTTAACAGATTTTGCCCTTTTATACACATTCTCAGCAGTTTAAATGTTTCAAAAGAGAGATCTGAATATATGCTTTGAGTTAACACACATTTATTAACGTAGTATTTAAATACTAGTGTATTGCAGCCCGTTTAATAACGGGCGCTAGAATATCCTGGAGTTCGGAGAGGCGCTTGTGCAGCGCTTCTCCGAACCCTGGGACCTGTCCTTGCTGTCGGCGGCAGGGGGACAGGAACGGAGGAGGAGAAAGCGCTGCGTTCTCCTCCTCCGTTCCTCTCCCGCAGCCGCCGACAGCAAGGAGACATCCCAGGGTTCGGAGAAGCGCTTGCGCAGCGCTTCTCCGAACCCTGGGACCTGTCCTTGCTGTTGGCGGCAGGGGGACAGAAACGGAGGAGGAGAAAGCGCTGCGTTCTCCTCCTCCGTTCCTCTCCCGCAACCGCCGACAGCAAGGAGACATCCCAGGGTTCGGAGAAGCGCTTGCGCAGCGCTTCTCCGAACCCTGGGACCTGTCCTTGCTGTTGGCGGCAGGGGGACAGAAACGGAGGAGGAGAAAGCGCTGCGTTCTCCTCCTCCGTTCCTCTCCCGCAGCTGCCGACAGGAAGACATCCCAGGGTTCGGAGAAGCGCTTGCGCAGCGCTTCTCCGAACCCTGGGACCTGTCCTTGCTGTCGGCGGCAGGGGGACAGGAACGGAGGAGGAGAAAGCGCTGCGTTCTCCTCCTCCGTTCCTCTCCCGCAGCCGCCGACAGGAAGAAGACATCCCAGGGTTCGGAGAAGCGCTTGCGCAGCGCTTCTCCGAACCCTGGGACCTGTCCTTGCTGTCGGCGGCAGGGGGACAGGAACGGAGGAGAAAGCACTGCGTTCTCCTCCTCCGTTCCTCTCCCGCAGCCACCGACAGCAAGGAGACATCCCAGGGTTCGGAGAAGCGCTTGCGCAGCGCTTCTCCGAACCCTGGGACCTGTCCTTGCTGTCGGCGGCAGGGGGACAGGAACGGAGGAGAAAGCGCTGCGTTCTCCTCCTCCGTTCCTCTCCCGCAGCCGCCGACAGCAAGGAGACATCCCAGGGTTCGGAGAAGCACTTGCGCAGCGCTTCTCCGAACCCTGGGACCTGTCCTTGCTGTTGGCGGCAGGGGGACAGGAACGGAGGAGGAGAAAGCACTGCGTTCTCCTCCTCCGTTCCTCTCCCCCAGCCGCCGACAGGAAGGACGCGCACACTCTCCCCCCCCCTGCCTCCTCCAACCGCCGCTCCTCACGGCCAGGGAGGGTTGTGAGGAGGCCTTCACCGGCCTCCACCCTCGCTTCCCTGACGTGCCCTGCAGTGAGGCGGTGTCCGGCAGGAGCGGCGGTTGGAGGAGGCAGAGGGGGGGAGAGTGCGCGCGCGCAGTCTCTGCTGTCCAATCCCTGTATCCCTGGGGCACATGCGCAGTGACCCAGGGACACACGGGACAGCTTGGACGCAGGGACATCTTGGACATTATTATATAGGATACTAGTGGAATTCAGCCCGTTTAGAAACGGGCGCTAGAACGCTGCTCTCGTGCAGCGCCGGCATGGGACGGAGCTTCGGAGGTCTCCAAAGCCCCGTCTCATGCGGGAGGTGCCCGGCGAGGGGGGGGGGGCGGGAGATCTCCGAAACTCCGTCCCATGCCGGCGCTGCGTGCCAAGGCGGCGGGGGGGAGGAGCGCTTCTCACACACACACCCGCCTCGCCGCGGACCTGTCCTTGCTGTCGGCGGCAGAGGGACAGGAACAAAGGAGGAGAAAGCAGCCCTTTCTCCTCCTTCCTTCCTCTCCCTCCGCCGCCGACAGCCCTTTCTGTTGGTGGTGAGGGGAGAGGAACGAACGGAGAGAAAGCAGCCCTTTCTCTCCGTTCGTTCCCCTCCCACCACTGCCGACAGAAAGCACAGATCCCGGGGTTGCCGGCTCTGTCGGGTGGGGGGAGGGAGAAGCAATCCGATCCTCTGCTTCTCCCTTCCTCCACCTGACAGAGCCAAATGCCGGCTCTGTTGGGCAGGGGAAGGGAGAAGCCGAAGACCGATCAGATCTTCTGCTTCTCCCTCCCCCCCACCCGACAGAGCCGGCAACCCCGCAGCGGGGGCTTCTCACCGTTTGCCTTCCCCCCAGGGGGAGGCAAACAGCGAAAAACCCCGCCACGCCATACTTCGGGTCCGGGACTGGCTTGGCGGCGGCGGGAAGAAGGGGAGGAATTCCTCCCCTTCTTCCCGCCGCTGCCAAGCCAGTCCCCGAGCCGAAGTGCGGCGCGGCGGGTGCTTTTCGCCGTTTGCCTCCCCCTTCACTCCGGGAAGTCAAACAGCGAAAAGCCCCCGCCGCGCCGCACTTCGGCTTGGGGACTGGCTTGGCGGCGGCGGGAAAAAGAGGAGGAATTCCTCTTCTTCCCGCCGCCGCCAAGCCAAAGCCGGCTTCCCTCGGCACCCGCTGCCGCTTCGGCCGAGGAAGCGCCGTCCCATGCCGGAGGTGCGCGGCAAGGCTGCCGGGGGGAGCGCTTCTTTCCCCCGCCGCCTCGCCGCGCACCTCCAGCAAGAGACTGGGCTTCGGAGCGGCGGTTGGCGGAGCGGCGGTTGGCCGTTGTCCCTCCGTCCAATCCCTGTATCCCTGGGGCACATGCGCAGTGACCCAGGGACACACGGGACAGCTTGGACGCAGGGACAACATGGACATTATTATATAGGATAGTTTTTTTAAAAATCGCAGATTAATGTGAAAATGGATTGTGGTGATGGATAAAAGCATGAGAAATAGACATTCAGAAATTAGTCTATTCTCAGGGCTTTTTGGAATGACCCTGATAAGAAATGATTGCAAAGTAACAGAAGAAGAAGAAAAAGTTTTGGGAGAAGAATCCAACTTCCCTGTATATTCCTTAATTGTGGGAATTTGGACAATGGAAACTGCCCTCAATATTTTTCCAGTGTATTTTGCCTCCCATCTTACTGCCCAAGCTCCCTTGTCTCCCTCTCTGCTGGAGTACTGGTCTCTGTTAAGAGGTATATTTCAAATACTGAGTTTTAACTGTTTCATGTCAAAAAGGTTCTGTTTCCCAGTAACAAGGGTGACTTGGACTGTATCCACGTTCTAGCTACTATGGAAGTCCATTGACAATGCTGAAGTGCATATCTTGTCACTCGTGTCTTATTTTCAGGCTTCTCTAGTAAGTGATGTGATGTGAATTACACCCATCTGTTTTCTTGGAATCAGAAAGGTGTGCTAATCATTTTTGGTACTGCTGTGGTTCAAGCAGGCAGGCTGTCTTCTCCCCCTCCCCCGCCCTCTAGTGTGTGTGTGTGTGTGTGTGTGTGTGTGTGTGTGTGTGTCCGTGTCCACTTATGAATCCAAGAAAGAGAGTTTAAAAATACAGGGTATGCAATACTACAGAGCAGTGCTGCAAATTATTATGGAGCAAAGGATGGATATGAAGATGACAAATATGAATATCCATGTACATTCTGGTTTCTTTGGAGAAATTAAATGGGGTTTAATGCAAAACAACAACAACCCTAGTGCCTCTAAAGAATCATGGAATTGATGGTCTGCCTTCACAAAGAGCCAATTCATGGAATCCCTTCTTGGTGGATTCGCTGCTCTGCTCACCATCACACACAACAGTACTGTCTGTCTTGGCAAACTGAAAGGGAGGGCGATACATACAATTTTCAGATATTCTAGTTCAATGAATGCATTTGTTGCTGACATTCACTATATTAAACACATTGAAATTTAATATTTCCAGCACTGCTCTGTAGTATTGCATACACACCCTGTATTTTTAAACTCTTTCTTGGATTCATAACAAAGAGAAGAGATTGCCTTTCCTCAGCTACTTAGTCAAGGCTGTTAAGCAAATTAATACCTCTTCATATCCACCACTTCTGAGGTGCAGGTCACCTCCACCTTCTGGGGCTGCTTTCCGCTTGCCTGGGTTCAGTGCACGTGGCTTTAGTTTTAGTTCTTAGAACCAGCCCAGAGAAAACCAATTAACTAGGATCATTTGCATGGGGCAGGGAAGAGACATACCTTATTTGTTTGCTTCTTTTTCTTGCCTCCTTGCCGGTTGTGTCTTTTCAAACATTGAAGCAAGCTAAAGGGAGATGCTGCGGGGAAGGAGGGCTGGAAGAAAATCCCGGATAAATGCTCCTTTGTTTGTCCTGACTCTGTGGTAAACTGTCGCTAAGGAGAGAACAGCAAGGAAGCTGGCAAAAGAGAAACTAAGAGCTCTCCCTTTCCAACAGAAAGCAATTGGTCTACACACACAATTTCAAGCAAAATGTTTCTTAAAAAAAGATTCCCAAAGACAGGAAGGGAAAATATATCGCAACGTGAAAGCAAATAAATAGCAACGTGTGTGCATCAGAGTTGGGAAGCATGAGCTGAGGTATGTTTACTCACAAGTAAGTCCACTGAGAGCCATGGTGCCCTTTAGGCAACCTTAGGCTTCTTCGTGCAATCATCTCTCAATGTGAGCAGACCATAGTGCCCTTGTCGGGCATATTGGGTGGTATTCAGCTAAGCTTTACTCAAGAGTAGACTTACTAAGATTAGCCATGCTCATTAATTAGCCATGAGTAAAGCTTAATTGAATACCACCCATTACTTATGTTACTTGGAAGATTTATATACAGTAAGGAAGCCTCGTGATGCAATAGGTCAATGCAGCAAACTTTTTCAGAAGGTTAGTGGTTTGAGCCCATCCAGGGATGGCTGTGGGAAGGATTCCTTTCCAGGTCCCTTCCAACCCTATGATTCTAACTTACGTGCATTTAACTTGGTGCACATTCAGCTTTGTGGGCGTGGCAAATATATATTTATTTAAAATATAAAGGGGGTGGGGCTCCAGGAAAAATGGCTTTGGCCATCCCACCCACCATTGAACCAAATGGGTGTTTACTATACAGTGGTACCTCGGTTTAAGTACACAATTGGTTCCGGAAGTCCATACTTAACCTAAAGTGTACTTAACCTGAAGCGAACTTTCCCATTGAAAGTAATGGAAAGTGGATTAATCCGTTCCAGGCGGTCTGTGGAGTACTTAATCTAAAGCGTACGTAACCTGAAGCAAACTTTCCCATTGAAAGTAATGGAAAGTGGATTAATCCGTGCCAGACGGGTCTGCGGAGTACTCAACCTGAAGCGTACTAGCCAGTAACCCGGGGTATGAGTGTAATTGGTTCTGGAAGTCCGTACTTAACCTGAAGCATACTTAACCTGAAGCGAACTTTCCCATTGAAAGTAATGGAAAGTGAATTAATCCATTCCAGACGGGTCCGCGGTGTACTTAAACTGAAAGTACTCAAACCTAAGTGTACTTAAACCGAGGTATGACTATACACCAAATTGACTTTTGGTGCAAGCTCCAGAATGTAACCTCTTGTAAGTTGCGGACTTACTGTACTACTACTTCAATAAAAAGTATTGTAAGTCACTGGTTTTCAACTAGTGGGTCAGTAGCCACTCTACTGGGTCATTTGCCTGATCTAAAGCTGTTCACAACAGCTGCACTGCTACCATCAAATATGGGGGTGGGGAATTAAGAAATGGGTCTCCAGATGTGGATCTACGTCTCAAAAGGTTGAAGAATACTGCTCTACCAAGTGGTTAACGTAAAGCAATCTAAAATACTCATTAAAAAAACCTGGGAATACCAATCATTAAAAATAAACAGACATAAAATAAAATAACCTAAAAAGTACAAATAAAACACAAATAATCCTAATAAAATTATATGTTAAAATTACAGATTATATGTGCTCACATGCTCAAAATACGGTAATCGTGAACTCAGCATTCATAGATCCAGTCAGGAAGAAATGACACGGTTGTGGTCTCTGGAGAAAGCTGTCATGTTTGTCATTATTATTTTGCTACTTGTCCATTTATTTTTATTTATTGCTTTTCAACTTTGATTCCAGCTGGTTACAAGGTTCCCCTCTCCCCAAAATGTACAAATGCATAAAATTGCAAACAGACTATGAGTTGGCAGATGAAAATAAGTCAAGAATACTTAAAGGTACATCAAAAGCTGCCTGAGCTATTTATGAAGAAAGGAGCAGTATTGAAAGTAAAATAAATAAGAATATTTTCATCTAGCACCAAAAAGAAAGTGCCATCAGGCAAGCGGCTTGGAGCAAGTCCCTTCCATAGTTGAGCTCAAAATGGCTCTTCTCTACGGAGGCATTTGAAGAAGGCCATCAGCTGATGAACTATGAGCACAGAGAGGTGGCCATGGAAGGTGGGGCTCCTTCAGGTGACCTTGCTATTCATTTGATTTCTCACCCATCCTTCACCAGGAGGTCCCTGAGCAGAATACAACAGCATAAAAGTAATTGGTTAAAGCAATTTACAATCCAAAAAAGAAGGTGGTCCTAAGTCCAGGAGTCCATGGTAAAAAGGTACTTGGTCCCAATGGGGTTTAGAGCTTTAAAAGTACGCACCAGTCCTTTGAATTGGTTCTTTTAAACCTGCCAAGAAGGAATCCAAACTAACATGCCCAACTGTGTATGTTTGTTTCAAGTTTGTCTATCTCGCCCTTCACCAAATGGTCCTGGGGACTGCATATACATTAAACAGGACTGCATTATATATACATTATATATACATTAAACAGGACTGCATATACATTAAAACCATAATTTGTGATGTTTCAAAAGCTTAAAGAAATAATGCATTACCATAACTGAAATCTCAGTGGAAATCTACATGGCAGCAGGAAGGGAATAAAACAAAGAAGGCGAGTCTTCACTCATCAATGCCACACGCATCAATGAAATGACACTCCTCAGAGGAGAGGTTATTCCATAAGTGAGGGGCTCCCACCAAGAAGGCCCTTCAGGGCACCCGGGTACCACAGCCCCCACTTGAGGCAGGCGCATAAGCAGGGTTCCTCTGCAGATCTAAATGTATGGGCAGGTTGGTAAAGGAAGATGCTTTCTTTCAGATATTTGAGGCCCAACTCATAATTTGGTCCAGAAGGTACTTGAATCAGGTCCAGAACAAAATTAGCAAACAGTTAGCAAAGCATGGATTATTGTGACCAGACTATCCCAGTCTAGGAAAAGCCATAGTTGTGAATAGATATTTTAGTCACTGAAGTAACATGGGCCTGAGGTTTCCTCCCCCTTGCTAGCAACCCTGTCCTGTGTCTGTTGCACTTTCAAACAAAGGGCAGAATAGCTACAGGATTTGATTCCAAATCTCTAACCAGGAGGCCATGCTTGGACTAGAGTGCACAACCGCATCAGAAAGAAAGCTGTCAATGGAAAATATGCAGGATGTGAGACTATAAGCACACAAGAATGAGTTTCTTCAGCTCCTGTCCTGTGCTGTTCACCTTTCATAAGGCCTGTAAAGCGAAGAAGGGAAATGTTTGACCTGCTGTCTTAGAGTATTTCTTTATTAGAAGGATTTCTAGCCCGCCCTTCACCGAGTGAGCAATGCTGGTGAAAGGAATACTTGGCTACTCAAGGCCCCTGGGCCTTCGAGGGGAATGCAACCCCACCCAGAATAGGTCTTCTACCTAAGTTCCACACCAGGGCATGCTCTCTTTTTTTTTGCCAGGTGTCAGTTTATTGGCTCTCATCCAGCTTCACCCAACATGGTCCACATTCTGCACAGCCTCATTTGATTCAGATGTCAATGAGAAACAGAGCTAGGTGTTGCGAACATATTGATGGCACCCAACTCCAAAACTACTGGCTATCTTGTCTGTGGCTTCATATAGATGTTGAATAGCACAGGGGACAAGATTAAACCTTCCAGTACCTTATAGCACAAGCACCACAAACCTGAACAACATGATTCTACCATCTGACCCTGAAGTTAGGAGTGGGACCATCATATCACAGTGCCACCTGTTCCCAAACTACAGAGCTGGTCCAGTAGGTGCTCAGGGTATCTTGCCCCAAAATATGGAAAACAGCATTTTGTAGGACATCCTTTTTGTAGGACATTGTTACCGGTAGCTGCCATGAGCAAATGTAAAGGTAGGATATAGGTTGGTTGCTTGGATGGATGAAGACATGCACTTAAGAATTATTTTCCAGCATTGCCTGTGGCATTGCAAAAGGTCCTGGGGTAATATTTAAGTCACCAGGAACTGCAAAAAGTTTTAGATCGCCTCCTGACACAGGCGGAAGGAAAGAGGAATTGCCTGGTTTACTCTTAGTAGTGCAGCTTGAAGCTCACAATTCAGGTTACCTGGCGCCACCTGGTGCTATAATGGAGCATAGATTGTGGTTTTTAAAAAATCGTTTGCACATCTTTTGACTCCGTCAGGAATTATTGCTTGTGTGAATTTGCTTGTAGCAGCTAAAGCAGGTGGGACACTTCTTCCAGCTCAGAACCACAAGCATGCCATGCCATTTGCTACAGGGCTCTGTTACCACATATTTTAATTTGATTAATGTGTGTTTCAGCTTCAGGGAAGCATGTAACAAGGGACACAACAAACTTACAAAATGTATCAGCAAGGATCTTAGCTTCAGTATTTCCAAATAAACTTTTTAGGCTTGTGTCATCAAAGATCTCTGTTGAGTCTAAATCATCTTTATTGAGTTAATACATACATACATACATACATACATACATACATACAAGAAAAAAGGATCAGAACAAGAAATGAAGAAGATGAAAAGAAAAAGAAGCAAAACATACAAAACCATGAATTACAATCTTATGGAATCGTTCATTAAATTTCTAAATAAAAAGCTTCCAATTCTTCTCATTGTACCTGTGTTTTTATTTACGTTTAGCGCCCAGCCTTCTATTACCTTAAGTCATTTTCGTGTACTCTTATAAATTAACATTTGCACATTGTATTTTACAAGGATCATTAGTTCCACAAGGAGATTGTTATTTGGACAATATGTTTTAAAATAATCTTTGAATATTTCCATTCTTTATATACTTTCTGGTTTAAAAGCCCGCTTACTTCCCCCAACATCTTTGCCAGTTCAAGATATTTGATCATAAGTGTCTGCCATTCATTATCGTAGGTGCTGTTTCATTTTTCCAATTTCTTGCGACTAATATTCTAGCTGCTGTTGTTCCATACATAAACAATGGTCTTATATCTTTTCTGATTTCCACTGACATGATTCCTAGGGGGAAGGCTTCTGGTCTTTTTCTGAATGTAAGTCTAAATAGCTTTTTAAAATTCATTATATAATTTGTCCCAAAATTCCCGGATGACTGTACAGTTCCACCACATATGTAAGTATGTCCCTATCTCTTTTTTGCACCTCCAGAAAATTGATGATCTACCTTTATACATTTTTGCAAGTTTTGCTGGGGGGTGGTGCCATCTGAAAAGCATTTTCATTACATTCTCCCTAAGGTTGTAGCACACCATGAATTTTATATCCTTCCATAATATTTCCCATTGTTCCATATAAATATTATATCCACGATCTTGTGCCCATCTCACCATTACAGCTTTAACTTGCTCTTCTTTCACTTCCCATTCTAATAAGTAGTTGTATATCTCTATTAAAGCACCATATATGCTACCAAGATAATATCCTGGCAGTTTCAAAGCATTGCTCTTACTCTTTCACTCAGTGGCTTAACATTTATGCCTAAGTCTGATACATGGATAGTTAGAATTTGCCAATGCAATAATTATTTCCCTGTTGATGCAGGTAAATCATCATAGGTCTGTTGAATCGAAATGAAGAAACTAGTTGCTTCCAGACAACACTTTTAATGTATGAATTACTTAAAAAATGATAAAATTATTTGAAATAGAAAATAAAATCTAAATATTACCAGAGATGTGTAATATACAGGAAATACTACTCTGTATGAAACTGTGACCCTCAAACGTCAGTCCTGCACCCCTCTGCCTTGCTGGCCTCGTGATAGTCCTGGTCCAGTGCTGATGACTTCATAGATATAGTGGATGGGGACAATTATTTACTAATTCTAGTCCCATATGTGAGGTGGAGGAAGCCGGAATCTGCTATCATCTAGCTGTGTGGTATCTGATGCTCCTTTTGAGGATAAGTGGGGGGGTGCAGTGGTTGCAATTTTCAACTGGGAAAGCCTGGGTTCAAATTCTAACTCAGCCATTGAAGCTCACTGGGTGAACTAGGGCCTATCATAGGCTTTTAGCCTAACCTACCTCACAGGGTTGGTCCCAGGCACTTTCGGTCTAACCTGTTGTCAGGATAAACACTGTCTTGAGCAACTTGAGAGAAAGGTGAAATATGTAACAGTACGTAATCATTCTGAAGGCATAGGAGTTGGCTTGGACAGGTCTGTAGCCATCAGAATTAGTAGAAATCACGCCAGACAATTTGGGCTTCTTTTTTAAAAGAAACATCCCTTGCCATTCACTCACATAGCCAGAAGAGGTCACTAATGAACTCTCTAAATACCACTGTAATTGCCCCCCTCCAAAATAAATATATGCACTTGGAATCACTTTGAAAATGACCTGAAAATCGGTGTAGTACAAACCAATGGAACCTCTCATGACAGAACCAGCACCACACACACACAATTCCACACAGAGAGACTCACAAATGCAACACAAACTGTCACCTTTCTCAGTTTTGTCTTACTTGATGCGGCTATTTTTTGATTTACAGAATGCCCACCGAATAACGATACCACAGTGATGGAGATTATCCTCACCCTTTTTTCAAGGAGAATACCTACAAACTTCAGAATGTGGATTTAGGAAAAGCCACATTAATACACACTTGTTAGTCACCCAGGATGCAAAATATCAAATACAAGTTGGCACCCGTGGCAGCTTTATTCAATAGTGAAGGAAGTATTGAACCTCCTTTCCCCATGCACTGTGGTTCTGGTGAAAATGGGAACCCCCTCTATTATTAATTGTAAAAATTCCAGCGCTGCAGTAATATTATCTGTGGCTCGGTCTGAGGACTGAGAAAATGGCAGTTTTGCAATGTTCTGTGATTCAGTCTAGGGGCTTCTTGCATTGTAGTCATCTCCTTAGCCACTATATGGTATAACCTTCCTTCAAGAAGTGCAGAATGGCATTTTAGTTTCACAACCACCCTGTTGGGTGGGATCACCTGAAACAAGCCCCCCCCCCCGACCTAGATAAGCAAACAATTGAATCTGGGTTTTCCAAATACAAAAATGTCATCCCTACGATTTGGACTTTGTCTATGACTTCTGGGCACTGAAACAGTTCTACAAACTGGTTCTCAGTTTAATGTTGGCAGGAAGGAGAAGGGGGCATGAATCACAGCAAGTAGTTATGAGCTCCAAATGATTTCCAGAAGTGTGTACCTGGGGGTTTCAATGCTTTGATATTTCATTCTTAAATTAGTGACCACCGTCATACCTTAAAGCATGACACAACTTATGTCCCCCCCCCCCGCATACTGTTACTGCACTCTTAAAGTAGAACAGACTTATGCAAAACTCCTTGAAAGTGTAGCAGTAAATGTGTTAGGAGGCCATTAAGCAGGTCTTTGTTCCTTAAGATACTCAAGGTGTGTATTAACAGCTCCGTAAAACATGCTCGATTTGTGCACAAATACAACAGCCCCACGTCCCTTGAGTCTCAGGTTTTATCGTTTGGCCAAATAAAATGGGTACCTTTAAGATGAAAAGGAAAGGCTCTAAAAAGGGGGTGGGGCGTTTTTCCTTGTTTTTGTCAGTATAATTAGAAGAAGAAGAAGAAGAAGAGATGAGATTATGGAAGAAAGTCCAGCAACTCTCCCAGCTTCCAGACATCTCCTTCCTCTCTTCTTTATGGAACCACACAGTTGGGGGTAGCCTCAGAAACCATCAAGTCCAAGCTGCTATTCCATGCAGGAAACTGACACCTGGGTGACATTTGCACCATACGTTTTTAAAGCCTGATGAGACCACTTTAAACAGCCGTGGCTTCCCCCAAAGAATTCTGGTAGCTGTAGTTTCTGTGAAGAGGAATTGATTGTTAAGCCACTCTGGGAATTATAGTGGGGTGGAGGTTGGGACAGTGCAAACGCACTGGTGGAGCCAATCCAGTGCCCCTGCTGGCATGTTTGCACCACGACAACTTCACAGTCACCACCCCCCTGCCCATTTCCGTGCCAGTATCCTTCAGCAACTCATCTGGATGAAGGTTAGGTGAGTAGCATAGCTCTCCATCATGCCATCCACTGCTGGATGGGAGGCTGGTATGTACTCAACACTTTACATGTGGATTTGTCTGACCTTTTAAAAAAGCACGCAAGGTGGGGCATTGGGTGAAGACAGATAAGTGACCACAGTTCTCATTTGTGTGATAACCTCCCTCCCCATCTCTCTCTCTCTCTCTCTCCTCTCTCGCGCGCACACACCACATCCAACCTCTTTTCAAGCCAGGTTCTCATATCCCCTGATGGCAAGTGCTGGATTTAAGAGAAGAACAGGCTAACCTGGCTCCCACAGCACCATTCACAAATTGACAGAGGCCTTGGCTACTAGTTCATGACTTTTATTTAATGGGGAATACTAAAGTAGATGACATCATTCTAAAGACATCATACGGCATCAATAAAAAAGAACTAATAGAACTGGATTGTAACACTGAGCATTCGGCACGTCTCCCCAAGGGGGAAGGCTCAAAAGCAGAGAAATGCTGGCCTGCCATTGAAGTCAACGGCAAAAACACTCACCGACGTACCGTAGATTAATGTAGGGCCTTTTGCAAACTCAGCTTGTAGGCCCCAATCCAGAAAAGCACTTAGATGTTTGCTTAGTTTTTGGCAGCTGACTAATATTATGAATCAATGGAATAATCAGAATGTTTCTCCTGCTAAGAAATATATATTCTGATTTAGCATGCTTTTGCATGGTGACTCCTCACCATTCAGGACCCCATCTGGCATCATTGCTCAGCGGCAGGTAAGACAGAAATATCCAAGCCACCGCCCTTGTCCCCTACATTGCCCTAGAGCACCACCAGATTTGTCACTGAAAGGACTCATTCCTCCTAACAGAGCGTGTGTCTGGTCAGATGGAGGAAAGAGAGTCACGTGTCTGCCCTCCATCAAACTTACTCCTTGCAGTTCTGTACTGGGGCTGCAGACAGACCCAAGTGGCTCCATGCTGAGGCCAGCAGCTTTATGCATCATTGTTTTTTCATATACATGGGCAGTTATAGTTAATAATAAATTAGTAGTAGTACAGTAGTTCTAAATTTGTTGGGTTGTATTCAGTGGTGGCTTTGCATTAGCAGAAAATGAAGGCCCATGACAGAGAGCGGTTATTATTCAAGAGTTCTGTACAAAATAATGATTTCCTGTCCAATAAGTTAAGTATAAGTCTTTCCATCTTTGTGCATATAAAAGCCTTGCTATTATATAGTCATGCATTAGAAGCTCATTGTTTATTGTTTGTTAAAACAGACACCTCCAGGATGCCACACTGAAGCTTTGTTCATATCATACATCTGTCTTACAAAGTACAATTCAACTACAGTATTATTTTATAATGTATCAAACAGCCTGTGCCATTTGACATGAGCATTTTAAGTTCCTACAGTTATTTCACCTATGTATGTATTTTAACTGTTGCTGTAATTTCTACTTGAGAACAAAGAGGGAAGACAGTTAGACATTTAGTCCCCGGGTAAAAAGCAAGGAGGGGAGTACAAGCTAGGCTCACAGGACGAGATAAGAAGGGAGGAGGGAGTGTGGCAGTTTGGATTTCTGGAATGTATGTGCTTTTTGTACTTAAGTTTCAAATTCCTAGGTAAACTATAAGTTTCGTTTTCCTGGAAATCATGTGTTTTCGGGGGAATCAGGTGATGCTTGTTTGTAACTGTGTATAAAAGGATCGTGCACCCACCAGAAGGCGTGCAGATTGCAAGCTTATTGCGCTGCACCTTGCCATGCATATGCTTGACAATAAACCTGTTATAATCTGATTGACTTTTGTCTCTCTGTGTGACTCCATTGCTCCTGAGATCCGGACTTGGGCTTAGGTCCATCAAAACCACTTCTGCTCACCCAAGTTGGGGCAACTGGTTTTTGTTGATTCCCACCCTAAAAAGCTGCTCCGGATTATTAGGGAGCCTTCCAGAACAGATGGAGATATGGCACAGAAGTAAAGGGGATCAGTGAAAACTGGATGTCGTGACTTGCACGGGGGCAAGGGCTTTCCACAAAGGCAAGGCTAGCATTGGGACGCCTGCAATTATTATTATTTTCTTAAATTAAAAACCTAAGCAAAATAGAATTCCCTTATAAGTATCTTTAAATTAGCTGGCATATAGAGTTTGCTGGGAGTTGGAGAACAAAACAGCGGCTCTTTACCACTGGACCTAGCAAACACTGGAAACCTTATTATCTGCCTTAATAACACACACATTTTCTCCATATCAAAGGAGTTGCAACGTTTTTGGAACCCAATCTAAGATTGAATCGCGGCTTCTGGAAGGAAACAAGAAAAGTGAAAGTAGTATGGAAAATGTGAGAAGAATCTGAAACAGAATAGCAGGAATATGGACCAGAACATACAATTCCACCGCAAACATACAATTCATCAGCTGCAAAGCAGCCAAACCAAATTTAAATCAAGGCATGGTAAGAATTATGTCCATGGTTTCAGCCAAATGGAAAAGAGAAGGATGTTTTTATTAAGAGAGATATTTGCAAAGCTTCATCTTTGTGTCCTAGTGGATAATAATGAGATGTAGACAGACGTGTATATTGAAGAGATAGCTATAGCCATGTATATGATAAGGAGCAAGATATGCAATACTCACTGTCCATTATTTCACAGTCATCAGCAACGTAATATTTCTGAATAAATAGTCTGACCATATTTCCTATTCCGATAATAGACAGACTTACTGCTAGAATACATTGCTCATTTCTCTTTGTCTATCTCATATTGTACTTCATCTTACTATAACATTCCCCCAAGTTCTAAGGTTCAGAGGTAAGTGCCAGTGGATATGTAGCTAAAATGGTGCTACGAGTGCATGAAAGAGAGGTCTCAGAAGGCTCAGGGAAACCCAATGGTTTCCTTTGCACAAGTATAAGCAAACAAAAAAACTTGCTGACCAACTGGATAGCTCAGTTGGTTAGAATGTGGTGATGATAATGCCAAGGTTGGTTCCCCAAATGGGACAGTTGCATGTTCCTGCATTGCAGGGGGATCCACTAGACAAGATCATGGGTAGGCAAACTAAGGCCCGGGGGCCAGATCCGGCCCAATCGCCTTCTAAATCCGGCCCGCAGACGTGTTTTTACATGAGTAGAATGTGCCCTTTTATTTAAAATGCATCTCTGGGTTATTTGTGGGGCATAGGAATTCGTTCTCTCCCCCCCCCCCAATATAGTCCGACCCTCCACAAGGTCTAAGGGACCCCTTGCTGACCCCTGCACTAGATGATCCTTGGGGTCCCTTCCAACTCTATCATTCTATTATTGTAGTGAACTAGCAATGGGGGGGGGGGATCCCCAAACAGCCCTAGACCTTTCACATTCACTTCTTCCCAGTTCTTGTATTATTATTTATTATTATAAAATATGAACCTTTTATCTCATGTTCTAATTTTCTCCAACACCTTCTCTTGTCCCCAGTGTCTAAGGACTAGGCTGTTATTAAAAAATGCATAGAGATTTAGCCATGGTGAAATGGGGTCTATATTCCCAATTTCATTGTTAAATTTCTTGTGTATAGAAAAAACAACCACCCAGATATGTGTTCCAGCATAAATGGTGATACGCCAAGTTTGTTATATTTGATTCTGCATTTTTAAAAGCAGCGTAGTGCTTGGACAATGGGGCCCTAATTATTTTTGCCAAGTACATTTCTCAGGGACTCCTCATTTGGAGACAAGTCTTTTATACTTCTCCTCCTCCTCTTCCTAGTCAAAATAGACTTCTAAACATAGCTGTCAGGTTTTCCCTTTTCTCACGAGGAAGCCTATTCAGCATAAGGGAATTCCCCTTTTTAAAAAGGGAGAACTTGATAGCTATGTTTCTAAACAGCTTACAAAACATCTTATTTCTTTGTTGGGTGTTATTCTCTCCCTTGTTTAGTGTCAAGCTGTTAAACTAGGTTAACTGTTATTGTTTTATAGAATGTTTTGTGGATTTAGTATGTTGCTGTGAGCCTCTTTGGGAGCAACTGTGGAGAAGTGGCATGCAAATAAATAAAAGAGAATGATGATGAAAACCAGTTGCACTACAATGTTCAAATAATTACAGCATAATTAAAAAATGTGCCACAATTAAAGCACACAATAAATTAATCCCAAAATTATACATTAAAATATAAATTTCCATAATTATAATATGCAAAAAACCCCACAAAAACCCCCAATCTCATGGGGGTCATGCTTGTGTGGGGCCTACCCATCCTTTCCCCAATAGGTTCAACATGGCTGCCATCAGCCTGGCAGAGGTTAGCTTTGGTTCTAAAACATAGAAGTTGTTGATGCCCTCAAAGCTGCTCCATGATGTGCCCTCCTTGCCCTGCTTGTGTCACTGCCCTCCTCTCCTGTTTTGCCCAGGACCTGTGTCTTAAAGCAGAACAAGTGAGCGTGACAGCTTGTAACTTTTTAAACAGCTAATCGTTGGTTGCATAAAAGAGATAATTTCACTCGCTTGACATCTCCCTGAAGACAGATTATTAAAGACAGGTTAAGAGGTTGCTGCGAGCACGAGCTTTCGTTTCATGAGGCACCAGCCCTCTGAATCCCCCCCCCCGACTTGGATTCTATTGCAGGGCATTTCTGCCAAGCTTTAATTAGCAGCTGATTTCCAAAGCATCTTAAACTTTAATCAGATTATATAGTTCCCATTGAATTCAGGGGGATATAGATGTCTGCTTCCCTGACAGTTCAGTTGGATCTCTGCCTGTTTCTATTTATAGGGCATTTTTATGTGGAGCTGCTTTATTTCTATGGCTGTGCCCTTGTCGTGTTTCGACAAGAGGGAGCTCTTTCTACAGCAGGATTTTGTGCTGTGTTTCCTCTCCTGGTATTGCATAGTTAAGCAGTAGGAAGAGAGTAAGTTGCCTTATCCCAAGTCTGATCAATGGTCCATCTAGTTCACAGCTCTGCAACTGATGTTTCTGATCATTCTGCTTGGATTTTTGCTCTGCAATGCTTACTCAGTCTAATGACATTATCGCCATCTGGAGGGGCGTTCTTGCACTATAGCGCAACAAAAGCAGGACAACTGCCCACCCTGGAACATTTCTGCTATAAAAAGCGACAGGATTTCAGTTGCAAGCTACAGGTTATGCAGCAATTGGAAATGAAACAGTTTAGCTGCCCCCCAAATATATTTGCAGGTACAAACACTATTGAAAGCAGGTTCACATATCACCATCCCAATACCATCATGAGCACAAACCATCATGTGCAATACATCAGGTCCTCTGGAGGGGCTGCCTTTTATTTCTCTATGGAGAAATTGCTGGTGGTACCTGGCAACTGTGCTTCCAATCTCTGGACTACTGATGAGTACAAAAGCTGGATAGGAAGGACAATTTATTTCAGAAGATGACATTTTGTTTTGTTGATAGTGTCCAAAATGATGAAACTTCTTAAGGACCTTGATTTCAGGTTTTGCTATGTCTTTTCCTTGTAACTATATCTATGCCCTTTGCAGGCAACTTGCAAAATGCTTGGCCAGCAACTTACAAAGTGCTTGGCCAGTAACACACCAAGTTCCCCTTCCCCTTGCCGAATTCTATTTCCCGTTCTCCCTTCCTATGTGCCCTCATTTTTATTGATTGAAAGGCCTAATGAAATTGAGCTTGGTGGCAGGGAACCTAATTGTGTTGTGATAGGTGCACTAATGGGGGGATGTGTTTGATCAAGAACACCTCTCCTTTATGAATGAGTATATTTCCCTGGCCGCCCCCTTCATGGGTTGACAATCTATTAAAAAGGAAGTTGAGAAGACTTTGGGCCAGGGAGGCCTTTCATTGCATGTTAGTCCTACCACGATTGCCGTTGTTGATTCCGGTTTGCAGTAAATCATCTTTCAGTTCATTATTCACTTTTCTCATACCACCCACTCTGTTTCAGGTCAGGCTCCATTTTCTTTTACCTATTGTTCTGTATCTTTCCTTAAGCCTGCTCTGTTAACTGCAGAACTCTACCGCCGGCAGGGAGGGTGAGGAAATGGCTCCCTCAAGAGCAATTTATCATGGTCATAAATGTTGTACATTTTACTAGGAGGCCATCAAAGGTCACCAACAAGTGGAAACAAACCAAACATTCCCTGTATTTGGTATTGCTACATCATATATTGTGTACACACACACACACACACACACACACACACACACACACAGAGCAGAGAGTGAGATCCCTGCAGGAAGAACCAGGAATACTTTTGATTTTTCTGTGCAAATAAAAATGTGTAACTTGTACTATTGGTTTCTCCTTCTTTTAATGGAGTGGCTCTGTTTTCTACTTTTCTTCCTGTGATATATTAGTTTTAGCCACTTGGTTTGGGCAGATGTCCACAAAACTGGTGCCGGCCAAATACCAAAAGCTGCTCAGCCTCACAAGCCGCCTTTTTTTCAGCTGCCTGTCACGTTCCTGTTTGTACCTAGCAGGAGCAACTGCATCCCAGAGACTTTAGGTTTCAGGAATGGTCCATGTCCAGTAGTGCTTTGGTCCGGTGAAGTTCACAAAGCATGTGCTGGATGGTACAACGCCCTGTAGTTATTTCCAGTTCTTGCTCCATCCCAGGACATTTCTCTGGTGTCATAAATTCAAGGGGAACTTCTGGCTGTTTGAAACACCCCAGATGACCAAAGAGAGCCAGACACAACTTTTTACATTATCTACTATCCATGCCTGTTGTCTTTGTCCATTGTCTCCCTGCTTATTTAACTTATATGCAGAATTCATCATGCAAAAGGCTGGACTAGATGAATCCCAAGACGGAATTAAGATTGCCGGAAGAAATATCAACAATCTCAGATATGCTGATGGCAGAAAGTGAGGAGGAATTAAAGAACCTTTTAATTAGGGTGAAAGAGGAGAGCGCAAAATATGGTCTGAAGCTCAACATCAAAAAAACTAAGATCATGGCTACTGGTCCCATCACCTCCTGGCAAATAGAAGGGGAAGAAATGGAGGCAGTGAGAGATTTTACTTTCTTGGGTTCTATGATCACTGCAGACGGTGACAGCAGTCACAAAATTAAAAGAGGCCTGCTTCTTGGGAGAAAAGCAATGACAAACTTAGACAGCATCTTAAAAAGCAGAGACATCACCTTGCCGACAAAGGTCCGTATAGTTTAAGCTATGGTTTTCCCAGTAGTGATGTATGGAAGTGAGAGCTGGACCATAAAGAAGGCTGATCACCAAAGAATTGATGCTTTTGAATTATGATGCTGGAGGAGACTCTTGAGAGTCCCATGGACTGCAAGAAGATCAAACCTATCCATCCTGAAGGAGATCAGCCCTGAGTGCTCACTGGAAGGACAGATCCTGAAGCTGAGGCTCCAATACTTTGGCCACCTCATGAGAAGAGAAGAATCCTTGGAAAAGACCCTGATGTTGGGAAAGATTGAGGGCACTAGGAGAAGGGGACGACAGAGGACGAGATGGTTGGACAGTGTTCTCGAAGCTACGAACATGAGTTTGACCAAACTGCAGGAGGCAGTGCAAGACAGGAGTGCCTGGCGTGCTATGGTCCATGGGGTCACGAAGAGTCGGACACAACTAAATGACTAAACAACAACAACTATCCATGAAACTTTCATTTCATTTCAAATAGCATTCAGTAAGACATGGATCTCATTCATTCCCAACATTTATATTCACCACACTCACACTACTGGTGAGTACAAATATTCGGAGAGTCTTAGATTAGAAGATCTAGAGAACCTTTCAGAGAACCCTTTTGGAGAAAGACTGGGAGAGCACCGTATACACGCCTCTGGGGTCGAGTGATGGTTCTGAAATAATGCAATGGCATCCTTTTCTTATATGCAACCCTTGCTTATCACCTATTCTTCCTTATTTGGAATTCTAATTCATTCTCAAACTTCACCCTATGATGACCAATGCCATGCTGACCTTTAGGACTAGCCAAATTAGTGTGCTGTTTTGAAGTGGGAATCAGAATCCTCCAACATTTGGGAGTAGGGGCAAGTTCCTATTTTTTTTTCTACAGCTGTTCTCTAGATACACAGGAGCATTCAGATCCCTCTCCCTTTTAGAAACCTTGCTGCTTCCAGCTTTTGAGGGCTGCGTGTCCAGTGCTTTTTTCCAGAGGATACTCAAGGGTGTCCAATACCTCTTTTTTGTTGTTAAAAAGTGTGACACTTACTGTAACAACTTCATAGTGAGTACCGGCACCTTTTTTGGGGGGGGGAGGCACTGTGTATGCCTTATTATATTCCATTCACATCATACCAGTGTGCTCTTGTGTTCGAATCCTGCTTGCTGCTTTCCCACAGTCAGTGGTTGGCCACTGTGGGAAGAGGAAGCTGGCTGAGATGGGTCATTGGGCTGACCCAGCAAGCTCTTATGTTCTTATTGTTTCTGGGCCAAACACCAACTGAGGCTTTTCAAAGCAACTTGATCTGCTCAATAAATTCTGGCATTGGGTTTTGTTTTGTTTTTCAGTTGGAACCTCCACTGATATCAAAACGGAGGGAGCTCAGACCAGAACTGAATCCCAATAATTTTCAAACAGGAGCTCAGGATATATGGCAAATTAGCCCCAGGTTTCCTGGTTTTTTTGGAAGGGGGGTGGGCGGGAATGTGCTTTAAGCATACAGTGTGTATGCAGCCTTTGCTCCTTTGAAGAAATAATAATAATAATAATAATAATAATAATAATAATAATAATAATATATTTATACCCCGCCCATCTGGCCGGGTCTCCCCCACCACTCTGGGCGGCTTCCAACACACATCAAAATACATTAAAATATCACAAACTGAAAACTTCCCTAAACAGGGCTGCCTTTAGGTATTTTCTAAATGTCAGGTAGTTGTTTATCTCTCTGACCTCTGATGGGAAGCGTTCCACAGGGCGGGTGTCACTATCGAGAAGGCCCTCTGCCTGGTTCCCTGTAGCTTTGCTTCTCGCAGTGAGGGAACCGCCAGAAGGCCCTCGGCGCTTGATCTCAGTGTCCGGGCTGAACGATGGAGGTGGAGACGCTCCTTCAGGTATACAGGACCGAGGCCATTTAGGGCTTTAAAGGTCACTACCAACACTTTGAATTGTGCTCGGAAACGTACTGGGAGCTGTAGCTAGACCTGGACCTTGAAAGTGCTGAAGCTAGACCTAGACCTTGGTGCTGAGGGGTCCAGGTCACCACTGCCTAGGGTCTCTCACATGGGTAGCCAAAGAGATGTAGATTATGAAGGCAGTGGCAAACAGGACCCCCCCCCAATCAGCACCTAGATGGGCATGGGCATGATGTGTGACACGGGGCCTGGCTCTTGCTGCTACGGTATCTTTTCTTCTTATTTTCAAAAATACTTTATAGTCAGGCAGAACACACACACACACACACACACACACACACTGCTTCTCCACAACAAAGCGATACTTGCCAAGTAAAATGTGTTTAGTGTCTGGATAGCAGAAGCAAACCCAGTTCGATTCCCACGGTCACAGCAGTGCTATGGTTTAAGTGAGCATAAAATGCAAAACTGTACATGCTTTTTGTTATTGGGGTGGTTGATTGTTTTTTATTCATTTGTTGTTCTAATATAGTAAGAATGTAGAAGCGGTTGTAAAGCACGGAAGTGTGGGGGGGAGGGAAAAGGTTAACTGTGTGCTTTGGAATTGAATTAATACATAATACACATGGTCACCTAATACCCACCCACCCCACTGTGAGGCCAGTAAGTCCAGGGTCTAAAATAAACTAGCTGCACCATTGCCAGTTAAACTAATGGGGCAAGCTAGCCATGACTAATTTAGCCTGAATTCAATCCACTGAAGATTCCTTCCCCCAAGATAATTAACTGTCTGGTTTCTAACCTATTTAGACAATTAACTCACTTATTACCTTTTTGAAAAAAAATGTGCATATTGCAAAACCACACTGAAGGCCTGTCTTTGAGGATCCTGAAGGAATACGCAAGATAGTTTCATAACCAGAAACTGCCATTCACTGCTAGAAGGAAAAGTCATCTTTAATCATTCATTTTTCATAACACTTGGAAAGATGGAATATTGCCAATAATAGCAACATACCAAAATGGCTATAATAGCAACATACCAAACCAAATGATTCTGAACGTTCAAATTAAAGGGTTACCACAACTGTATCTACTGTATTTTCACAGATTACAGGGGCGGGGGGAGGGATACTTATTGGTGCTTTTTGGGACTGGTAAGGCAGAAGAGAACCAGTGTGGTTTTAGTGGTTAGAGTGTTGGACTTGGACCCGGGAGCCCAGGGTTCAAATCTCCACTTGGCCATGAAGTCCTCAAGAAGGAAAGCACACTGCCTGCACTTGTGTGTGTGTGTGTGTGTGTGTGTGTGTGTGTGTGACTTTCTAAGCTTCGCTGTTAGCTTTTGTTTGAACAGGCCAGGGGACCACCTAGTCCGGCATCCTGTTCCCACACTGGCCACATGTGCAGGAAGACAGGTCGGGAGGAAGCACCATGAGAATCGAAACAAAGAGTAGGAAAAGGTCCAGTGCTTACCGGTACAAGACAAGACTCCTCCTGCAGGAGCTTGAAAAGATTGAAGGGCCTCTATACATTCAGAAACAACAGATCTGGGGGGGGGGACGACACCCACCCACCTTTAAACAAGCTATAAGGCACATTTTTATTTCCCCCACATCTCTGGAAGAAGAGTGCTGCTGGATCTGACCAAAGTCCCATCTAGATCAGCATCCTGCTCCATTTGTGGCCAACAGATCGTCCTGGCATTGGCTGATAAGACTGAAGAAGAGCAAGGACCTCATCTCCCTCCCTCCTAATTTCACTGAAGGTGGAAGGAGTTGTTCTGTGAGTACCAGTGAAGTAGCAAGTTTCTGTTTTATTCATTGCCACTTACTTGGGGGTGTACATGCAGGTACATCTAGGAGGGGAGATTCCTTGGGCGTAGGGATTGGCAAATCCACCCAGACAGCAAGGTTTCTCTTTTTTCCAATCTTAAATCAGTTCTCCACATTTATACGACATCAGTTTGTCGTAGTCGTGGTTGTTTTAAAAAAAGTCCTAATGAAAATTCATATACACATTGTATGCAATGCTTAATATACACATTTTAAAGCCATTTTTCCTAATATAACACATTTGACATGCTGTTTTCATGAATATATTCATTTTTATGCTCACTGTACCCTGGTATATGCATGGCTGGACTTGTACACATTATTTGGCTGGAGGAAATTCAGAAAAGCATGAATTTCCAAGGAAGGTTGCATTGTTTCTTAAGGTGCAAATTAGGTAGGTTGCCTTTAAATGCAAGCTACGGTATTTTGAATTTATTCCCCATCTTTACTGGTGAGAGGAGAATCTCTGCATTCCTTGCTGCACAGGAATTGGCTGGGTGTGAGTGTGTTGTTCTGCTTGCTTTTAGTTCATTTTCTGTGTGTGAACAGAGGCAAGTGGCAGATTGGGGAGAATCTGGCTTCCGGTTCTCCCTGATTTATGTAGCAGAGCAAACTGTCGAGGCAGAGACAATTATGTAAACATTTAAAAAAAATGATACACAAAATATCTTTTTCTGTTTGTTTACTACAAGTCAGTTTCAAAGTGGTGGGAGAGAGATCCTTTTTTAGCCCTAACGTTTTGGTTCCACTTCCCTGGAGATCTGAAGTTGTCAGTAATGTTATAGAAAGCCACTGAATTTGACTATTAAAATGTGCAGGGTCTGTAACAAACTAGGCTGGCTGGAGGTTTGAAGAAGCCTCCAGAAAAGTGTGCCTCCTGGTGGGCTTGCCTGGTAACAGACTCTAGAAAAAGTCCATAGAGTCATTGCTTGTTGCTGGATAGCAGGGAAGATAGATGTTAATCTCTGGTGAAAGCTTCAATTCAGGAATAGGGAGCCTCTGACCCTCCCGATATCCCATTATCTCTCACCATTGCACATGCGCACCACCTTGCCCCCGGGGCCGTGTGATGTCAGTACACCATACGTGCACACTAGGGTGATGACTTTTTTACAACCTCATTTCCCTGTATCATAATTTGATGAGCTTTCATTAAAGATTAGATAAAATATTACTTTCAAAGGGATTTGATAAAAAAAACCTCACGCACAAAATGATTTTAAAATTTTTATTTATCTGTTTTTTGACCATTTTTGAAGTCACTGTAAGCAGATATAAAATTGAACCCAAGCTTTAGAGTCACATATATACAACATTATATAGGGTCATCAAACACACAAGGAAGCTTTTTTTTTTAGCTGCAGTAACAGTATAGACACCGCTAGACGACAATGTTTTGCTACCTCTCTTGTAGGTTCTTTTCCTAGCATGTCTGGCAGGGTCTGCAGGCTGAGTTTTTAGGTCCCAAAAAGGGACTTTTACCTTGCATGGGTGTGACATTTGTATACTCTGTGTTGCTAAGAACATTCCCCATTGTGGAATGTGGCGTTGTGTCCAAATTTGATACGAAATATATATAGAATTGTTAATATAATTTTATGAAATGGTAAAACGGCATACAAAAAAATTAAAAACGGTCGGTGCGTAACCTTTTTAAATATTTCAATGGAATATACCTCATTTTAGTCATTAATAGGCAAAAGTTCATCCATTTGTGCTACAGGAAATAATTTTTGAGGGGGGGGGGAGAATGAAAAAGTCATCACCCTAATGCACACCCCATGATGTGCGTGCGTGATGTCAGTGCGCCCTGCCTCATTAGGAATTTGGGGGGACCCTTGGCCCCCACAGCCCCCCCATACTTAGTGTCCATGCCATTGAGTGGCTGGGGCTGAGGGAGCTCGATTCTAACAACAGCTGGAGAGCTACAAATTCACCACCCCATCTTAGTTCATCCTCACTGTTAACTTTATTCCTCAGCCTTGTGGGTTGAATCCAATGTTAGTCCGACTCAGAGAAGACCGATTGAAATTAATAGGTATGGCCAACTTAAGTTTATTAATATCAGTGGGTAGACTGTGAACAGGACTTAGCTGAATACAACCCTGTATGTTTCAGTTTGGAAGTAAGTTTTGTGGAGTTCAACAGAGCTTACTCCCAGTAAGTGGGTAAAGGATTGTTGCCTAATTCACACACACACACACACACACACACACACACACACACACACACACTGACATCATAACTGCATACAAGTAAAGGACTGTATTTCTATTATAGGGGCAACTTGCAAATGTGAGGCCAGGAACTTGTAAAAGGGCAGAAAATGACAAACATTCAGCTGTTTTTGGTTTGCTTTAGAGGTGATGGAAAGTGGCTTAGGGAGTGAAAATGTGTACATAATGTGCTTTTGGAAACAAAACAAAGCTGATATCGTAGTTACACTGAGGCCATTTAAACACACACCTGTTTGGCACTCTTCTCTACAAGACTGATTAACTCATATTATCCAGAGAAGAATTAGATACGAATGAATTGAGACGAAATAGCAGAAGACATTGAATGGTTGTGAATCTATAGCAGAGCTGGTAAGCCAGTTTCATGTTCACTATTGGCACCAGAAAGTAAATGTTTTAAAAACAAGGCTACTCCCTGCAAATATTTTGAAAACACTAAAAATACGAGATGAAAACTTTTTATTATTATTAAAGAAACACTAATCCCCTCGCCATTTCAATATTACAGCTAGCTTTACATACAATTTATTTTATTTGCATTTATATATGCATAGAAATGTCATTCATGTCTTAGACACATTAATTTTCTCTCTCTTTCTGTAACGCTCTTAATTGGAAGAAAGTATGTTGCTCCTGATTTATGAACTTCAGTAGTGCCAGGGATCATTTTAAATGTACACAGCTGCTCAGCAGTAGTTTAACTTGGCAAGATAGTATTAAACCATGGAATTGTGTCATTTATTTGTATATGCATACAATACATTCCTTGTGCAGGTTCTTCAGCAAGAGTTGCACTGTAGATTCGTAAATGTGGCCTAGAAACAAGCTCAGAGCATGACTCACGGGTTGGCTGATTGTTTCCAAAGAGGACATCAAATATGAAGAATGAGACACCTCTAGACCTTGCTGATAACTGTCCCAAACCAAAATCATCAGAAAAGGACTGGAGAATTGGCCAGGAAGGATTTGGGGGAAAGAAGATACAAAATAGGAATGGTCCTCACTTTCAGAAGTCTGATCCCTTCACTCAATGGACAAACTGAAGAGCATTGCACATGTTATCTTTGGCTTGGCTCAAATGTGCACAGCTCCGTTGATTAAGTCAAGATTTGCTTGCACCTATGTGCTCCATCCTTGTGCCACACCTTCCTTCCTTCCTTCCTTCCTTCCTTCCTTCCTTCCTTCCTTCCTTCCTTCCTTCCTTCTTCCAGTGCTGTGAGAGTCAAAGCTATGAGTTAATTCACCATAGTTTCCTATTACATCTGAACCAGGAAATTGTGGTTTCCAGGATTAGAACAAGTCAGATTTTTAAACCCAACTTCCAATGCTTCATTTAGATCCTGGCCTGTTCCAATCCTGGCACCCACAGTTGACCAGATTGGACACAGCTAATGTAGAAAGTGTTTAGTTGTGGCATATTGAAGAAGGGACAGGAGAAAAGGGGTGGATGGAGATGGACCATGCTTAGGGTTCATACATATTTTGGCTTTGAAAGTTGGAGTGTGTACGGTATGTCTGAATTCTGTAAATTCAGTTCTGTTGCACTGGAGCCAGGGATTTTGCTAGCACCCTTGTAGCATTTCCAGCAGGCAGAATTTGTATGATACTTTCCTGACAATCTAACCTTTTAGCCAGATGGAAACTGGACGTTACCAGAGTTGTAGTAATTCCTCTCCTGGGTACAGTTGGTGGAATGGTATAGAATATGTGTGATGAAAATATTAGTGCAACACTACCCTGGAGAGCCTTACAACAATGGCCAATGTCTGAGTCATGCTGGAAAACTGTCCAGTCTGAACAGATACTCCATCTAGTTTTGAAATCCATTTTCTCACTGTTGGCTTTGTTTAGTTCAAAATCATATTTATTGCAGTTTTATAAAACAAGTGGCAATTAAGCTAATTTTTCCAAGAATTAAAATGGCTAGTTCAATATAAATCAGGCTGTGGGACAGGTTCTTTGCAAAATTATTAAAGTCAGGCTTGCAAAACTTGAGCTGCTAGATGGAACTTTCTTAGGGCCCTCTTTAAGCTACACTTTGCTCAACCTGAGCTACTAATGACCTCAGATCTAGGTCAGGTCTCGCAAAGAATCCTTCCAGCAGTAAGCCAAACAGTGTTGCATAAGAAAAATTGAAATCTACTGTTCAATCTTAAAAATTTGATTACTAGAACCATCTTAATATCCTCCCCAAGCACCATCTTTCTTTCTGTCTTTCTTTTAACATTTCACAAATTGAGATACATGTTGAGGTAATTTGCACTGTCATAGACTGAGCTGTGGATCAGCAGATAAAACATTTGCAGTCTCAAATGCTGTGTGAATTAATTATCTTGGGAACAAATAAGTCCTCCATTATATATATAAGAGAGAGAGAGAGAGAGAGAGAGAGAGAGAGAGAGAGAGAGAGAGAGAGAGAGAGGGAGGGAGGGAGGGAGAATCTCAGCAATAAAATATTTGATTAATGATTAGGTCAACATGCTTAACAATCTGACCAATAACCTGCAAAATTGCAGTCTTTTTACTTAAGACTGTAAAGTAGCCATGAAGGCCATCATAGGCACCCTATTGTTCCATGTAGTTTTAGAATTTGCTGGAAGCCGGCCAGAGTGGCTGGGGCAGCCTAGTCATTGTTGTTAGTATTATTATTATTATTAGCATTATTATTGCTAATGGATCTGGAAACTAGAAAGCCCCCTACTTTCAAACTCTATCCCTTGGTGCTAACCATATAATAAAAGTATCCTAAAGGGGTTTCAATTAATTCTCACTCAGGGCAAACTGTGACTTATAGTTGCGAATAATGTATATTTTACTCCTTTGGAACACAGCAACTCAGAAGGGGGCATTTTGAGCAGGAAAAAAAATAGCAGGAGGGAAAAGGTTAAGCAGCCCCTCTTATGCCCCTGCTGGAGCCTCTATTGAAAAACTTTCCTCATCCAAAAGCTACTTACAGTTTGGGTTTTAAAAAAATCTCCTATAAAAGATGCACACGGCTGAGTGTAATGTGTTGCTTAGCCCTTGGAGATCTTTACTGGCTGATTTAAGGACTGATTGATAGACATCGCCTCCTGATGATCATAGCAGAACGTCTGAGGCTGATGATTGCAAGTACAGGCCTTCTCTAAGGCTGAATTTATACCTTGGATGTTGGCAGCAGTAGTCTACTTTTGCTGTTATTTCCCTCTCTCCAAATAGATCTCTGCTGCTTGACAGAGAACTCAGGTTCTGAGCCAAGAGGAAAACTAGAGGCCTGAAGACTGAGGAGGCGGTGCTCAAATACAGGGGAATCCGCATTAAGGACAATGACGACATTAACAAATAAACCAAGCCCGAAAGTATAATTCTCATACGGTTAAATATATATCCTGCAGCAGGTATATTCAAAATATAAAAGCACTGCAGAAACCAAAGATCAAGTACACATGTTCCACTTTGAGTGTTTTGACCTACTGTTGGGTGAAACAATGAAATGCAGGTTTTAATGTGCCTGTAATAGGTTTTTTAATAGACTGATGGCCATGTAGGAAGGCGGGTTGCTAATTTCTTGCCTTATTTCAACCCTGCTCTGCTTCTGCATCTCATATGAACAGACGTGTTCTGTATGAAGCACAGTGTTGTCGTCCGCTTGCTCCTCAAGTTGGTCATATTTAAGAACATGGGCGTACCCAGCATGGGGCAAGGGGGGGCAGCTGTCCCCCCTAGAAGCAGGGCAGCTGGAGAGGACAGGCAGGGACGCTTGGCTGCTTGGCTGAAGTGAAAAAAACCTGGATCTGGACCTGGGCTAACTTCAGCCCACACTCCTTCAAGTCACAGCGAGCACAGCACAGAAAGTGCTGCCCCACAATGCTCCGTGGCACCTCATTTTGTGGGCCTTTTTCATATTGTTATGAGTTTGGGGGTCAATCTGGATGATACCCTAGGCTAGTTCTGATCATTGGGAAATGTATCCATGAGAGTAGAATGTATGAGAGGAAGCTTGCCAAACCAGTTTCTTGGTCAAGAATAATGGCTTTGTCTGGCAAGTTAAATACCACAATTTAGCATATCCAAAGAAGTTGTTCAAAGGGCACCTCACCTGGCTGGTACTTGGTAGAACAATAGTCAGAGTTGTTGTGCGCAAGAGAGCTGGAAGCTGGACGACACATAGACATGTATTATTCTGTGCTGGACTTTGGGACTCCCTTGGAAACCTCAATGGGACTGCTAATGCTATGAAGCCCTCCATCCTGTGCTTGGGTTATATATACCGGTATGTGTAAATAAATAATGACACCACAGTCTCCATTGACCTTCATTCTAAGGAAACTGCACCCTGGGAAAGAGCTTGGAACCCTTGTGATGTCTCACTACTTTGAGATTAGGGTGTACCATAACAATACTTTCACTCCTTTTCCTTTGTAGAGTTGGGAGTCTTGCTGGTAAACAAAGTCCCCCTTCTCTCTCTTCTCTCACACATCTTCCTTCTCTGCACTCCAAATCATTTTTTTATATATAATATATATTTATGCATTTTCAGTTGTAAATACAGATAATCTGTCTAATTCAAAAGAACCCCCTACCTTCTCCCAGTTCATTCCATGTGCATATATCATCCATGTGGAGGTAAAGTCATTTAACAAACCATGTGTAAATACTGAGATCAGTTATTGGCATTAAGTAATGTCACATTCATTGTCTCAGCAGAATACTTCAGAGATTGCCTGGGGTAGGTGGTGGAGTCTTTGTCGTGTTGCTGTTTCTAATGTGTTGAATAAAAATGTACCATGTTTCTGCAAAATCCTCTTCATTTGGTGTATTTTTAGAGCCTTAAGTTGCAGAAATAGTTTTTCTGTGAGCACAATGTTCCAGATCTTCTTGTACCATGCCTCCAGTGTCATATTAGAAGCTGTCTGGCAGCCACCATAAAATGATTAATTCTTTAAACAGTAAGTCCTTTAAATCTTCCTGCTCTCCAAAACTGACAAAAAACTGGACAAGCTTCATCTGGCCATCCCTCTTCCAAGCTTTTCTTGCTGCTGTTGCTCTGCAGACCGGAGGAATAATTTTTGATTTTGATTTTTCTTTAAAAGAAAGTGTACAGTATAGGAAATACAATTGGTGTACTCAGTACTGCTTAAATAAGAGTAACAGTGAACCAGTGGAACTGACAATTTCTTCCCATAGCCTTATCAGCTTCACCCGAGACTAATAATCATGTAAGTCAGGTAAGGGGGAGTCTTTCTCCCACATTAGCTGGAAGGCTTGTGGCAACATTTAAAATAACAAAGATATAAGATAAGTCACATATGATAAAACCAGTGTCATTCTATTATGCAGGTGGTGAAAATATAGCCTTGCCTAATACTAATACTATTTATGTAGACATGGAGGACATGAAATAGTATGGTAGGAGATGTCTGGGCTAGAGTGGACATGGTCATCATTCAAAGTGCTTCGTGGATGCAGGTTCTACAAACTCCTTAAGGGGCAGGGGCATAGATCACAGCATGCATGTGTCTTGCACCTACAGAAGGCTCCAGGTTCAATCTCTGGCATCTCCAGGGATAGCTGGAAATGCTCAGTCCCTGAAGCCCAGGAAAGCCACTGATCATCAGTGTAGACAGTATTGAACGAGATGGACTAATGATCTGATTTGGTCTACTGATACTATCTATGTTCTTAAAGTCCACGTGCAGACTAGGAGATTAACTGACATATAGGAAGGGGAAAGAGAGGGCAAACCATCCACTCTTTGCCCTATTTCTCCCCACCAATTGCAAGTTCCTTGTAGGCCCCCATGACTTGAACATTCTCATTTATATGGTCCTGTTGCCATGGCAATTTTTCCTTTTCTTTTTTTTGCTGGAGGCAGATAGCAAAAGTGTTCGTGATTAGAATCTGCTTTTACTTAACTTGACAAGGAGCAAAAGGAGCAGCCTTTAATGTCTACAGCAGATGTTCCTCAGCCCATCATGTTAGTAGACATATTCATTTATTATTCAGGATTTCTGTAACTGGATTTTGACAATCCTTAACCTTAAGATTTTATTCAACACCTCCTGAAAGTACTCCCTTTCCATGACTGCATCATCTTGATTGACTATGTTTATTTATTAAAATACAGGGGTTTAGTGGAAATTTTGAAAATGACAAATTCCAGCTGTGTTAGTCTGTTGTAGCAAACACAAAAGAAGAATCTTGTGACACCTTAAAGATTAACAGATTTATTATGACATAAGCTTTCACAGACTAGAGCTCTCTCCATCTGATGCAGTGGGCTCTAGTCCAGAAAAAACTTATGCCATAATACATCTGTTAGGCTGCAGTCCTAAGGTGGAAGGAACAAAAACCAAAAGCATTTCAGCCCCTATATCCAATGCCCTGTTCAGCTCTAGTAAGCAGGGGAGAAATGAGTACATTTCTTTATCGGCTTTCTCGTTTAAATTTGTAAGAACGTTCTTCTCCCACTGGAAATAGTGAGAAGGAAATGGGAGAGAGAGGGATCAAGAAACACACAGGTTGGGTGTTTGTGTGTGTCAGGGGTCCATGGCTGTGGACACACTCCCATTTTACTGTGCATCCAATCCACTCCCACCACTGGTTTGTGAAGCCATGTGCAAACAACATTAGCCCCAAGTCACACCTATCCTGTAGTTTCTTACGAAATACTGTACTGCATTTTGATGCATTTGCCTCCAACCCATCTTCAAACCAAATTGAAAACATAAGTTATATGAAAAAACCTCCATGTTCCCTGTCTGCCCACAGGTGTGAACAGAGAACAGGCAACTTAAGAGACACATTCAGCTGTACTGCTCTGGTGGGTACAGCAACACACAAAATTGAAATTGAAATGCAGCATTTAAAAAATCAGTCTTGCTGCATTTTAAGCTGGTAATGTGTTACAAAGCCTAAGATAGCTCTGAATCCTTTGAATTCAAGCTATTCCCTGCTCCTGCCCCAGCACACTCACCTTTTGACCTTACTGATGTTGAAGCTCTGGTGTCAGTTGGGACAGGGTGTTGGCGGATTCAGTAGCAGTGGGAAGGGGGAATCGAACATCAGATCTCCCTCTCTGGCATCAGAGCTATTTCTCTAAAATTGGAGAGGAATAGCCAGTGATGACTGGCATTCCCTGCAAAGACCACAGGATTGCACCATTAAGGTTTCTATTAAGTGTCATGATATTCTGTTTTCCATTTTCAGAAATGAATGAGAGTTGTGTGCTAGAGCATCAGACTAAGCCCGGGAAGATATAAGTTCGAATCACCACTCATCCATGAGGTTCACTAGGGGACCTTGGGAGAGACTGACTTGACTCTGTGAAGTGTTGTGAGGATAAAAATGTGGAGAAAACTTGCCTGCAATCCTGATTTCCTTAAAGGAAGGGATAATCAATAGACTGCACCATACGTCTTTCCCCCTTTCCCTTTTATACAATGTGTGATAGTATAATGTAATTTCTTTGAATCTAATTAGAAAAGCAATACTTTGTATATAAATGTCTTATTGCAAAACTGGTGATCTACATTGCAAAACTGGTGATCTACATCCTCTTTTTCATGAATAAAAATAGTTACAGGTAGGTAGCCGTGTTGGTCTGAGTCGAAACAAAATTTAAAAATTCCTTCAGTAGCGCCTTAAAGACCAACTAAGTTTTTATTCTGGTATGAGCTTTCGTGTGCATGCATACCAAAATAAAAACTTAGTTGGTCTTTAAGGTGCTACTGAAGGAATTTTTTTAATGAATACAAATGTTACACAAGAGAATGAAATCATTCAGCTGTGGCCTGCCATCACCTCTAAAGTAGAGCGGATCTGAGGCTCTGTCTTTTGGATGCCAACTTTACGGTGTGGTAATAATCTTCTTGCAGTCAGCTAGTTGGAAATGACACTTCCCTGCTGCAGGCATTCAGTATCCCAAAATGTGCAATGAAAAAGGCAGGTGTGAGTAATTGATTTAACTGTTATGCTGTTCGTTCCCAAAATAGGGCTTCAGCCCCAATGGGGAAATGCTATGGTTTCATTATTTGGAATTTTGCAATGTAAGAAGTGTGCCCATCGTGCTTCCTCCATTTGAAGCCCTAACGGCCAGCTCAGTTGGTGGAGCATGTGACTCTTCTTTTAATATTAATTTTTATTTGTTTTATTCAAACATGTGACTCTTAATCTCAGCGTCATGGATTCGAGTCCCAGGTTGGGTGAAATATTCCTGAACCGCAGGGGGATGGACTACTAGATGATCCTCGTGCTCCCTCCCAACCCTACAATTCCATGATTCTGTGATTCAGCAAGGGAGCAAGGAAGATCTGCAGGTAAATACAGGCTTCTTCAATCAAATTCCCTTTCTGGGCCTGGAAACATCCATGGAGATGGGATGTGAACGTACATCTACAATGCAGTACCATTCTGGATGCAGAACATCAAATGCGATCTCTATCTACATTGAAAGCATAAGTGGAGATTGGCTTTCACTGCAGAAGTGCAGGGGCCTTCAGACTGAGAACCCTCTTGTCCTGTCCTGAGCTCCTAGACCCGCACAACATTATGGGCATGCATGGTTGACTCTGAGCTGGGGCTGCTTTGTTTCAAAGTTCCCAGGAGCTCTGTAGCACAACACCTATATTAGAAGCACTTCCATGATATGTACTCACACTGTGAAATACAGATGGGTGCATTTGCCATGTGTGGTAATCTGTGTGTGCATGAGAGCGTACTTGTGTGTGCATATGTTTCGGGAAGTTTTTTAATGACTTATATTTTAATGTATTTTTAATCTACTGTTGGAAGCCGTCCAGAGTGGCTGGGGAAACCCAGCCAGATGGGTGGGATATAAGTAATAAAATTATTATTATTATTATTATTATTATTATTATTACAATATTTGCATTAACCAGAGAAGCAAAGGAAACCACTGTTCCTGTGAGCTTGCATTTCTCTCTGCTCACCTTTACATATGGATTTCAGCAGATGAAAAGCTGCAGTTAATGTCTTTGATACAAAGAGTTACCCTTTGGCACAGAGTCAACAAGTTATTTAATCTGACCACATCCAAACTGGATCAGACCAATACCTTAGTCTCCATGGGAGCATAGAATCTGTGTAGCCATGTGTTCCAAGGAATTTGTTGCAAGCTCCACACTTCAAGCAGAGTAAACAGGAAAAGTGGAGTAAAATTTTGCACCCCCAATGTGACTTGAATAACCAGGAGTGCCATCTTCCTTAACCTGGAGCCCCAGGCAAGCCATTTCCAAACTTGGATGCCCAGATGTTAGACTACAATCCCCGTTATTCCCAGCCAGCATGGCCAAGGTTCATGGATGGGTTGGGGTTGAAGAACACACTGGGAATGTCAACACAGATCATTTTAGGACAGAGCAGTCAGTCAGGCTCAGAACAATATTCGAGCCCTTTTGGGACTTTGGCTGCTGCTTGGTGTCTGTCCCTGCCACTAGAGTACGCCTTGACAGGCATATCCTAGCTCCCTGATTGGTTGTACCCATATGATTCATGTACTTGCAACTGTGCATTCATATGTCGCACATAAAATATTTTACATGTACCTGTGCAGTCCATTTCTACACGTGTACTTGGAAGTAACTCCCATCTAGTCCAGTGGAACTTACACCCAAGTCAGAGTGTACAGGACTGCAGCCCAAATGTGCAAAGCAGCCCTTACAGATGGAAGGAAACCGAAAAGTGGTTTAAGCTTATGAAAACAGTCTTTATAGTCAAGGCCTGGTAGCCTCAAGACTTCGATGGAATCCATCCAGCTGAGGTATTTGACATTGTTCTGTTGAGGGAAGGAGTCATAAACGTGGTTTAATGTGGATGGCGAAGGCAGTTTATGGTGACTTAGTGTTCCCAGAATAAAGCAGAGAAACAAGAACACTGGGCCATTTAATGAGGTCTTTTCTTGGAGCAGAGGGAAGGATTTTCATTTATCCAAAGCCAAAGAATCAAAGTATTGCTCTATAGGTTGGGATGGGGGGTGGGATCCAATTGTTGGCAGCAATAGGCACAGTAGAATATTCAGCTGCTTCACATGCTTAAGCTTTGGGTGCTGTTAGTTTAATATTAATGTGGAATTTTGATTGCCAACAGGCTGTTTCCCACCTGCTCTGAATCCAAAAGAGGTTGCTGTGTTCCAATGGTTGGATCCCAACTAGCGAAACCATCTAATTTGAGCTGGAAGTTGTTGGGGAGGGATAATTGGAAGCCGCTTTGAAGAGAAAACCGCATTTAATTGGAAAAGTGTGATTCCCTCCCCACCTTGCCCTGAGTAGAATGATGGGGGCATAAGCCCAAGCTTTACAGGGACTGTGCCATGCGCAAATGTTTGCAGAATGATGTCAGGGTATTAGCAAGCGGCTCAGGCTTTCATAAGGGGAAAGTGAACATTTTGGATCTCCCAAAAATGTCTTTGCACCCCACTTTAAAAAAATCTAGATCACCTCCCCGGAGTGTATTGTACCACATCATTTTTTATTTCTTTATTTGCTTAACAGATTACTCTCCTGCCCTTCTAATGTCTATGTGCCACTTAGGGTAGTTTAAAACAATTTAAAATAGAAAAATACAATAAAAGAAATCATAAAAAGCAATAAAAATGAAAATACGTTAAATATTAATTTATTGTTTTTTAACAAATTGGTTTTTGTAGCAGATGAACTGGCAGAGAGACTATAGAGAAAGTATGACCTTTATGGCTGATAGCAAACAAAAGCCTGCTGGAATAATCATGCTTTCACCAATTAGTGAAAAACAGCCAAAGAGGAGCATCCATGCTTCACAGAGCAAGGTGTTCTGCAATAATGAGGGGTGCAGCCACTGAAAAGTCCCTGTCTCTTGTTACCCTCCATCCTATGTGGGACACAGAGAATGGTCTCTCCTTCTGAGCTTGGAATCAGGCAGCATGGGATGGGAGTTGGGGATCCTTCAAGGATTTTGGAACCAAGACACATCACCGAGATTTTACAATCATACTTTGTTAATTAATCCAGAACAAAGAGCACGTCTCCTTTTGTTCACATTGATATTCACTAGTGCAGAGTAGAACCACTGCTTGCTGCATAAGCATATTTATTTATAAAATCCTCGGAAGATTCCATCAATGGTGTCTCTGAAATTTTTTACATATCACTTGGGAAGACAGGCGAACTAATGTCATCAGTGTCAAAGCAGTGAATCTTCAACATCAACTTCATTGGACTGGTCATGTTGTTCGGATGCCTGATTGCCGTCTTCCAAATCAACTACTCTTTTCCAAACTTAAGAATGGAGAGTGAAATCCTGGTGGACAACAAAAGACACTCTGAAGGCAAATCTTTAAAAAATGCAGTATAAGCATGGCTAATTGGGAAACACTGGCCTATGAGTGCTCCAATTGGAGAATGGCCTCTACCAAAGGCATAATGGACTTTGAAGAAGCACAAACTCAGGGCAAAAAGGAGAAACAAGCTCAGAGGAAGGCACATTTGGCAAATCCTCACTGTGATCAACCTCTGCCCGGAAACCTATGTCCCCACTGTGGAAGGATGTGTGGATCCAGAATTGGTCTCCAAAATCACTTACAGACACACTGTTAAGACCATATTCATGGAAGACAATCTTACTCAACTACGAGTGATCTCCAAAGGGGAAGAAGATTTGTTTATTTTATCCTTTTCATCCATTACACCCTGTCTTTCCAGTAATAACGAATTCTCCAAATGGCTTACAATTAATAGAAATAAAAAAATGAAAGTACTTTAGAAATAATTTATTAACTTTCTCATACCCTTATCTTCTTCTTTTCCCCCAAAATGGCTTTGACTGAGACTATATTTTCAAACCTCTCCAGCCTTGTTATATTTGAAGTACCTACATCCACACTAGTCTCTAGATTAGTTTGCTTCAGACAAAGCATAGCAACCTGAGTCATTTATAGGGGTGGGGAGGAGAGAGGCCTATTTGCATTATACATTGAAAGCATTGTTGCTCTTTAAACACTTATGGCTTCCCCCAAGGAATCCTGGGAGCTGAGAGTTGCTAGGAGATCCCTGTTCCTCTCACAGAGCTACAATTCCCAGAGTTCTCTGGGAAAGGGATTGCTAAACCACTCTTGAGATTTTCAACTCTGTGAGGGGAACCCATGACTGTTTAAAGTGGTATGGTACGGCCAGATGGGGCCAGAGTTTCTTTGTCTCTAGACTTATTTGTCCTTCTGGAGTGCAATCCTGCAGACACTCACTTGGAACTTAGTCCCACTGTACTTAGTAGAACAGCAGTGGCTAACATGCGGTCTTCCAGATGATGTCCCACCAGCTCCAGCCAGCATAGCCAATGATCAGTGATGATGGGAGTTGTAGTCCAGCTACACCTGGAAGGTCACATGTCCCCCACCCCTGAAGTAAACAATTCTGACTGGTCTGTGAATGTCTGCAGTGAAACTATGTGGTGGGCAGTTTCCCCACTACAGGATTGCTTGATCCCTGAGTTTTGATGCCATGGAAACTAGAAAAAAAAATTGCTGCAGATACCTACTACTCTGGCTATATACCAAGGTTAAGGCCCTGATCTACGATTTTCACTACAGTATTCCAAAAATCTACAGAGGCAGAGCGTATTGCTTTCCAACTCACTTCATAACCTATTAGGTCTACTCGAATGGTTCCCAGATGTGTTGCAGTGTCGAAAAAGGTAAATTGAGTTTTATGAGATTATCTGCTATACTTGGATTCTCTTCATGTGAGGGGCGGGGGGTGGATAAAGCAAAGTTGGGGCCAAGTCATTTTATGCATTTATCGTTTATTTATTACCTATATAATAAATTACAAACCTCAAAACAAACATATTAAAAACCATATGGAATATCAAATCATGGCATTTTTTTAACCAAAAAAATCTGACAAAAGCTAAAGGCAAAACTTAGACAGTACGAGAAATGTGTGGCTAGAAACCGTGGGTATTGTTTTGAAAAAAGAAAAAAGTCACATGGGGAAGGGTTAAACCTAGATTGGTACCTTTTCATGCAGGAATTGGAATTTAATCCTTCCCTCTGTGCCTCAAGCATTTAAGAACACAAGAGCCCTGCTGGATCAGACCAAAGACCCATCTAGTCTAGCATCCTCTTTTCACAGTGGCCAGCCAGATACCTATAGGAAGCCCCTAACCAGGGGATGACTGTAACAACACTCTCCCCACCTGTGAATCTCAGAAACTTTCTCTGACACTGTAAGGTAGCACATAGTAAGAGTGGGCACCAGCCCTGATATTCAGCTTCTATCTGTACCAATGCTTTTCTTTTTAAAATCCAATCTGTTTGTGAGTCACTCTGTGCTCTGGCAACTTCATTCTGTGAATGCTCTGCATAAAACAAAGTTCTGTATTCCCCATTCACTCTTATGGGGAATCTAAGGGTGGCTATACATTTTCCCCCCTTTTGGCAAAAGCGGATGAAATTTCCAGGCACAGGAACCCCTCCAGAGCCTACTAAATGGCAGACAAATTGGTCCAGGGGCTTTTGTGGGAGAAGCAAAAGGATTTCACTTTCATCCATATTAGGGCAATATACTTTTATTACACCAACCAAAAGTCCAAACTTCATATTAGTTTGATATTTTGAAAGTGGGGAGTGTTTGTTTCTTGCTCTTTCTTACCTTAAAATAAATAAGAGGTGGCTGAGTGTAGTGTCTTCTTGATTGTACACTTTCAAACACATTAGCAGCTTCACAACGGCCAGCCTAACTTTCTGGTACTTGTTTGTGTTTGGAGAGAAGGCACATCTTCCAAAAGGCATCGCAAACTGAAGCTGTGCAGAATGCTGCCCATGGAGTGCTGAAGAGCTCCAGAGGATTTTATTTTCTACCACAGAAATGCATGGTTTTTTAAAAAGTTAAATTATCCACACCTCTTCAGAGCTCTGAAGGCAGCATTCTGGACTACCTCACTTTATGCAAAGCCCATGGATCTAGAGAAACATAGAAAAACATAGAAATATAGTATCAGGAGAGGAGAGAGTACAGAAAAACAGCGACAGACCAACATAAGCCTTTCCGGGGGCCCTGATCTGACTTGGAGCACTTTGTCCACATTGCTGAAGCAGCATTCACACCTTAAGGCAGAGCTTTCCAAACTTTTCAAGTTGGTGACAGACTTTTTAGACATGCATCATTTCATGACACAGCAATTCAGTTTTACTAGCAAACTGGAGGTTAAACCAACCCCTTTCCAGCCCTGGGAGAAGCGTGGGAAGTGTTCAAACAACACACGTACACACTGCAGCTGACACACTAAAGTGTTGCAACACACAGTTTGGAAAGCTCTGCCTTAAAGGTTAAGTATAGAATCGGTCCTAAATCAGCTGCCATCAGTTTTTCATCTGATCTGCATGCTAATATTGAAGTTTATTTGCTCACTTGGTTGGCAACCCAAGAGCACATATCAACACAGGATCCCTGATGTTTCTGTGGCTGTACTAGCTCAGCAGACCCTTTCAGCAGTGACACAAACGGCACTGCTATAAGGATCCATCTCTTGTGAAGTTTGTAAATATGATAGAGCAGCCTTGCCAACCTGGTGCCTTGCAAATGTTTTGGAGTTGCAGTCCAAAAACATCTGGAGGGCATCAGGTTGGAGGAGACTGATACAAAGAGGGGTACAAACTAAAACCATTTAAAAATCAAATGTGCATTTTGTCCAAGGAAGGTTTTTTTCTTCCACCACAAAAGCAGCCATAGTGTGTCCCCCAGTCTTACTGTTTGCAGTTTCCCCTCTTCATTCCTAGGTCTAAATTGAACTGGGGCAGGGGGATGGACAAACAGCTAAACAATGCTGAAATGTGGGCAACCCCCTAGAATGTGTTCCTAATTTCATTTGCATATCCATCAGTAACCACATGAATGCTTGTGCTGTTCTTCATCAAAGATTCCATATGTTGTGCTGAGGCATGGGAAGTCTCTGCTTTCGAATGTCGAGAAATGTTGGTTTCCCCTCAATCTCTCTGAATCTGCTTTCTCCCTTTCTGATTGAACTGTGGCGGTTGCATCATTGCATTCTTTCTTGAAACAACTAGCATTCTTCACATGGCTTTAAAAGCCCTTTCCCTATAGAGTCCAAATTACATGTTATGTTGTGGGTATCTGTCTGTCTCAAGAGACAATGGAGCCGGCCTCTGGGGGTGAAGTCAAACCACTCACTGTGTTAGCAGCATTGAAATCACCTCGTTGGGGTGCAGTGTGTATAGAGGTCCTGGGTGGGTTCACTAGTGATTAGAACATATTATGTTAGTAACATTTTTATTCAAAATGTGTTCTTCATGTTGCATTTCCCCCCCTTTTTTATAAAAAAATACATTTTATTTATATTTATATACATTGTGTGCAAAAGCAAATTATAAACAATAAAATGAAATTAACAACTGCTTTACAATGTAATCAATATTTCATAAGATGGCACCTTATCCTGAATATTATCGTTGCTACACAAAACAAAAATGCTTTGAGAAAGCTTTTACAGTATTTCCTTGTCTACCATCTCTGACCCTAATAATGTCAGTGAGTTTTAATATAAACACAAGATCCAAAACCCTCAGCAATTATACAAACCTTCTTAATCTTTTGGGATGCCTCTAGACATCCATTTGATTTAGCAGTTATACACAATAATAGTTTCAATACCATTGCACAAGTCCTGGCTTACGCTGCTTCATTTGCAAAAAGTCCATGACCTGTACTTTCCTGGGGGGGAAAGACTTTAACTTTTCAAACCATAAATGTTCCAGGAAGCTTTCTTTTTTTTGTCATGCTTTCACTGCACTGTATAAACAACCGTGTAGTCACAAATTCAGAAGTGCAGGCTCCCTTCTTGAGAGTGACAGCTACTGTATATCCTCTCACAGCCATGACCCCTTCTACATTCTAAGATGATGATGATGATGATTATAATATAATTACAGCTCCCAGAATTCTTTGGGGCAGCCATGGCTGTTTAAAGATTACAGTGTAAATGTATGGTGTCAATGTGGCCTCAGGCTTCTCAAATGACTGTGGGCTCTTATTGTATAATATGGCTTGCCTCGCAGATCCTGAAATCCTCCTTCCATTGTGGTATTTAGTGCACATGTTCCAAACAATCTTTTTCTTTTTTCTTTTAGTTGCTACAAAGCGTCTACTTGGGGGTTTCTTCTATTTATAGTGTATTTTCCAAATGTTTCCTCATTGGTTTCTTACACACACACACACACACACACACACACACTCTTCTGAAATTTACGGTAATTATTGTATCTCTGCTCTGCTGTCAGAGGTGATGGTGATACTCCCATATGGTGCATGGACTTAACGAAAAACAAAGCCTCCAAACCCATATGTTTACTTCAACAGCTATTAATACAAGTGACTTTAAAGGCTTCTCAGCATATGTTATCCATCTTTACCATCTAGCATAATATAGCAAGAGTGTGTATGTTGTGAGCCTCAGATGTCATTGGGAACCACTGTTTAGCATTCATGTCAAGTTGGCAAATGTCTCTCCTTTTGCTCCTCTTCCCTCTGTTGTCTCTGCTCTCGAAATAGAGAGTGTAAGCTCCTTGAGGCAGAAGCCCTTTCTTCCATGTTGCTGCACGCCACCCCAATCTCCAAGAGGTGTGAGATTCCAGGAGTTTCGGATGCTTACCCAGGGACCATGTTTCCTTTGGAATTAGGTACAGCAGAGACTGTGGTGTCTTTATGATATATGGTTTATTTACACACATATACAACCTGAGCCCACAATGGAGGGGCTCACAGCATTAATACCCCAAGAGAGTCTTGCTTCACTCATAGCACAGCTTTGGATTCAAACAGAGATTAGGCATCACTCTTCCACACAGGTTTCAGTCTGCTTATTCTCCAGCTTCTAGCTTACACACTCCTACTCTCTGCTCTCAACTCTGCCTTTCTCCTTCCAACTACCAACAAGTTGAGGGAGGGGATGCAGTGACAGAGCCCCTTGCTTTGTTCCCCTAAATGGCCCATCACCCAGACTAGCACCTCCCCAAGAAACTAGCCTGGTTATTCCAAGAATTAGGGCCCAGACATTCAGCCTAACCTTCACACCACCAAACTCATGCTACTTTGTAAAGTGCTATGTTCTCTCTCTCTCTCTCTCTCTCTCTCTCTCTCTCTCTCTCTCTCTCTCTCTCTCTCTCTCTCTTCCTGCATTTTTGTAAAAATATAAGGTGGTGTGTACCATATACAAGAATTATAATATTAAAGCATCCATAAGGCATCAGGAAAAATATCAGGCCAACTCACTGTAAATAAAGGAAAATTCATATTTCCAAGGCTTGCTTCATTTTTAGGCAATGTCTAAAAGAAGGCAGGAATAGCTTCTTCCAAACCTCTACTGGCAGGGAGCTCCACAGGGCAGGGCCTGCCACATTAAAAGTTTGGCCCCTAGTAAAGGCTGACTAAACCTCAGGGGTGTGAGGAACCATAGAAGTGCCTCATCAGAGGCATCTCAGGGGCTGAGGTGGAGCATTGATGGCACTAGTGTGTATTTCTGGCTACTGATCACATTGTTGTGTGTGTGTGTGTATAAATGCATTATCATCATCATTTTGTTATTAATATGACTTTGCTTCCGCCCTACCTTCTGAAGAGTCCTGGGCAACAATGCAACATCCTAATTAAAACATTCTAATTAAAACAATTTCAAAAGTTTAAAACAACCAAAAGACCATTTCAAAACATGTACAGCAATTTCCATCTGCTTAAAACCTACCCACCATTCACATACTAAATGCCTTGGTGAACAAAAATGTTTTCAGATTGTGTTTAACTGATGGTAATATAGAGGGACAAGCAGACTTCTATAGGGAGGGTGTTTCATAATCAGGGCACTACCCTCTAGCCCAGGCATCCCCAAACTTTGGCCCTCCAGATGTTTTGGACTACAATTCCCATCTTCCCCGACCACTGGTCCTGTTAGCTAGGGATCATGAGAGTTGTAGGCCAAAACATCTGGAGGGCTGCAGTTTGGGGGTGCCTGCTCTAGCCCATGCCCATTGATGACACTGTGAGCAAGGCCACCCCAGCTGCTCTAAAGGCTCAGGTTGGTTGAAATGGGAGAGGGATGTTTTAGGTACTTGTGCCTCAAGCTGCCTTCTACCACCAGATTGATTTTGACCCACCAGCTCACAGGCTGCCAATGCATTGCTTCTAGGACCAGCAACACATGGCATTACCTCACTGCTCAGCTCAGCTCGTCTGGCTGTCACATTTTGCACCAGCTGCAGTTTCTAGATTGTCTTCAAGGGTAGCCCCATGTAGAGCACACTGCAGTAGTCCAAATGGGAGGAGAAGTAATTAATCTATCCACTGAAAATATCCCTGGTTTGGGCCCAGAAGTTGACATTCTGGGATCTGATGATCTTGTCTTGAATGCCTTTATTTGTTGAGGATATTTATATCCCACCTCTTTTGCATCATGGAAATCAAGGCAGTACAATGTACACAAAATCCCCAGCCAATCTCCTGTCCAGATCCAAATGCACTTCGCTTCAAGTGCAAAGTGGCTGCCAAATGTTGTTGCAGGTGAGATCTGGAGCTGACTCAGGCTCCCTCAGCATGTCATAGTCCAGGCATCCCCAAACTCGGCCTTCCATGTGTTTTGGGACTACAACTCCCATCATCCCTGACCACTGGTCCTGTTAGCTAGGGATGATGGGAGTTGTAGTCCCAAAACATTTTGGAGGGCCGAGTTTGGGGGTGCCTGTCATAGCCCCATCCTGGAATCAACTTCTCCATGACAGCAGGGCAGCTGTCACTTTTTAAAGTGTGCAAATATGTGAATGAGGTCTATCATGTGAGTCTTTCCTCTTGGTGGTGATAGTGGTGGGTCTTGCCTATTCTGAAGGAAAGATCCCATGTGGTTACAGGCTTTTAAGTATGGCAGCGGCACTGTTGGGTAGAAAAGCAACTCCCATGATAGGCTGGGATATGTAGACAGCACCTAAGAGATCATCTCTGGCTAAGTGATTCTGGTGTGCCTGCAGAAAGGGAGATCCGCTTGATCAAGACGTTTCTCTGTGTGTACCGGTATGTGGATTTCCTTTAGGAGCAAGGGTTTTCCACTTAGTGGAAGCAAAGACTTTGCTAAGTGGAAGAGACAGCAAAAGGGTGCCTGTTTATGAACCCATCCTTTCTACTGAACCCCAGAGGAGGAGACACCCATTCATGTAGGAACCTCATACATGCATGGAGCACTGTGCCAGCATCTGAATGTTTTCCTTGGCTTTTTTATTATTATTAAATCCATATATCAGCTGCATTGTGCATGCTACAGCTGGTTCTGCAATAAATAAATAAATGCATATGGAATGATATGTTGAATGAAACATACAGCTGAGTAATATGAATAGAATTTTAATAAAATTAAAAATATTGGCTTATAATTTTAATCATTTCAAAAGTTTTGGGCACTGACATCAAAACATTCTGGATCTGGATCTCACCGCTTCCCTACCAAGATGCAGTCAAGATAATTTTTTATTATTGACATATTCCCTTTGCCAGTTTATAAATTGAGTGTAAGGGCATTCAGAACATGACATTTGTATTGGAAAAATACTGTAATGTGGTTTATTCTGCCCCCACCCCCCACCCCTGCTGAATATTCAAACAAATAAACAAAACGTGACATTTTTATTAAAATTCACCAGGTCCCTTGGAATGTCCTTTTGCTCTCCACAAGCCCTGATTTAAAAGAGAAATATGTGTTGTTTGAAAAATACTTCATTCTGACTACAACATGTTCATATTAGCGAAATGCTGCTTTTCAGCATCTATTTAGTCTCCCAGCCCGGAGGAATAGCTCCATCCTCTAAGAGTTTAGCAATCCTTAGGATCCAGCAGCAGGGATCAATTATAACTATGGAGGAGCAAGCTCATCTCTAAGTTGACTTAGTTGGTGTATTTAAAATGTTCTCATATATAAGTTCTCATATATAAGAGAGAGAGAGAGAGAGAGAGAGAGAGAGAGAGAGAGAGAGAGAGAGAGAGAGAGAGAGAGAGAAAGAAAGAAAGAAAGAAAGAAAGAAAGAAAGAAAGAAAGAAAGAAAGAAAGAAAGAAAGAAAGAAAGAAAGAAAGAAAGAATTGACACTGACCCTGATTGTCTTGTGCTTCTGATCCATGCATGAATGAAGACTGGTGCCTCTCTCACCCCACTGAGTGGCATCCTAGAGGCGCTCCAGGTCTCTCTATCTTGACAGACTTTTTTTGGGGGGGGGACCCACCTCTTCTCTTTTGTTTAACCTATATTGGAATTGTTTTACTTATCTTTCCAATTGAATGAGCTTTTCACGATAAGTTTGTTGTAACCCACCCTGTGGCAAAGGGCAGGTAAGAAATCTTTCAAATGAATGAAAACAGTACATTGCTACCTCGGGTTATGAATTTAATTAGTTCCGGAGGTCTGTTCTTAACCTGAAACTGTTCTTATCCATAGGTACCACTTTAGCTAATGGGGCCTCCCATTGCCACCGTGCCGCTGCTGCACAATTTCTGTTCTCATCCTGCAGCAAAGTTCTTAACCTGAGGTACCACTTCTGAGTTAGCGGAGTTTGTAACCTGAAGTGTTTGTAACCCGAGGTGTTTGTAACCCGAGGTACCACTGTATCTGTTATTTGGAGTCTTTTCTCAGCCATGCCCCTCTACCTGTGCCACACCATTCATCATCCCTGCTTCACATTGCCCTTGAATAATATTTGCCTAGCTGGAATGTGCCTTTGAACTCTGATCATGCTTCTTGCTTGCCTGGATGGACAACGGTGAGAGGTGTGTGTAGAAAACAGCCTGGAAAACAAAGGTACAAGTGTGACCTTCGGAAAGCTGGCAAGAATCGAATGCAACCGTCTGGCTGGGAAAGTCCACCCCCCTCCAGCTACCAACTGCTGTGGGCCCTCCAGATGTTGTTGCTATGCAACCCTCATCAGCCTCAGTCAGCATGGCCAAAGGTCAGCATGGCCAAAGGTCAGGGAAGATGGGAGTTGGAGTCCAGTATCTTTCAGTGAGCCACAGATTCCCCAACCCTGCCACAGACTGTAGGGACAGAAGTAAAGGCTGGAAATTGGGGCAGCCAATTCCAAATCTCTCTCCAGGAGTAGAACTGTGCTTGGCAAGGTGTGTTGCTACTTGTGTATTAAGCCAATCTCTAGGATCAGGTTCATCAGAAGATATTAGGACAACCTACTCCAACCTGGTGGCCTCCAGGTGTTTTGGACTACAACATCCAACAGCACCAGCCATCACAGCCCTTCTGTCTGAGATTGGTAGGAGTTGCAATCCAAAACATCTGCAGGCCACCAGGTTGGCAAAAGCTGTACTCAAAGTTTTCAAACAACAGATTACTATTTACCTGCAGTATCTCCTCTACTGTAGAGTGATCCTCATTTTGCTTTTGCTCCTGCTGGCCCCTGATTTAAATGGAGATAGACCACCTTGGTTATATACTCAAGTCCTTTGGGTTTGTTGGGCTGCAGCTGGAGACTGATCCCCAAACTCACCACAGGATGGGACCTGCTTGTTGCTGTACTGGTGCAGCAATCTTGTTGTACAAACATTGCTATGATTTTGTGCCATTGCAATGGTCCAGGAGCAGGGTGTGGAGCCTTCCCTCTGTCCACCCCCAGCCTGTTCTGATTGAATTCCTTTTCACCTCCACCCTTGTTGAAGTGTCAACATTAGTATAGAAGCCAACTCCTAGGGGCCAAGGTCCTTTCACCGCCCCCCCCCTAAAATATTTGAGGAGGCTGCCCACCCAAGCTGATGGGCATTGCCATTCAAATGGGGCGTGTGTGTGTGTGTGTGTGTGCTGTGTCTTGTGATCAATTATGTGGGGTGAGGATTACCTGGCACTCCCCCCCCCCTCATATTTTACTCACGTTGGCACCCCTGAACATTACTGGGGTTAGAACTGCAGCGGCTTCCATGGTATTGGGATGGGAACCAATGAGGTCAGGTCTCCAGTACTGTACTGCTGTAGGGGAGAAGCCTCACTTGAGATGGCCATGCTGTAAGATCTGGACTTCTTCCATCTAAATTCAGGTGTCAATTTATGAATAAATCATATTTCTTAAAGCTATGACAGCCTCCACCACATATTGATTCTCAAAGGAACACAGACCCTTGGTGAGCACCTGGAACTGGCTGAAATCTTGCCACAGCTCAGCAGAGATTGGGGGTGACAATCCAAGCCTTGTAACCATGTTTTCCCCTTATATTGCTACAGTACAAGTTAAAGGTGGGGATGGGGGTTGAAAGGTTGAACATGGAGAGACATAGACTATCCCTATGGTGACTTTGCCTTTGACTACAGCCCTTTCAAATTGCTGCTTGTGGAAATAAAGTTAAACGGCTATAGTAGTTTCTGTACGTTTTTTAAAATAGAACTGAGCAGAACTATCTATTGCTATCGGGCTCTGTTACATAGGCTGTGAATTTAATCAAAACACCTCTCCCTCTCTTTTCAGAACACCACACCCTGAAAATAAGTGGTACATGTACATATTTTGATGTTTATTCCTACCGGATCGTGAACAAAATGGATCTGACAACTTTTCCCAAGTGCCTCTTCAATAGTCACTTAATGGAAACGTTGGAATGGAGAAGTCTGTTTAAAGTTCTTTCCTTCTCTTGCCTCTGAACAAAACCTTAATGGTGTGTTTACGGCCTTGAGCTATGCTGCCTGTGAAGAAAAGAAATCATGGGTGGGTGGGTGGGTGGGGCAGAAGCTGGAAAACTCTAGGAAACACGTTTCTGACGGTGAGGCCTCTGGGGTTGCCCATGTGCGTCCCACATTGTGCCTTGAGCACCCTTTGATGTTTCTCTCCCCCCATCCCCACACATAAAACATACCTCATGGCCATCTTCCTCCCAAAGAGGTGATCTCCCACTGATTTCGGGGGATGGGGGCAGCAGGATCGTCTCTCAATACGCTATACACCAGAGATGTGTGTATGTACTTTTAAATCCTGCATGCTTATTCGGAAATGAGTTCCGCTGCCTTCCGTGGGGGCTTCTGTTTAGGATTATTGCTGCCTCAGTGTATATTCAGACTCTTTTCTTCATTGCCAAATATCTCTTACGATGCTGCCACTATGCGAGCTAAGAAGAGTCGGTTTCAACTGTCCATTAATGAATTAATTGCATTTCTATCTCACCTTTTTCTCCAAGGATCTCAAGGTAGTGTGCATGGATCTTCCCACTCCTCATGTAATCCTCACGACAACCCTGTGAGGTAGGTCAGGTTGAAGGTCACCCAGTGGGCTTCATGGTCAAGCAGGGATTTGAACCCTTGACTTCCAGGTCCTAGTCTGTCAAGACACCACACCACTTCCTGAAGGAGCATCTCCACCCCCATCGTTCAGCCTGGACACTGAGGTCCACCTTCAAGGGCCTTCTGGCGGTTCCCTCACTGCGAGAAGTGAGGTTACAGGAACCAGGCAGAGGGCCTTCTCGGTAGTAGCGCCCGCCCTGTGGAACGCCCTCCCATCAGATCTCAAGGAAATAAACAACTATCTGACTTTTAGAAGACATCTGAAGGCAACCATGTTTAGGGAAGTTTTTAGTGTTTGATGTTTTATCATTTTTTTAATATTCTGTTGGACGGGGTAGAAATTTTATTATTATTATTCGTCATCATCCTAATTGTTATAGGTAAGGATTGCAGCCTTAATCCTTCCCTTTCCATTCCCCTCGGAAGGAAGTATGGAGAACAGGAAGGGAACAACCAAAATATGTAAGAGAGAACTGTAGAAAATAAGAACACCGAAAGCTGCCTTATACCGAGTGAGACCTTCAGGCTATCTAGCTCACTGTTGTGTACACTGACTGGCAGCAGCTCTTCAGAGTTTCAGGCAAGTGCATTCCCAACCCTATTTGGAGATGCTGGGGATTGAACCTGGGACTTTTTGCCTGCAAAGCAAAAATCCTACTGCATTAGCCATGACCCATATCCATCCTACAGCGTCTTGAGAAACACTGGTGCTTGATGTGCTTTCCCTCCAATCAGCTTCCCTTTGAAAACTTAAGCCACTGGGGTCTGTACATGAGAGACGTGCCCAGATGTCACCATACGTGCAGATGGCAGTTTCATGAATAGGAGTTTGGGGAGGGGTTGCAGGTGTGGGGAAACCAGACAGGTAATATGTATTAGGCGAGGACATCTCCATCATCATCATCATCTCTCTAGTGTGTACAGCAGTGTGCAATGCAACTTGAAATGTGAGGGTGTGTATGGAAATCAACCTCATTGCATTTTAAGCCTCTAACGTCTACATAGCCTAGCAGAGTAGTCTTCTGCCCTTACTTGTGCTTTGCCATGTTTGAGATAGCAGGGTAGAAGGCTAAGACACTTTCTTCCTATTCCCCACCTCCCTTGGATTTGCAGTCTTAATTGTCTGCATTTCCCCCAAAATCAATGTGTTCTTTTGAAAGAATATAAATTAATCAAAAGAACCGCACACCTATTGCATGTATGCACATTAAAATAAATGTGCAACCCTGTACAAAAAGGAAGATGCACACTCAGACACATGCACACCTATACATGTATGTTGGGTGTGTGTGTGTGGGGGTGTAAAATACAGAGTCTGCTTTTGCCCATTTATAGTCATATTGGGATTTCTGGCTCAGGCCTGCAGTTAAATAAGACATGGCATTCGAAATGTGATCCTCTGTGGGACTACTGTGGAATTATGAACAGGCTGTTCTCATTTCTGTCTTTCCCTAATGAAGGGCAGGGGACCCCAATGGTATCTGGCTAGCCTGTATAGATTTGTCTTTGGGATACAACATTCCTGGAAAGCTTGTGCATAGCAAACACATTCCTCATTAGTTCACAGAGTTCTACAAATTCCAAAAATACAGTTTGTGTACTGATGACATTGCCACCCTTTCTCTAATAAGTGTAGAAACTCATCAGGCTCTTCTGGGAGGTGAGTGTTTGAGACAATTGTGTTACATAATAAGAATGAATTGGTAGATAACGAAAGTTAATCGACAGCAAATACTGAGAAGCTTTCTGTCAGTCTTCAGGGAACCTGTCAGAAAATATTTATTCTTCTACCAGTTTTACTACCAATTACCTATTTATCTACTGGCACTTTGACGTGCTTTCGAATTGCTAGGTGGGCAGGAGCTGGGACTGAGCAATGGGAGCTCACCCTGTCGCGGGATTTGAACCACCGACCTTCTGATCGGCAAGCCCTAGGCTCAGTGGTTTAACTCACAGCACCACCCGTGTCCCTACAGATGAGATGTAACAAGGGAGAATTCTGGGGGTGGTGGAAGGAAAACTGAGATTGGTGAGGCCATGCCTCATCTGCCCTAATGGACCAGGTTCCACTGCCACCAACCCTGACTGCAGCCCTTTGCCCCTCCTGAAAGCTGCTCTGAAGGTCTCCAAGCATCTAGAGGGGGTTTTCAGGGCAGGAGGGAGCTGCTTCCAGGACATGATAGTACAAATGCCCCATTCCATAAGCAAAATTAACTCCATGCTGCTTTAAATCCAAGTCCATCTTTCTATCCAGCTGTTCTCAAAGGTGATCATAGCATTGGCCCATTATATTCTCCCATCAACCCTATGATGGAAGTGGAGAAACCATGCTGTTTGCAAATGAGCAAATGTAGGCAATCCAATATTCTATGGTAAGTAAAAGCTATCGCCAAACTATTTGGCCAGTGTGCATTTACGAAAAGTATGTGCCTTCTAGAAGGATATGATGTAATAGCTCAGTTGGTTAGAGCATGGTGCCCTTAATGCCAAGGTTTCAAGTTTGGTTCCTAAATGGGACAACAGCTTATTCTTCCATTGCAGAAGGTGGACTAGATGGTCCTCAGGGTCCCTTGCAATTCTCAAGTCTATGATTCTATGAAATATTCTTTCCTTTCATAATAATAATAATAATAATAATAATAATAATAATAATAATAATAATAACCCTGTCTTTAGAGCACACTCATAGTTTACACAGAAATAAGTCTCACTGGTTTGGATTCAAGAGACTGGTGCGGGGGTGGGGGGAGAGGAACCAAAGGAAGGAAAATCTTACCATGTACCCTACTCCCATCTGATTTTGGGGAGTATTAAGTGATAGAAAGCTGTGATCTCATGCCCAAGCTGGCCAGATGATAAACAGAGAGAGAGGATGGAAGACCATGCAGGCTGAAGCAGCCAACTATTTTTATGGACTTTCTATAGAATATCCCTGCCTAATTTATGACATACCTTTTCAAGCTGAAACTGCCACCAAGTGCTCATCTGTAGGATGAAAGGAAAAAAGCTTTTGTTCCAGGTAGAAATAAAAGAAACCTCTTACAGTCTACTTTGCCACGTGCTTCATAGCTGGGCAGAGGGTTGGCAAAGACTTCAAGGTCACATACAAACAAGTCTTCTTACAAGGAGAAAAGTTCTTTTTCACATCATACCTGATAGCCAAGTCCCGTGTGTCACGGTCTTACTGCGTTAAATGTGCCATGTTGTTGTATGTATTGAATAGGGGTTCAAATAATTTAAGTGTGGTTTTTCCAGAGGATGCTAATCCATTAAAGTGAATGGGTAGTTTCCCCACCCCACCCCACCTCCCTCCCTCCTTACTTACAAGCCCAAGGGTGGCACTGCCTGCCAGCTTCCTCCTCCTTAGTCACAGCATTGTCCTTGTAGAACTTGGTGGGAAGTGGGGAGCAAGAGAGAGAAAACTAGAATATGTATCGGTATCTATCTATCTATCTATCTATCTATCTATCTATCTATCTATCTATCTATCTATCTATCTATCATCGGCTCTGACTCCACCTACTGTTGGCCTCCCAGCATGAAGTGCACCAGTCACCACTGAGGTTTTCTGACACCTACCCAGGAGGTAGGAATGATAAAAACAAATTCACAGTAAAATGCATGCAGTTTTAGAATTGGCAATCTCCTAAACTAGAGGTTCCCAAACTGTGGTCCACGAGCTTCATTCAGGCAGTCTGCAATGTGTCTGTGGATTTGTGGCTGAACATGGGAGATGTCCTTAAATATTGCTTGACAGGGGTCTCTTGGAGCTTCAGGGATTGAATCGGAGACCTTCTGCATGAAAGGCAGATGTTCTACTGCTAAGCAATAGAGGAAGAAAGTCACAACTCTCCAAGGTAGCTTTTTCATAGAGTTTCATTTTCAGGGTTTGGACTTCGAACATTGCACCAATTCAGCTTAGGGTGGTCATGTGATAGCATCTGAGTGAGCCTGAAGAGAAAGTTCTCTGAAACCGAACAGCTGGCACGCTGCTATGGCAACTTAAATGAGTTCAAGATCTGCTTTAGGGATACCCACCTGGCTATGATTCTATGTTGCCCTTTAAAGCCATATGCAAACAGTGAAACAATGGGTGGAAAGCAGCACTTGGATGCTATGGTTCCAAATTAAATCTGACAGGGAAGAGGAATCCCATCCCACAGCAACCCAATGAGGATTGAATATGGACATAGAATGCAGACTGGCTGTTGAGGGAGATCAGGAGCAGAAAACAGGAGAGAAGGAGGGAGGAGTGGATGGATGGATGGATGGATTTGTTGAAACTCTGAACAGAAGCACTCCACACTGAATTACAGTATTACAGAGGTCCACTTGTTCCTTCAAGTTCCGATGTTCAGGGTATGAGTGATGCTGCTTATGTAGCCAAAACACCACCACCAAGACAGGAGGGAGGTACTGTCTGGATTTGGTGAACCCAAAGTTTTGGAGAAGAATAAAAAATCAGGGGAAACCCCCAATTGGGAGGGGTGGATAGGGAGGATCTTTCAGTTCTGTGGGTCTGCAGCCCAAACAAAACTTTGCCAGCTCATCAAGAGCAAGGCCTTATTTACAGCCAATCCTGCACCGAGTTTGGCCTCCCTTCATAAGCCTCTGCTGATTGGGAGGGGTTTATACAGGAGCCGAACTTTTGACAGGATTGGGCTCAGAGTCAGACCTATCTCGTTCCTCCTGCCTTTCCCAGCAGCGACGCTCTTTTGCCTGGCTTCCGCATAAGAAGATCCACCCCCATCTCTCTCTCTCCCCCCCCCCGCCGCCCCAATTCCCAACCGAACCGTGTCTTCTGGTATTTGGAGCAATTATGCGGTGTGTGTCCCCCCCCTTCCTATTGGGACGATCTGTCAACAGCTTCTGGAAGCAGCTTATTCATCTTCATTAGGGCTCCAGCGATATGTCATTCCGGAGAGGAGGGGAAGACGACGAAGCCAATTTGGCTGGGGCGATCAGGGAGCGAGGTCACGCTGCGCACCGAGGACTCGGTGGGTGCGAGCAAGGCTGGAGCGTGGGCCCGGCCGGGGGAGTCACTGGGGTGTCAAAGGACCCGCCGCTCCCCCGGGGAATCGACGGCCCCTCACCCCCCCCCCCCCCGCCCTGGGCTCTTCACATCCTCGTTAGCCATCGCGATGAGAGGCCGGCTGCGTGAAGGGCTGGCCTAGGACTCTTTGCAGAGGGAGTTTTAGGCTGCATTCCGAAGCAGGAAGAAACCCCACTGGAATGAATGGGATGCATTCCAAGGAAATGCGCGCAAGACAGAGAGGAAGGGAGAAGCAGGGTTCAGAGGGAAGAAGGCAGAGCCAGGGCCGAAGGAGAGCCTCGACGGGACTGTGGAGGGGGACGTGTAAGGGCATCGACGTCGGATTTCATGGGAAGCTCCTCGCCCCAAACACTCCCTGGAACCCTAAACTGGAACACACTGGCTTCTGTTAAGACGGGTTCAGCACCTGGCAGAGAGCAAGAGAGACCACTGACACCACAATTCTCTGCATACAAATTGTTAGCAAAATAATAATAATTTTTTTTAAAAGAAAGCCATGTTAGGAGCCCCAGTGGCACAATGCGTCTGGCTGTTAACCAGAAGGTTGGTGGTTCGAACCCAGCCAGGGACGGCTTGTGGGCAGGATTCTTGGGGTTGGACTAGATGACCCTCGGGGTCCCTTCCAACTCTACAATTCTGTGATTCTAAGTACACAAAGAGAGTTCTTTGGCACTTTGCAAGATTAACATGTTTACTGTGGCACCAGCTTATCTTGACCTAAAAAGACACACAAACACCCCGCGCGAAAACCGGGATATGAAAAGCGATTGCTACAACCATAAACCGGTGACGAGGAATTTTTGGCCCTCCAGATGTTCCTGAACTACGCCTCCCATCATCCCTGACCATTTGCCATACTTGCCGGGGTTCATGGGAGTTGTAGTTCAGCAGCATCTGGATGCCGAAGGTTCCCCCACCCATGGGCGTACCCAGGATCAAAACTAGGGGGGGGCAAGGGGAGGGGCCAAGGCACGGAAGGGGAGGGGCCACAAAGTGGGCGGGAACGGCGAACTCGCGCTCCGCCGGGCTGTGCCCCTCCCTAGCAGCAGGGCTGGTGGGCGGAGGCGGAGCCCAGCCCAGCGGAGCGCGAATTCGGCGTTCCCGCCCACCGCGCCGCGCTCCCTGGTTCCCCGCCGCGCTTGGCCTTGCCTGAGGGCGCGCCGGGGAGCTGGAGGGAGGGTGCGGCGCGGTGCGGTGCGGCGGGAATGGCGAACTCGCGCTCCGCCGGGCTGTGCTCCGCCTCTGCCCACCAGCCCTGCTTCTAGAGTAGGGCAGCTGCCCTAACTTGCCGCATGGTGGGTACGCCCTTGCCCCCACCCCTGCGCTGCGGTCAAGAGGAAAAACTCCCAACTGCAACATTTTATTGCAGTGTCCCAGTTGCTCTCTAAATTCCCGATCAATTCCTGATGAGGGTCCTCTCTAGGCCAAGACACCGCTTGCCACAATCACCTGCCATTTTGGCAGTCCAAATGGCCTACTCATTTTCCCGGGAAAAGGCCCTTCCATTTGAGGGAGTGTAAAGGGTGCCACGATAAATCGGCTAGCCTTTAAGGGGCCGCATTGTACATCGTGTTAATTGAGAGCAAAGCCACAAGCATGGATTCTTAAATCATTTCTCATGTTATATGTTATATACCGCATAGATCACGGCGAAGACACACGTTCAGGCTGAGAGTCCAAGCACATTTTCTGAGTTCACTCAGTGTGTCTTCCCTCTAGGAAAGGGCTTCCAAAAACACAGGATTTATTTAAGTGTCCATTATGTCCTGTTCACCTTATAGACCATTATCCTCTTCTTAAATCTCTTCCTCGCTCCGTTTTGAAAATTTCCATTCACTTTTGTCGGTTATTTATACCTCCATCTTAAGTCATAGTACTGATGCCAGAATTTGGCAAACCGCAGCTTCGCCATTAACACCTTTTTACCGAGTCTTTCCCACTGATGTTTGCCGACAGGGCGTTTCGAAGTGATTATTGCAGTCCATCCGATGTATTTCCCATTCAAATCGCTCTCTGGAGAACCCCTAAGAACTCAGGAGTTGGCAAACTCAGCCCGGTTGGAGCCCAGCCCTGAACGGTGCCAAAAGGATATTCTGCGAGCTCTTCTTGCTTTTCCAAAAGAAAGCGGTGGGTGGCGCTCGAGTTCCCTCGCATTATTAACCCGACGGATGCTGTGCGCTGCGGGCTGACTCAGGCAGGCTGGCACACGTCTCTAGGAGAGACCGAGGCAGAGAAATGGGCAGCTGAAATGTTTTTAGAATAACACTTCTTTTCTTTTCTTTTAAAAAAGACTGCTATTTAAAACGGTTAAAATGTCTCCCTAGACCAGTGGTTCCCAACAGGTGGTCCGGGGACCCCCAGGGGTCCGCGAGCTATGCCAGAGGGGTCCGCAAGATGCTATTAGAATAAAAAATATATTAAATATATTTCGTATGATAACAGATTTTTTGTTTTGGCCGCTTCCTGCATGAGCAGAGTCTAGCGCAAAACTAGAATTGGATAGAGGCAGTAGTTCTGCTGTATGCCGTTAGGTGGCGCTTTACAAACACTACTGTTTTGCAAAGAGGCGGCGCGCGCATTCTACTAACGCTCACCTCCCCAAGATGCTTTGCGCGCGTCGGCTTCATTTGTGCGCTACTGCGCAGGTACCCTGTCTTCTCCATTCCCCTCCCTCCTCCCTGGCGCGCGCTGCCTCTTTGCAAAACAGTAGTGTTTGTAAACAAAGCGTTTTTTCGCGGAAGCTACAGTTCGCGTAGTTAAAAATGGACCGTTGCTTAAAAAGTGGTTCGTTAAAACGACAAAGGCCTACAGATGAAGAGGAAGATAATGCATTTGATGTTCAAGCAATGGGGGTCCTTGTCACAATAGCGGCTTGATGAGGGGTCCTCGAGAAAATTTTGTTGGGAACCCCTGCCCTAGACAGAATTAGGGATTCTAGGAAAGGCTATTTTTGGTCAACTAAAAATGCTTATATTCCCAAACCGTTTGAAGAATTCCCGCATAAAGGATTGGATTAGAATAGATCATATAAAACAGTTGGCGTTCCTGCAATATTCAAAGAATGGAGATTTCCCCTGATTTAGCAATTTAGGCCAAGAGAAAGAAAGATCAAATCTGTTATGCTTCTGAAGCCAATTGTTTTTTGTTTTTTTAATCACATTGATAAACAGTCATTTTAGCAGAATTAGATTGTGGGCGGACACATAAACCAGGGGATCATATGTTTGAATGCTTCCCCCATTTATTGTTTCTTAAAAATATCGACCTATAATAGAAAAGGCTGAGCTAAACTCTTTCACCCTATATGGTAGATTGCAAGACTGAAGCCTAAGGCATGTGCTACTCCAGCAACAGAAGGAATAGGAAATGAAGTGGTTGCATAACAATGTCACTTCTGACAACAGATGAGGGGTATTTAAATAATAATAATAATAATAATAATAATAATAATAATGATAATAATAAACTGCTGTGTAAATATATCCCTGCAGGTAGAATAGTGCTTTGGATCAGAGTGCTTTGGATCAGAGTGCTTTGGATCAGAGAATGTTGCACTAGTCACAGCCAGACAAGGCTCCTGACCAAATATCATTTACCAAAGAATCACACCCATACACTTATATGCTCAGGCTCTCCCGTTCCTTATATTGCGCTTGTGCACGTCTGTAAAGGCGTGCGCAAAGTAAAGTGCCCCCCCCTTTCAAAGTCAAGGACGACCAAATTGATTTTCGGAGACAGTCAAATACAATTATCCCCGCTCTATGGGACACAAGGCAACGCTGCGCTGGAATTAACCTCCTTTCAAGATTCTCTAACGATCACACGATTCATTTGCTCCCTTAATCCTAATAACCTTGCCAGCATCAGTCTCAATAACAGACTCCATTGAATAAGCCAACATCTGAATACATTTATGAGCTTCCTGAGATAACATTGCTCGGCCCCTTGTACTGTCCATTACAGGCAGCCTGCTAAAGTGTTCAGACGGACTGGGAGACAGAAATGGAAAGCGCCATTCCACACGGGCTGATAGAACACCGGGAGAGTGACAAGAAAGCGACACCCTGGTCCATTTCTCCCGTCTTTGCTACAGTAGTAGAATTGGGTATCCGTACTTTGCTCTGGTCCAGTTCGCTTCTCCACGAGGCAGGAGTGGGGACTGTCCCAGAGCAAAACGCCTGCACTGCACGCCCGATCTGAGCAAAAGCCCAGGCCTGCAAGAAACGGGAAAGATTCCAAACCTTTTCTTGGGCAACGTTCACGGCCCAAGGTTTCTCTTTGCTCAGATACCACCAACCAACCAGAGCCCTTAGACTCAAAACCGAAAGGCACCGAGGTTAGAAGCGGAGGAAGAAAACTTGTTCGCGCCCACGTGAACTTCTGAGGCTCTTTTTGTTCGACTATTCAGGACTAGTCTAACAGAGGACTTTGCAGCCATTGCCCCGCGATCAGACTAAACTAGGGCAGGATGGAGTCCAGAGGCCAGTGGCATTCCCCCCCCCCAATTTTATCACGGATAATGCATGTCACAAGGCTGAGTCCTAGATCAAATCGAGCTCTGAGGATATTAAGGCACGCCTTGGGAGGAGGACAATCCTTAAGCCCCTCCCCCCTTTTAAAGTATTAGTCATGGACAATACTGTCCCCCCCTAACTCAAGTAAATAAATAGAAATACTTAATTAACTGATCAATTGCGTCACAGATAACGATGTTCTGCCCCCCCCAACATAAAGCCCCCCCAATAAATCCTGGCTACGCCCATTGTATTAGTTCTCTTGGACAAAAGGGTCCACGTTTAGAGCAGTGGTGGCCGCCTGTCCCCACTCTGACCACAGCTCCATTAAGAAGCCCAAGCTTTCCTTTCATCCATGATGTTTTGGGAGTACGCTCATTTCAAACAAGCGATGTATAAGGTCGAAATGTCAAACTGCAATGATAGCTTTGAAGGTGCTGTCCTTTCTCCGTTTCCTCACCTGCCACTGTGAGGGGCGGGAATCTGTTTTATACCACGTGGTTTCTCCTTCTCCCCGTCTAGTCCAGAGTTAGCCACGCCACCGTGGTGGCTTCCAGATATGGCTAGACTGCAGTTTCCAATAGTCCCAACCAACGTAGCCATTGATCATCAGGGATGATAGGAGCTGTAGTCCACATTGACTGCGGGTGCGGCTAATGTGAATTATGGTTCAACCCCATCTGGAGGCCACCATTGGCTACCCCCCCCCCCAAATCTAGCCCAACATTGCCTTTTCAGTCTTCTCCAATCTGGTGCAGCGCAGATGTTTTGGGCTACAACTCGTTATCAAGCCCCAGCTTGATGGGTCTATATTCTGACTAGTCCTCCCGAGTCTGCTACTTGATCTTTTTTAACCCTAAATATGCCCCTAAGGGAACTTGCACGTGTTTGCCCATTGAGCTAAAGCCCCGGTACCTCCACCTGAATATCCCCCTGGTGATTGGGCAATAGGTCGGTGCTGCAAGCGAATAACCTTATGGTAGGATCTGACCAAGGCCACCCATGGAAACCTGTGGCAGAGAGGCAGGAGGCCTGCGCTCCAGATGTCCTGCGATATCAGACACATTCCAGAAACCGACACCACCCATAGCCTCCCTCGGCTTGGAGCACACAACAAACAGCTGCTGTTTGCACGTTGTAAGCCACCGTTTCCTTACAGGCAATGTATACAGTTTTCTGTAATACACCCTCCCTTTTTTATCAGTGAGATATTACAGAGATGGCTCGCAGCTCCTCCAGACGTCCCTCTCTTTCTGCACTTACAGCCAATTAAAATAAAGAGAGCATCCCACGCCAGGATGGATTAGAACCAAGGCTGAACAAAATCTCTGGTCTTAACCAACTGTCTCTCATCTTTTGAAATGCCCCACGAATATATTTGCAAAGAAATAATAACAATACTGCTCAAGAATTAAAATACAGGCACGTTTACTCAGAAGTTCCATTGAGTCCCATTAACTGCTCTAAGGACCACTTTAAAAAATCACAAAACGGTAAACTCACTTTCCAGTATTACAGGAATCTTCTCCAAGTTCGATGTTAAACAACACGAAGTTGAGGGGAAAGAAGAAAAGAGACGAATAAAATATGCGTTAGTTAGACGACGTAGCGGAAGCTCCATCTCTTGCTTGTTAAGCAGGCGTCATGACGGCGATTTCTGTCCATTGCAAATCACTGTTTGTCCCAAAGCAAAGCATCCTGGCCGTGAAGCATTATGGGAGCAGGGAAGGCAGTGGCCTCCCTCTCCCTCTGAAAACATCAACGCCAGCAGTTATTGGAATCGGTCTTTGGTAAGAATCGGAAGTCTCAAGTACAGTAGCTTGGAAGTCAGAATATGGAAGGGTGAGTGGAACCAGAATGAGAAAAAAAAATCAGAATGTGGGGTGGGGGTGTCGGAATGAAACACACACACACACACACACGAGGAAACGGTGGCAGTTTATGCTGTTATAAGAGCTGGAGGTTTATTTTAGATGAAGCAGAACGCATCAAAGCCAAATTCGGTAGTATTGCCTAGTGGTTGGGAAAGGCGTGTCCCTACGCCTTCAGACACAGCTCTAGCCCTAGCTTGGTAGATTGTAGTAGTACGGGACCTTTAGGATTCGGCTCCTGCACAGCTAAACTCTGGGTATCCTCAAAAACGCAGACCGGTTGTTAATGTCAGAAAGAAGAAAAATAATTCCCATTTGCTTTGGTGCAGCCAGTGATCTTCTGCACTGGGAAGAAACAAAACTAACCGGTCTGCTAAGAATGTCGTGAATCACCCAGACTATCGTGCGCTGCGGAAGTAGCTTCTATCATGACCCCCTAGGAGCAACCCTTAGAAAAATATATACTTACGGGTAAGCCACCCCCCAGTTTTGTGTAACAGACAAAGTGAGAGTCTTCCGCAGGACAGCTTTATTTGACTGTTGCAAAGGACCGAGGGGATCTCGTGGCATCTTGTTGTTGTTGTTTAGTCGTTTAGTCGTGTCCGACTCTTCGTGACCCCATGGACCAGAGCACGCCAGGCACTCCTGTCTTCCACTGCCTCCCGTAGTTTGGTCAAACTCATGTTCGTAGCTTCGAGAACACTGTCCAACCATCTTGTCCTCTGTCGTCCCCTTCTTCTAGTGCCCTCAATCTTTCCCAACATCAGGGTCTTTTCCAAGGATTCTTCTCTTCTCATGAGGTGGCCAAAGTATTGGAGCCTCAGCTTCACGATCTGTCCTTCCAGGGAGCACTCAGGGCTGATTTCCTTAAGAATGGATAGGTTTGATCTTCTAGCAGTCCATGGGACTCTCAAGAGTCTCCTCCAGCACTCGTGGCATCTTAAAGACAGAGAATGAGGCAGAGTTTTGCGAAAGGTAGCTACAGTATTCTCATACTTATGCTGTTCGGTACTGTTGTTGTTTTTAACCGAATACCCAGCCTTTTTGCATTTTTATTTTGCGTCACTCTCTCTTTTGCTTTCTTTATGCGCTCCGTCCTCGCATAGTCGATCCAATTCATCTCAGCTGCATTCCTTGGATTGAATAGGATTCTCGGTCCTGCTGCAAATCCACACACAACCCCCCTAAGTTGCAATTGTGCAGCCAGAACTTTAAACCCACCGACCGAAGCCAATGACTGGAGTAGCAGGCAAGCCTAAAGCGCCTTCTTTGGAGCTACATCCAACTGAAATGAAGGAAATCATGCCCACATGATGCCAATCCTATGTGTGGGCAGCAGTTTAACAGGGTTGCCGAATGGGCCTTGGCTGGTCCTGATTCTGAGTTGTTGCATTATACTTTAAGTGCAATCCTATGCAAGCCTGCTCGGAAGTAAGTCTCAGAGTGTCCATAAAGTGAACATGTGGAGGACTGGTGCCTTAACAGCGGTCACATTTTTTTTAAATATTGAGAAGGGAACAACAAAGAAACGAGAAGCTCAGAAAATGCAGTTTAGGCTGCAATTGTATACCCACTTACTTGTCTGGAAGTAAGCCCCATTGAACTCAATGGGAGTTACATCTGAGCACAGAGGGATGTGTTGCTGGCGTTATTAATGTAGTATAAACACTGACAACTGGGAAACACTGGCCTGTGAGCACTCCAGTTGGAGAACAGTCTTTACCAAAGACATGGGCTCTGAAGACACTCGAACTCAGGACCCAAGGGAGAAACTTGCTAAGAGGAAGGCACGCTTGGGAAATCCACACCGTGATCAACTTCCACCCGGCCCCGGAAACCAATGTCCCCACTGTGGAAGGACCTGTGGATCCAGAATTGGCCTCCACAGTCACTTACGGACCCATTGTTAAAACCGTCTTTATGGAAGACAATCTTGTACTCGGCTACAAGGGATCGCCAAAGAAGAAGAAGTGTAAGGCCATAGTCCGAAACAGCCTTCCTGGGAACGTACTCCCTTGGCTTTTCTGGCGGTTTCTTCAGAGTAATCCCATTCAGAAATGGACTGCAACCCTACAGCATCTTTGATATGTTGCCATTGATAACAAGAAAGCTATTTCCTAGGCTTGACTGAAATCTTTAAAGTCTTGAAGGAGCCCCATTTATTTATGAGCAAACGTCTTGAGGATCACTGCATCCCTGTCTTCGGGGGTATAATGGCATACTTCTTGAATATGGCAGTCTGGTTTAGCTGATGGACCAGTCAATCATTTATCTTACTTACAATTGTGGGGGGGGGGCGTGTCTAGGCGCCAGCGATATAACTAAAATCCGTGGACTATTACGGAGGCACTCTTTGGAAACTGTCAGTGTCTCCATTATAAAATGCTTCCTTTGAAGAGTTTTGTAACACATAAAAATTTGCTCTGGGCAGAACATTAACATATCAAGTCTCACGCCAAGAGTGAATTTTATGGATATGATTATTTATTTACATTTAGGGGAGAAGGGAGTTCGCCCTCATTCTTTCAATCCTTTCTCAATGTTATTTTATTCATACTTTTATCTACTTTTTAAATTTTAAAATAAATAATTATTATAATTCTTCTGCATTCATTTCAACACACAACAAACACTGGCCTTTAACACCTGAGAGATTTATTTTAGGACACACACAATTCTCTTGAGTATAGCCTGTTTCAACTGTTTATAATAATGTATTTTTAAATCATTGGAATTCCTCCTTCTTACCTGGGGGAGGTAAGAAATCTAATTATTAATTTTATTAAGAATACCTATCCTTCATCTTTCAGCGTGCTACATAAAACGTCTCTCCATTTTTTTATTAAAGGGTGGTGTAAATTTTATTTTAAAAATCATTTTATAATGGTAGTATGTCTGCCGTTGAATACTTCTTCCCTTCTACATACCTGACAATTCCTTTGTATGAAGTCTTCCCACTGAAAACAGGATGTGACAGGACTTCTAAAACCCCAGACTAACAGGGCTCCAGCACCTATGCAGAAGATCTGTGTTGTGTATTCAGACCATAGCTGCCAAGTTATCCCTTTTTTTAAGGGATTTTCCCTTATGCTGAATAGGCTTCCTCGCGAGAAAAGGGAAAACTTGGCAGCTATGGTTCAGACATTTCAGAATCTTAACTAGACACAGGGGCAAAAAACACGAAGAATTAGAAGAAAAGAGAATGGGGGGATGTTATATAGTCAATGAGGACAGCACTGAATATTTAAAATGTGTCATTAAGCCTTTTTAATATATTTTAAATGGTTACGACAGTAATTAGGTTCCATAGGCTTTGCTTTAGCGGTCGCTGATAGTGGTGAGCTTAACAACTTAGACCACACCACAAAACAGGGATGAATGCCTAAGCCATACATAGGCCATCATTCATCATAAATCCCGAGTGCCCGAAATGCCTGGTTTTAAAATTCCAAATGAAGGCAAGTGGCTTTTACATTGAATCTCAAACAGGATTTAGCGAAAGAGTATAACTCATAGATATAAGCTCAAAAACAGAAAGATTGAATCGGGATCCCAACTACCTCTTTTTTTAAAAAAACAATTCATGAGAAACAATCGTCTCCATGGCAGCTCAGTCTAGAATATAATATCAGAATTATTGCGTCCTGTTTCCCAGGATGTGTGTTTTCGAATTGGGCATTATCGTTTCCTTCAACAAGCTGGAACGAACATAAATAACTAACTTTTTTTTTCAACCAGCTGCCAGCTATTTTATTAAAAAACAAGCCAAGAAACAAAAACTCCCATCGATTTACTGAACTAGAGGGCAAAAGGAGATTGGCATTGAATGGAAAAGGCTTTGTCCTGAATGAACGGTTTCAAATACGTGGGATCTTTTTTTATGTTGTCCAGAGTCTTTCCTGCATCCCCCACATCCGGTGAGAATAAAGCCCCCGCCTAGAGAACCAGAGCTAGAGGATTCATCTCTCTGCTGCTGGCTGCAACCCCCAAGTTACTGGGAAGCAAGAAATCTTATTGGATCCACACCGGTGCTTCAGGTGCTCTGCACACATTTAAGATCACCCGGAGCGGCCCAGTTAAGTTTACAACACGTTAACCACGAAAAGGTGGATTTCTTCTCCATTATTACATTTCAGGTTTATGGGAGCCAGGAGCAGGTATTCTACACGGCTTTTAAAACCGTGTAGATGGCAAAACATAAAAGTCTCCAGCATCCGGGACTGGGCAAAGCCTTCGAAGGAAGAGCCGGAGGATCCTCCAAACGACGGTGTTATGAGCCAGCCGCGAGTAGCAAGCCATGCTGTGATATCTTAAAAGAAGACGTCATCTGCTCCAATGTAGTCCACGGAAGATCAGGTTATAGTACTGCAATAGATCTGCAGTAATGCAATAGGGACGGGCAAGGGTGGACTGCAGGACTATTTTAAAGTGGTGTTATCCTGCCTACTTGGGAGTCTCAGTTCTGTTAACCTAACACTGGCATGTGTTAGGTTAACAGAAAACAATGGGGATGTTTGGGGGGGGGAATATGAGCTGCAACTTATTTTAAAACGTGTTTTAAGCAATAACTTCCACACACCGTTAAACAGGCTGCAGCACAACTCAGATATATACCCATAGCTGCCAAGTTATCCCTTTTTTTCAGGGAAATTCCCTTATGCTGAATAGGCTTCCTCGTGAGAAAAGGAAAAACTTGGCAGCTATGATATACCAGAAGAATATGCACAGCTCACCTCATGGTCTGGGTGCTTCACACAGATTAAGTGCCCAGGAGGAGCCACAATGTGACCGCGGTTTCTACCTTCTTCTTGAGTTAGATTGCCGCGGTGTTGGGACATAGTTGTAAGGATCCTGTTGTTGGCTTTTGCCTGCTGACTTTACCATTAGGCAGTTAAATAATTAACTCTTATTTAAGTTAATATTATAGTCTTAGCGCGGGGTAGCATTCGGATTTCCTGCCTCGGGCAGAAAAGACATATTGATCCTTCTCTGGTTGTTGATTACTGAAATATTTGGCGCTGGCAGCATCCGGTGAAGTTTAATTCCAGTCCTCGGGTTTGTCTGTTGACTGAGGCGGCCTCACTTTCCTGAACTTGAAAGCAGTGCTTTGAAAAGCTGCGATCCTATGCATGCTTCTTTGAAAGCAAACGCCGCTGAACGAAGTGAAACTTGATTTCAAGCAAACGCATTTGGAATTGGCCTGAATCATTACCCTTGTGTTGGGTCCCATGCTGTGATTGTGCCTGGGAGGGAGAGGGAAAATGAAGAAGCTTCTGAATGACATTGCTATTGGGAAGCTGAGTTTTTCCCTGAGTTGAGTGATTGGGGATCGCAGTTACGAAACGGACAAGAGGCCATCCTGAAGGAGAATAACTCCGGTAGCCCTAGCAGACGCCTCTTTTCAGACCTTGCCTCTGCATCGTGAGCGTTTCCCATACAAGTTCTTCATATTTCACAAGTTTCTGACATGCCTAACTCCAGTGGAAATGCTTTCAAGAGTACTTCCAGGAGAGGCGGAAGGAAAGTGGGGGTAGTTGGGGAGGGAGGTCTGTAAATGCGCAGCCCCTTGAACTACATAGCATTTTATGGGCACTCAAAACCATCGAAATTGCCCATAAGGCTACTCGATTTGTCTGTATACAGTCATGATATAGAATAACGACGCATTTAATGTTTCAAATCGCCGGCGGAGTAAACCAATTCTCAGGTGTAAACGATTACAAAACGCCTTAATAGCAGCCGTCGCCGTTACATGCAATTTACCGCACTCCCCTAACTCCACCCTCTTTGTTCCTTGTTCGCATAGTTGTGATTTACAGACCCGCTCGAGCGCCAGGGTGGTGGCGCTTTGATTCCAGCATTAAGACTGAGCCAGTAATTCCCTAACTAGCCTAGACGAGGAGAGGGAGAGGATCTGGCTGGGAAACGATTGCAACAACGAGTCCCCAAACCTAGAAGTTCGTCTCAAGGAACTGCTGCAATTTCTGGTTTCGAAAAAAAGAAAATTCAGTCCTTGACTCGGTGGTTGCTCTTTTTTCTTGGGCATTGCTACACACTAAGTACAGCAACCAAAAATAGAAGCCCGGTGGACTTAAACCGAAGTGCCTGCATTCTAGCAGACTTCCAAGTAACAGCTGAATTTTGCACACGTCTCTTGAAAAATGACATTGCAATCCTAACCAATAATAGTGGTTTTCTGGACGGAGCTGTTGTATCAGTCCCACTGATTATTCAGAGCAAGAAGTTTCCTTAGGATCCACTTGCAAAACCTTTCTAATCAATGGGATTTGTTCCCAAATTTGTGAGGAGCAATGCTAGTTCATCTTACTTCAGCATGGGGGTGGGGATGGGTGGGAAGGGCATGAATCATTGTCCTTCGGCTTAACAGGACTGTGGATCGGTTGTTTACTAAGAGCAACTTAGCGGTCAGATGTTTGTACTGCTATTCAGACCTCCATACTTTGCTCTCCTTAATTCTACAAAGCCCATTGTAGAATTTATTCCAGATTCTGTATTTCAGATGGAATAGAATTGATTACCTTTAGTGCATTTACTTGGAGGTGCCCCCGGGATCTACTTTCAAGTCAGTCTGTTTGTCTCAGCCTTAGTGACTTTAAAAATTGCACTTGCGTTTCTAGTGGAAATTTCGTTTTAACTCAAATGAGGAACTTGGTATTGTCGCATGACAGTCCCAAAGACCCCAACCTTGATTTGGGCTCTGGTTTGGCCTATTATAATCAGTGAAAAGTTTTTAGTGATTTATTTCCTCTCTTTTTTTTTTTATAAAGCAAGCTAAGGGAACACCCATTTCAAACAAAACTAGGGATGAATTTGAGGGCAGCTTTAAGAGGCCAGGTTAGTATATTTGTATCAATTGACCTCTTATAGGGATTTGCTCCACTAGCTAACATGTCTTTAACTGATCAATAGATTAATCAACCACTTCACATTAAAATTTTCTCAGTCTTTAAGTGCAGTTCTGAGGATAGGGCAATCTGAACAGTAGACGACTGGAACCGAAGCTGACTTTGTAGTTGCTACAAATAGTAACCTGCTTGCTTATAAGTAATTTAAATTTAAATAAATTGACCTTCACTTGGAAGAAAAGGGTGTTTTGGTTTGTTTTTTTAAGGAAACAATCGGCATGTGAGCACCATTAAATGATGGGCCACCTTTTTTCAACTGAAATCCATTCGATTTGGCTACAATGGGGGTACTTGGGAGAAAATCCCTTTGAACTTGGCAGGACCGGGTTTTTTTTTTATGAAAATCTTTCTCTGGCACACAACCTCGGAGTCAGTCCATCTGAAGTCATCCCGAATAGCAAGGAGTAGCTTGTGCCCACTTAAAGGCCAATGGATTTATTGTAGGATGAACTTTCGTGGACTAGAACCCACCTCACCTGGTAATATGCAAGGTGCGTTGTATACACACAAACACTTGTATGGGGGGTTGGGATGGTGAAGGGTGGGGCCAACGAAATCTAGGAGGTATAGCAGATCTGTGTACAGGACAATAACAAAACTTTTCATTCATAAATCCACTCTATTCTGTTGGGTACCCATCAAAACCTGAGGCAGCAAAATTTACCCTGTCCCAGCCTCGGTTGATTGGAAAAACCCAAGGCGGCTCCAGAGTAACTAAACAGCTTAAGCACAGCTAAAGGATGATTTATACAATATTTCCATTGGAAGGATATTGGAACTAACCTGAATAACCATCGCTGGCTCCTGGGCTAAATGCCATGCATTTTGATTGAGCTGGGAGTCCTAGGTGATTTCACAGGGCCTTACTTGCAAGTAAACGAATTTTGTATCTCAACCTGCCGAATCTGTAATATCGGATACTGTTTATTATTACTACAGTACTTCAATTTGCACAACACTTTCAAGCAAGCCAATCCTTGTGAAGTCTCTACTGTATCTATCTAGATCTGCTTTCATTTTAAAGGCCATTTGGTCTCAGTGCCAGGAATGCTTACTCAGAAGTAAGTCCAAGTGCTTTCCAAAGCGCTTTCCCTTAAGTACAGAAATAGAAGAAAACTGTGCACGCAGGATTGCAGCCTCACAGCATATAGATGTTTCCTCAGAACTATGTTTGGTAATCCTACGCACATTTTTTGGAGTACGGTAGGTTCCATTGAACAGAATGAAAGTTGCGTCTGAGCAACCCTAATCAATTCTGGGGAATGATGGGCACTTAAGATTCCCCACCGCCAATTTGGTAATCACCACTATCAGGGATGCTAATTTGAATGAAATGTCGGGGGGGCAGGTAAGCCCCGTTTCGAATAATGGATGATACATGCGCACCTTTGAATGGCAATGCCAATCAACATTTTTTTGGGGGGGGCGGTAGCCTCCTCAAATATTTTATGGGGGGAAGGGACCTCGGTCCCTAGGATACTGTTGGCTCCTACTCCCACTACAATCCCCTTCCTATATGAAAAAGAAGCGTATCGGCTAACAACAAGGACAACCACAACAACTTTTTACTTCGCGCACACGATAAATTATAGTCACCTTGTCAAACCGGTCGGAAATCTAAACCACTCTGTATCCTCAAAAAGTTACAGAGGTGGTGGGAGAAACGATATAAGATTTTAGATCTCTCTGGAAATGGGTGATCGCTCAGACGAGCTGGTTTCTGTGTATGTGTGAGAGCGCGCTCGCTGTGTTGTGGCTTGGGGAGGGAGTGACGGGAGCGGGCCTGGCGATTGTTTACTGTTCTCCTCACCGCCGCCTCCGAGGACGCCCTGCAGGCTCCTCGGTCCCGGGGACTTTGATGGGAGCGCGACTGGACGATGAGCAGAGTCTCCCTTTCTCTGGCACGCCGGCCGGAGCCACTTGGGAGGTCCTGCCCAACTAAGGCAGCCACCGCTAACAACTCCCAACAGGAGACTTCGTGGACCAGCCCAGGGTCACAATTAAAAACAAGCGCTTAAAAGAAAAGAAGAGAGACCTATCAAAGGCTGTGGGGAGTCTGGAAAGAAAAAGCCACTTCCATTCATCAGAGGCCAGGAAGGCCGGAGCCCGCTCCCCTCCCCCCGTCTCACCCGGTTTAGTTGGAGCCTTTGCCAAGGCTGTTTGTTTGTTTGTTTGTTTGCACCACGGGCGTCTTTAAGCCGAAGTCCTCCTGAATCCCGCGAGGCTGCAGGCGAAGAGGGTGGGTCAGTTGTGATGGGAAGAAACTCTCCAGAATTCGAGAGTGTGGTGAGGACTGTCAAAACACATTCTCAGGAGGAAGAGAGAGGCATTGCAGAGGCAGCCTCAGCCTCACCCCAGGGACCCGCTAATGGGAGTGGGCAAATAGTTGTCTGAAGCACCCACCGGCTCCTCTGCCTGAGTACAAAACCCTTTTTGTTATTTTCCAAAATTCCCCCTGGAACTTGCTTGCAAATAAGGCGCCAGTCCTCTTGCTTCGTAGAACTTAATGGGGCTTACTTTTGATGAGCCATCTATGACCTATAGATTTGCGCGGCAAGTGTTGTGTCACCACAAAACCTAACTGCCTTATACTAAAAGTCAAGGATTCCCCTTTAATTAGTGGGATTGCCTTGCACATTTTATAACAGCAACTTCCAAGGAAACGTACTGATAATAATAAAAAATAATGATAATTTTACTGTTTATATCCTGCCCATCTGGCTGGGGGTTGCCCCGGCCACTCTGGACAGCTTCCAGCACATATAAAAACATAATAAAACATCAAGCATAAAAACATAAAGAATATATGTCTTGTGCCTTGCAGCTGTTCAAACCCGATCCGAAACACCGGGAAGGCTAAGAATCCTATGTAGACTTATTTTTTATCAAGTCCCATTCAGCCCAGTGCGACTTACTTCCGTGTTAACATGCACAGGCGGATAGGGATTATAATAATTTATAGCAATAATTTATTATATATACCCCGCCCATCTGGCTGGATTCCAGCCTAATCCTTTGTACGTTTACTCAGAAGTAAGCCTCGTTTCCAGGTTACCGTGCACATGATTACTAAAGCCTAATAGATGCTTCAACACCCACCGGCTTTCGGGTCCAGCCAGATAAACTGCGTTGTGGATCTCCTGCACAGTCCACAATCTAGGGGAATCAATGGGATCCTACTTGGATTTGAGCTGAATTCAGTCCCCATTAAAACCACGAACCTGATCCAAGAACATCTCACTGGGCCGGTTTGTTGCTTGGGCTGTAATTACAGTAGCTATATGTAATAATTCTATATTTCAGGTAGGTAGCCGTGTTGGTCTGATGCAGTCGGGGGGAAAATGTCCAGTAGCACCTTATAGACCAATTAAGTTTGTTCTGGTATAAGTTTCGTGTGCATGTATCTGAAGAAGTGTGCATGCACACGAAAGCTTATACAGTACCAGAACAAACTTAATTTTTATGTTTTTGTTTTTATATGTAATAATATTACAGACGGTTTTATGAACTAAGGAAGGCATTTGTTGTGGCGTCCTTGACCGTATTTTACCTACAGGAACAATGACAAGTGATAAAACAAGCCACATCTTATTGAAGATTGGATCCCTTCCGTCGCTAAAATCAAGCCATGACACCGGCAGGTGATTTGCACTGGGCTATTCCGATTTATTTTGTTTTATGCTCATGCGATCATAGAGAAGAAACAAGCGGCGCATCTGTCCATCGGGACCTCGTCATGCTTGGATCAATCCTCATGTGAAGGAGCAAAGACGCTTTGTTTCCAGATCACTCCCGTTTAAGAGCCGAGGGACCAGGTAGTAGCGACCGCTCCCTTGAAAGAGAGCACGAACGAAAACGCCTGGGCGATCCTGCAGTGTAAACCCCAAGAAGCTTCCTCGCCGCCTCTTTCCATTTCCCCCACATTAAAAAGAGTATCTAAGAACCAGGAATTAGAAAGCTCCCGTATTGGAACGGTAAGAGACTGATAACAACTCCCCACAAAAGATGCGATTAATAGGTTGATCCTGAAATTACCCACAAGTAAGTCGCACTGGCTAGACCTTTCTGCTTAGGAAGTGTGCTTAAGTGGGGACGGGGGGGACGGGACTAATTCAGGCTCAAATAAGCCTCATTGAACATAGTGGGAACTAACGCGATACAAACGGATGACGCTGCAGGGAACCAGGAACCAAGAAATGACCATCCATTGGATTTCTCCTCCAGATAAAATGTTCCGAGGATCGGGGTGCAAGCATATATATATATATATATATATATATATATATATATATATATATATATATATATATATATATATATATATATATATAATTGCCACTTACTTGGAAAGAGTGGCAAAACCTCCATTCATTTTAGTGGAGCTGGATTGCAACGCATATTGCTAAGGGCATTTCTTAAATAAATAAATGAAACTTTTTCTTTTACTTATTCCAAACAACAATAAAGTGCCAGCTTTAAAACTGAAGATATCCTGGGAGACTGGCACCTCTATTTAAAAGGAAGAAGATATGTTCAATAGGGTTTCAATAGTAAAATCTGTTTCCTAGTAAAATCAACAGCAAACCTTTGTCACTTTGAATGAATCTGATTGCTCACCAGAATTATAACCCTAGCCCTTTACTTTCTTAAGGCAAGGATGGACTCTTCCAAAACACTGTCTTCGAAGTAAACATGTGTATGATCTGGGTATCAAGATAAGGCGTGTATATGACACACAGGGTTGCGTGCACACACGTACCCCGCAGCTTTCTGATCCCAAACCCGGTTTAAGCGCCTCTCATTGGCGTTGATTGCTCAGAAAACCTAAGCATGCCAATTTAGAAGACAATCCCGTTTGAATCAGTGGGATTTACTTGAGAGTAATCAGCCACAGCCAGGATCGTCCCACTTTAGAAGCCTGACTCTCCACACTCACGGTCTGCATCTTCAAGTGGTCCTTGAACCACGCGAGTAAACCCTAACATCCTGAGGACTACATCCTTGGGCCAGTTTAGCAATCCAAGCAGAAATCAATTTACAACCCGGTCACTAACTTTTGCTAACTTGGAAGAGAAGCTGCGTGGCTCTGGAAGGCACTAAGAGCTGCAATCTTATGAAGACTTTACTTGGGAGCAAGCCTCAGTGAAGGCAGCAGAACTTCTGAATAAACATAGGATTGTGCTAGACAGCGATTTAAGACGCTTTTTAAATTGGGAGGCGGATCCTGCCGTAAAACAAAACCCAGTCATAACTAAATATTCGGCTTAATTATTTTTGGAACGCGTTGAGGGCGCAACAGTAGGGGCGGAAAAACCGACCTATCCGAACTGCTGGTGCCGAGACCTCAGTTTTTCAGGGTGTGGAATGAGGGATCGGGCCCCGCAATCTATCCAGATTACCAGCTCTACTGCCTATCTCAAGAACCTGCAGGTTAAAGAGTCTCGTGTGTGTGGGGGTGTGTGGTGGGGGTGTGTGGGTCAGGGTCCGCGCGCGCGCCTTCCCTGGGATAACTGAGTGCTAACCACCCGCCCCCTCTCCTAGCCTTGTGCGGGAAGAGGCCCTCGCTCCGGAGCAGGAGATCATAGAGAAACGCCGAGCCCCAGGAACTACCCCCTTTCTTGGCTGCCAAATATGCTCAAGGCCAGGCCCTTTCGGCCTCTCCAGAGCTCGGTGGCGCTGCGGGAGGGGGCTGAGCAGAGCTCCAGAGGGGCCGAGGGAGGGAGTCAAGTACCTGGCCTGGTCCTAGTGGTCTGCCAACACCGCTTTCGTGTAAACGCGTGCCAACAGGACCGGGGCTCCCCCCCTCCCCGCGCCTCCCCAAGGGCCAGCTGCTAGTTACCTGAAATCTCTTCCCGGTGCGTTTCAGCGGCGTCGATCTCTCGGCGTCGTTTGGGGGAAAGAAGCTGAGACGAGGAAGGAGAACTGAGACGGCGGGTTGCTCTGCCTCTGGGGGAGCGGAGAGGTTAGGAGGGCGGGGAGAAAGTCCCCCAGCTGAAGCCCTGAAAGACGGCCTGGACTTTACCCGCTGGAGCTGACGAAGTGGGGCTGCAGCAGCAGGATCTGGGGAAGGTTTCTCCCTGGTTGGGGAGGACGTCGATGGAAGAAGGGAGGGCGGAGAGGGCGGAAGGACGGGAGGTTTCGCCTGAGAAACTTAATCTGCCCTACAGTAGCGCCGGAGTCTGGGATGTGTCACCGCTGACAGCAGCCTCGACGGGGGGGGGGGGAGCGCGCTCGCTCCCGTGCGCGCGCGCACACACGGAGGCAAGTTGGTCAGTCAGGCGAGCAGCAGCACCGCCACCCCACCTCCCGGTTCCTTCAAAAGAGGGCAAGGGGCTGTGTGTGGGAGGGGGCGATCTATGACCCTTTTTTGCGGGGAGGGGGGAAATTAAGAAGAGAGGGCGGCAGAGAGCCCTCCGACGCTAGCTGTTGAAGGGCAATGTCATGTTTCAAGGCCACCAAAGGCCATAAACTTCAAGCGGGGCTTTGCTGGGGCTCCTCGAAATGACTTTAATGAATAATTTCGGAGACAGTTACGGCTTTGAGGTAATTGCTGCCGCGGCTCTATGAAAACCAGACTTGGCGGCTGGCTCGGGAGGGGGGAGCTTTTCCAGCCGGGCCACTCGCCTGGCTCCCGGCAGAAGCCGCTTGAAGAGAAGAGCTGCCTGGCAACCCGCTCCGTCGGACCTGGAAATCCTATAAACGCCGGCGGGGAGGAAGGGAAAGGCTTTTCTGCGCATGCGCGGTCTGGGAAGTTCATCACCACCCCACTGCACTCCTCCAACTCTTAACAGTGCAACTCTGAAGTAAGCTCTGTGTGGAGTTCAATGGGCCTTCTCCCAGGAAACTACAGTACTTGCAGGACTGCAGCCCAATGGTCAGTGGAGGTCGATCCATTAGGGCGCTGCCCTACCCATCTCTTTTTTTCTTCAGCCAGTCAACAGCGTAATCCCACCCATGTATACAGTATTTAGAAGCCAATGATATAAGAGCTTTTGAATGGGAAAGGTTTTACTTCAAAGCGAAAGTCAATGAGATCCAGAGGTGCCAACTTGAATAAAATATGGAGGCAGGGAACAGGTAAGCCCCGCCTCACATAATCAATTACATGATTCATGCATGCACCCCATTTAAATGGCAATGCCCAGGGCAGGATTTAGGTTTGATTAGGCCCTAAGCTACTGAAGGTAATGGGGCCCTTTATATGTCCAGCTGTCCTTTGTCAACAACAAATTGCCGCTGTTTTTTGTGTTGAATATACAGTGGTACCTCGGGTTAAGAATTAATTCATTCTGGAGGTCCGTTCTTAACCTGAAACTGTTCTTAACCTGAGGTACCACTTTAGCTAATGGGGCCTCCCGCTGCCACCGCACGATTTCTGTTCTCATCCTGAAGCAAAGTACTTAACCCGAGGTACTATTTCTGGGTTAGCAGAGTCTGTAACCTGAAGCGTCTGTAACCCGAGGTATCACTGTATGTTATATGGTAATTTAAAGGTAAAGGTAAAGGGGCCCCTGACCATCAGGTCCACTCGTGTCCGACTCTGGGGTTGCGGCGCTCATCTCGCTCTATAGGCCAAGGGAGCCGGCGTTTGTCCGCAGACAGCTTCCGGGTCATGTGGCCAGCATGACAAAGCTGCTTCTGGCGAACCAGAGCAGCGCACGGAAACGCCGTTTACCTTCCCGCCAGAGCGGTCCCTATTTAACTACTTGCACTTTGATGTGCTTTTGAACTGCTAGGTGGGCAGGAGCTGGGACCGAGCAATGGGAGCTCACCCCGTTGCAGGATTCGAACCGCCGACCTTCTGATCAGCAAGCCCTAGACTCTGTGGTTTAACCCACAGCGCCACCTGGGTCCCTTATATCAGTGTTTTTCAACCACTGCTCCGCGGCACACTAGTGTGCCGCGAGATGTTGCCTGGTGTGCCGTGGGGAAAAGACGGCGGTGGGGCGGCGAGCCGCCGCGTCGCGCCTGCAGGATCCCTGGCTGGCTGAGCGCGTGTGGTTCCTTCCAAGAGGAGCCTGGCAGGCGCCAGCAGGGGGAAGCACTTCTGCAGGGAAAGCAGGCAGAGTCAGTGCCCAGCAGTGCGGCGCTGGATTGAGGAGGCGGTGCTTCATGCGGAGCTGCTGGGTGCCGACCCGGCAGGCCGCTTCCTTGATCCGGCGGCCTACCGGGTCGGCGCCCAGCAGTGCCGCGCGGAGCACCGGATTGAGGAAGCGGCCTGCAGGGTCGGCGCCCAGCAGCTCCACACGAAGCACCACCTCCTCAATCCAGCGCCGCGCTGCTGGGCGCTGACTCTGCAGACCGGCTCCTCGATCCGGCACTCTGCAGGACAGCTTTCTTTTGGGCAAGGAGTTTGCAAACAGTTTAACAGCGCAGCCCTGCCCCTGCGCATTCAGAAGCGAGCCCTGGACTGCTCGGGGGGCCTTACTCCACCTCGTGCGAGGAGTGGGGGGCCCTAAGCATTGCCGTTTTCGGCGGCGGCAACAGGCGGGCGGTGCGTGGGATCCGCGGGCGGGGGTGCCTCAGCTCTGGCGTCTCTCCCCCGGGCTGTTTCCTTGGCAATGGGGGATGGAAGCCGCGTCTCCCCCGGGAGCAGGAAAAAGGGCGGCAAGGCGAAAGCCGCCTGCAAGCCCTGGCACCGCGAGCTCCTCAGTGGCTGCGGGTCTCTGGCAGCGCGATGCCGCAGTGGCTGCTCAGTCTCCTGCTCTCTCCCGTGTCCCGCACCGGCACAGCTGGGCGCCGACCTGGCAGGCCGCCTCCTCAATCCGGCGCTCCCTGCAGCGCTGCTGGTCACCGACCCAGCAGGCCGCCTCCAGGACCCAGCAGCAGCAACGCTGGCTGCGGTAATTACAGTAAAAAAATTTTTTAAAAGACATCCCCCGAAAATAAGCCATAGGCTTATTTTCTTCGGTAAAATAAATATAAGACGGTGTCTTAAAATGTGGGAAACACGGTAATAACCTCAATAATAACCTAAAGCAGCTAATAACCTGAATAATATAGGCACAGAGTTAATTTTTTAAACATTTTCTAATGGTGGTGTGCCTCGTGATTTTTTTCATGAAAAAAGTGTGCCTTGGCCCAAAAAAGGTTGAAAAACACTGCCTTATATGGTAATTTATGGACCTAATAGGTATCTAAAGCCATTTGCACATGTTGCCATGCAACCAGACCAAGCAGAATGTAGGAACCCTATATATAGAAATGAGCAAACCAGTGATATTTTAGGGAGCAGGTTAGCAGGTGGGGCCCATTACTTACAGCATAGGAGCCTATACAAGACAAAACACTGTAGCTGTATGTAGGTTTTATTTTATTTGTTTTTTATCTTATACAGGGCCGTCTTAAGCACATCTAGCGCCGATGTTAGGTTAGAGCCGATAACTAATGAGGCTCAGCTGTCGGACTTGGCTGATAGCCCGGAACTGGAAGGGAGGCTTGCTTTGATAAAGGAACTGGCTGGGAGGGGTGAGCAAATGGCAGAAATAACTCAAACCTCAGAAGAGAGTTTGTCCGAGTCTGTTCCTAGTTCTTTAAAGTTACAGGAACGTAGGAGGGGAGGGTTACAGGATAAGAGGAAATGGCAATTACAGAGAGAGAGGCAGAGGGCGTTGTTCGAGCGTAGGAATAAAAGGAGGTGGACTCACGCTAGAGAGCTAGATGAGTCATCATCTGATTAACTAGTGGTCTTGAGCAGGAAGTTGCAGTCTTTCTTGTGGTTACTTGCCTTTGTTTTGTCTATTTGGAATAAAACTCACTATTTACACACAGACTGTGTGCTAGCCATTGCTGTTGCTTACAGCATGACTCATCTAACTTGCTGCTGAAGGGGAAGCATGTGGATTTAAGCAAGAATGGAAGAAAAGGGGAAGCAGCAACCGGCTGGGGATTTATCAGTCGGCGCAACAGCAATGGAGATGAAGTTAGAAGATAATACTGAAGCTCTCTGGGCAGAGAACCAAGAGTTGAAGGCAAGATTAGCACGGCTGGAAGGAGTGACCTCAGAACAAGCAAGACAACTCTCTGACTTATCTGGCAGGCAAGTGGCAAAGAATTTTGTTCCCCTTCCCCCACGTTTTAGTGGGAGCGGTGCAGAGTATGATTCATTTCGGGCTTCCTGCTTGTATTATTTAAGGCTTAAGGGAGAAGAATACAGAGATGATGATGCCAGAGTGGCCCTGGTGGTGGGGCTTTTGGAAGGGAAGGCGCGGCAGTGTATTGCCCCTTACCTAATGTCTAATGACCGAGTGCTCACCAACTTATCAGCCTTCTTGAAGCTTCTGGATAGCATGTTCAGGAATCCTGCACAAGAAGCAGAGTGGGAACAGGAGTTCTTGAGCCTTAAGCAAGGAAAGGGAACTGTAGCACAGTTCTGGTCCTCTTTTGTGAGACTTGCTAGACAACTAGGCTGGGAAGGAAAGGCCTTGGTTGGATTGTTTAAGGCGGGACTCAGTGAAGAGATTCGGGTGGAGTTGGCAAAAAATCCTGGGTTGAAGACCTTGGAAGAGGTGGCACAAGTCGCCTTGCAACTAGACCTGAGGTTCCAATCGCTGGACAGGTTGCGTAGGGGCCAAGGAAGGTCAGAGAGCCGCAGGACATTTGTGCCCTTAGAGCTGCCGGATTCACGAAGGGTGGAGGAAGAAGCACCCATGCAACGTAGTTCTATCAGAAGGGGTACAACACCTAGTATTACACACGCTGAGAGAGAGAGAAGGTGGAGAGATCGGTTGTGCCTTATCTGCGGCTCCCCCAATCACATGGCTCGTCAGTGTACTGTAGGAAGAAACCGAGGTGCGCTGTCTGGCACAAATGTAACAACACCTGGAGAGGGCATAGTGGAGCAGTCGGGAAACGAGATGACCCAGCCCGTTCTGGAGGCCTCGGGTTGGGGGAAAAGAGACCCAAAGGGCTTCCACCTGGACCGATCTTACCAGTAATTACAGCATTCGCAATGCTACGACTCCCAGATGGAAGGGGCGAGCGTGTGGAAGTTCTTATTGATTCTGGAGCCTCGACTGATTTTATAGACATGGACTTGGTGAGCAGGTTGGGAATAGAGACACAGTCATTGGAAGAACCTTTAGAAGTTAGAACAATTGATGGTAGAGTGTTGCTGTCTGGCTGTGTGTCAGAGGCCACAATGCCAATTGGTCTAGAACTGCCGGGACACCGAGAGGTCATTGCATTCCATATCACCAGGTTGAACTCCTACCCCGTGGTTTTGGGGATGAGTTGGCTATCCCGTCATGATCCGATGATCTCCTGGGGCCAGAGATCGATGACCTTTTCGTCAGTGTATTGCCGACTACATTGTTTGGGAATCAGGGCGGAGAAGAATGGTGAGGCCAATGGTACGCCAGACTGTGGTCCGCTCACTGGGGAAGAGAGACAAATACCCCCACAGTATAAGTCTTTTAGAGACGTATTCTGCGAGAAGGAGGCAGATCGGTTACCACCGCATCGCCAGTACGATTGCAAAATAGATCTGGTGCCAGGGGCTGAGATACCCGCCAGCCGTATCTACGCTATGTCAGAAGTGGAGTTGGCAGAACTGAGGGAGTTCCTGCGAAAAAATTTGGAACGGGGTTTCATACGGCCTACCAAGACTCCGGGAGGAGCTCCAATTTTCTTTGTGGATAAGAAGAACACTTCTGAGAAAAGACTTGTAGTTGATTACAGGAAGATCAACCAGCGCATGATTCCCAGTCGTTACCCGTTGCCACGAATTGGGGATTTGCTGGAAAGATTACGGTCGGCTAAAATTTTTACAAAACTGGACTTGAGGGGGGCATATAATTTGATACGAGTAAGAGAGGGAGATGAATGGAAGACGGCCTTTAACACCAGGTACGGCACATTTGAATATCTTGTCATGCCGTTTGGACTACAGTCGGGCACGGCCACCTTTCAGGCATTTATTAATTACGTGTTGTCCGACTTGTTGGATCGTTCGGTCCTTGCTTATTTAGATGACCTATTAATCTACTCGGAGAGTCTGGAAGAACACGTACAACATGTGAAGGAAGTGTTAGAGCGTCTAAGAGAACATCGATTGTACGCTAAGTTGGAGAAATGCCACTTTCACGTAACAGAAGTGGAGTTCTTAGGCTATAGAATCACCCCAGAGGGGGTGCACATGGATCCAGCAAAGGTTCAGGCAGTAGTGTCATGGCAAAGACCCAAGACTCGAAAAGATGTACAAAGATTCTTGGGGTTTGCCAATTACTATCGGAAGTTTATACCAAGGTACTCAGGCCTTACAGCACCGATAACAGATTGTTTGAAAGGCAAAAAGGCGTTTAAATGGACTGAGGAAGCCCAAAGGGCGTTTGAGAGACTTAAGAACTTGTTTGTGGAGGAAAGATACTTGGCTCATCCAGACCCGTACAAGCCGATGGTCGTGGAAACCGATGCTTCGGACAAAGCCATTGGGGCGGTGCTTCTCCAGGAAGATGACAAAGGGGAACTGAGACCATGTGCCTTTCACTCAAGGAAATTAAACTCGTCAGAACAAAATTATACTATATGGGAGAGAGAGTTGTTGGCAATAAAGGATGCTCTACAAACTTGGCGGCATTTCTTGGAAGGGGCGCAGCATCAGGTGGAGGTACGCACTGATCATAAAAACCTAGAGTACTGGCAGACGGCTCGTCAATTGAACCAACGACAGATTAGGTGGGCGCAATTCTTTGCCAGGTTCAATTTCCGGATTAAGTATGTGTCTAGTGCTCAGAACCAGCGGGCGGACGCATTGTCCCGAAAACCGGAGTATTCCGAAATAGAGACCGGGTTAGAACGGAGATTGATCCTGAGCCCCGAACAACTGCAGCTAGCAACAATGACGGCATTAGAACGGTCAGACTTTCTCCAACAAACGCAGAAGGATGGGTTCGCTCAAGAGAAGAGGAAGGCAATACGTAAGGGGGAAGTCCAAGGGAAGGAGTTTACTAAGAGAGGAGGGCTGCTGTACAAGGGGGAAGCTCTCTATGTGCCAGAGGGAGAGCTTCGTGCGAGGGTGCTGAGACAATGCCATGACAGTCCAACAGCAGGACATTTTGGGCAGTGGAAGACGGAACGTCTGGTATCAAGGGATTTTTGGTGGCCACGGATGCAGGAGGAGGTCAAGGAGTATGTCCGGGCATGTGAAGTGTGCCAACGGTCCAAAAGACCTCGCGAAACACCAGCCGGGCTACTTCAACCACTGCCCACACCACAAGCACCGTGGGAAGGCATTGCTATGGACTTTATCACTGATTTGCCCGAGTCGCAGAAACAGACAGTGGTTTGGGTGGTAGTAGATCTGTTCTCCAAGATGGCACACTTTGTTCCTTGCAAGAAATTACCGTCGGCACAGGAGACCGCGCAACTCTTCATAGAACATGTGTTCAAATTGCATGGATTGCCGCAGAAGATTGTGTCTGATAGGGGAACGCAGTTTACCTCCCAGTTTTGGAGGAGACTGATGCAATTGCTGAAGGTGGAGGTGTGCCTCTCATCGGCTCGGCATCCTCAGACAAACGGAGAGGCCGAACGGACGAACGCGACGTTGCAACAGTACCTACGTTGTTACGTGAATTATCAACAGGATGACTGGGTTGGGAAACTAGCGTTGGCTGAGTTTGCTTATAATAATGCTGTGCATGCTTCTACACAGCAGACGCCATTTTTTGCCTGCCATGGGCGACATCCACGGGTGTTTCCAGGTCAGGGAGATGGACTGGCAGTGCCTGCAGCTGAACAGTTCGCAGAAGAAATGGAAGCGTTGCACAGTATTCTGCGAGAACAGCTAGAAAAAGCGAAGGCTCTGTATAAGGCAGAAGCTGATAAACACCGGCAAGTGGGCAAGGAGATAAGGGTAGGGGACCAAGTTTGGCTATCCACTAAAGATTGGCCGAGCAAGGGACGTTGTAAGAAGTTACTGCCGCAACGGGTAGGGCCATTCGAAGTGTTGGAACAAATAAATCCTGTTTCATATAAGTTACGTTTACCGACTTCAATGAAGATGTATCCGGTGTTCCATCGGTCACTCTTATCGCCAGTAACGCCAAGACACCGGTATCAGAAGAGGAAGGAGCCACCACCTTTGCCCATCTGGGTGGAGGGTGAACCGGAATATGAAGTGGTTCAGCTATTGGACTCTCGTAGAAGGGGCAGGGGGGTACAGTATTTGGTGGCTTGGAAAGGGTACGGACCAGAGGAGAACTCATGGGTGAATGCGAGTGATATACATGCATCTAGGCTGCAGAGAGAGTTTCACCATAGGTACCCTAATAAACCCAAACCCCGGGGTTGGGTAGAGGAGCAGGCAGAACAGGCAGACTGGGAAGCTGAAGTGAATGGTGGGTTTGAAGAGGAGGAAGAAGTAGAAGAGTCGCAACCGGGTTGCAGTTATTGGGGAAGTGAAGAGGGAGAATGGTGGGAGGTATCTCATAACGCCCCAAGTAAGGAAGTGCGGAGGCGGGAGGAAGGAGAGGAGGCCCCTAGAGGGGGGGATGATGTTAGGTTAGAGCCGATAACTAATGAGGCTCAGCTGTCGGACTTGGCTGATAGCCCGGAACTGGAAGGGAGGCTTGCTTTGATAAAGGAACTGGCTGGGAGGGGTGAGCAAATGGCAGAAATAACTCAAACCTCAGAAGAGAGTTTGTCCGAGTCTGTTCCTAGTTCTTTAAAGTTACAGGAACGTAGGAGGGGAGGGTTACAGGATAAGAGGAAATGGCAATTACAGAGAGAGAGGCAGAGGGCGTTGTTCGAGCGTAGGAATAAAAGGAGGTGGACTCACGCTAGAGAGCTAGATGAGTCATCATCTGATTAACTAGTGGTCTTGAGCAGGAAGTTGCAGTCTTTCTTGTGGTTACTTGCCTTTGTTTTGTCTATTTGGAATAAAACTCACTATTTACACACAGACTGTGTGCTAGCCATTGCTGTTGCTTACAGCCGTGGTGCAAAGGTCCCTCCAGGGCCCCCCTCCCTGAGCAGCAGGAGGGCTGCGCTTGCCTCCGGTCCCGAGCCTCAAGGGGTGCCTCCGCAAGTCCTGTCAGGGGCGCGTCTTCCCGCTGCGGCCCCGGGAACCCCCCCGGAGCCGCCACCCTCACCAACCTCCGCCTTCCCCTTGCCCGGTCCAGGCACCGCGGAGGGGAACCTTGAAGGCGTTTTCTGGTTGCTGCCTCCTCCTCCCTTCCTATCCCCATTGACTGATGTTCTCCTGCTACAAGGAGACAGTGCAGCTGATGGCCGACTACTTGCAGCACCGGCTCGGTGGCGGCGCGCTCCCACCCAGCCACGCGGCCGAGATGCTGCGTCGGGAGGCCAATGAGCTGGAGTGGCCGTTCTTCCACAGCGCCTGCACGGCGGCTGCCTTGCCATAGGAGCTGGGCCGGGTGGCGGCACAGATGGAAGCCAAGGGCGGCCTCAACTGGGGGCTAGGTGGTGGCGCTGGTCGTGTTCGCCGGCAACTTAGCAGTGCTGGCCAAGCGCTGCGCTCGCGATGAGATGGCCACTGTGGCAGAGGCGCTGGCCGCCTACTTGGCCGGGGAGAAGTGAGAGTGGCTGAAGGCGCACAGTGGCTGGGTAAGCGTGCGGTGGCGGCCTGCCAATGCTGGGGCGCCCCCTGGTGGCCATGCACCTTGGCGCATTGCACCACCCAGCCCAGGCCTAGAGACGGCCCTGATCTTATATTTTGGAAATGTACATTCAGTTTTTTTCGCTTTAAATTTTTTGGGCCCCCCAAGAGAGTGGGGCCCTAAGCTATAGCTAGTTTAGCTTATATGTAAATCGGGCACCGGCAATGCCCATCAACTTTGAGAGGTTGGCCCCATCAAATATTTTATTTATCAGCCCCTAGGAGTTGGCTCCTATGGTGGGATCTGTCTGCAAGGCATTGAAATTAAGTCCCTGGTCTTCAATTGTCTTTATGGTGGGTTGCACCATGTCCATGAGATGGACAGTGAATGCTCCACCAACCTTGGGTCAAAGGCCCTTTATAGAAGGGAGAGCCAGTGTGGTGTAGTGGTTAAGAGCGGTGGACTTGTAATCTGGTGAACCAGGTTTGCATCCAGCTTCTCCACATGCAGCTGCTGGGTGACTTTGGGGTAGTCACACTTCTCTGAAGTCTCTCAGCCTCACTCACCTCACAGAGGGTTTGTTGTGGGGGAGGAAGGGAAGGAGATTGTTAACCACTTTGAGATTCCTTAGGGTAGTGATAAAGCAGGATATCAAATGCAAATTCTTCTTCTTCTTCTTCTTCTTCTTCTTCTTCTTCTTCTTCTTCTTCTTCTTCTTCTTCTTCTTCTTCTTCAACTCTTGTTCTAAGGCAAGGTTTGCAGGGACCCCTCCACCATCAGCCCCAGCCAGGATAGCCAATGGCCAAGGGTTATGTGACTTATACTCCAGCAGGGCCGCAGATTCCCAAACCTTGCTCTGAAGGCAACGTGTACAAGCTACAATCAGCCCGCCCCACTAATGTCGGTAGGCTCAGCCAACACTGACTTGGGAAGCAAGCTGAACAGTTAAATCCAGCACAGAAGACAAAGGCACGATGGCTTTACAGAACATCTTCTACAGGGCCTAAAGCTGGGGGTGGGAAAATAACATTCTTCCCCCTGCATATTACATCTGATACTGTATGCTCTGTTGTAAGGGTGGGCCAGGCAGAAATGCGTTTCATCTTACAACAGATTGTTGCTTTCATTTCCCATGGACGCCCTCGGCAAAGCTAGCCTGGGTTAGAAGCTTCCAGCTCCAGCTGTTTTAAGGTACAGACAACAGAGATAGAGAGATCTTTGAGCAGCATTGGCCTCTTGTCTGACAACCACGTGTTTCTTCAGTGGGTGGAGGCCATGACGTGAGTAAGCCTTTGGTCTCCACTTGCAAAATGTGGCCTAGGCGTGAGCTGGATCCCGTCGCCACACAACCGGATCTGGTTCTAGCGCCCTAGTATAACAATTTCGTGTGGAGGAGAGGTGGCTTCTGTTTGTGGCTTCTTATTTTCTTTATTGCCATTATTACCACAAATAACTACAGTAGTTTATTCAGGACTTCCATCGATTTCTCGGACGCAGCAGCAGCATCTCCTCTTTGCTCCCTTCTATATACTGTAGTTCTCTCACCGCTTCCCCCCTTCCCCAAATCTACCGTCGCAGCGCAGGCATTTTTCTTTCACATTCTGTTTTTTTTCACATGTTCCAATATAAAACTGCCGTACTTTGGGAAAGTAAGTTCGCGATCTTCTACACCGTTACTTTTTAAAAATGTCCCACTTAATAAAGAAGGATCGGCCCACCCAGGAGTTTTGTCTCAGTTTAAGCATATTTACTCGGGGGCGGGGACGACGACAACTTTTTTGGGGGATCAGTGAGGTAATTGCAAAGGAAGTGGGCTCATCAAGCTTAATGACTAGTGATTAATTCCTCATTGAACGGGCAGCATCCTAATCATCTTTACTCAGAAGTCCCACATTGTGCAATGGATTTGCTCCAGGGAGAGTGTGCGACTAGTACTGCAGCCTGATTTAGGACTTACTTCTGAGTAAAATACTTAGAATGCAATCCAACTGAGTCATATAGAAATCAATGAATTTGCATGAAACTACTCTTGAGTATGACTTGCACACTCTTGCACTCCAACTTAAAGGTAAAGGGACCCCTGACCGTTAAGTCCAGTCACGAACGACTATGGGGTTACGGGGCTCATCTGGCTTTACTGGCCAAGGGAGCCGGCATTTGTCCGCAGACAGTGTTTCCTGGTCATGTGGCCAGCATGACTAAGCCACTTCTGGCGAAACCGGAACAGCACACAGAAACGCTGTTTACCTTCCCACCGGAGCTGTACCTATTTATCTACTTGCACTTTGACGTGCTTTCCAACTACTAGGTTGGTAGGAGCTGGGACCGAGCAACGGGAGCTCACCCCGTGGGGGATTCGAATGCCGACCTTCCCATCAGCAAGCCCTAGGCTCCGATGGTCCCACCGCACTCCGGCTTAATTGAACATAATTCAGAGGGACTTGCATCTGGTGACCAGGATATTCTTTTTCTGATTGCAGTCCTGAAAGGAAGTGTATTCTTCATTGCTAAATGCAGTTCTCCGATGCTCTTTCTGTAGTTTTTGTGGGAAATCTAAAATAAGGAAGTCAAAACCAACAACTTGATTGCTGGAAAGGCACACACACGCACAGAGGAAGTAGGATCTCTACAGGAAGTCCTCCAGGTGAGAGCTTCTCACAACTGTGTCCAGACAGATAAAGGGGCACAACTATATAAGCTGCTTACACCCCAGCGGCCTGCTCTCTCTGATCCCTACTATCTGATCTCTTCTCTTTGATGCTTCATCAATGACTAGGGACGTAGGACATGTGCTGAGTCCCAGCTCAGGCTCCAGTTCTAATCCAAACTATAGTATATGTCTGTAACTACATTTTAAGGCTGCCTCAAGACAGCTACTGTGAAACTGAGTGAGTCTAACTTTACTTACGGTATAAGAAGACCGTTTTGAGGGATTATTGTTTTAGGGGGGACAAAGGGATGTTCTATGATGAACTCACAAACGTAAGGAAGGATAGTTACTGGTAGGTAGCCGTGTTGGTCTGCTGTAGTCGAAACTACGTGTTGGTCTGCCGTATTTGAAGAAGTGTGCATGCACGGGAAAGCTCATACCAATGACAAACTTAGTTGGTCTCTAAGGTGCTACTGGAAGGAATTTTTTTATTTTGTAAGGAAGGATGATATCTAAGATATACCGTATATTCTCTACTAGTTTCTGTGCACATCCCCAAAGTTTTCGCTTCAGACACCGGATTCTTCCAGGTGCAGATTGTGTCGTCTTTTGAGGAAAACTGCGCTCCTCATCTAGTCTCCTCAAAGCATAAACGTAGAGGTGCCTGACGTCTTCATTTTGATCAGGGTATCAATTGAAGCAGCCATTTAAGAATAAGACTCGGAGCACAATCATGTCTGTTCAGAAGCAAGTCCTATTGAATTCAATGGGGCTTCCTCCCAGGGAGCCTTCCCCCCATTCCTAAATCCATATAGTCGCTTGCAGCGCTTCTCTCTTACGTTTAGGGTGCGATGCCAATTTTGAAAGACAAATTTTTTAGTTCCTGAGAAACTATTGCCGTTTTAATCCCGCCTACTTAGAAGTACACTCGTTGACACCAATTAGGATTTATTTACGAATTAATTTGTTTTAGGGTCTAGGTATAGTTATCCCCTCTGCTTTCTCGCTTGATTTCAATACTTTGAAATAAGAGTGTCGCTATTTCTCTCCCGCCCCCCGCCCCCCGCCCCTGGTCAAAGCGCAAACGCCCCGTGTTTTCCTTTCGGATGTGGTTGGACCAGATTGAATCCGAAACCTCAACTCCGCATCTCCCTTGGCTTAACGAGGAACTTGTGGCTTTCCTTTTGGAGACAGTGAAACTTGGCCGTGTCATTGGCTGCAGCCTCTCGTCTCTAGGGCCAATCAAAGCTCGGCCCCTGGCCAGCCTTCGGCGTCTTCCCTTAATCCGGCGCACAAATAAACGCAAGATTCTCTCTCTATCTCCTCTGCTGAATATATTATCAGTCGCCCCGCCTCGCTTTCCCGGTCCCACCATTTTAGGGCGACTTCAAAGATCCGCTTGCTGCACAATCTGGTTGAGGAATATTCTTACGCGAGAAGGATCCCCACAGCTCTCTTAGAACAAGTTTCACAGGCTGCTTTCCTGGGGGAGGGGAAATAGATTTTGGATCAGGAGCCTGAGGAGCGAAAGAGGGCTTGATATGAGACAGAGTTCCCCCCCAGGACCGGCTTTTAGGCCCAACCTACACTATACGTGTAAAGCAGTATCATCGCACTTTGAACATCTACGACATTCCCGCAATAATCCCGGGTGGGAACACTACTTTGTGAAGGGCCCTGAGAACTGTTAGGAGACTTCTATTCCCCTCACAATCTCAGAGTCAGTTGCTCTTCCTAGGGAGTTCTGGAAACTGTAGTTCTGTATTAGGAACAGGGGGTCTCCTAGCAGATCTCAGCACCCTTAACAATCTACAGTTCCCAGGATTCTTTGGGAGGAAGTATGTCATGACTGTTTGAAGTGGCATGATACTGCTTTAAATGTATAGTGTGGATGGGGCAGAGCTGAGAACTGGAACCCTGGATGGAAATAAATAACGTACAGTATATAACAGAATGCATTTAAATTTAGTGCAGGAGGGGTGAGAGGTGCAGAGCTACATTTAGCCACAGGGGCCTGAGGTTACCAATCCCTGGACTAGAGTTTCTAGGCAAATCTTCTAGGTGCAGCTTCTCTAGGCAACTCTTTCTTCTGGTGCAGGCAGAGTGGAAGAGTGGTACACAGCAAAACAAGAAAGTGGCTCATCTATGTTCAGCAGTATTGTGCTATATAATCTATCAATAGGTCTGTCTACTCTGTTATCCTCTCAACAGTTTGTCCTCTCTAGCAGTTAGTATTTGTGCAAGACCATTTAAATTTAAGGGGAAAGGCATCCCATTCACTCTGGATTCATAGAACTGTAGAGTTAGAAGGTATCTGAGGATCATCTATTTCAGCCCCCTGCAATGCAGGAATATCCAGCTGTCCCATATGGGGACTGACTCTGCAACCTTGGCATTATCAGCACCATGCTCCACCAACTGAGCTACCCAGGGTGGGTAGATTACAGCTATTGAAATGGGGGGAAATTTGAAATGAAGGGGGTTTCAGATCATTGTAGGCTTCAGTTACAGGATCTAGCAGCATTACGTTCTTCCTCTTACTTGGACAGCTGATCAGCTTTCTTCAACAGAGGAGAAAGAAAAAGATGGGTGTAAAAGAGGCACTCTGCTCATGCTTTGACCAACTTGACTGCGGCGTATGTATGTCTCTAGATTTGCATTGTGCAAATCTATTGAAATATTTCCATCTCATTCTCTAATGCAGGCACCCCCAAACTGTGGCCCTCCAGATGTTTTGGCCTACAGCTCCCATGTTCCTTAGCTAACAGGACCAGTGGTCAGGGAAGATGGGAATTGTAGTCCAAAGCAAGTTTGGGGATGCCTGCTCTAATGCAACATATTTGAAAATGAAGGTGTTTCACTGTGTAAACTGGAAGCCTTTATAACACAAAAATGATCTCAGGATGTTTTTATTTCTAAGGGATTGTTTATTTTAAAAGAATACCAGCAAACCCATCTCCCAATAGCAGGTTCTGGGGAGAAATATGAACTCCTCTATACCCCCCAACCCATACCTTTGTGATTTTTGTGCACAGGATCAGTAAGTGCAGGAAATGCCCAGCAATGAGATATGGCAAAGTACTATGCTGTAAATATTGAAAGTTTGTGCTACATTGTGAAACCTGGGCCAGCCCTACCATTAGGTGTTTTGAGGTAGCTGCTTTGGGCAAGCGGATTTTGGGTATCATGAAAGGGCAGCAAGTTGCTTGCTGCTTAATTTATTATCATTGCATTTCCCCCAATATCAGCAATGGGGAAGAGGCTGGAGGGGCGCTTCTGCCTTAGGCACCAAATTAATTCGATGGGACTTCAGTAGTATGCACCATACGCCAGCCAACCCAAGTCTTCCTCTGGTTCTGTCCATTGCAGATCCCTGGCATCTATGTCGATTCTGGAGCAGAGCTCCAAGATGAAAATGGCCCAAATTTTGATAAAAGCATTGCCACCATTGTATCCAACTAACTTCTTGGAGTAGAACCACTGAATGGAATGTACGTAAATTAATCAAGTCCATCAATTTAAATGCGTCTACTTTGAGTCGGAGTAACTTTCGGCACGGCCCATTGTTGAGGGTTAAGAAGACATTCCCAAGTCCTTGGAAATATTTTCCCCTGCTTCCATTATCTGGTCATTGGGGTTTTTTTGCCCTCTGCTTTCCAAGAGATTTGCAACAAAACGAAATGAATCTAGCATGCAGATAAGACAAAAAGGATTTAGAAAACCGAGGTTTTCTTGGATGAAAAGAGAGAATTAGGAGAGAAGAAAGAAAAGAGAGCAAAGAAAGGCTTCCTCTATATCCCCTCGCATTCCAGCTGGTGGCCTGGAACTTCAGCTGGTGTTTGGAAAGCGGCTTGGTGATTACACCCAAGTCTTGAGCAGGATGGCTCCTCGCCGTCTGATCTGACGTCAGGGTGTCCATAGAGGCTCTCATTGCAAGGCGGGAGGGAGGGAGAGAGGGAGGGAGGAGAGTTCTAATCACTGCCAGATGTCCTTAATAGCAAATATCAAGACTTATATGGTGCCTAAGAATAAATTTGTAATCAGGGCTCCGCGCGAACCCATCATCAAAGCAGTGGCATTGCTGAAGGAATAGGAGGGGGGGAGAGAGAAAGAGACGCTCAGCTCGAATGGCTACCTTTGGGGGTGAAGGAGAGAGAAGAGAAGACAGGCCCCCAAAAGAGTTCCCTGAAAGGAACAGGTCTCTAACCTCGCCCCGCCCCGTTCTCGAGGCTCTCCAGAATTTATGTGAATATATCATTCAGATAACCATTGCGCTTTAATCTCCATTAAATGGGGGGAGGTTTAAACAACTGAACTGTAACCGGCCAATTAGAAATGGAAAAGATTTGAAGGTGCTGGGGTGGGTTGTGGGGGGAGTACATATTTCATAGACTGGCAAGCAGAAAGAGGAGCGTGAGAGAATGATAAGCCTGAGTTATAACCGCAGAAGAGGTTACAACAGCGGCAGGAACGTGGCCATCCGTTTATTTTCCACTGTCAAGGGCAGCTCCATTCACAGGAAAGAGACACAGTCCAGTTAAAAAAGGTCCCAGTTTTCAAGTCCAAAAGCACTTCCACCGCCCATGGTAGGGCTGGACTGCAACCTTACTTGGAAGTCAATCGCTCTATTTCAACGGAATCTCCTTCCTCGCATAGCTGGGATCGCAGTTTAATGTTGCAAATCTCCTGGACTTATTGCCAAGCGTCAAAGACAGGCATAAAAATCAACGATACGCGCATTTTAAACGGCTGCGGGGCTGGAGGGTGTCAGGATATCCGATTAGTTTGACAGTGTAGGGTTTTGCAAACGCGACCCTCGTGTCCATGTCTACTCAGAAGAGAATCCATTGAAGTTCCATGGGGCTTACACATATAGGGATCCTCAAGTGATATGCGGATCGCAGCCAGAGGAGGCCAGCGAGAGGCTCCGCGCGTCATTCTGACGCCAACGTTGACGAAGAGGCTCGCCATTGTTATCTGGCTCGAACGAAAAACCGCTGTAAATTTCAGGAACAGGGTTGGGGTGGTAGAGTGAGCAATATGTAACATTTCCACAACACAGCTCACGGAAGAACTACCGACAAGAGCGATCGATCCCAGTGCTCGAAATACAGTCTATTAATTCCTAACACGTTTTCTTTCCAGTTCCTACTACTAACGCCATCTGCTGTTTTTGGAATAAGTACCGAAGAAAAAAGGAATGAATGCAAGGAATGAAAAGCTTTCTTTTTCAAGCCTGACCTCTTTACCTAATCATCTAACACAAATAAGATTATAGGGATCCTGTAATACATATATACTGTACACACCCCATTCCATAAAGTATAATCTTTAAAACTGGGGAATTTTCATGGATTTTCAGATCAGTCCGATAGACGTCTTCTAAGCAGCAATCGCTTTGAGTTCAATGGGGTACGCCCAAGTACTGTAATTGAACTGAACACAAGGGTTGTTTACAACAGCATTGAAATTCCTTTAACAGATGTATGTCCGCGTGTGTTTGGTGCTGATGGGGTGGGGGTAGTTCTCATGAACTACGATTAGGGGAATTTCAGCTTGTAATCGATGGTTGCGTTGCGTAGATTAGGCTGCAGTCCTTTCCTCAGGGGTTAGGAACATGCGGATCTCCATTTGTGGTTGGACTCCAACTCTCATCAACCTCAGCCAGCGTGGGTGATAGTCAGGTATGGTGGGCCAAGTTAATAGTGGGTCATAGGTTTCCTACCCCTCGGTTATAGGACTGCAGTCAAGTCCTCGCAGCTTGTCTGTAACAATTGAAGGTACCCTATAGTTCATGAGAACTGTCCCTCATCACCGCCAAACATGCACAGGGGTACATCTGTTAAAGAGGTTTCAGTGCTGGTGTAAACAGTCCCTGGTTCAATTAATTTTCAACCGAGAGAAGTACTGATCTCAGAGAATTTGCTCTGTAATTAAATATATTCCAACCCATCACTTGCACTGAGGAGCTTCAATGTGAGTTTTGTAATGGTAGGCCCTGTTCAGACTAGTGGAGACTGATTTCCATGCAAATGTAAATCAGTAGTAAAATAACAAGTGTCTGCTATACTAGTACTACTAAAACAAGCTATTCTGAAATATGTGGACAGGAGGAAACTATCTGCAGTAAACATGCAAGCAAATCAACATTATCTTACATTCGTAGGGTATTTGAAGCGTCCTCTGGAGCACAATATATATATATGGAAGCGTATATTCCAAATATTTGGAAGCATTTCTTCCAAACAGATGTATTTGGAGCAACAGCTGTAAGAAGAAATATGTGGAAAGGATAGTGGTACCCCAAATTGGACATGCTCACTTTTAAGTTACTTTTGGAAATAAAAGAAGTGGGTTGTACATTGAATGAAATCCAGGTACTTCATTCCAGGCCGTGGAGAGGGAATATATTGTGTGGATTGAAATAGCAAACGGTCCACACATTTATATCTACATATTAAATCTGAGACTGGGCAAGTTGAATGGGGAGAGACACATAGTACAATTCTAATATGTGTTGATTTGGAAGCAAGACCCACTCGGCTGAGTAGGGTTTCCTCTCTGGTTATATATATATATATATATAGTATGTTTTGTGAACCGCCCTGAGGTCTTCTGGGCTGCATCTTGTCCACAAACGTAGCTCAAAGGTAAGTAAGATATATTTAAATAACTTATTTAAAAGTAAGATATATTTAAATAACTTTGCATGTTGATGGAGAGAGAGAAAGAGACGAGGAGATGGGAAAGATGGCCACAAACCAAAACGACAACAAAACATACTGGTTGGTAGGCCTTCGATGGCAGATTCTGAAATCCGATTCACGCAGGTGAATCAGGGCCTTTTTCTAGTGTGCAGCTTTTAAACAGAATCTAAAGGGACATGAAGTCAGCACTTAAATATTGTGGATAGTTATTCTTTTGACTTCTTCAGGCTCCGATGCACTGCGACTTAAGTTTCCCCGCAGGAAGATGAAAAGCAAATAGCGCATTCTCAATGGCTCCCAACAAGGGCCGACCTCCTAAAACTTTGCATTTCCCACCTATTTCAATGCAATCCACTTCCAAACAAGCAAAACTTCAGATTCCTAACCTACAGTTTACCCCTACACAAATAAACGATTTTCGCGGGCTCTTAAAATAAATCACTGCAGCCAGGCTGAAGCTGTAGAGAAAGCAACACCCCACACTGAAGACATTATAGATAAGTGAAGTCCCATTGAAATCAAAGGGAGCTAATTCCAAGCAAATGTGTTTAGGATCGGAGCGCCTCCCTGCAATCTGGAAGCCAGCTACTCTCGCGTAGTTCCAGTTGCCTATTTAAAAACAAGCGACGGGAAGGAACAGAGTCCAAAAGGCACATTCCTGTCCCACATTCACATATGTGACATGCTCACCCCACTGAAGTCAAAGGGGCTTCATTCTCTCAAGGAATCTTTTTAGGGCCGCGTTGTTAAAGAAGTCAAACAGTAGGTTCCACGGCCCCAATCCTGCGCGCGTCAACTCTGCAGGCCCCACTGAAGCCCGTGTGGCTGACGCTCAAGAAAGCCTGCAGAGTACTGCAGCCTTAAAACCATTCCAAATAATCCTTTCAAAACAAAACAGGGAAAGTAAGTAAAGATAATTCACATTAATAAGGAAGAAGTTCTATATGCCTTCCTAACACGATTCTTTTCCTTATGCTAGTAAAGGAAAGAAGGGGCAAGATGCTAGTTTTTAAGGCCATCGTGGAGAATTAAACTCACTTGTGATCCATACAGGTATCTGAAAATCATTAAACAGCATGGCATATGCTACTATCACTTTTTATAAAAATGTATATTCCATTCTCGCAAAACTATTGCCCACAAGCAGAATACATTTGCATGGAAGCGAGTCCCTAGGGGGTTAATGCCGCACGCCAATGCTAGTGGATGGGGTGCAACCCAGGTTCGCACGTGTCCCCCCCCCCAAGTAAGTGATCATAGGACTAGACAGGATTACAGGGCGATCCGCAGCCGATAAAAACCAACCAGGGATTTCAAGTAGAATGTGGACTATTTCCTGATCCCATTTCACTGGGCCGGAAAACCAAATTTATTTCGAGGCAATTTGATTCCCAAAAAATGTATTCGGGATCATGAAGCTAATGACCTGGGAAGATTTGCTGGGAAGCAAAAGTCCCACGGATCAGAGCAGAATTCCCTGCCTTGTTCACAATAGAAAGTCACCCCCCAGATTTCTGCGTCAACATGCAGGGGTATGGCTCTGCGAGGGTAATCTGACGGAGGCTACCAACCCGATCCTATGCTTGTTTACTCTCAAGTGAACAAACACGCCTAGCGGAAAGGGAAGTGGGGTCTCTTTGAGGATTAAAGAAACTTCAGTGAAACTCCCGGCTTGCATCCAAGCGCTTCGTCCTCTCTGCGATGCGCGTGTTTCCAAACCAGCTGCAGAAGATTCTCTCCTTGGCTGTGGCTCATTCATTATTTTCCCCTCTCGGATTACCTACCAAATAGTTCCTGCGGCCTCTTAAGCCATTATTGCCAGCCAGGAGGCGACGCGAGAGAAAAGGATCCTGATCTTTTTCTCAGGCCTCTCTATCTCTTCCCTCCCTGTGGCGCTGGTTGCGCAGCGGTTATCATCCCAGGGAAGGGGGTGGGGGTGGGGTGGACAAGGCGACGGAGAAGTTCAGGCCTGACCTTAGCGAGAACTTTACAGATAGAGAGGGAGAGGGAGACGTTGCCAGGCTCGTTCCCAGTTCCCAGCGAGTCGCTGGCCGAAAGGACCACGTCCCAAGAAGCGAGAGAGGGCCTTATCAGGCTCGCAGCTCCCGCGCAGCGATCTGGGGCCAGGGCTCCTGACATCCCAATCGACCATCAATTTACCTTCCACCGCCCCGCTTCCCCATTTAGCTTTTAACGTCAAAAGCTACATTTTTGTCGGCTCCGGCCTGTCTAGGCCTCTTGCGATTTAGCTCCAGGAATGATTGCTCCTGAGAAAATAGCAACAGCCCCATTACCGAGCAATTAAAAAGGATCTCTCCCCCCCTTTCTCTCTCTCCCCCTTTCCCCTCTTAACCCTCGCCCGCCCACCCGCCATCACCTTTCAGTGGGTCCGATGGCCCCACTCGTTTAGACAAAGAGGGAGGAGGAGGAGGACTGGAAGCCAAAAGTTCTATTGATCATCTGGTGGAAAGGGGGAAAATGTCGGTCAGTCAGCCGGCCACTACCTGGTCTGTTTCTATGGTTGAGATCTTCCGTGCTCACTTAGAAATACCGTTTCACGGAAGTCAGAGGACTTGTTGGGGTTTTGGGGGGGGGGCGGGCGGAGGCTTTTATGTGTGAGAGCTTAGATCACTAGCGACCTGTACCATAGCTGCCAAGTTTTCCCTTTTCTCGCGAGGAAGCCTATTCAGCATAAGGGAAAATCCCTTAAAAAAAGGGATAACTTGGCAGCTATGACCTGTACACAAATTTAAGGCCTGGCCCGGCAGACACTGTTATTATACTCGTGCTGGACTCTTATTTCTAGCACCAGGGGTTGAAAATGGTGCAACCGAGCTACCGTAGTATCTATGATTACTTGGAAGTCAGCTCCGCGAATTTCAGTTTCTCAAGTAGGCGTGGGTAGGATCGCAGTCTCAAAGCTCTTGACTTTGGATGGGATCCTGACGATTCTGTAGCATCTTTCGATTCTACGGGGGTGGGGAGCTTTAAAGCAATGCATAAACATGTTCACACGAAGTTAACATAGTCTCTCTCTCCATAATACCACCTAAGCGACTGGATGATCGACTCTTTCGCCAATAGGACGGGCCTTATTCCCCAGGAAGAGTGGCACTGGTAACCGTGTGAGCTGGTGCGTACACGTGTGTGAGGGAAAGCCTAGATCGCTCAAGTATGCTCTCTACTGCAAACAATCAAGTGCAGGTTTTCCTTTTCTGCTGGTGCTGCTGCTTGGGAAGGAAGGGTTGAGACATTTGAATGAAGAATAATTTATTCATTAAATTGGGGGGAATCCTAAAAGAAGAGGAGGTGGTGAAGAATAAACCCCAAGCACTCGCTGCAGCCTCGGGACATAGCGGTAGACCCGCTTCTTCTAAAATCCTAGTTCAAAGCATTGAGTGGATGTAACAGTGCAAACATAACCATAGAAAGACTTGTCAGTCGATATTCTGGGCCAAAAATCTACAAACACGCGTCTGGGAGTGGGAAGCTTGCGCGATCCTGGAACCTGTTCTCTTTTCTATCCAGAACTTTGGATAGCGTTGAGCAAGATCTAGGAGAAATCGTACTGGGTTGGAAAGGAGAGATTGGATCCAGCTACAACAGCAGCTGGAGTTAACTTTTTTTTAAAATAAAAGTGTGATGTGGGGTTGGGGTGGGGGGAGAGGGAAGGTTCCTTCCCAGGCAAGTGTCTGTAAACACAGCTCTTCCCAGCCCCAGCTACCTGACCCCGGGACTGGAAGAGGGCACACCACGCTGGCCTCGTTGTTGTAACCTCGCAACCTTCCTGTTGTTAAGGCGGCCTAGCCAACAGTGTAAAAGGCCCCTGCTTATCTTTTTATGGGCAGCTGGAAATCTACCTTCTCTCATCGTCAGAGCACTGCCAGGGCGAGCCTTTTTTTTTTAATAAAAAAGGGGGGCGGTTACAAAAAATAACAGCCACGCACATCAGAGACATCTGGGGCAGAGCCAGCTAGCCTGCGCGGATGTCTTGTTCCATTCACGCCGGGAGCCCGGCGGCTACAGATCTATAAAAGTGAGCTCGGGAGAAAGAATGAAAAATCCTCTCGCTTAACCTTGAAAGCCCGATTAAGACCCAAGCAAGCTTCCTCAGGGGACAAGCTTAAACCCCACGCAAAACGACGGACGCCATTCGGTTCCTAAGTCCTCAACCTAAACTCCGTTAGCGCCGCTTATGTTTTCAGGCCGGTCAAGAAAAGGCTGAAAAGAAAACTCAGGACTGAGCAGCAGTATTGGGAAATTTTGGGCAATGCTGTTGCGAAGAGGGAGCGAGGTCCTTTAAAAAGGGACGAGAATGGCGGGGCTTTTCTATTTCGTGACACCAGCGTTTCTTCGGGTTGTTAGTGTGGGATGCAAAGGGTTAAGTGCAGTCAAGTCACAACAATCCCTAGATAGTCCACTTGGAGGACTGAGGAGGAGGATATGACTAAACGTAGTTTCCTCTTCCTTCACATGCAAATGAGTTGAGGAAGTGGCAGATAAATCCTGAAGGAAACAGCCATTTTCTCTCTCTTGGACCAGACCTCTTGGACTACACACATCTTAGTGAGTCTCTCCCTCAAGGCCTCCAGCCTAGAGAGAGAGATGAGATGGAGTCTCACTTCTTATAAGTGAACTTCACAATGTATATATTACCTTTTAACTAAGCAAGTCTACCTCTTGAGTGTGCTGTACCTCGAGATGCTTGTAAGTAAACATCTTTTATACTTTTAAGAGCATTGTGTTGTGTCTTTTCTTTTAAGAGGGAAAAAGGGGAAATACCAGGAAAATACACTTTATTTTAGTGGCTTAAATCAAGCCTGCGCAAACGTTCTTCTGCTGTGTATTTTGCAAAAGGGGAATGTTTTTACTCTGCTAAAGTTTTGTGCTTGCTAGCGCAAGCGGGGATAGGATATATTAAACAATATCTCCTCATCCACATTCCTGAACATTCCCACATAGGGTTATTGCGGCCCAGAGTTGCGTATTTTGTGTATTTTTGAAGGATTGATTTGGATTGTGATTTTGAGCTGTGTAGGATTTTTCCAGTTAGAGTTTCCTGGTTGAGCACATGGTCTCTTTGTTCTGCAGTGTGCTTGGGGGATTAACTACCCCTCCCCTCCCTCAGAGTTTGCAGCACTGAGATAGCTCAGAGGTAGTGAAGATATTTTTGAGATTTTTGAGATTTTGATTTTGATTTTTGAAAGATTTTAAATTTTGGAAATTTTGGAAATTTTTGAAGTTTTAAGATGGCAAGCTCCAGTTTTGGTAGTGAGGCAAGACCAAGTCTTATGCTGCTTGATGACAATAATTTTGTGCAATGGAAGCAGCGCATTTTAGTTTATCTTGCTGCTAGGCGTGTTCTGCAGGCCATTAAGGAAGAAAAGCCTACAGGAACCGATGCAGAAGCTTTAGCCAAGATAGAAGCTTGGAGTATTAAAAATGATGAAGCCAAGCACATAATTTTGAGCAGTTTGAGGAATGAGCATCTATCGATGATAAATTTTGAAGATGATGCATCTAAGATCCTAGAGGACATTGAACGCATTTATGCACAATCTACAGAGAGTTCCTATAGATATTTGTTGGATAAGTTACTCAAGTTGAAGATGAATTCTAGAGAAGAGTTTACAGAGCATTTTAAGAATTTTTCTGAGATTGTTCAAAGAATTGCCTTTACTCCCAGAGCCTTTGATGATGTGACTAAAGTAACGTTTATGCTTGCATCATTGGGACCTACGTTTGCTCCTTTTAAAAGTATAATGGATCACACAAAGGATTTAACTTTTAATGAGCTTATCAACCATTTAAGAGAGGAATGCAGAGATAGCCTTGATTCTCAAGAAAGGAATCCAAGGAGGAAGGATAGCAGCTATGCATCCAAGCATTTTGGAAAGTCCAGAGAGACATCTAGAGAAATAATTTGTTTTAGATGCAATGGGAAAAACCACATAGCAAGGAACTGCAAGGGTTCAAATGGGGATGAAGTTGAATCCCACCCCTCAAAACCACAAGGCATTAAGAAGGGGAGTCGTGAGCAAACCATGTTGATGCAGGAGAGGAGTCTAGCTGTCCAGAATCGTGAAAATAAGCGCAATAAGTGGATTCTTGACAGTGGAGCGAGTTCTCATTTCTGTTATAAAAAGGAGTATTTTAATGAGATTAATAATGATGAATCCTCTGAAATTGAGATTGCTGATGGCAACATTGTAAAGGCATTTGGTGCAGGAACTGTGAACTTGCAATTCAACGTAGATTATGAGACAATTAATACAAAAGTGACTGAAGTTAAGTTTGCACCAAAACTCAATTGCAACTTACTGAGTGTTTCCAGTTTGGACAGGAAAGGATTTAAAATTACATTTGAAAAAGGGCAATGTATTGTGACTAAGCATGATGAAGTTTGTGCTCAGGGCACACTAAAGGACGGTGTATATGAGCTTAATATTTCAGAGAACCAGCGGAACCAGTCGACAAGGATGGCCCAACCAAGCAAAAGGGATCAAGCAAGTCTGGAACCAACAAGTGAGGAGTTTGTATTTTATCCTCTTGAACCAATACAAAGCACTAATCCACCTTCTAGTGTCGTAGCACCCCCTATAGGTGACACCCGAGAAGACGCGGAGGTTCAGGCCCCTGGCAGCACCAGAGACGAAGAGGATGAGGAGCAGCTGTATGGGGATATGCCACTGCTGGAGGAGGATGAGGAAGCTGATGCGGTCGAAAGACCAGAGGTCAGACACTCATCCAGAACCAACAGAGGTGTTCCACCATTACGGCTGTCCTACCTTTCAAGGTCGGCGTCTCCACAGGAACCTTCCAAATGGGAAGAGATAGAGAGGATGCCACCGGATGAAGCCAGTCTCTGGAGGAAAGCTGCTCGGGAGGAGATAGATGCACTTCATCGGAACAGGACCTGGACACTCACAGAACTACCTCCTGGTAAGGAAGCAATTGGAAGTAAATGGGTGTTCAAAGTTAAAAAGGGTTCAGAAGGGGAGGTGCAACGCTACAAAGCTAGGCTTGTGGCACAAGGTTTTTCCCAGAAGTATGGTGAGGATTACGATCAAGTGTTTGCACCGACAGTTCGATACAGCAGTGTCAGACTACTTTTAAGTATTGCAGCATCTAAGCAAATGTCGGTTTACCATATTGACATTGCGACAGCCTTTCTTCATGGCGAAATTTCTGAGCAGATTTATATGAAGCAGCCCAAAGGTTTCATTAAACCAAATGAGGCACATCTAGTGTGCAAGCTGCAGAAGGGACTTTATGGTTTGAAGCAAGCAGCGAGGGCTTGGAACCAGAAACTTCATGAGATGCTGGTGCAGCTTGGGTACAAGCAAGGGACTGCTGATAAGTGCTTGTACACCAAACAAAGGGATGGACAGTTTTCGTACATTTTAGCCTTTGTTGACGACCTTTTAATTTCTACGTCAAATGAGAAGGACTATAAAGACATAGTCAAACACCTCAACAGGGAAGTAGAGGTCAAGGAACTTGGAAAAGTGAAATACTACTTGGGAATTCAAGTTGAGAGAGAAGAGGATGGATCGTTCTTACTCAGCCAAAGGCAAAAGATAACTGAACTGATTGAAAGCATGCAGATGCAGGACGCACACCCAGTTGCGACACCGATGGCCACAGACTTCTTGAAGAATCAACAAGGTTCGAAGTTGCTGCCAAACAACACGCAATACAGGTCAGCGATCGGCAAACTTTTGTATTTGGTTACCACATGCAGACCTGACCTGGCAAGTGCAGTGGGGATCCTAAGTAGGAAAGTAAGTTGTCCCACTGAGCATGATTGGGCTGGTGTTAAGAGGGTTGTTCGTTATCTAAAGGGAACCATGGACTGTAAATTAAAACTGCCAGCCGTCAGAGACCCTAAACTGCTTGGGTATACTGACGCGGATTGGGCTGGGGATAATAAGGATTATAAGTCCACCAGTGGTTATGTTTTTATGTATGGGGACGGAGCTATTGCATGGGGAAGTTATAAACAGAAATGTATAGTTTTATCGTCCTCAGAATCCCAATACATTGCGGCTTCGGAAGCTTGCAGAGAGATCGCCTGGCTGGATCAACTCCTGAAGGACTTTGGCGTGCCAAGGAAGGGACCTGTCAGCTTGATGGAGGACAATCAGAGCAGTATGAAGCTGACACAAAGTGAAAAGTTCCTTGCACGCACCAAACACATTGGGGTCAGGTACCACTACATACGCCAGGTGATCGAGGATGGACTTGTTGAAATGTGTTACTGCAACACTGACCAGATGACTGCAGATGTCCTAACAAAGCCCCTGCCAAAAGAGAAGTTCCAGGATCTTCGTGGCAAGCTGGGACTCTTGGGTGGTTGATTAAAGTTGTTTATGTATGTTTTTGTGTATGTTGTGAATTGCCTGAGAAGGGGTTTGTGGGATGCAAAGGGTTAAGTGCAGTCAAGTCACAACAATCCCTAGATAGTCCACTTGGAGGACTGAGGAGGAGGATATGACTAAACGTAGTTTCCTCTTCCTTCACATGCAAATGAGTTGAGGAAGTGGCAGATAAATCCTGAAGGAAACAGCCATTTTCTCTCTCTTGGACCAGACCTCTTGGACTACACACATCTTAGTGAGTCTCTCCCTCAAGGCCTCCAGCCTAGAGAGAGAGATGAGATGGAGTCTCACTTCTTATAAGTGAACTTCACAATGTATATATTACCTTTTAACTAAGCAAGTCTACCTCTTGAGTGTGCTGTACCTCGAGATGCTTGTAAGTAAACATCTTTTATACTTTTAAGAGCATTGTGTTGTGTCTTTTCTTTTAAGAGGGAAAAAGGGGAAATACCAGGAAAATACACTTTATTTTAGTGGCTTAAATCAAGCCTGCGCAAACGTTCTTCTGCTGTGTATTTTGCAAAAGGGGAATGTTTTTACTCTGCTAAAGTTTTGTGCTTGCTAGCGCAAGCGGGGATAGGATATATTAAACAATATCTCCTCATCCACATTCCTGAACATTCCCACAGTTAGAAGGCAGCGTCGCCTTATCTAGGCGGTTTCTAGCTCTGTTTCAAGGAGCTTCAAGGCAGGGGAGTCTGTTTGCCCGGCCTGGTGGCGTTTCCATCCCAGAGAAGTTTCGGTAGCACAAGCCCATTTTATTCTCTTCCTCGCTCCCCTTAAGGACATTACAGAGCCCAATTCGGAAGCCCTTGCCAGAGTAGGATTACACACACACACAACTAAATAAATGGACTCGCTGCAGTCAATTGGAAGGAAAAGTGCAACCCAGGAGAGTTTTGGGGAACCACAAAGTTAATATTCAGGTCACCGTATCTCACTGTAAATCTTGCATTTCTCCCCTTTCCGAAATCCCTAGCCTTGCTCCCTGTTTCATACTTGACATAAAGCTCCAAGTTACATAATCACTTATACGGTATACCGAGGCTTCCTACACCATCTTTGGCCTGGCCCCAGCCAAAGCACGAGGGCGCTTCCACAGCACAAACCTCTCCCTACAACGCCCTGCCGGTTGCCACCTCTGAACACAACACGCCGAGAAAAACAGCTCGCTCCGATAAGCAAGAAATAAATATCCAGATTAGCTCTCGTCTGCAGTATCCTCCCCCATTCGCACGCAAACACCTTTAGAAATCACTAAATTATTACACCTTCAGTAAAACTAAACAACCTCTCTGTCTCAGAGAAAACAAAGCAAAATTTGTTTCCGACTTGATCTAGTGCTCTACTACGGCCCATATGAAGTACTATAAAAATATCAAACTGAGAAATAGAATTTGGCCCAGTGTAAATGCTTCCCTGCCCCCTGAGCACGGGTGGAATTTACTTCCGCGGAAACTTGGTCAGGATCGCAGCCAAAGTCTCGAAAAAAACATCTCCCGCCTTTGATATTTCTCTTTTACCCTTTCACCGGGGTCAAAACAAAAGGCATAAGCTTGCAACCCCATTCCCATGCCGCGCGTTTACTCGGAAGTAAGTGTCACCGCTTCCAACGAGGATTTCGCAGACAACACCAGCCCATAGGATCTCACCTTGATATGTCAAACTGGCCATTTACTTCCAAACGTTAGCTATTGTCTAGCCTAGCTAACGTTTGGAAGCAAATGTCCAGGATGACAATAGCAAAACTCAGGAAGGAAAGGGGTTAAAAAACATTTCAAGGCATCGAACATTTTCGTTTTAGAAAACACACACACAGTGGTTTATTGAATACGTACAGCGTTTACACCTTTGCGTTATTAAATTCAGCTCCACGGACGATTCGTTTTTACTTTTATTTTAATTTTTAACGTTCGGTTCGCTTCCTTAAAGACCGAAGTGCGCTTGGACAAAAGAGCTGTCGCAAAATCTTTCCCAGCTCTTTGAGCGACCACAATGGGGGGAAAGGGCAAACCTGGGAAGCCCCGGACTCGGCCTAAGACGCAGACATTGCGGGCTCCTGCTCTGAGATCGCCATCAACATGTTGACCCAACGGGGCAAGTATTAAACACATACACTTCACATGACACACTAATGCCTGCGATATTTCTTTCTTTCTTTTTGTCCCGTGTGTTCTATACAAATAAAGCAAAAATAACATTCAATGAAGGGGAGAGAGGAGGAAGGAGGGGGAAAAAAGAACAACTATGGAGACGCCATTATCCCCCTTACCACGCCGGAGTTTTCTTCTTCATATATTCAAATATGGAATGCTTTTCTTCCAAGATCCGCGGGTTTCTTTTTGGGTTTTTTTTTAAAGGCGAGACTAGGGGAGGGAAATTGCACATAAATAAACCAGACGATTCCAAAACAACAACAAAAAGTCCTCAGCTCGACAGCGGCTCTCTTGAAGGCGCAGAGAGTCCCCCTGCAAGACGAGGCTTCTTCTGGCGCTCCTTCCCTGCGGTCCTGTGAGCGCCTCATTGCTTGAGCTCCAGAGCCCACACGTGCTGCGGCCAGCCCGTCCTGCCTTTCGTCTTCTTGTCGTTGCTGCTCACTGTACTTTTCAGGATCTCGTTCTGTTCCGGGAGAGGAGACGGAGAAGGGAAACAAAGAGATTATCTCCCTGCGTTTTATCTGGGTTAACCTCCACCCGCCCGCACCTCTTTGGCAGGAGGGAGACGTAAAAGGAGCCTTGGCCCGTTTGCTGAGAGGCCTCGGAGCAGAGCAGACCGAGCGCTTCTTCTGAAACGGGCTTTCTCGCAAAACGTGGAGGGATCAGATCCACACACTTAACACACTTGGTCCAATGGAAAACGCTCCCCTGAGCCTTCTGAGCAGCCGCTGTGTGTACAGGATCGCCTGTGGAGCCGGATGCAACCCCTGGGAAGGAATCGGCTCCTACGGCGACCCAACACGCCTCTACTCAGTTAAAGGCCTGGGAGTTCTGTGGGGTTTAGACCCAAGCGAAGCGTGCACAGAATTGTAGCAGTTGTGGCCTGCTTATTTTTCCGGCTTGACGGTTTTCTGAATCGGCTCGCTCTCCAAACGCGAGCGAATAGACTGTTAAGTGCTTCTCCAAATATAGGATGAACTTTATTTTAACTATAAAAGACTTTCATACTTGCAGGCGCTGGACACACACTTTAAAGCAAAGCAAAAGAAAAAGTCCCTCGGCTCACTGAACAGACCAATAGTGTATAAGCTACCCAGAATCGCAGGTTGCTGGACAAATGTCCTGTGAGGTTGTGGGATATGTGTCTAAGTAAACACTGAACCTACAAAATAAATCAGCCCCCCCAAACGACTTTGCATCTACTCATTCATCATTCTTCCCCCCACGTCTCTATACTGTCTACACAATCTCTCTCTCTCTCTCTCTCTCTCTCTCTCTCTCTCTCTCTCTCTCTCTCTCTCTCTCTCTCTCTCTCTCTCTCTCTCTCTCTCTCTCTCAACTGAATGGAAAACGAATAGATTTAAAATTCCCCTATACACACACGTGTTGCATATGTTTACTGGTTATAAATGGCCTAGTCACTCACAAGGAGGGATAAGACCCAGGGGTTCTTCTTGGAGACGATAGTCACCAGAGCCTGCTTATAGCTTTCCTGTATTTCCAATAAAGTCTCTTCCAAGGCGATGAATGCCTCACCCCGGCATCCCAAGTTAAGGAATTAATGTATGAGATGTGCTGTATAGCCTCGCCCCGCCCCCAAATGTTACCTTAGACCCTGAGCAGACCTGGAAGCACCTACCGTTGGTTTTCTTGTGAAATAGACATGCTTAGGATCTGAGAATAATGATCTGCTGAGTATTGTATATGGGCAATATCCGAGTCCCAAAATACTTGGAAATATCTTCCCACCCCCACCCCCTTGGAGGATCGTCTCTTTCGAGTATTGTGCACTTAAACCTTCTTTTAAAAAATCCCAGTTTAGAGTGCTAAATGCAATTGTTTGGATATCCCACCTATTTCAATAGAAGATGTTTCCCAGCGCTTAAGATAACACAGCAAATGTATGGAGGCTACTTTGGATTTTTATTTTATTTAAAAATGCATCCCAAGTGTTTTTGTTCAGGATTGTTTGTAACCTTAAACATTTTAATCCGGGTTGAGATTCAATTGCTAGCTCCTGGTCCCTTAGCAACTGCTGATTATTATTATTTTTAATATCCTTCCCGATTATATTTAAAGAAAAACAGAAAACTTGTGATTGTAACCGGTTTCCTCTTCCCGTTCGCGATTAACTAGGCGTATTCTATAGGTTAAATTCTTGGAGGAAACGAAGAGGGCATGATATTTTGAATTATTGGTGGAAGGCGGAGTTCGCCCCCCCAATACATTTGCCTGATAAGTTTCAAAGTAAATAGAACCTTCCCGACTTACTGTGTGATCAACAAGTAGCTCAGGAACTCCAGTTAAAGGGTTCAATATTGCTATGTGACCTGCAGATTGCAGCCTTATGAGGAAGTGGGTTCCAAACACACACAACCCTCCGCTGGACTGCAGCCTGGAACAGCACATCTGAAACCCCACTGATCTCTCTCTCTCTCTCTCTCTCTCTCTCTCTCTCTCTCTCTCTCTCTCTCTCTCTCTCTCGCTCTCTCTCTGTGTGTGTGTGTGTGTGTGTGTGTGTGTGTGTCCCCTACTCGTTCCCCCAAAGAATCTGTCTTTGTCGACGCTTCTTTAGACCGCAGGCTCTCAGGAGATTTGCTGGCTGGGGCCTCAATCCACAACTCATCAATTCCAATCCACAACTCACTAATTTAAAGACAATCCCGTTTGCTTTAAGGGAGAGCCCCTTGAAACCAGCGACTTGTCGATTAGGAGACCGAAAGCGGATCCGGCAAGCGGAACATTTCCACTCGGATCCGCAACTTAGGGCGAAAGCGAAAGGCTGGAATTGAAACTGACTAGAAACTTGTCCCTGGCATCAAAATGTCTCTTGTGACATTTTGGTTGCCCTAAGAACGGCATTGCCCTAACGTGGATTTTGGACTACATTTGTTTCCAAATGGATACGTTTGAAAATGGTCCCTTCGGTTTTCATGGCGACTTTACTTTCTAAGGGAATCTGCGTTTAGGGTCAAGGGTTTAGGGATGGCCTCTGAAACAGCTTCAGTCCAAAGTCTACCAGTTTAACCGGTTTGCGGAGCTTTTGCCTATGCTTCTTAAACAAGGCTGTAGAAATTAAAATCACTCAAGAGGCTGGTTCAGCTTAAACGAATGGGGTTTACGGCATCTCCGCCCCCCAATAAAGGCTGGGCTCCTTAAATTTAGAGCTTCAAAACAATGTTCCAGCAAAGTCAGTGGGAATCACCCCATTCCGTATTTTTTGAAGGGCCAAGAAGGATTACTATGGGATAGCGAAGAGCAATCTCTCTAAACCAGTCTGTGCCTCCCCCCGCCCCGCGATGTTGCTGAACTACAAAGCATTGGCCCTGCTGGCTGAGGCTGCCGGGAGCTGTAGGTCCCCCCCCCCCCTGCCCTAAGGCCTCTCAAGCCGGGGAAGGAAGGTGATGGAGTGGCTCCCGTTTGCGCGTTCTCTCCCTGGAATCTTTCACGTATTTACGGATTTACAGCCTTCCTATCAAATAAAGAACGTGTGTGCGAGAGGGAGGCTGTAAACGAGCCGGGTCCTGCCTACTGTGATCCCACCTGGAAGCGGATGGGGAAGTATTTCACGTGTCCAACACGTTGGTTTCCCACAGCCCAGAGAGCAACCTTCGCAGGCTGCGATCTTCTGTGGGTATGAATGGACTTGGAGCTCAAAGCTAACATTTTAGCAGGGGCTGCCCTCAGAATATTTCATTGGAAATTAAATCCCATGGAAAGCAAGGACACGGGGCGCTCCTTTTCCCCACAATAAGGTGGAGCAAATCTTCCAGAAGTAAACGGGATTTCCCCAAAAGCAAATAACTGCGTTCTTAGGTACACCCTACTGGTTTCAATGGAGCGTTGCTCCCCTTCGAGAAGCTTACATCTCCCTTTCCATTCCATTCTCTCGGGACGTAGCCTTACAACCCGATCCTAGACGTGTTTGCACTTCACTGGGTCATGCTTTTCAGGGGCTCAAAAAAGTCCTCTTTGGACACACTTTCCCTAAAGCACAGGGGCAGGAAACCTGTGGTCCTCCACGGTTTGATGGTCTACACCTCTCATTCCCACCACCCTTGACCATTGGAAAACTGCATTCCGACAGACCCTGAAATAGAAGGAGGCCGCCTCCCTCTTCTTGACTGCTAAGGAAGCAGACTTCGAGAGCAGCTACTTCTGGGGGAAACTCCAAACTCCGGAGAAGAGCGTCCTCCTTGGGTCTGGGCTTGGGAGTGTGTGTGGTTGTGCTCCAGCGCCCCCTCCCCACCCACTCCCTCCCTCCGGGGTCTTACTGACCAGCTCCTTCTTCCTCTTGTCCTCCTTGACGTCGGTCTTCTTGATCTCGGCCTTAAAGGCCTCGGCCTCTCCGTTGGCGTCGTCCTTGGCCAGGAGGTCCATGAGGTAGGCGATGTAGCTGGTGGCGAGGCGCAGCGTCTTGATCTTGGACAGCTTGGTGTCGGCGGGCACGTTGGGGATGCACTCGCGCAGCTCGGCGAAGGCGCTGTTGATGCTCTGAGTCCTGCGCCTCTCCTTGCGGTTGGCCGTGCCGCGCCGCTTGACCGGCCGCGGGCCGCCCCCTAAACCCGGCGGCCCGCCGCCGCTGCCCGGGGGGGCCACGCCGCCCACGTAGTGCGCGGGGGGCTCCAGGCCCGGCGCGCCGTTGGCGTACTCGGGGCTGTAGGAGAGCGCCATGCCGTAGTCGGGAGGAGACATCTCCGAAGGGTGACTGCTGATCAGCCAGCCGTGGAAGTAGGGGTTCTCCTCGTGGCCGCAGCGGCTGGCGGCGGCGGCTGCGGCTGCGGCTGCAGCGGCGGCGGCGAAGGGGTAGCCCTCATGGTGGACCACGGGGTGGTGCGGGAAGCCCCCTACCAGACTCATCGCCGGGGCCCCGGGAGCCCCGCGCCCCCGATCCGGTCCCTGGATCTGCGCTGCAGAGAAGAGCGTCTTAACAGAGGCTGGTGGCCATCGGAGAAGAGCTGCAGAGGCCCCCGAGCCCCCTGGAGGCAGCAGGATCAGGGCCTCCCTCGGCACTCATGCGGCCCGGGAGGTTGGGGCTGAATAGGCGAAGCAAGACAAGAAAGGGGAGCAGGGTCCCCCCTGAAAAGAGGGACCCCCCTCCCGTCTCCAAGAGGTGAGCTTCCCTCGCTGTCTTTTTTCCTGTGGCGTCTTCTTAGAGGGATTTCAATTATATATATAGATATATGAATACAACTTGGGGGGATGTTTACTTACACCTGCATTTTCCTCCGACAGCCTCCCCTTGGCCGGAATGTCCCCCCCAGCCTGCCCACTGGGTCCAGTTCCTTCTCCTCTCAGGACGGGAAGAGACTCCTGCGGTTAAATCTGACCGGCTCCCATCCGCTTTCCTGGCTGCTTTGCAGCTACCCCTCCGGGGAAATCCGCAACTCTTCCTGGCCCCGAAGGAGAAGCTGAGGACGAGGATGAAGATGATGGTGGTGCTGGTGACGAAGGAAAAAAAAAAAGCAACGCTCAAAAAAAGGGCTTCCCGGTCTCGGAGCTGCGCACGGCACTGGTCGAATTTCCCAGCCGATCTCCATGTACAGCTACATGTTTAGGGCAGCTCGGGTTAATATATGTCGTCAGAGGCTCTCCGGGCCAATCCGGGCAGCCAGGAGGCGGGGCCTCCCTCTGCGGGCCATAAAACTTTTTTTGATCTTCGCGCTGCTAATTGTTCGGCTTCTCTTTTAGGATTGGCTGCGGTTCCTATCCATAATATAATTAAAACAAACGAGGCAAAGGTTCCCCCCCTCCAAGCATCAACAGAGGTTAACGCGAGGGTTTAACAACGTTTCGCTGTAAGTATACGGGCGTGCATGCATTTATTTGGGTTGATGATATGGAGAGCCAGATGGAGGAATAGACAGGCTGATAGATAAAAGGACTAAAATAGCTGATTATCTCAATTAAAGTGTTCTATGCTTCCAAGGTTTGGATATACTCTGCATGGAATATAATTATGTTATTATAATTATAATGCACCCGCATTTGAGTATATTTTCTATCACTGTGTGCTTTTTTATGATCTTGCAGTAGAGACTGTGTTACACACAGAGTAGTGACAGCATAGCGGTGATGTGATAGATTATGAAGTTACAAATGTTTGTTGGGACTTTTTTCAGGATATTTTTTTTAGGGTAGTGTGAGACAATCAGAATATCCCCCCAATGAGTGCCGCAATTTGCTGTCACTTGGAAGCCCCCCCTCCCAAATATATATATATATAAATGAGATCCATTTCTACCTACAATGTAATCGGAATCGGTGTAACAAGGAGAAATTCTCTGACAGTGCAAAATGCAATTGCAGTGGCCCTTGTTAATGAGTTTCCTCCTGCAATTCACTTTACAGCAGACTTCTGGTTTGGTTAGGATTTATCTGGAGTTGTCAATCGCTCCATATACGTGGCAAAAATTAAACAAGCAAAAACTAGATCGAATCAGTTGTAAAGCGGGGGAATTTGTTTCTTGTCTGTACAAAACAGTCCCTTGCCCAACAGAGCACGGGGGTCGGGTGCAAGAGAGATTTTAAGGAAGAAATTACTTTCCAAAAGAAAGCAATGTAACCCGAATCAATTTATTTCAGCAGACAGGGCGTTCACACAATCCCTACCTGAACTCCCCTTCCCCTTCACTTAGCCAGCCCAACTGGGTAAGTAACCAAATATTTTTAACAGCACGTCTTGACCTTACTTTCTCCTTTCACTTCACCAAACTTTAAAGATCTGCCTGTCTTTCTCTTGTTTCACCAATAATCATAATACGGAATATATTATATATCTATCTATATCGAAATGCTTAGGAAAACTTAAAGTAAAAGGGGTTTCACTTATGAGCAGGGAGTTGTTAAAGATACGTTTAATAGGCAGGCCCGGCACAAGGCCAACAGATATAGGGATAGGTTTTTGTGCTTGGGGGATGTCGAACACATTGTAACAGGAAAAAAGATCCCCAACTGCATTTCACAGAGAAACTGGTAGCTCGGAGAAAGGAATCTGAGTACATTCCCTTCCTCCTTCCTCCAAGAAGACTCAATGGCTGGGCAAAAGAATCTTTCCAGTCTTGGCAAGAGAACTGGTAGGATTTGGAGCAGATTAGGACGCGGTTCCAAAATCGGAGTCCAACAAATCACCGATCCAGGAGAATCCTTGGAAGGAAATACGATTTCTTTATTTGTGGTCGCTTCCATGGGCTCAAATCCGAGCACATCGGCTTAACTGTTTGCACACCGCAGGCTTTTGCAAGGCCCACAGAGGGGGGAAATGTTCTTGGGTTCCTGATATTTTGAGAGAAGGAAGGGCAGGTTAAACATGGAGGTCGCTTCTCTTCTCTTCCAGTTTATTGGTTACAGTCTAATCTGAACGGCAAAAGTGAAGGGAAAATATTAAGGCTGCGGTTCCGTGCGCCCTTACCTCATTACAACCCTGCGGAACTTACTCCCGAGTAAGCATGCTAGGACAGTGGCGAAAGGCTTATAGGTTCCCCCTGCCATGCATCCTCAACCTAATTCAGCTGGTGCATTGCAAAGCATAGCACACCTAAGACCGGAGCGTGCCCTCGGCTTTAATATGAATGGAAATTGAATGAAAGGGCGTGGTTGCTGTTTTGCAGCTTTGCTGTTTGCTTAGGGTTAAGAAAAAAAGGAAACAAGTCTTACACTCTGATCCTGTTCTATTCAAATGGGAGTGCAATCTGGTGTACAATTGGATTATGGCTAGGCTTGTGAACTCTTAACATCAGAGTGTCGGGAACGGTCTGCCGCCGGCGATGATCCTAGCACCAGGGAGATCCTACATAATTTAAAAACCGTTCCTCTCGTTTGCTCCGAACAGAATACTGCGCGTCTGAAATAAACCTAAGTGCACGGTATATCCCGGTGGGGTGGGTGTGTATGTGTAGCTTAGTGCGGGAGTGGAGAGCTGAATTAAATACGCAGAGTAAATAGCGGTAGTATAATGGAAATAAACACAAATATAAGCCACATGAATGTTATAATGGGACCTATTTCAGTATACTGTACAGTATTGCAGCGTGTTCCTGTCTCAATCCAGGGCGCTCTCGTGGTTGGCTATTATTCTTTCGAAACCGTGATGTACAACGCAGGGAAGAACACCGAGCGCAATCCTAACCATTCAGTCACACGAGAATTGGGCCATGGCTTTCGGTGGGACTTGGGTGGCGCCCACTTACAGTGAAAGATGGCTGTCAGGAGAGCAGCGAGGATGCGAAAATCCGAGTCCTCACCCGGACCACGGTTGCATCCAAGCGTTCGGCTTAATTCCGATTTTCAGGTCCAGGCATATGTTGGTGGGAATCCTATGCCCACAGTTATTCTGGGAACAAGGCCCTTGGAATTCAGTGTGGCTCGCTCCCGAACAGACATGCAAGGCATTGAACTGTAAGTCGATTAACACCCAGCTCTCCGAGCAAAGTGATCCCGCATTTGGCCTCAATTGATTTTGTTTGCAAGGTATATGCTTCTTTATGTTTTCTGACGCTGCAATCCTGTGCACACTTACTGGGAAATAGATCCCTTGAACATAGGCAACGGGACTCATTTCCACCTAGAACAAAATCCTTTTAGATTAGGTTTGTTTGGACCACAATCCAGTTTTGAGTTTGCGGATCCGGCTGTTCACCAAAGTTTAGCAAGAGTTCGTTGCTCCAGAAAAAGCTATGAGGGGATCTGAATACAGTAATAGTTGGATGCGTTGTGGTTGGATGCACGCCTGTGCGCGTGTGTGTTAATTAATCAGTCCAGAAAGGTGGGCTTTGCAAGGGCTGAATGGACCTATTTGTTTGCAGACAATTTCGAGTGCAAATAAATGGAGTGCCATCTCTCAGGCGTGCCCCCAACGCAAGCCTGAAAAACTTAAGAGCGGCTGTGGTGAACCGCTGCAGCTGGTTCCCTAATATCTCCAGGGATAAAAAGCTCTGGCAAGCAAGCGGCAGAGCGAAATGCGACCAGAGCCACCTCAGATACTGATCAGAAGAGCAGCCCGCAAACCGTTTAAGGAATGCAATTTGGGGTGGGAGGGAGCGGCTTCCCTTATCTAGACGTCCAAACCGCGGCCTTTAAAGCGCCACTTCTTGATTTGCAAAGCGCGCCAATAGGATGCAACGTCCTGCTGTTCTCAGAAGTTGTGGGTTTATTTATTTACCCCAAACCGCCAGGCCGACGCATCCTGCGCAGGATCACTTATTTTCCTTTGCCATAGTCTCCTTTGAAATCTTCTCCACACACCGGCATGCACACTCGGCCTGCCTCACACAGATACACACCCTACGAATAATACTAATAAAAATTGTTTGCCCCTTCTTTTCTAGTCAAATTCTAAAGGCGTGACTTTGTAGAAATGCGCACTGATCTCCACTACAATGCAGCATTGTTTTTATTGTTGTTGTTTGCTTCGAGAGGTTTATGATTGATTATTTCCAAATATTGGTGCTGCTTATAAACTGTAAAACAGACAGGAGCTCACGTTCGGTGATAGCAGTATATTCTCTAGTCGTAATATATCCCAGTTAAAACGGTATTATTAGCTCAGACTGAAAATCTGCACACTTATAAGTTGCTTAAGTAAATGATGGTTTAGTAGCTTAACCATGCGCAGGAGAGTGGTTGTGGGATTCAGTCGAATTAGAGCTGGATTCTAAACGCTTTATTGCGGATTAGACGTGTTTAGGAGGATGGATCCCAACCGGTTTCAGTTCCAATATTTTTGCTTCCTGGGATGCAGGAAAAATAAATAAACGGAGACACAGATGGAGGATGTTCAGAGTTATGGATTGCGAAGCAGGAAGGGGAGAAAAGGAAAGGTGGACGAGCAAAGGGATAAAGGGAAGAGAAAATTATAAACTAGGAGCATGGCTACGAGGAAATGCGCGGATGCTGATCTGAAGGATAAAGAGGAAAGAAGGAAAAGAAGAAGAAATGAGGTTGCTCGCTTTGCCTGATTCTAGTCCCAGCAATACATTCATAACTGCTTCTTTGTTGCCTTTCAAGGGAGCTTCGTTGTCCTTCTGGTCTGAGCCTTCTCAAACTGGTGTGGAAAATAAAAGCAGCCTGGGCGGAACTGGAGCACAGTGGAGTGGATATTCGGCAAGTCCGAGGGAGGGCGCAGTTCAGCAAAGTGTGTCACTGAATCGCAGGTCAAGGTATGTCCCGGAGAGGGTCCTCAACTACGTGTGCTGGGAGAGCTCCGCCTCTTAGACGCGGACTAGAGTCCTCCGTGCGCAAGGCACTGGACAGGTGACATAGACGGGACCAACTAGATGGATGCACTGGGACCCTTTCCACATGCTTTCAAGCCACACATTTATTTATTGGGAGCCAAATTATTTCCCTTGCCTTCTAACTTCCGTTTCCCCTTTTGCTTTTAAAAATGAACCCAAGTAGGGGAAAATATGTGCTTATATTATGCGTCTGTATCAGAGGACTGGGGGTGGGGGTGGGGAAGAGGTGCACACTTTTGCAGGCGTTTGTTTTTGCTTGCAAAATTGATACCAAAGGAGCCTCAAAGACTAACTGAAGGGAATCGAAAAGAAACGCTTTTTGTGTTTTAATATGTAGTTAGTTTTTATTCGTGCCCCTCCCAACTTACTTGCAATGAAGGAGCCGGCACGCAGCTTTTAAACTGCCACTTAAAAATGAGTTCTAAAGTCACGTAGCCAAGCAAATGGAGGAAAACAGGAATATAATGTAAGCTGTGTAGTTTTGATGGGTAATACAAGAGCGCTCTCCCCCTAATATTTTAAAAAACCCAACACCCTCTGTATGCACGGCGATCTGATTCATACTGACTCGGAAGCAAATTCCGCGATTTACTTCTGTGCCGGTTTTTGGTCCCCCGTATTGACTCCTCTGCCTCTAAAGCCGCTCCCAAATACAATAAAACAACAGGATGAATGGGACTTGCTCCTAAATATAAGTGTCAGTAGGATTGCAGTCACCGACTTGGACTGTACTATTAAACAGCTTCTTCGGGTTCACAGTGAAAACAGCAGATACACCAGGCTACAGGACGGTCCCCAATAAGAAATGCAACCTCTCCAAACCAGGCATTGTGTGGCCTTCCTAATATACACACTTCGGCATGTGATGTCCTGCTCTTTCTTTCTTTCTTTCTTTCTTTCTTTCTTTCTTTCTTTCTTTCTTTCTTTCTTTCTTTCTTTCTTTCTTTCTTTCTTTCTTTCTTTCTTGTACCCAATCTTCCCAGCGGGAACAACCCAGCGAACGACTCCCTGCATTTATAACCCGAATAACGCGCGGATGCTAAACAGTTTTCTTTAGAAGACAATCGCCACTTTCTCTCCCGCCTCCCGCTTGTTTGTTCCTATCCAAATTGCATAGCTGCCAAGTTTTCCCTTTTCTCGCGAGGAAGCCTATTCAGCATAAGGGAAAATCCCTTAAAATAAGGGATAACTTGGCAGCTATGCCAAATTGGGATTCTAAACCGTAGTTACTTTTCGTATCCCAATCAAAACCTGTGTTTAGGATCCGGCTGCCCTGTGCCCTTTACAACCTAATCCCAAACAGGTTGGTTCACCTGGAAGTACCGGTAAATCGCAGTGAAATGAAATCAAGTCCTGGGTGTACTAATCGCCTTTGAAACCAGTTGCTCCTCCTTACATTTGTTGGTGGGTCTTGCGAGCAGGTTCTGCCAAAGTTTCAACTCAGCATTATTAGCTCAGCCATAGTAAGGCCAAGGAGTAGTAAATATTTGCAAGGTGGCACCTGAGGTCGTGCGCCCTTCCCCTTCCATCTCTCCCCCCTCCCCGCACACCAGCTGTCATCACATGACGCGTTGTTTGTTTGTTTGCATGTTTTCAACCCCGCCCTTGTATTGCAATAGCAATTCTTTCTCGTCCCCTTTCCTGGGAACTGCATTTCACGAATATCAATGGAGGCAAATCATTGCCTTTACCTCCTTCATCAGAATTCGCCACGTTCGTGGAGAGAGAGAGAATCCTTATAGGGAAAGATCATAATGCTGACATATTTCTTATAGCTGCGTATTTACATCCCGCTCTTCTCTCAGATGCGCTCCATTCGTGTCAAGCCCAGCTTCATTGGATTCGCGTCCACTGCAGACGGACTTCGAGTCATTCGAGGGTCGGGGCAGCGAGAATGGCAACGGAACAGTCTGCTTCCTAGCTCGACCGGAGGGGTTGGATGGATTTAAAGGCCGTCCTGCGACTCCAGCGGGTTTGTGGTTTGCATCTCCTCCTATTAAACCGATTAGAGGCAAGCCAGGAGAAACGGTTGGCTTAAAACGCCACAGAAACAAGTTTCACTGAAGTCATGAGGAAACATTGGCAAGCAAGCTTGATTGTGTTTTAGGGGGGTCAGGCTACAGCTTGACAGGTTTATTCGCAGAGGCCTGTATCATCTTTCCGCCAAACCTTCTTCTTTTTCTTCAGATTATTAATTTATGCAGAAATCCGGCAGTCTTGAAGGCCAGCTGACATCTGGTGGGCTGCATTCCCCCTCCTCTTCCCTCCCGTCCCCACTCCAGCAGTTCCAGTTACACAAATCGACTAGGGGAGTAGAAAATACTTGTTTGTGGGTGGGTGGTATCATAAAGTGCCAGGGCTGGCTTGTCTGACGCGCCATCGAGGCACTGGAGCGCTCCTAGGTTCTTAAGCCATTTCCCAATGTTATTTATTATTCGACAAACTAGAAAACTATTTGAATGTATGAATGAAGGATTGCCTAAGCTCGCAGCAAATTTAAGATGCGACTGACCCAACTCCTGTTTGAAATGCACTATGGTACTTAAATCCTATTCTGTCCTGCTGAAGAATCTAAGGGAACTCTTGCTAGGGTGACTTTCGCTTTTCTCTCTCTCTTCCTGCCCACTCCTATATACAACAAATATGGACACCATATTTAAACAGTTGTTTTTTGCATGGTTTATTTCTCATCTCTACTGTAATGTCGTCGCCCCCTCCCGCACATTTTATAATTTGTCTTGGGCAATTTTAAAGGTAAAAATAAATATAAACATCTCTCTGTGATCTTCGTTCCATGTTATTTTCTTTTTGCGTGTAAGAGTCTACAGACCCATGGCACAAAATCTCGAGAATTAAGCAGAGTAAATTACATGCGATTTTGTTGCTATTCCGTGTCGTCTTTTTCTTTCAATAATCAAATTCTAGCTGAAGATGATAGCCTTGGAAGTAAGGCTGTCAACATTAACAATGTTTACTTGGAAGAAACTGCCCGAGCGAGCTTCATCATTTGGCGGGGGTGATTAATGGACTTATTCCTATAGTTGCGGACAGCAAATATTGAAATCAAAAAGAGTTGTAAGCAATGTTAGTCCTACTCAGAATTGGCTCATTGGAATCAATGTGCCCAAGTTAGTCACACCCGTTCATTTCAATGGGTCGTTTCTGAGTAGGTGTAAGGTTGGACACAGCCTAATGGATCTTGCAGCATGATGCTAAGGCGGAGATCCTAAGCACGTTTACCAGGAAGTAACCTCTTCTGAACAGAGTGGGACTTACTTCCGAGTAAACATGCAAAAGATTGCACAGTAAGATTGCTCACTCAATAGGATCAATATAAGATTATTGTTCTAGTCAAAGGCCATGACAAACTCACAGCAACAGTACCAATAAAACCATGCAGATCATACAGCCATAATATGTGCCAACATCCATGAGGTACAGAGACTCAAACAAAATCCAATTTGATTTCAAATTAAATCTCCGAATCACTACAACAATTTAGGGATTTTATCTAACCCCCTTTCCCGTATTTTTTAAATTTTATTTTATTTTTTGAAGCCACTGCATAGAGGGCCACTCTGGGTGTTACCAAGCTAATATTGTTACTCAAAAGAAACCGGACCATTTCTGCCACGGTGTACCTGTTTGCTTGTGTGAACGAAGGTTTCAGAGTGCTCACTCAAAATGGAAAGGGGGCTGGCGGGTATCTCCATTTCCGATTCCCTAAGGATTATTCTGGCATTACAGTGAACACATGTATTATGTACAAACGACTCTGGAATCTTTTGATGAAGGGGTGGCTAAGAACTATTTCAAATAAATGAATGAGTGAATTCTGCCCCAACTGCAAAATGGGGGTTGTATCACTCACTGGTAACAATATGTGGATCACGTCTAAGGTTGCAATACAAGCGTTTGTGTGAAACTTGTGGATTTGTGCAGCTCAAGCCATTGTGACTGCAGGCACACATATTGTACACTACTGAATATGAAATGTGCGAAGATTCCATTCATACATGCCTAGTTGTTGATGTTTTTACTGTTAATCGTCTTGGGATGTTTTATGAGAAGGGAGTTAGAAATATTATTTATTTCATTATTATTTATCTTCCATAATTTATAATAGTGTGCACGCGAAGGACTTCAGCCTTAATTAATTGGGAATTATTTCCAAGTAAAAGTATATAGGATGAGTGAGTCTCGATGACTTCCATTGGGATAAAACCACTTTACAGATTCCTAGAACTTTAACGTGGGCTGGTGGTGGGTCAACCTGCATTTTACCTCTGAGCAATGAACGCCCATTGCTTTCAAGTGCGTTTGCTTCTATGCGTGTTGCTTAGTAGGTTTTCTTTCGACCCCAGATCAACCAATGGTATAAAAGTAAGACTAACCCGAGTATTTTGGCTTGGTTGGGTTGTGAACTTGCTTTTGCTACATGCGCCCGCCCTTCACGAATATAAATACTGCATTGCTCTCTTTGGGAGCTGCAGATGAAGCGGTGGAGGAACAACCATTCAACGCCGAAGGCCCTGAGTCTATGGGAGCGGAAGGAAGAGGAGCAAATTAAGACTCAAACTCTAAATATATTCACCAGGAAGTATGTTCCAGAAAGCCAAGTGCGAAATACTTCAGAGTAAGCATGCTTAAGGGCTGCCTGCAAGGTAGCTATTCTAAGGATAATTGGTGCCACACTGAGACAGGATGCCTACGAATGCCCAGCTCTCGGATCCATAGCTTCTACAAGATTCCGACGAAAACTCATTCCCACTTAAGTCCAGGGCAAATGAGCACCATTCTTATGGGGCGATCCTTCTTCAGGCAGCCCGAGCCCAACCCTTTGGTAAAGTCAAAAAGCTGAAGTGCTTGCAGGGTCAGGCTAGAGCCGGGGGGGGGGGGGGGACGACACAACCCAGATCGAATTCTCACTCAGCTCACTGGGCATGCGCACATAGCCAGGATTTCTCTTGGGGGGGGCAGACCTTTTGTTGAGGGGGGCACAGAACCTCAGTTTGCTATGTATTTTTATTGATTTTTATTGCCCTTCCCTGCCCCCCCGCTACGCCCATGTCACTGGGTGATTATGGATCAGTCACACTCGTAACCTAACCTACCTCACAAGTATAAAAAATGGTGGCTTGGGAAAACCAAATAGCTCCTCTGAGATATTTAGTAGAAAGTCGGGATCTAAATGTAATAAATAAATTTATCTAGAAGGATGGATGACTCTCCCACTGCATGGCCTATCACTTTCTGTGGGAGAAATATGAAGTATCTGAAACAAACGGCCTAGCCCTAACCCATCTGTATAATGATCCAAATTTCATTTAATGCTAGAAGGAAGTGTGTGTGTGTGTGTGTGTGTGTGTGTGTGTGTGTGTTATTGGGTTGTTTTTATTTTGAGGTTTTATATTTTGATTTTGTTCTGTGAACCGCCCTGAGACCTCCGGGTATAGGGCGGTATATAAAAAGAAAGAAAGAAAGAAAGAAAGAAAGAAAGAAAGAAAGAAAGAAAGAAAGAAAGAAAGAAAGAAATAAAGAAAGAAAGAAAGAAAGAAAGAAAGAAATGGGGTAGGCCGATCACATTTTTTGGGAGATATGGATATGTAGTTCCCCACTTGATTGACTGAAAACTTTTTTTTAACCTTGCTCTTCAGCAAAAACAAAACAACAGCCACCCCAGAACTAAACAGAGAAACTTGCAGACCAATAAACACAAGGCATCGATTCTTCTCATATTGGGAGGAGGGAGGAAGGAGGAGAAAATAAGTATATACAGGGACCAGTTTTAGTCACAAGTTCTTCTGATGACCAGCTGCGATGGAAACCGATCAGGAGGAGGAGGAGGAGGAGGAGGAGGAGGAGGAGGAGGAGGAGGAGGAAGCGAGAATTGCTGGTCTTTCAGCTGCACCAGTGGACTGGTCCCTGCGCCCCTGCGCCCCTGCGCCCCTCTCCACCCGCTGCTACAGCCTGATGGAATGGCGTAACAGCGGATGGAAGGCGGAGCCTTGCTTCTTAGCCGTGCGGACTGCGGATGGTGGCCTTGCTCCCCTTCTCAGAGCATTGCAATTGTTAACAAATTTAGCGTGCGTTACCTCCTCTCCCCTTGCCAGGGTTCCTGTGCCTTTAGACAAGTTCCTGCGCGCTGTAGACAAGTTCTGCCTGCCCTGTAACTGAACGATGGCAAGAAAAAAGTGACAACCCTAGTTACAGATTCCGAAGTTGACCTCTAGGTAGATCTATATTATGTGCGCAGTGGTAATAGCTAAGAAAAGTAAAACATGGAGAATCGCCGCAGTCAGACGCTGACCAGACCATCTTTTGGAAATATCACAAAACTGTCTTGGAGTGATGGGGGCTCCCATTATAATCCTCTTGGGGAGGATTGCCAATCTTACATTTGTTCTGCACTGCAATATTTCCTTGCTTTTGGCAAGTTTGTCTTCCTACACGACTTAATACTTCATAAGAGATCCCTTGCTCTATTTCCCCGACACACCTCACGACTTGTGGTTAACTGGGCGCCTTTTGACGTTTGCTTTCAGACCTCGTTTTTGGATGAGCGCGGTCTCCTTTGGGTTCACACTAGCCTTCTAGAACAGGGGGCGACTAAACGATGAATCCGAACCTCGGGGGGCACGTGAATACATTTTTACGCAGGTAGCGCTCGGTTCTACCTGCGCGATCCCACGGCGCCGCTCAAACCGAGTTTTTTTTTTAGGCTGAGCACATTGCACTGGCGAAAGTTGCGTGAGGCTCTGCGCTTCCACCCTCAGAGAGAGAGAGAGAGAGAGAGAGAGAGAGAGAGAGAGAGAGAGAGAGAGAGAGAGAGAGAGAGAGAGAGAGAGAGAGAGAGAGAGGTGTCGGCGTGTCTATACCGTATTTGCGTATCCAACCCCTCCCTCATTCGCCCCCCTTCCTCTGTCTCTCTCCCCCTCCTCTCCGTATCTAAATGTAATTGATCTGGCTGAGTTAGGCCGTTTTGGTAATTTGGATACACCGAGTCTCCAGATAATGACATATAATCAGACTTCGGGTCACTTGGTCATTCTCTCATGACAAACCCCTCCTGCTCTCCCTGATCTCCTTTCAAACTAAATTTCACACAAACAAATAAAGCAAGACAGGGCAAATTCTTTTTTAAATTTTTTTATAAAAAACAAAACAAAATAAAAAAGCGGACACTCCAGGGAATGGCAGGCTAGGGGGGGGGAGTGAGTTGGGAAGAGGAAGAAATATTAGGAAAAAGTCTGAATAAAGAATAGTAAACACGCTCGGAAAAAGGGAAGAGGTGGGGGAATATACCAGGGGATATGTATGTGCATGGAAAAGGACATATTATCATGAAGAGAGTCACTGTGTACAAAAGGCGAAAGGGGAGAGCAATGGTCTGGCTCATGTTAAAAATGACATAAATTAAAATAAAAAATAATTACAAACAGAAAAATGTCATAACGTAAACACAGAGAGGCTTACTGGAAAAGCGCGGGGCGCGCTGGGAGCCCTCCCTCCTTCGCTAGCCTGCCTGCCTGCCTGCGCTTCCTCCTTTGCAAGGCGCCAGCAAAAGGAGACCCCCCTCCCTCCTCCAGTCCCCTCAGTTGGAAACCCGGGAGACTGCGGACCGAGCTGAAGCCTTGCCGGGTGTGGGTTTGTAGAGGGGTTGAATGCTGCTGGTAGCGAAGAGGGAAATCCGGAAACTAACCCCTGCTCCCAAACGGAAAAAGTTGGAGAGGTAGAGAGAGATAGAGAGAAGGGACAACAACAACAACAACAACAACAACAACAACAACAACAACAACAACAACAACAACAACAACACTTCCCGCTGGTCGTTGGGCCTAATCTCAGTAAAATCAGAAAAAAAGCAGTGGCCCTTTCAAGCTGTGTCGGTGGGTGAACTGTGACTCGCCAGATCTTGTTAGACTGCAACTCCCATCATTCCTGAGCATCGGCCATGCTTGGCTGTGGGGCTAATGGGAGCTGGAGTCCAGCAACATCCAGCAGGCCACAGTTTAGCAATCCTGCCTTAGCAGTCCCCCTCCTCTGCATGTACACACCCACCCACTCAAATCCACTCAGAAGTTAACCCCATTAAGATCAATGGGACTGACTCCCTGGCAAGTGGTTGCTTTTTTCTTTTTCTTTCATGATCTTATTGTTTAAATTATGCCAATAAAGGCTGGCTGGCTGAATTTATGGTTTCAAGCCTTAACAGGTTATGATGGCATCAAGAACTGTAGGCAAGAGACTACCTCGTCAGATTGGACCCTGAAGATACCAGTGGATGGATAGGCGAACATACAGAAGTGGAGAAGGACTGTATTGCAATGATGATAATAATAATAATAATAATAATAATAATAATAATAATAATAATAATAATAATAATAATAATAATAATAATAAATCGATGAAGGCACATTGGCATCAGAAAGAGCCTCCAGCCATGAGTAAACAATTGCCACATGATTTCTTAGCTGCATAGAACAGAATGACCTTTTTGAAGCGTCATGAACGAATGTCCCAATGAAATGGGAACGGCCTTCTTGAATCGTGCTTCATATTTTCATTGTCAAAAAATATAGTTCAGCTCGTGTGTTTTGACCATCCTTTGCAGTTTTAGCTTTCCATTTCTGCTTGCTGGCGAATATCTTCCTGGGATCGAGCCAGCTGGAAGCATTTAGGCAAAACAGGCAGGACTACTCCCAGGAGATATTCTGAACATATGAGGGGGGAAAGGAAGTCCCATTATTCACAAGTCCTACTTAGGATCGGGATGTTAAATTTCGCTAGAGGAGAGAAGTGAATCAGTGAAATGGCAATAATTCTACGCCCAACAAAAATGGCTATGTACTGGTGACATCCAAGTAAGTCATATTCAGAGCAGACCCACTGAAATCCATAGACTAACACTGGTGATCACCCACACATAACAAGAGAGAGACATTTAGATAATTTACTCAGTTCTGATGGTCCAGCCGTAAACAAACTTTGTTTGTGAGAAAGTTCAAGCGGATGGAATCACCACTCTAGGTTACTGTGAAATCCCGACAAAGCTGTATTGACTGAAACAGATCAGGATAGTTCCCAAATAAAGTAGTCTATATACTATCTACCAACCTACCAACCCCTGTCTCTGTCTAGTTACTCCAGAAATAATAACTGTTTGCCCTCACAAAAAAACAAAAAACAAAAACAAAAAACACCCCGCGTGTCAGCTTAGGCAAAAAGTGAGCAGTAGACAAAAGGCAAAGAAAAGTTACGAGGAGTCTTTTCTAAATGCAGGCATTGATACATGCTTTAAATAGTTGCTTTTAACTGTTTTAATTGATCATATCATTGTTTTATTATTTTTGTAAATCGCTTTAGTTATTTATAAAACAATCAAGCGGTATATAAATTTTAATAAAAATAAATGAATGTTTACTTCTTTGTTTTCATTTTGAACCTGATATGTATGTTTCTATGTATGTATCTAGAGATAATATCCACTAGAGATATTAACTCTTCGCATGAACAAAGTGTGTACAATCAAACGATAACTTTCGCAAGTGAACTATGCTTGAAATTTATACCTATATGGTCGAGATTTGTATCTTCAGAGCCACACAAGAGTTGTTTTTTTTTTGCTATTCTCCTCCCAGAAGGGCTTATACTGTTTAATCCCTTTCTTTTTTTCTGAACAATTTCAGGAAAGTCAGACTCAGCAGAGTAAACCTCCTTCCCTAGATCCCAATGTCTTGAAGGCTTACTCAGTGGGAATTCTGCATTAAAGCCATTGGGAGAGGAAGGCAAATTCATTACGAACTCCCCCCCCCCCCCAGCAGAAGCCAAAGGTGCGTGGGGAGAAGATGGCATGGGCGTGGTTGGGGGGGGTCAGTAACCCACGTAAAGATCACGGTCCTGAAGGCAGTTTAAGGAACAGTCCTGATATCAGTAATCTTGGATTTGTTTCTGCACCGAAACCAACAGGATGGATCGAGGTTTGAAGACGTCTTCTCCTGCTCCGGAGGGTAGGACCCGAACCAATGGCTTCAAGTTGCAAGAGAAGAGATGCTGACTAGACACCAGGGAGAACTTTCTGGCGGTAAGAGCTGTTGGACAATGGGACGGACTCCCTCGGAAGGTGGTGGACTCTTCTAGGAGGTTTTTAAGCATCTGTCACGGGTGAATGTGATGGGGTTGGACTAGATGACCCGCGGGATCCCTTCAACTCTACCATTCTATGATTCTATGAGTACCAGATGCTTGGGCTTAGGCGCTGGCTACGCCATGGGAGAGGAAACGCACTCTGCGTTCATCTTACTTTATCCAAATAATCACAACAAAGAGTTTTGTGGCATCTCAACAAGGAACAGGTTTCTTATGACATACCTTTTTTCTGCATAATTTCTTCTTCTTCAATAGTTATTCTCAGTTGACAGGGACGTAAAATGGGCATATGAGGGGGACAATAAACAATGGGGGCCAAACAGCCATAAAACTGAAAGCACAGTCTGTGGTAATTCTATGAAAAGGATCACCTAAGTAAACTGATGCAGACTGTCTTTTTTGTGTGTGTTTCATGGCCATTTGACCCCACCGCTGATTACAATCGTATGTATTAATTCCCTCTAACGTGCGTAATCTTGCAGAGACGCGCCTTTGAGGCTGGTGATTCCAAGGACATTCTTGCTCAAACCCCGCCCACCACATCCTCTGAGCCAGGCCTGGGCTCTTCGGCGCCCTCGTGTTATCTAGGCGCGCATGGAATGAAGAGCAGGCCTGTGCTTTCGAGGACCTGTTAATCCCTCCAGAAACCACTCAGAAAGCTGACCTCGCTGGGTGGAGTTGCAGGTTCTGTAGACTGGGAAAAAGTGGGCATGCTCATCATTTACAGGCATTTTTCACAAATGACACCTGCCCACACGCCTTTGAGTTTTTTAATTGGGCTGTGGAGCTGGTTAACCTATTCCGCGTACTATATAAATGCATGCACTCCAATGTCCACATGTGACATCATGGCTGGCACATGTATAAATGGGCAACACGACTAAATGACTAAACAACAAACAACTTGTATAGATTCTCACATTTTGTGCAAAACCACTTTTAATTTCCCCTCCTTTCTCCCCAATATTGCAATGCAAATCAATTGAAGCAAGGACCTCCCTAGCCTTCTGTGTAAAACTGCTCTTCACTTTCATGTATATTATATCCATTTCAATATCATGTATATTAAATTCATTTTATTTGTATTAATTATGCAGAAAATGGGGAAAAACTGATTTAGGTATTCCTCGTGAAATCAGTCATATGTTTGAAATGCAAAACTCAGCCTTAAGCTTTCTTTGTCAAAGCAGGGTCTTAAGAATTTGAGGTTGCAATCCGAAACAGATTTACTAGGGGGTAAAAAGGTAAAGGTAAAGGACCTCTGGGCAGTGAAGTCCAATCAAAGGCGACCATGGGGTTGCGGTGCTCATCTCGCTTTCAGGCCAAGGGAGCCGGTGTTTTTCCACAGACAGCTTTCTGGGTCATGTGGCCAGCATGACTAAACCGCTTCTGGTGCAACGGAACACCGTAAAGGAAACCAGAGCACATGGAAACACAGTTTACCTTCCCGACACAGTGGTACCTATTGATCTACTTTCACTGGAGTGTTTTCAAACTGCTAGGTTGGCAGGAGCTGGGACAGAGCAATGGGAGCTCACCCCATTGTGGGGATTTGAACCACCAGCCTTCTGATCGGCAAGCCCAAGAGGGTCAGTGGTTTAGACCACAGTGCCACCAGCATCCCTACTAGGGGGTAAAGTGCACTGAATACTGTACAGTGGTACCTCTAGACTAGTTACGAACTTAATTTGTTCCGGAGGTCCGTTCTTAACCTGAAACTGTTCTTAACTAGAGGCGTGCTTTTGCTAATGGGGCCTCTTGCTGCCGCTGTGCCGCCGGCACACAATTTCCATTCTCATCCTGGGGCAAAGTTCTCAATTCGAGGTAACTCTTCCAGGTTAGCGGAGTTTATAACCTGAAGCGTTTGTAATCTGAGGCGTTTGTAACTCAAGGTACTACTGTACCTGTTTAGGGTTGTACTGCAAGACAAGGGTTGCAACACTATACCCACTTGCCTATTGAACTAAATTGTCCTGTTAAAAACTAATGGTGTTTAATTGGTAGCTGAATTCATCATACAGATTTAATTGATTGCATTGGCAATACCTTCTTTGGCTAGTATACTTTGCCAAATACATCACTGCTTTCTGTTACTTTTGTATATTTATTCAATGTTCTTTGTAACACAGTTCCTGGGTGGAAATACTGAGCCCTAGAGAAGTATATTTGAATCCTGATTGGTTTCGGCAGGATTACTTCTATGTACTTCTATGGAAGCTTTAATTTAGGTAAATCCTAGGATTGCTCCTCCATACTCTATTTTAACTGCTTATGTTATAAAACCAAGCGGCAGTGTGAGATGCTCTGGGTTTGAACTGAGAGGCTAAAGAGAAAGAAATCTTTGTCGATGAGAAAAAGAAGAAGGCAGAACAGAAGCAAGAAAATGGAGATTCAATGACAGTGAGAGAAAAATAAAGATAAATGAGTGTGTTGATGAAGGAGAGAAAGGAGAAAATAAGATATCTGTCATTTGTCAGAGGAGGTGGGGTCTTTGCAATAAAGCTGGGGAAAAGGAAAGAAAGAGTATAGGAAACGGATACTGTTGAAAATAAAGATGGAAAGGAAGAGTGATGGAAAAAAGGGAGGGGCACCTATTTCTGAGATGAGATGCTCTGTGTATGCATTACACTTTTAAGGCAAATGTGAAGCACATTTTCCTGTTCAAAGAATTCTGGACACTGTAGTTTATCTGTCACAGAGTTAACATTCCCAGCAACCCTTAACAAACTACGGTGCCCAGAACTCTTTGAGAGATAGAATGTGCCTCAAATGTGCTTTAAAGGTATACAGTCATACCTCGTGTTGCTTCTGCTGTGGGTTGCTTTTTTTTCGTGTTGCGTCCACGCAGACCTGGAAGTGTTTACTTCCGGGTTCCACCACAAGCGCATGCGCAGAAGTGCTCTATCGCACTTTCGCGCATGCACGAAAGCTCCGCTCGGGTTGCGGACTTTTCGGGGTGCGAACGGCACCCTGGAACGGATTGGGTCTGCAACCTGAGGTACCACTGTAGTGTGCACAAAACCTACAAACAGGATGGATCATAGGAGCTGACTCCTAGGGGCTGAGTTCCCTTTAGTGCCCCTTAATAAAATATTTGCGGGAGCTGCCCCCCCCTACGTTGATAGGCATTGCATTGCCATTCAAATGGTGTGTGCGCACCATGTCTTGTGAGCAAATATGTGGGGTGGGGCTTACCTCCCCCCCCAATATTTTATTCAAATTGCCAGTGACACCCTGGCCCTTGGGATGGATTAAAAATAGATTAAATAGCAGATACTTCTTTTTCTTCTTGGTAGGTTGTGTATTCCAAACCACATTAGTGATAGTTAAGGGAAAAAAATCCAACTGGTTCGCACCCCTCCCCCATGTGAATCAATTCTGGTTCAGAGAGTGCTCTTGCATTTGGGGTAGAAGATAGTAATCCAGTTATCAGCTGGATGTGAAACACCTATCACAAAGCCCACCCCCAATAATATTAAAACTGAGGTGTGAATATGTCTAGGCACTGCTGTGATTAAACACTTTGGGATATTTCCCCATATTCTGTATATCACTTTTTAAACTTAGTGTGAGAAAACCTTTCTTCCAGGAAAAGGTTAAGTCTCCTTCCCCACCCCCTTCCACTACTCCATTCTTTCTGACCCCCCTGCACACCATTGCTTTCCTCTAGAGGTCTCATTAGGGAAGCCCTAACTGCTATTTTCAACATTTCCTCAATCAAGTGCCTGTTAAATATAGCTACACAAACAAATGGGCGGCAAAGAAAAAGCGAGAATCTTGTCACTGGCAGGACCAATCTAATATTTCACCTCTTGTTTCCTTTGTAATTACTGCTTGCCTGGTGGCTACCTTGCCCTCCTGGCTATAGTTGCCGTCCTGCACATGGCAATCAGTGTTGACCACACTCTTTTCAAGGGTTCTAGAGGCAGACTTTCCTAAGAGTAAGGCCCATTGTACATAGTGGGACTTACTTTTGAGTAAACATGCATAGGATTGTGCAGTGAGTAAAAATTCAATGCAAACATATGATATAACCTAGGTGTAGTCTCTCATCCCCAATCTCAGCTTAATTTCTAAAATGAAATAGATTATGACACTTGAGATGCCACCCTGCTTGGAATCCTTATCTAGAATGCCTAAGGGATGGTTGTTATCACTCCCTGGCTGTCAAAAACACATTTTTGCGCTTTCTCAAAGACACTTTTGGTCCACATCTGGGTGGAATATTATGCAGAGTGGAGAACTTCCTCTCTCTTTTTCTTTGCGCAGTGTGTATGCACAAAAGGGTACACCTGACACATGCTGGCGAAAAGCATGCACTGATTCAGCGTGCAGGCCATTTTGCTGACCAAGGAGGTGAGCAGTGTTGCATTATGTGAAGTAATTTAGCTAGAAAAGAGTTGAGCTGTGATGTAAAGTGTTTTGTCCTGATCTTCCGGGTTCAGCTCTTGAATAGCTCGGGCTGCCAGAGGGGTTGCTTACGAAGCCAACCTTTGTGAACCTGATCAGAACAAAGGCGAAATGCAGGGATCAGATTTCAAAGGGACAAAAAGGGAAAGGGGGTCAGCCTAAAATTGCACACCTCCCATTCAGCAGGGCAGAGGTATCCAAGTCAATGTCAAGTTCCAAGAAAGACACGACTTATAGATCGTGCGTATGCCATAGCCATTACGACGAGCTTCCTCTCCTCTTGCCTCTTTTGTTGAGCACTTCCGGTCAGGTTCATGTCTGCATGCAAAGCATCTTCCGACTCATCTGTGGTTCTGCTTCTAGGCTTTGTCCATCGCACTGGCTGTGCCCTGCTGTGTACCTTTCATCTGCCAGGGAGCTACACTCACCATTTTTAATTAGATCCTTGTGTAAGCATCTTAGCGGTAAGAGTATGGACAGAAATAACGTGAGTGGAAACATGTGGAGAGCATTTGGAGAATCTAAAAGAGTCCCTGGCATTTGTAGGACATGTTATTTCCAGGAATGGGTGTAAGCAGTGAAAGTGTGGGCCCAGATGCGTACATTGCAGAAAAACTAATGGTATGGGAGGGTAGACTAAGATTTTGGAGTGGCGCCCCCCCTTTAAGAAGGTGATAATGTATTCAGCAGATATAAGTTTGCAGCTCAACTGATGCTCAATAAAGCCAGATACAAGTCCACATAAAGAGAAAACAATATCACTGCAGTCTCTAAGCTATTTACTAATACAGTTATCCTACTAATGTCTGTGCTTTCTCTACAGCAAGAAGGTTTTGGACAGAAGGAATATAAAAAAGAACTATTCCAAAAGAACACACACACACACACACACACACACACACACACAGACACCAGACTCATTCTATTAAATGGCCTGGCTCCAGAGTTGAGTGTAAACAACACATACACAGCTTTCCCTTGTAAATTCTATTTTTTAGAACCAGAATGTTTATTGCAGAGCTGCTTGACTCTAAAACAAATTGAAAATACATATTCAGTTTGACCAACTCTTCATTGACCAAGTTATGGTCGGGAGGGAGGGTAAGGCAATTTTGCAAATGACAATAAGCCCAATTGATGTCAGTGGGACATTCTTCTGAGAAACAGCCTGATCCCAAAGTCCCTGAAACCAGAGTACATAGATGTAATACATTTGGTGATGCGGGACATACTGTAATGGCTAAAATTCAGTAATCTGCTTTAACAGAGATCTTTGTCAGGCTCAAAATGGCCTGATTCGCAATTGCAGTATTTGCTGTCCAAGTAAAGGTAAAGGGACCCCTGACCATCAGGTCCAGTCGTGTCCGACTCTGGGGTTGCGACGCTCATCTCGCTCTATAGGCCGAGGGAGTCGGCGTTTGTCCGCAGACAGCTTCCGGGTCATGTGGCCAGCATGACAAAGCTGCTTCTGGCGAACCAGAGCAGCACATGGAAACAACGTTTACCTTCCCGCCGGAGCGGTCCCTATTTATCTACTTGCACTTTGATGTGCTTTTGAACTGCTAGGTGGGCAGGAGCTGGGACCGAGCAATGGGAGCTCACCCCGTTGCAGGGATTCGAACCGCTGACCTTCTGATCAGCAAGCCCTAGACTCTGTGGTTTAACCCACAGCGCCACCTGGGTCCAAGTAGTTTTGAACAATATTGTTTAGATCCCTGGAACTGCCCTGAGCATAGCTGCCAAGTTATCCCTTTTTTAAAGGGATTTTCCATTATGCTGAATAGGCTTCCTTGCGAGAAAAGGGAAAACTTGGCAGCTATGGCCCTGAGACCCCTGGTTATAGGGTGGTATATAAATTCAATTAATAATAAAATCATCGCCATCATCATCATTATTATTATCATCCAGTAGGGCTGACTCTCATAAGAATCTGTACTACATGGTAGCCAACTGAAAAGTCTGCATATTTGGATTGCTGCAATGCTGCTGATGGCAAGCTTCACAGTTGTGATTAGTGCCATGCACAATATAAACTTTTGTGCAAATGGGCAGTTACTCCACTCCAAACCCATGAGGCTGCAGTGGTACATCTCAGCTGAATTCAGCTGTGAGGACTGGTTAAATATGACAATAGGCATGGAACCTATATGTTCACATAATAATAGAGCCTATATGTTCACACACCCCTTGTAAAATGTAACAGACATGAATGGCTATCCCAAAGCAATAAAATTAAAACCTCCTACAGCCATTAGGTATTGGATATTCATTTCTGCAAACATACCTTATTTCGGCAATGTAAGTGTATTTTTAGATCCAAAGAAGGAGATAACATCCACAATTAAGATCCGTGTTTTACAAAGCAAGGTTAAACTCGAAACAGCCACTGGGTTTCTTTAAAACAGTAGCAAGGGGAATGATGCAGCCCTCTAATGGTTTAGTTGTCCAAACAACAACTGGAATTGGATAAATGCTTTCAGCTGGGATCACTTTCCTAATACCTTTGTAGGTAATGGGATTCCCAGAGAGGGTTGCTGGGACAATATGCATTGGGCAGGAAATTCCTCTTCTAGATCAGACAATATTAAAACAACATTTATTACAATGTAAGATTTACGTTTTGTAAATCACTTATTTGCTGGGGCATTTATATGACTATAGTAGTATAGAAGAACTGTGGTGGATTTTTAAAATACATTTTTCCTGATGTTTTGCCTTGTTCAAATATTAAATATTGCCTCTTGTTGAAATATTAACAAAAAGCTCTAAAATGCTACCAGCAACCAAACCACGCATTTCATTTGTAGCATGGAATTGTAGCATCAGTTGCACAATTGATTCGGCTGTACAGACTCCATGTGTCTATACAAGTGAATGGACAAATGTGAGTCTTTGGTCCACCACTCTGAAATTAACAGCCATTCAGCTCTATGATAGTGATACAGCTGGAACTAACCACAGGATAATAACAATTGCTTATCCAATATTGCCTAAATAACATGCCTGTTAAGGCTGTGGCCCTTAACAGTTGTAATTTCTGGGCATTTTGGAGCTTGACTGAACACAGAAGGCCCTTTACACAACACGTGAAACAGATTTTTATTTTTTATTTTAAAAAAGATTGAGTATACTGATTACTGTCCCCCACAGTACAGCAAATAAGTTTGTTACTGTTCTGGAAAACAAAGCAATTCATTTTCTGCTTTAATGTGCCATACACACACACACACACACACACACACACACACACACAGCAGAAGCCTTCCAATTCATTCTCAGAAAGCTGGAGAAAAGATCATTTCTCCCAAGTCAAGCTAGGAAAAAGTAAAAACAAAACACACACAAAATCATCAGTTTATGTTTATCCAAAAAATAGAATAAAAATACTGCCCTGGTTGTTCTGAAACTACATAGAATTGTTTGAAGGTACATAGAGAGGGTGGGGAGATACTTTATTAAGCATAAAAAGTGATGAGGAAATGATATGGGATGATGGATCTTTGATGGGATGGAGGAATGGAGCAGATAGGAGGCATCAGAGGCAATATAAAATGAAATGTGAGCCCCGGGCTTCAGGGTTGGCCAACCTATTGCTTATTGCATGTTGACTTAATAGTCCTAGTGTTTCCCCCCCCTCTCATTAAACAAATGCTAAGAGTTTGTTTCCCAACAGTCCGTTTAATGCACAGTAATCAACATGCTGCCTTATAACAGAGCTCTGTGTTGATTTGGTATAGCAATTTTGGCATACAAGTATACTTATTTGAGAATGGGAGCTATAATGTTGATTTAAAGTTTCACTGAGCTAGGGGGCCAAATTTCATTTAAATTTTTTTAAATCAAATAATTTAATTTTGTTTTCATTTTCATTTGAGCAACATCTGATGTTCTCATCTAAAGGCAATACAACAATGTTTTATGACGGCCAAAGCACAGTGTGTGGTATTGATAGGATCAATTATGTGTATCACAGTAGTCACATTAGATTGTAGAAATTGGCTAGTTAAAAATAAAATGAAATTGAATCTAAAGCTGATGTAACTTGTTAGTAAAAAAAATTAAAATTAAAATCAGTTAAGAGGAGAAATAGAAGTATAACTTCACTTTTTCAAGGTGTAATATACTTCAGATACCATATGCATTTAGCCTTCCATGTATCCTAAAATTGCCTCTCTAATTTTAGCAGATTACTTCCCAAGAGACAATTAAGAACCTCCTTAAAGTCTCCTCTAGTAATCACAAGATGTGCCCCTTCCCTAGTCAGTTACAGCATATAAAACTATGGAAAATGTCCAGAGTATATATTAGGGGCATAAATATTCTATCATATCATTAGTTGACATTCAATTGATATTTCAAATGGGTGGCATTCAACGATGTTTCACTCAAAGTTGACCTATTATTATTTATTCAATTTATATATACCACCCTTCAAGATCACAGGGCAGTTTACAACATAATTGAAATTCATGCCCAAAACTTAGTTATGTTCATTAGTTCCAGTGGATTTACTTTGAGTAAAACTTAATTGAGTGCCATCCAAAATTTAGAAGTTTCCTCCTTTACCAGCTTCATAATCTAATTTCTGATATACCCAATAATTTCATGTTCTTGGTCAATTCCCATGATCATGAATTATATGAATTTATCTGCATTCTAATATGGATGGCTGTGCTCTCTCTGTGTGAGTTGCTTGCTAAAATATAGCAGCACCCCAGTTATAAAATTCTGCAAGAGGCTGCAAATGCTTGCTGGGACCACTAATATATCTGATATTCCACAAAACATACTTGCCTGACATAGCAGAAGAAGATGTGCTTGCACCACAGACATTACAAAGCACGAGTAATTCCCCACACTTTGTATGACAAGAATTTTCTTTCCAAGTCTTAATCTTCTTAGCAAGAAAAAAATAAAGAAAAAAATGGAATAGTCAGGAAGTAGGAAGGTGTGAGGGAGGAAATAACAAAAAGTTAAGAAAAATATTGTTTTAGAAAGCATTTAGAATAAAATGGCATGCAGTTCTTATATGGATGTTGATTTAGGATTATTGCAGCACTTCCAAAAGTAACAAAGAATTCAAATGTTTGCATTCAGTAGCAATTTAAAACAAAAACATCACCAAATCAATCCCCTATGTCTTCACTGTTCTAGCCCTTCATAATAACAAACAGTAATTCATTCTGTCTAAAGATGTATTTGGGAGGGAGGGACAACCCGCCCCCCAAGAAACAGTGCCAGGTGTCTTGAGAGAGATTGTGGATAAGTTAGACCCACTCTCTAAAGTTTTATAGTGTGGGAGTTCGACTTGAAAAGCAAAGAAAGATTAGACTGTAAATAAACAGTAAAACAATGTGGAAGAACTTGAAGAAGATTGAATAGTTGTGGATGGCTGTTTCCGGGAGCTGTCAGTTTGAGCATACTCCCCTTCAGCCAAGTTTCTAGGTGCTTTATTAACATTCACTGAAGTTGGAAGATTGTGTTCCAAGGGGTCTTGCTCACCATTATCACTGGATTGCATCGAACTAAGTTCTACTCAGAGTAAACCCATTGAAATTAATGGGGCCAAGTTAGTCATGCCCAATAATTTCAATGGACCTACTCTGAATAGGACTAGCATTGGATACAACCCATTATTCTTGTAAATCCCCACTTTTCTGTAAGAAAACAAACATTTAAAAGTGACTACATCTGGTGATGCTAGTAATAAACAGACCCAAAATATTGGCATGTGCCCATAGTTTCTTCCAAATGTTTCATGGCTATGGAAATATTCAGTGCCTGAGGTTTCCAAGAACTACCCTGAGTAGTTGCCCATTCTTAGCCTCTCCCCCCCAAAAGGAGGAGAGGCGGAGGCAGGAAATAAAGACAAAGCAGTCTAGCTCCCTTTGTCATGTACGTTCACATACCTTTCCAAAAGACCTCCCTCTCCTTGTCAACTACCTCATTTGCCAGGTTTTGAAAGATAGTGTCATAGGGTAGTATTCAACTAGTTTTACTTAGAGCAGATCCACTGAAATTAACAAATATCACTAAGCTAAGTCTGTTAATTTCAATGTATTCTAAGTAGAAGAACATCCATGTCCTGTGAGTTGGGGGCCCATGGGTGCAATAGAGACACAAAGGTGGTTTACTCAGACAGCATCAGGACCACGGACAGCTCCAAACAGAACACTCCCATGACAACTGAGGCATTTTATCTCCACTTGGTTAGATAACCCCCTTCCTTGCTTTGCCCCATTCCTTTCTTTGCCCCTAGTGCAAAAAAGAGAAGAAATTGTCAAAAACAAACAAAGTGGAGTCATTACAGAGGAACATATTCCAGGAGGTATCCTTTTATTGAACTAGGTGAAAAGATCTTTTGGAAAATAATACATAATTTGTCTGTGAGTTAGTTAAACTTTCAAACCACCCTTCATCCCAGAGCATCCCAGGGTGGGTTTCCAAATATTTTTTTAAATAGAAAAACATACATGTTATAAGGTCAGCACTAAAATATTTTAAAGCAATAAGAACCAAGATTAAAACCAACAGCAGACAGAAATTCCCATTCCCTAGAGTTTAGCCAACTTCACCAAATGCTCAAGTGAACAACTATATTTTAATCTGGCATCAGAAGCAAAAGTTGAGGCCATTTGCACTTCTAGGGGGTCGGGTGGATTCCACAAAAAGGGTGCTATTACAGAGAAGGCCCTATTCCTCATCAACATGCATCAAGCTATTTTTGTCAGGGAGAACAATGAGAGCATCGTAATTAAAACTGTGATTATGCCAGTACAAACAATTCAGGAAAATGATCAGCGATCCCTGCTCTGCCTGTCTGCTCTTTTGAGCTCAATGCGCCCAGTACTGTTTATCCAAGGATTATCTTGTTTGTCTTATGGTTATTGCTCTTCATAGACTCTAATCATACTTCATTTTATAATGATGAAATGTGGCTGTGTTTTTTGTACAGCATTCCTGAGCTTGAGATAGTGTGATGTTTAATAAAGTGTTTATAAGAGAAGATTAAGATAGTTTATCAGATCTTGGAGTAATCTCATAATAATAAAACGTCTCTGAACCTGAACGCCAAGGAGTGCAATTTGTAATTTTGCAAAGCAATATTTCCAGAGTTATTAGACACGGGCAGGCTGCCTGCTAAGACAACAGGATTCTAAACCCTAAAAATTGCCTGTAAAATATTGCACGTTTAATGGTTTTGTACACACAGTCATGTATGTATTTTAGTCCCCCGATCAGTTACTAGTTTTATAGGAGTGCTGCAGTGCAAAAGGGATGAAGGATGGTGCACCAGTCTCTCCCCCAATTTCTCCAGTTCACCCCATTTTGACAGACACAATTTTGTCTTCTCCCCTTTCATGCATCTGGGCTAGGAGCTATGGGTGAGCAGGGCACACACACATGTGCTGAGCCAAGGGGACACCATCTCAAGTGACAGGGTCCTAGAGTACTCCCTAGTTGATGGTTTCCCAGCTTTGGGAAGGAGGGCTCTAGAACCCTGCCAGAGCCCTTGCACCTCCTTCTCAAAGCCGCGTGCCTTTGGGAACAACATGACAGCTGGGAGAGGGTCATGTGCCAAATTTTGGGCTAGCCCAGAGCATCATAGTACCTGAATCTGCCATTGTTTGCACTTGAAGATTTTTATGGTCATCTGCCCCTTCCACATAATCTAATCATGCATTAGAAGACTTTGTTGAAACCTATCCTTGCACTCTATTTCAGTGGAACATTTACAGCTATCTCAAAGGGATTGTTCATTTGTTATGGGATCCTGATTCCAAGGGAGGCCTTGATCCATCTACAGTCTGCTGCAGCTCATTGAAAGTGTTGCTTTTGATTTATAGAGCTGCAAACAGCTTGGGACCAGATTGCCTGAAGGACTGCCATCATCAATACAATCCTGCCCAAGAATGAGGTCTTCTAAAGAGGCACTTCTCTCTCTCTGTCCCTTCAGGTATTTGTAAGAAGCAACACATGACAGAGCCTTATCTGTGGCAGCCCCACTCCTGAGATCCTTCACTGATGGCCTTTAAGAGGGCAGTCAAAACTTTTCTTTTAAGTTCGGCTCAGGAGGCCTAGATATTTCAGCTACTTTGAGTTTAGTTGTTTGCTGGTTCCTCTTCCTATTCTTTTCATTTTTTTAAAAAAGCAGGTACTACTCTGTTCACCTTAGGGAGTAAAGACAGAAAACAAATTATAATCAAGAAAGCCTATTGATTGCAATGGATTTAGAAGGATTAACTTTAGCTGGGGCAAGTGGATTTTTAATTTGTGATGATAGCCCCTCTGCATTTCTTCTCTTTCATCCGCTAGCATTGGCTAGATTCCAACCTCCCCTTGCTTCAGGGAAAATATCTACCACCATACCTATTCAAACCCCTAAACTAATTAACAATAAAGGTAACTAGGCACGAGGGGTCATTTATATAACTAGATTGTTAATTTTGACTTGCTATCCTAGTAAGGTAAAGGTAAAGGGACCCCTGACCATTAGGTCCAGTTGTGACTGACTCTGGGGTTGCGTGCTCATCTCGCATTATTGGCCGAGGGAGCTGGTGTATAGCTTCCAGGTCATGTGGCCAGCATGACAAAGCCGCTTCTGGCAAACCAGAGCAGCACAAGGAAACGCCGTTTACCTTCCCGCTGTAACGGTTCCTATTTATCAACTTGCATTTTGACGTGCTTTCAAACTGCTAGGTTGGCAGGAGCAGGGACCAAGCAACGGGAGCTCACCCCATCACAGGGATTCGAACCGCCAGCCTTCTGATCAGCAAGCCCTAGGCACAGCGCCACCTGGGTCCCCTGGTCCCCTGGTCCCCTGGTATCCTAGTACTGTATTGTTAATCCTGAAAAAAACCTGTCTATATAAACATGAAATTCTAAGAATTTTGCCACATCTTATCTCTTGACTGTTTGTGAATTATGAACTTCATCCATTGCAATCATATGTCCATTATAATCCTATATCCTGGGATGAATGAGTGGTAAATTAAGGTATTGCCAAGTTCTTTAACCTTATTTCAAACATGATTGGAATAAATAAGTTCCCTTTGAACCTGCAAACTAATCAAAAGTGCATTTTCATTGAGGATGGAGTAACCAATATGGTGCCCTCCAGATGCTGTTGGACACCAAATCCCATCAGCCCCAGCTAGCATGGTCAAAGGTTGGGGGTGATGGGAGTTGGAGTCCAACATCTGGAGGACACCATGTTGGTCTCCTCTGCTTTAGGAGTTGTGATGATGAAACAACTGATCATGTTTAAAAGGTCTCAACTGAGTCTTACAATAGTTTGTTGACAGACTGAGCATGTGTCACAGGGTAATGTCACAGATTCACAATAATATTCATCTCAAAGCAAGGGCAGCATCATATAGCTTCTGCCAGTGAACTCCAAAACCTTTGCATTGATTTTTATCTCTTCCCAGCTAAATTCCAACTGTTGCAGCCGGTGAAGAATGACACGATGAGACAGAATGGTATCAATGGGAAGGTGACCCCGAGAATCGTTGGGCGCTCCCTTTTATTAGTGATTTTACAAGCTGTCAAAGATTAACCCGCTAGTGCAACTTTTAGCCAATGATGGTAGCGCGACTCCATACAAGGTGATGTTCCTGGGCACGTCACTTCCTGGCAACACCCCGAAACTCTCCCAAATGACCACCATTATGAACGTGCTATGTCTCACGTACTCTGCCCATGCTCTTGTCACATGTCACTTTCCAAACACCCCTCCTTGACCATCCCATTGGTTTCACCCCACTGCTCCAACCTGATCTTTCCTGTTTCATCCTGCCATGCCTTGTTTTGTCCCGTTCTGACCTGTCAAACTGACCTGTGCATCCCACTCTGACCTTTGGCTTGGTTTGCCAGTGCCAGTGCCTTGGGCAGAAGTGACATGGCGTGCCATCGTCATTCCTATGCTTGGCATGGCATGCCAGTGTCAACCTAGCCATGTCATTCCTACATCCAACCACTGCTTCAAGCCTTCTTTGGCACATTTTAGCTCCCATCCTGGCAAAAGGATATCTTCCATAAATTTATCACGATGCATTCTGGGACTGGGAACCCGTGTCCTTCCAAATGTTGCATCTCCCATTATTCCCCTGATCACTGGCTAGGCTTTCTGGGGCTGATGGGAGTTGAAATCCTATAACATTTGAAAGGCCACAGGCTCACCGCTGCTTGACTAGGCAGGCACTTCTTGTTCATCAGTTTTGGTACATGGCCAATTTCAATTACCAATTAGTTACTCAACCCATAAGTTTGATATATAGGGCTCCCTCATTTAGAGGGTATAATATCTGAACTGTCCAATAATTAGTGTTGTACCTATAATTATTGGGCAGTTCATATATTATACCCTCTAAATGAGGGAGCCCTATGCTTGTGGGTGGAATGAAGAGAGAATAGTAAACGTGAATATAGAATACCTTTTCAAACAGCACTCAAGGCTCTGCAAACTTAGAACCATTCCATTTCCCCCCTTCATTCCTAGGTATAATGGAACTCAAGCTCTACATTTCAACAGGCACACCAAGAAAAACCTTTATCCCCTACGCAGAAGGATAAAAATATGAGCAGGCTAAAAGTTAAGCTGTGCTTTGTGAGGTTGAATTAAGGTCAGTGGTGGTGAGGGGAATCAATTGCAACTTTTGAGATGAAAACATCATCAAAGCTAAAGGAAGCGTTTCAAAGTGGGGTTTAATAGCAGCTATCATATTGCCTTCAGTGCCTTGACCATTTCTTATGCAGCTGTTTTATTTTAGAAAGATCTAACCCCCGCCACACATGTACCGTTCTACACGCTGACCTGAGTACACACACCCAAGCACTTTGGTCACTCACGATAACTATAAACCCTTCAGTGAACTACTAGAAAGCTAGTTCAAATGGAAAGGGTGTAATTCAATCTAGCGTTTAACTTGGTCATTGATGAAGGGTTAAGCCAAAGGAACAGTCAGTAAGGAAGGCAAAGGGGGCAAGAGACCAACATGTCAATTAATTGATGCCTGGATGTCAGATAAATGACGGGGTGGTTTTTTTATTGTTTTTTTTTTTAAGAAAGAAAGAAAAATGTAATCATAGCAACATTTCCATTTGAATATGGGAAATGCACAAAATTAGAGAGAGAGAAATGTTTCAAGCCTTATCTGGGCAAAATAAATTTGATTTCCAAATTGCTTGAAGATGGCCTTGCATTTTGAAATTTGAGTTTAGATTTCACAAAATTGAAAATGCAATTGCATCAGAGCAATTGAAACAAAGCCTAGGTATGTGGTTCTTGTATTATATTTATTTATTCATTCATTTTTGGTTAATAGACATCTCTTTCCTTCCTTACTTCCCCCTTCTTCTGTTCTCTCTTTTATAGCCTAACTTAATATGATCAGTACTTTTGGCCAGGGGACTGTCTTTCCTGTGCTTATAATTTCATTTCACTCCATTCCTTGGTTATGTCCCACTGCTACCACAAACAACTTGATTAACATAAAGTATCAGAATAAAGGTTGGCTTTTTAAAAATTAAAAACAAAGCATATATCAAAAAAGAAAACAGGTCAAAACCAAATTTGTGTCAACACAGTATGAACAATACAATAAATCCATAAGAATCAATTCAACAGCAAAGGTCCTCCCTCTGGCCTTCATTTCTTCACCCCAGGCTTTGTTTATGAGGAATATAAATGATTATGAGGAATATAAATGATATCATTTCAGGATGATGTCATATCTTTGTGTCCTTCAATCTTTTATCATACCTGCTTTTGGACATTAAAAAACAAACAAACTAAAAATGCAGTTGGAGTGCTAGCCTGTCAAATGCAGAAAGACAAAATGCCATTGAGGGTTTCAAGGCTTCTTTGCCTTTAATTAAATGTTTCCTGCTTGCCTGTTTTGCCCATTTTATTGCTTCCTCTTGAGTGTCAGTGAAATTAGCAACAAACTGTTAATAACCTCTTGAACAGTCTTTCTTCATTTCTCATTAATATTCATTCTTGTTCCTCTGGGTATGTTGGTTTCCTTCAATTGATTTCCTTCCATTCATTCCTTTTCACTTTCATATCTCAAAATAGCCATAAATTGGTAATACCTGTTCCACACTCAACAGGAAATAATAAAATTGATAAGCCTGGTTAACATTGTAAGAGACTTCTGCTGAATGAGTACCTGATAAACCTAGCTCCTTCTTCATATCCAGTTCAGCCCTACTAATAGTTGGAGAACATATATTCTGTTTGCGATTGTGAGTGAAAGTCCTAAAGAATTCTATAGTATGCAGTTTCTTGCAAATGTTGTTGCAGGCCTGCCCTTGTGTTCTGTTAAGTAAATTGGTACTGCATCCATTTTCTTGGGAGCATGGGAAAAAGGCACAGTTAAAGTGTAAAGTGAGCTCAGTTTGGCCAGAGAAACTGGCTGGGAAGAGGTTACGAAGACATTTCTTAGTAACTTAGTACTTTCCAGTACTTCCATCTGAAGGAAAGTGACCTGTTATGCTGCTTTCAGATTTTCTTTCCAGTGACAGCACTACCTACAGCTGTTTTTTCTCTACATGTTGTGGTATAGAAAGCATCTTTTAATAAACACTTTAAACAGTATCTTTGTGGTTTTTCATGTGAATAATAAATTTCGCTTCTGCAGCGTTGATAGCGATCTGTGTTCCTAAATATGTAAGTATACATATTGGGCTACATTTATCAAAAAGGCACGAGAGAGATGACATAGATTGGAATGTTTTGAATAAGATCAAAGAACAGAATAATGATGCAGGAAACAACAGCTAAAAAGGAAAACCTCGGAGGCCAAAGAACTCATTTATTAATTTCAAGACTCCCTTACCGCCACCTGGTCCTCCCCACATGACCAATCAGCATTTTACAGGGTTCCTTTGTTTCAGTGATGAGAATCTCTATCTTAAATAAATTACATGGAAGAGCCAAATCCCATAGGAACTTTTTTTTTGGGGGGGGAATGGAATCACTGGAAGCCTGTTTTTGTACACACAGTCAAAAATAGTGTGACTCTCTTCTACTGTGAGAAAGTGAGCTGGCACTGCCACTTTACAACAACAACAACACACACACACACACACACACACACACACACATTTGGGGATGTATGCTGAATTCTAGGGTAGATTCACCAAGTGCCACAGGTACATTGGCCCATCTGCCAAGCGTCAACACAAAATGGTAAGCATACACAAAGGCATTGATACACCCAGAGACAGGCTAGCTCCCACCTACTTTATTCTTATCTTCTGCACTGCAGAGCTTTGTCTGCTCCTGCTGCTGTCTGCTTCAAAAATGTTTTCTATCTGCATTCCTATGTAAAAATGGGTGCAGCCTCTGCACTATGAGTTGCAAGACTTTTCAGGACACTCAGAGCAGAAACAAGGTGGTCATAGTTTCTCTAATATTTAGATTACAGCACTGTCCCAGGCTGCTTTCAGGTCAGGACGTAATTTGCATGAATGCCATTGAGGTCTTACTGATGGGCTATTGGCAACATGTTCTTTTTACTTACTGTGTTTTCTCCAGAAAGGTTACATCTAGATCAAAAGGAAGGGTGGGAACAGTCTGTGGTGGTGTAATGGTTAGTGTGTCTGACTAAGACCTGGGAGAGACCAGGGTTCAAATCCCCACTTGGGCATGAAGCTCACTATTCCTCTCAGCCTAACTCACCTCACAGGGTTGTTGCAGGGATTAAATGAGTTGGGAGGAAACCATGTACACCCCCTGGAGAAAAAAATGTTGGGATAAAAAGGAAATAAATAAGTAAATAAATCAGGATGAATGTTCACTAGGATAAGGTTGTCTGGAAGTGACATGAGCCTCTGCCATTTTCTCATGCAGAATGTAAACAAACTGTGAAAGACTCTAAAAATAAAAAATGGAGATACTATATGTACTTTACCCTATTTATTTGTTTGTTTTGCAACACAAGAAAATTTCTAAGAAAAGTATTTTTTTAAAAGGAAAGGTGTGGTACCAGCCAGCATTTTGATGCAGCAATCTTGTTTGGATGCTGCAAAAAAAAAAAAAAAAAGCACACACGAGGAACACAGATCCAGCTATAAACACTTGTCGGGAAGTGCTCTCAGCCTGTAGACCAAAGGAAAGCAGCCTGTGGCCCTCTAGATGCTGTTGGACTGAAGTGCCCACCATCTCTGATCATTAGCCATGCTGGTTGGAGATGGTGAGAGTTGGAGGCCAACAACACCTAGAAAGCCACAGTTTAGCCATCCTCACCGTAGCTTATTTAATCACCTTGTTAATTTCTCCCTGCCGATTACATTGGCCTGGGTATAAAAAGATATAGCTTGGTCATCAGCCTAAATCCCCCTTTAATTTTTAGCTACAATGTTTTCCATGTCAGTGTGTTTAGGATTATGACCTAAATCTTTATGGGGTATGGTTGTTTATGTTCATTTCCTTTCAGATTCTTGGCACAAGTACTGGGCAGAATTCAAGCATCTGATGCGAGTTTAGGATTCTAGTTTCGATAAGTCCAGTTTCCCAGAGTTCTGTATTTGACAAGGGAAGATTTATTCTGCTTTGATTTGCAGAGAGTAATTGCTTTACTTTTTTTAAAAAAAAGGTCAGAATATTTGCTACAAGAATAACGAACACATGTCTTCAGCTTTATAGTCATTCTTTGTCCCTTTATGACTAGATGGGTACCTACCATGTAAATGTCTGCCAGAGAACACTGCTAACACTGTGCCGTTTGAAGGTTTGGAACTCACAAGACATTGTTTCAAAAGAAACGAAGGACCCTAAACTAACCTGTAGATGAAAAGAGGCTCGCAGAGATCTTTAATTAGATTGTGCTCTTGGAAGACAATAGTATGATAAAGAAGATTTAGTAAAGCATTTTGTCATTTTATTACTTTAATTTCAAGCAAGATGCTTAACTTCAAAGGAGAGCCAAGCTGCTCTCCCTCTATCCAATGAATAACTCCCCAAGGAAGAAAAATAATACGTACTCATAGCTTGGCTGATGCTGTTGAGGGGTAAAAAGATCAACCGCAGTCTTTCTTCTTGTAAGGATGGGCATAATCCACAGGGACGTTTTGCACAAGCTCTTAATTTTTTTTAAAATTGATTTTCCAAATTATCACAGATCAAACCAAATGAAGGTGTTTTAATTTAGTCCAATTTCTTAAAATCAGGTTTCCTGCTCTCGTTGCAATCATATGTCAAAGATCCCCCCAATAGCAGTTTCATTTCTTATTTAGTCTCCAGTTGACATCCTTCACTTACCATCAAACCATTCTTCAAGCTGTCTGCTTTTTCACCTTACAAAACAGCACCTCAGTTTCATCTTGTAAATATATAATTCATTTCACTTGTGTAGCCCTTCATGTATAATTTTATTCCAGAAAGAGTTATTTTTCTCCTTGTTCAATTTTTTGTAGTGTTTATCTGAGTGGTGTGAGGTCATATTCCATTTCATACCACAGCTATCAAGCTGCACAAGCTCTTTTAAAAGGAATGGGAAAGGTAAGTAAAAATCTGGTCACTTGCACCTGTTCCTCCACTGCAATTTAAATTCTTCCTTACCCATCTCCTCTACCTCTTCCCCCTTCACCTTTTCATTCATTGATACCACCCTTCACCCAATGATCACAGGGTGGTTCTTACAGTAACTCCCTACTGGTCTGAAATATGATGTTTCCATCTTCTTCACCAGGGAGATGCGCAAGTTATTACTCCACTGGGAACATGTGCATCTCCTGCATTGGAGAGAAGCTAAAGCTCCTTTGTAGAGGAACTGAAAGCATGAAGCTTGGTGCTTCCTGTGGTGTGCATAACAAGATTATTTTGTGTGTGTGCAGTTGGACAGAAAGTGTGAAAGCTGGTAAAAGTATGTCTGTGATGTGGGGAACCAGACATCTTAGGCATTAAGCACTTGAATTGCAGGCAATATGAAAGGATAGCACGTATAAAAAAGTATACGGGTAGAATGCAATCAGTTTCTATGCATAAAACAAACTGTGCAAATCGTATTAAAACACCTTCATCTTTTTGACAGGAACCTCTTCTTCTGAACCTTCATATCCCAGCAGGTATTGCTTCATCCCATCCTTATAAATGCCCTGAATATTAGTTACTGAACTAAAGCAGATTCATAAATGTATCATCACTGTAGTAGATGAGAACTATTGAGTCTTATGGAGAAACCACTACCGATACAGAGCATGAGCAAGGAGCAAATCACATGTTGCGTTTTGAAAATGTGTGGGGTGTCTGATGGTAAATTTGTGCAGATATCTGTTTAAAAACCCTGGCACCTAACCAAAGCCTTGTTCCAGCATTCATCTCCATATATTCTGAGAACACTTGAAGGAAGGATGGGGCTCTGCATGCTAGTCCTGTCCTCAGTGTCCTCACCAGCTCCACCCTTGACCCTTGTGTGTTAAATGGAAGTGTGAATCCTAGTATATTAGCTGATTCCTCCATTTCAACATGCTTAGAATCTTTACACTCAAAATGTGGACCAAACAATTTCCCCCCTCTATCCTCTACTGGTGGATGGAAGGCCTTGGGCGCTGCATCGCTGGACCTGAGCTTGAATCCTAACCCATAATCATAATCACTGTTCTTGAGGTCTCAGGCGTGATGAGGTTCAGAGTTGGGATGGGGTCCCAATAAAAGGCCATAAGATCCCAATTCCTTGAATGGATTTTCTTGAGGTGTACAGGGTCTCCATCTGTGCTAGGGGCCTCACATATTCCTGCTGATCCTGGTCTCATCAGGACTCAGGTATGTTCCTCAATACGTTCTTTTTCTTCATGAGTTGAGCCACCATGTTCAATGCCAGCTGTGGCTGCCCACCTTCTAATAAAGATCCACACACACAATTGCATGCTGCTTTGGCTGCACACACACCATAAATTTAAAGCACATGACTTCCCTCCTCCCAAATTCTGGGGTCTGTAGGTTTTTTTTTTTTTAGGTTCTGTGAATTGTAGCTCCAACTGCAGTTCCCAAGAATCTTTCAGGAAGTTATCTGCTTTAAATGTGCTTTAAATGTATGGTTTGAAAGATGAACAAACAAAATCGGTAATGATTGAATGGGCAAAAGATGTGGGGCATAATATTATGATGGAGGAATGGGAAAGGTTGTGGAAAAAGTCTATTAGGTTTACCGCATGTAATGTCTTGAAAGAAAATTTGATGAAAATGATGTATAGGTGGTAACACCGGTTAAACTTGCAAAAATTTACCATACACATGATAACAAATGTTGGAAATGCAAAGGTGTTGAAGGAACTTTTTACCACATGTGGTGGACTTTCCCCAAAATAAAAGACTTCTGGGAAAAGATTTATAATGAATTGAAGAAGGTATTGAAATATACCTTTATTAAGAAACCAGAGGCCTTTTTATTGGGTATAGTCGGGAAAGAAATTTCCCCAAAAGATGTTACATTCTTTTTGTATGCCACAACAGCAGCAAGAATTTTGATAGCAAAGAACTGGAAGACACAAGAAATACCAACGGTGGAAGAATGGCAGATGAAAATGATGGACTATATGGAATTAGCTGAACTGACCGGGAGGCTCCACGACCAGGGAGAGAAGTCGGTGGAAGAAGATAGGAAGAATTTCAAGGATTATTTGAAGAAGTATTGCAATATTAGTTAGCATGAAATGGACTTGGAAATATATATAATGCTGTAGTTTTAGAGATTATTTTAGGATTGAGGGTAATATGAAAGAATGATAGTTAATGGTTAGATTTAAAAATAAGTATAGATAGATGGATATAAAATATGTTGAAAAGATTAAGAAATAGAAATTGCTAAAGAGGAATTACAGTGAATCGCGCCATGGAAGGGGGGGCTTGAGGAAGTCACCCCAAAATGATTAGAAAGGATGAAAAATTGTGAAACGTTTATCTTCTTTTATATGTTCTTGTTTTTGTTTGTAATGTTGCATTTTCTTTATTTGTTGTTGTTGTTTATTTGTTTTCATAAAAGCAATAATTTTTTTGGGAAAATAATAATAATAAACGTATGGTTTGTACGCAGCGTACATGACTTCCACGTCCTGGTAACAGAAAACTAAATACTGTACTGTCTTACCTCCCTTTGCTGTGTACCATACTCTCAATTTCATGTACGTTACAGTTGCCATAAAGTTGCAGAGTTTGTTCCACACAGGAGAGCTATTTATTATCACATTAGATTGGCTGCCAGGTGGTTTTTACCAACTTTGTCCAACTTCATCTAAGGCTGGGTGTTGTTCCCCCTGCACTTTGGTATCTCCGCTGCTTAAGCTGAAGCATAATTTGTGACCAACCTTAAACTGAGGTTTATTTTATTTTAGTAGCTCTTTCGTGACTAATTTGAACTTACGTTGGAGTTTAGAGAAATATTTACACAGAAATAACCTGAGATTGTGCGGTGTAAACGCAGTGCCATTCAGCTATGTAAATAGCTGCAACAATGTTTAATTGAATATATAACACTAGTAAAATGGAAATGCCATTCTCGTTCCACTTTGGTCTATGCCCCAGCTTTGATAGCACACATGAACAGGGCTAATTGATAGTGGAAGTTATAGTTTTAAACAGGGGCCCATAACTCTGCTATATGTCTGGAAACCTTTATTGTTACAGCCTTTGCCTTTTGCCGAAGTCTTTTGGCTGGCTTCAAGCATCAGTAACCTGTTGCATCCAAGTTATTTGTTCATCATTCATAAACAGATTGTTCCTAAGTTTGCTTTTACCAGCAGATTTATCTACAGCTGGGCTTTCTCGCTGTAAAAGTGGCTGGCAGTGGTTTTCACTGATGCCACCTGATCAAACGTGGCCTTTTCTCTCAAGTAGACTTGGAATTGTCATTCAGATATTTACAACCTCATCTCTTCTTTTCTTTATATAAAGCTTTTCATTGGTCACTTCCAGATGACTTATTTATTGTTCATCCAGATTGATTTGCAGAGAGGCAAATTTGCAGTTGCTGTAATTCACAGAAAGGCTGAGTGCTCTTGCGCTTCGGTTGTGTTTGAGGGTTTCCATGGGCATCAAGTTGGCATCTATGAGGACAGGATGCTGGACTAGATGGTCTATTGGTTGCCCTCAATCAGCTGAATGTCAGCACTTGCATAATTATCTGCACAGGGCTTTGCAGGTGCTACCAATCAGCTGATCAGTCACCCCCTTTAGCTCAGCCATGTCTTTTTTTCCTGTAGGGCAGGTCTGCATAGTTTGAACAAAAGTGTGGACCTGATTAACCCCAGGTGCTGGAGATTCCTCACTGCTGCTCCTGTTCTTTAAGCCTCTCCTTGAATTTGGAGACAGCAATGAAGGGGACAGAAGAGATTCTAATGGCCAATTCTCTCCGGCACTGTGTCTTCTAACTCTGAGCCTTCCTGTAACTCCCCCCGAAAAGCAGTTCCTCTAGATAGAGCTTTATGAAGTGACTGATGGACCTGACACTTAGGCTAGGACATACCGGTACCCTCCAAGTGTCCCTATTTTCCAGGGACAGTTCCAGATTTACAGAAGATGTCATGGATTCTGATTTGATCCCAGAATGTCCCAGTTTTAGGATATCCCTATTTTTCTTTGGAGTAATGTTGGACGGTACAGTTATGTGACCAAAGAGATAAGTAACTATACAACCTTTAGAAGACATCTGAAGGCAGCCCTCTATTAGGAAATTTTGAATGGTTAATGTTTTATTATATTTTTATATATGTTGGAAGCTGCCCAGAGTGGCTGGGGAAATCCAGTCAAATGTGTGGAGTGAAAATAAAATAATAATAATAATAATATTAAATAGGATGCCCCTATTTCCATCAGAGAAATGTTGGAGAAATTCAACTGAATGGAGTTATGGGCACATGCAAAAATATCCTACGTAGTTATAAACATACTTCAGAAGGCACATACTTCAGGCAGTAGAATCAATTGTTGACCTTGAGGTTGTTTTAAGTAGTCACCCAGCCCTTCCATAGGCCTCTATATCTTCTCCATGGAGGCAAGTATCAAATTAGACCTTCATACATTTGAAGGCTTTCTAACAGGAGAGAATGAAATAGTTTAAATGTTTACTTCCAGGGTGGTTAATACAAAGTATCCATGCAGTTTGACCAGTACTTCCTGTTTCCTGTTGAGAGTGGCCATTTGAGCGTGGCCACCAAAAAGAAAACATTGCCATACAGGTGAGCAAGTATGGAGCAGTTTCCTGTGTCTGAATCATGACCTTGCCACCCAAGGTCATGCCACCCAAGTGGTGGCTCTCAAATAAAAGATGCATCTAAGGGCTGTATGTTGCCTTAGCTTCCTTCCCCTCCTCCTATCTCTGTCCTTTAATCTATGGATTTGTCTGCATTTTAATGGCAGACAAGTTTTAAGTTGTCTGTCCTTTAAGATGCCAGGTCACAAGATCCCTCCTGGGATTTTAAAAAAAAACTATGGTTCAAGGGAGTGTATTTCTTTCAGTCCTTTGGCTTGGAACTTTCACCATCCCATCTAAAAGAAAGTAATTGAGCACGGAGAGACAACACATTTTTACATTCCTTTTCTTTTTAGTCTCAAAGTGCCCAGATGGCGTTAAGAACTAAACAGCAGAAAGTTTCTCAAAGTTTTCTTGAACACAAAGAAGTATTTTTTAAAGTGTCAGGAATATGTAAATGTTGCCATTTGGCTAATGCCCAAAGTGTTGGCTGCTACTTGGCATTAATATAAATTAGTATAAATTGCTGTTTAAGTTCTGCTTCTTACGTCTCAGTGAGTATAAACATTGTAAATTACAGTACAGTGTTGTGGATCTATATGACTCTCTTTAAAGCTTAAGCCAATTTTTCCTGGGGATCGGTGGGGCAGCATAGGACCAACCCTTTAAAAGTAAATTTTGGTTTTTTTTTTTACTCAACCCATTTCCCAAACACTATATTATTTTTATGAGAGGACCACATGTTTGACTTTAAGCTGTTCTCCCTCTTTGGCTGCAAGTCTTACACTATTCACCACAGAGTTGGTCAATTAAACTAAATGGAACACAGGATGCTGTCTTGTACCGAGTCAAACCATTGGTCCATTGAGCTGAATAATATCTACACTGACTGGCAGAGCCTTTTGGACTGGGGACTCTGCCAGACCTAGTTGGAGATTGCCAGGGATTGAACCTGGGACCTTCTGCATGCAAAACAGATGCTCTGCCACTGAGCTACGGCCCTTCCTCATTTTGGAGTGCTATTTCAGAATAAAGCAGTGGAGGACTACTCTATTGTGCATGTTAATGACTGGGCTACAAAGGCCATTGGAGTTTGAGAGTTGCACAAAAGCTGCTGCCATCATTTAATGTAATGAAGTCAATTCTAAGACTGTGGCTTACAAGGTGAAGGTTGTGCGCACGCGCATGTGTGTGTGTGTGTGTTCGGTATCCATAAGAAAGAAGTCACTGTAGCTTGGAAGTGAACACCCTTTCTGGATACAGATGCTACAATCTTGTTCTGTTTCTAGTCAGTGCATCCCACAACTTCTGCTGAATTTCTGTACCCTTTTGAACCTCAGACGTTCCGAATTGTGTTTGTTTGGCCCATTTTTGTTGTGCTGTAGTGCAAGAGTGTCCCTCCAGATTGCAATTGGGCAATAACATGGGGAAAGCATTGCAGAAGAGCTAATAAGAACTTAAGAAGAGCCTGTTGGATCAGGTCAATGGCCCATCTAGTCTAGCATCCTGTTCTCACAGCAGCCAACCAGAGAGATGCCTCTGGGAAACCTGCAATCAGGACTTGAGCAGAATAGCACTTTGCCCTCCAGCAGTTTCCAGCAACTGGTATTCAGAAGCATTACTGCCTGCGATTAGCAGTTGGCATCTTTCTCCTCCATGAATTTGCCTAATGCTCCTTTAAAGCCATCTACGTTGGTGTGGGCAGGGACCCAGGTGGCGCTGTGGTTAAACCACTGAGCCTAGGGCTTGCTGATCAGAAGGTCAGTGGTTCGAATCCCTGTGACGGGGTGAGCTCCCGTTGCTTGGTCCCAGCTCCTGCCAACCTAGCAGTTTGAAAGCACGTCAAAATGCAAGTAGATAAATAGGAACCGCTACAGCGGGAAGGTAAACGGCATGTGCTGCTCTGGTTTGTCAGAAGCGGCTTTGTCATGCTGGCCACATGACCTGGAAGCTATACGCCAGCTCCCTCGGCCAATAATGCGAGATGAGCGCGCAACCCCAGAGTCGGTCACGACTGGACCTAATGGTCAGGGGTCCCTTTACCTTTACCTTTAAGTTGGTGTGGGAGTGAGTTCCATAGTTTATTCAGCATAGTGGGATGATGTGTGGGCAGTCCAGAAAAAAACTACCACTAATGCACGATTATTGCATCAACAACATGTTGCAGAATGCACCCATGGAAAATACGTATGGTGATGCCCATGGACAAGCAGTCAAAGCCAGCAGCCAGCAGACTGTTCCAATGGGGAATTGATGGCTTAACCACAAGAATCAGGGCTGTGTAACCCATTTCTGGATTGGACTGCTAATGAAACCAAGTATTCTAAATCACCAAAGGAAAAATGAAAAGGTGATATCGTCCAAATGATACAATTCTAGAAAATGTTAAGAGGTATATTTATGATCTATTTAGGACCATTTTACTTTCCTGTTCATGAAACAGTGCATACTATTGTAAAATTTCTGTGGAGGAGTGTTAAAGGACTGAACCGAAAGAATAGCAAATAGTAAATCTACTGAATCATGTGGTCCTTCTTTGAAATATTGTTCTGAAGGAGTTTTGCCTACACATTCTTCATTCGTACTGTTTAGCCTAGAGATGTATTTGTCAGGGAGCCTTGCTCCTTCACTGAAGGCTTAAAAGCCACTAAAATCAATGCAGTATGTTTGCACTGGAAATATATACGGTAGTTGCAGCTCAAACACACAATGATATGTTTGTACAGCTTTAATCAAACGGGCTCTCACACAGTCACCAATGTGATTAAGAACATTTCGAGAAACCTGCCACTTCACACTGTAAAGACTGAATGTGACCTTTAAAGGGTAAATTAGTGTGCCCAATAAACAGACTGGCTTTTTAACGCTCTGTGCAGATGTTTCATGTTTACGATTTTATCTTTACTACATTTTAAATATTCTTAAATGCATGCTCTTTTCAGTTCTGACAACTCTTTATATAGCAGGACAATCCTTGAAATGTTTTAAACACGATCGTAAGGGACCCTGGGGAGATCTGATCCTGAGCTTCATGTTATTGAATGGATGGAATTTGCCACCAAAATGGCTCGGTACATTCTGATCCTAAGCATATTGTTAGAAAATAATTTCCATTGGTTCCTGACTTCAAGAAAATGTGCTAATAGCCTTGCAGCTTTTCCTATCCATGCTTATCCACAAGATGTCCCACTGAGTTCAGCGGGACTTACTCCAAAGAATTACAGCTATAGAAGTACAATTTGTCTTTGAGTAGACTGAATTAGATACTGCTTGGTTCTTATACTCTCTGCCTTCAGCCTCCAAAGGCAATGTGGGCAGCTGAATCTAGAAAGCAATTATATTTCCTGCTAGGATTTAGCCATTTCACACAGCCCTAGAATTTGGAAGTAGGTCACAATTAAATGCATAAAAGTTGGGGCTGAGCAAAAAGGACAGCCCCAAATTATCCACAATGTTTTTGGACAGTGAACTTGAGGTAGAGTTGGGCAGGTGGCGTATTGCTGAATATTTTCCAGGGGGTGACTGAAATTCTACAGATGTCCAAGAGGATTTTTTAAGGAGAAAAATTTAAAAGAACTGTTGGAGGGTCAAGGGGAATCTGAGAAATTATTTATCATTTATAGTTATGTAATGAGAAAAAAGCACCTTTTCTCCTACAACATATATCTAAAACTGGATGCAGAGAGCTAGCCTGGGAAAACTAGATGATCATGCAAAGCATGGTATTTGTTTCTTCCCCTGTGCCATGAGATCCCATGTGAAAATCTGCATTCCAGAAGGCACAGCAATAGATAGGTCTGTTTCTGTGTGTCTGGGGTGGGAGGAATCCACAAATGGGGGGGGGGTTGTTATGGAGCTGAAATCAGAAGAGTAAATGGAGATTCATTCCTTGCTCAGTGTACACTGAAATGGTGTAATTTCAATTTAAGTGCTTATTTTTTCATGAATGATGAAGGTCATTCATTCTAACCTAACCTAAAGACCTTGTAGAAGACAAGTGCATTCAAAGCTAAGATGCTTCTATTCCCCCAAGTTTTGTCCTGTTGGATTTTGAAGTGGAAGGTCATGGGCAATGTATGTGATGACAACCAAATGGTACATTTCTCAGTGACGTAGATGGATTGGTAGCATTTGTATGTTATAGTCAGTGAGAGTGCATAAAGTAACAGTAGCATTGGTAATGACCGCAGGTGTCTGGGCATGCACTGCAAATCAATAGTGACAGAAGCTGTATAAAAACACCCCAGGAACCACAGACCACTTGGGACCCACGTTTCAAACCATAACTTAATCACAACTGTTTATCGGCAGCATTTACCTAATGGATGAAGTGTCAAAAAGTATCTTTGACATTATGCTTCATACTGTCCTCTGATTTATGTATTTATGCAGGCTACACATACAAAGAATGACTAATTTTTTTCTATGTGTTTGAAAGGTGATTGGAAATATTTGCTACAACTTTACATCCATATAATTCACACTGTGCAAAAGACTCCCTTCTGTATGTGCAAGCATACCGGTATTACCTGAAAAAGAGAATAATTTGCATTGCCATTGAGTAGAAGGAAAATTATTGGAGGGAAATGGGTTAATTCTGAAAATAATACAGTCATACCTCGGTTTAAGTACGCCTCGGTTTGAGTATTTTCAGTTTAAGTACTCGGCGGACCCGTCTGGAACAGATTCATCCACTTTCCATTACTTTCAATAGGAAAGTTCACTTCAGGTTAAGTACACTTCAGTTTAAGTACAGACTTCCAGAACCAATTGTGTTTGTAAAGCGAGGTACCACTGTATTTCTATTCATTGTAAAAGGTTTATACCATAGCTACTGCTGCTGGACTTGTGCTTTAGTGTTTGCATCTGCTCAGTGTGAAAAGTATTGCATTGTGTTCTTCTACAATTCAAGCTCTTTGTCCTTTTAAAATGAATAAATATGAATGCACCCTGTGTATTTGTATTAAAAATGAATGGGGAAATAATGAATAGGGGAAAAAACCAAATGAAATATCTTTAATTTCATTTTCCCATTTGATTTGATTCATTTTTAAAGGCATTGGAGGAACTTGCTTGCATCAGATACATTGGGATGTATTCAAACAATCCTTTTTGCTAGCAGAAGGCAGAGCACAAAGACTCCTGCAATGACATTTCTTCCTCTCCCCATTCGTGCCTCCCCCAAATCACTCTGGAGAGTCAAGAGAAATCCAGGACATCACACAGAGGAAGGAAAGGGGAGATTGTTCTCTTGGGCAAGCAGAACTCATTGTACGGGAGGAATGATCTCCTTAGTGCTACATTGAATTCCACCCAATGTCTGGACACATTTTACAGTTCACATAAAAATCATAGGGAGAGGAGAAAGGCAGACAAAGCAATGACAGTTATGCTGTATGCACATTTGTGTATAGAAGTAAACCTGTCCCATCAGAAGTCCTAATACAGACTGGGGAACCTGTAGCCCCCCAGATGTTGTTGGACTACAGCTCCTATAATCCCTGACCATTTGGCATACTGGGTCTGAGGCTAATGAGAGTTAGAGTACAAATGTTGTCTGGAGGTCACAGGTTCCCCATCACTGTCCTATTAGATCCTCCAATTAAAAAACAGTGTTTTGTTTTGCTTTTTCGGGAGGCTCATCAAAAGTTGCTGTAGAAAACCTCTTTGAAGACTACAGGCATGGATATTATAATCCATGGACCCTTGCTTTTTCATACAAGTATCTTAGAAACAAGCAACTGAAAGATACAACATGACTTAGCTAGGATGTATATCACAGGAAAGTCAACGGAACAGAAGAACATAATGAGAGTCTCTTGGATCAGGCCAATGGCCCACAATTTCCAGCATCCTGCTTTCACAGTTGCCAACCAGATGCCTGTGGGGTGGGAAACCCAAAAGTCTACCATAGATTATAGTAGCTTGACAAAGCTGCCCCTGTTATTCACTAATATTCTATAAACTACATTCCAGGAGCTAAAATGCAGAACACTTAAACCCTTAAAGGATTGGCCCACATATCTGAGAGCTAAAGAAGGTTGCATGATGGAATACCAGAGAAGGAACCTCCAGATCACTTGTGCTGGTGGTGGGGCTTTAAAAAAAACAAATGTCAAATTTCTCATCAGCAGGACTTGACATATACACTTTTGCAGTAAAGCTTGTTAGCCAAACCTTTCATGTCTATCCAATGGGCAAGTAGTTCTACCATGCCTGGTTTTGGTGCATGTTAAAACGGATTTGAAAAGAAAGAGCAAGATTAGAAATTACGAGAAATACCAGCTGAACTGTACTGGCAATGTAGAATATTTTCCTTGAACTTTGAGGACTCGTGTATTGTCTATGGACAATTTTGCTTCGCCATGTAATTCCCACATCTATCCCCCCTGCCCCCAATATACTGAAGACCATCTTTATCCTGCCCTTGCATTGTAGTCATATTGCTCAGATCCACTAACAACAATTTAAAAGCTACAAAATAAGGACAAATATAAGAAAACACAACAAAATGCAGACAGGCCCAGCAGATAAAAACTGCTTTAAAAGAGCAAGGAGCCATTCCACTGGAACACCTTAATTTAGGAGATCAAATGCTTGCATCAAAGCAAGTGTTACCCTACAATTTCTAGGGCATTTTTTGTCACTTTTTTATCACGAAAGTCCAGTTTTTTGGGGAAAGCAGGTTTGTTGTGCAAGACCTCCCAATGAACCCGAATTTGGTGGTATGTAATTGAATCCCACACCAAAATAATGACAGTCTGAAACTGCCCAATCTAGGTGCAGCCAGAGAAAAGTCCTCTCACATTCCAGCTAGTCATGCCTCTGTTATCACTGGGATGAGAAGGAGTGTCCCCAGCAAATCCAGGGAGTAAACAAGCTGGTATGGGAGGAGAGGAAATCTAAGGAAATCTAGTTCCCACATTCCTCTTTTCCTATGCCATGGGGCCTTTAGCCATACCACCTTGATCATGCCCAATCTTGCCTGAGCTCTGTGCCAAGGAAGAAATCAACTATAAAAAAGAAACTATTGTTTTGCTGCTGGATGGATCACGAATAGAATTAATCAACACTGCAATATTAAGCCAGGTTATATCTAGTTTGATGGTCATGGCTTCCCTTCCCTAAGGATCTTAGTTTGATGAGAGCACTAAAAATCTTGGTTAGAGGTCCCAAATCCATTAAAGCAGTGGTCCTCAACCTTGGGCCTCCAGATGTTTTGAGACTACAGTTCCCATCATCCCTGACCACTGGTCCTGCTAGCTAGGGATCATGGGAGTTGTAGGCCAAAAACATCTGGAGGCCCAAGGTTGAGGACCACTGCATTAAAGCGCTATAATGCTCAGGGATCTTTGGTTGGGAGACATGGGCAGTTAAACTGATTAGAAACAAGTTTAAATTCATAGTTTATCATATGTTCAAAGCATAGTGTCTTAGCCTAAAGCTCAGAGGCTTTAGGCCAAGGGGTGGAGCTTGGAGAAGGTGGGCCAGAGGAAGAGACCCATAAAGCTTCAGTTCACCTCTGGCTTTTGTTGAACCAAGTTGCTCACTCTGAGTAATGTATGGTGTTGCAACCATTGGTCTGCTTGCCACTGTGGATACCTGGTACAGATAGGGAACCATAATAGGGAACATGAAAATGGCTATGACTTTTTTGCCTTTGTACATAAGTGGATAAAATTTGCAGGCAAATTATCTCCTGGAGACTGGATTAATCCTATCAAATTTCAGGGTTTTTACTTGAGCAGATAACTTCTGAAGTCTTTCCCTCCATGCCAGCATTGGATGCAAATTGTAGGCATAGTAACTTCTGGTGCAGCAGTTCTCCCAAAGGGACATGACCTGATGGGAAAATAGAAATCACGTTACCATCACTACTTTTGGGGGGCAATCAGTTTGAAAACTGGGGGCATTAGGGACACACCAGAGGGAGCTATGACAGAATGGATTTGGGGGCGGTTGCATAAAAAGGGAATGTCTGAGAGAAACAAGTGGTGGTTTTATATGTAAGGTTGAGCCTTTGATGGCACCTTTCCCCTTCTTCCTTAAGAGAACCTTTCCCTCCCGAAGAAACAAGGGAGTTGTAGTTAATTAATCACAAAGTTATGATTCTCAGCACCCTTAACAAACCACAGTTCCCAAGACTTTTTTTGGGGGGTGTACCGTAAATATATGGTATGTACACAACCTGGGATGTTTTCAGGCACCATCTACTGTTGTTGTTTACTTATCATTTTTAATGTTGCCTGATGTAATGTTGGGCTTTCCCCCACTAATCTGAAAGCTCTGCTGCTATCTCTTTTGGCAGCAGGACAGCTTAGGGAGGGAACCCATAACATGGAAAGTCTGGCATCGATTGCTTACTTGTAGATTAACACAAGGAAGGCATCACATGCATGGGCTGCAATAATGCAGCCTAAAAGGGAGATGAGGACCATTCAGTATCCTTTGAGGTTACTTGCAAAATCCAAGCTATAAGTCATATGATAGTTCTTTACATGATACTGTTGCAAGAGCTTTACTATTATCTGCCATGTGTGAATTCATTAGTGATTGTAGTGTGTGTATATGTTGAGGAGACAAGCAAAGAGCAACATCTCCCTGGACTTTGATGTTACCCACTGATAAATGGGGGAAAATGTGGTTGATGTGCAATGCACATCCACTCAGAAGTAAGTCCCATTGAATTACATGGGACCTTCCGCCAGGTAAGTATACAGCAGGGACAGGGAACATATGGCCTTCTAGACGTAGACTACAACTCCATTATCCTGATCATTATCTTCAGAACTGCCCTGAGACCTGCAGGTATAGGGTGGTATACAAATTTAATAAATAATAATAATAAAATTATTGATTTTTCTGTGAGAGGTTGATGAGAGTCCAACAGTATCTGGTTTCCCTGGTGTGTAGGATTGCTGCAATCCTATTTACTTTGGAGCAATGTAGTGAAATCAACAAAGCTTACTTCTGACAAGACATGCCTAGGATTATAAATAAATAAATCCTATACATGTCTACTCAGAAGTAAGTCCCACTAATTTCAATGTGGCTCATTCCCAGGTAAGTGTGTATAGGATTGGTTTATTTTAGCATGTGTTTCCCTAGGGCACAGTAAACAGGGTTAGTCACTAATGTGCAAATGTGTCTTTCTATCATAATAATTTTTTTGATCTACTAGAGGATATTCTCCAGTTACAATACTGAAGGCTGATATACAGATTTTGTACCTGGCCACTGCTCAAAATGTGCAGGGAACATACAAAACCCCAAAGCCCCGGTGAAGGACCTGTGACCTCACTGCTAAAGCCTAATAAGCTGCTCCCCTGGAAGACGAAAGCTCAAAGAGAGAAGCATCTTTGGCAACAGCTCTCTAGTTCTGATATTTCCGTCTCCTGAAGGTCTGCCAAAGTTCAAGCCTGACCATCTTTACAGGGATAAAAGACAGTTTTTAACAAAAAAAGAAACAAAACCAAAAACTTGAAGTTGACATTTAATGACTACAAATAAGCATAGGCTTATTTTAGCTACCTATTCATCTTCTCAAGCAATCTTTGAAGAATGTTCATTGTGCTCTGTGTTGAAGGGTTAGCATGGCATATAAATATGAGTAAGGACCATACTAAATATCTTTGCAACGTTGCAACATACAAAAAGCTTGGCCTATCACTCAACATCTAAAAAACCCCAAAGTGCTGCACCAACAAGTACAAAATAACCCCTCTGCATCGCCACACATCCAACTCAATGGTGTAATGTTGGAAATTTTGATCACTTCTCCTACCTAGGCAGTTATCTTTCCACAAGGGTCAACAATGATGCCGAAATCCAGCATTGCCTGAACTCTGCAAGTGCGGCTTTCTCCCGATTGAAGTGCAGAGTGTTTGAGGACCGGGACATTTGCAGGGAAACCAAAATGCTTGTTTACAAAGCTATTGTACTACCAACCTTACTATATGCTTGTGAAACATGGACCACTTATAAACGCTATCTCCAACTCCTCGAAAGATTCCATCAATGGTGTCTCCGAAAATTTTTACACATTACTTGGGAAGACAGGCGAACTAACATCAGAGTACTGGAAGAAGCAAAGATCACCAGTGTTGAAGCAATGTTTCTTCAACATCAAGTTCGTTGGACTGGTCATGTTGTGTGGATGCCTGATAATCGTCTTCCAAAGCAACTACTCTATTCCAAACTTAAAAATGGAAAGCGTAATGCTGGTGGTCAACAAAAGAGGTTTAAAGACAGTCTCAATGCAAATCTAAAAAAATGTAGTATAAACACTGACAACTGGGAAACCCAGCGAGCACTCCAGTTGAAGAACAGCCTTTACCAAAGGTGTCATGGGCTTTGAAGACACTCGAACTCAGGACACAAGGGAGAAATGTGCTAAGAGGAAGGCATGCTTGGCAAATCCCCACCGTGATCAACTCCCGCCCAGAAACCAATGTCCCCACTGTGGAAGGACATGTGGATCCAGAATTGGCCTCCACAGTCACTTACGGACTCATTTTTAAAACCGTGTTTATGGAAGACAATCTTACTTGGCTACGAGTGATCACCAAAGAAGAAGAAGAAGATAAATATGAGTAAGGACCAAACTCTAGTTATATGGTTGGAGGCAGTCATATGTGTTTTATTTAGGATTCTGCCCTGTTCCCCTACAAAGCAGGGAAAAGAAGTAAGTAAGTGTGTAGGGGTCTTTAAAAACAACAACGAAAACCCTTTATTTTAATTGAATTGTTATCAAAAATAAATGTCCTATTAAGATCTCATTTTATAACTGCATCCTTAGTCATATTAGATTAACAGGTGGGTCTGTTTTTAACATGAAATGGACTATAAGGGTGAGGGGAACTAAACCCTCTCTCGCCTCTTCCTCCTTTGCTGTGATCTGATGCTTTAAGAAATTTTCTGTCTAGCCCAGCTCACTTCTCTTATTGGGCTGGAAGAAATTTTCTTTAAGCAACAGAGTACAAAGAGGTAGAGTTGGAAAGGGGGGAAAGGTTTGACTCCCCTCACTTGCATCCTCTTAATTGTATGTATGTGTGTGTGTGTGTGTGTTTTAAAAAGTGCTCACCCCCTAGTTGGGGACTACAAATGAATGACAGGAATATAAATCAGTATCTTGCTTCTAAGGTAAAGCAAAGCTTTTCATGTAAGAGTATGGTGATATGTCAGGTTCTGTGAAAATTTGCCTCTGGCATTTGATCTGCAACATCTCATTCACACAAACAGTTCATCATTTGATGCTGCCCCACCTCACCAAAGTATAAGCACACACTAATCACCCCTAAGAAAGGAACAAATAGCCTTGTACTGTACTGTGAAGTGACACACAAATGGCTAAACAGTGAGGTCTGCCTGATGGATAAATAGATATGCTTGCAAACTCGTGTACAAATGCTTCCAGACTTGACAATGAAACTGCAAATGCAAGGGACAAGCCTTGCTCTGCTTGGAATGTATTCAGATAGCTGGCCGTTTTCCAGGCAGGGCTGAAGGGGGTAAGGTGCAGTGATGTGATCTAAATCCACTGGTTACATGCAGAGGGGATTAACATCTGCTAAAAGTATTATGGACATCATGCAGGTGTTTCAATATTTGTATTTAGTATGTGCTGCAGCAACAGTCTCTGAGAAAGCGTTCAGGCTGCAATCTGGTCATTTTATTGTCTGAATCTGTCAGGACAGTCATTTTGTTCTGCAAACTTTGTGATCCCCTCGCAAGTTGTAAACTATTTAATGAAGTGAGTATATTGAGAAAGATGACAGACTTTCTAACTTTTGGAAGAGGGTATTACATCAGAGACATTCGTTTTTACTCTGGGGAGAATGCCTTAATACATATATAACCAAAAAGCTGAATTAGATTGAATGTTTCCAGAATTCCAGTAAATTCCTGTGGGCTGGTCTATATTTGACATAGCTTTCATTATGTCAATAAACAACACACTTTGGTTCCAATATTAGCAAGATATAAACAAATGCTTTGGTGAATTACCAAACCGAAAGTGTAATTATAGCAGACTTTGAAGAGCATTGTCCCTTGTGTCTGTTAAGATTTTATTGCCCTTTGAGAAAACTCACACATTGTGTAGCTTGCAAACATAAGTTGTTTGCAGAAGTTAGCTTTTTAAAAAGGGATGTTGGAACTCAGCGCTGCATAGAAACTCTAGCCTCTGACGAGGACTCTCCCTTCCAAATAAGTAAGGGTTGGACATGGTTGCTCATGAAGTCCTCTGCACATGTTAAGAGACATTAGCAAAGGTGATCGCCAGACATTCAAGTCCACAGTTTGAACAGAATCTAAGTGTATACATATGTATGTGTGTAGGCTCCAATAAGCTCTATTTGGTTATCTTAGAAAACTGAGTGTTCCCATTGCTAGTATCCTAGAAAACTGAGTGTTCCCAGTGCGTGCTTCAGTTTGAATAGGTAGGGTCTATGCAAAATAATATTTGAAGGCAGGCCAGCATGCATAACTCCAGCCACCTCTTTCCACATGTTCTTTGGTAGCAAAAGAATCCTCTGCAGGGATGTTAATCCCTCATATGAAGATGGAGAGAGGGAACCAGAGCACTAGCTCTGCCCCTGACCCAATGCAGTTTAGAAAACCGATCTTCCAAGATTCTAAATCACATGGGGGAACCTTCAAAAGAAGAACAGTCCCCATGTTGCAGATGTTTAGCCCTAAACAGGGTGTGAAAGCAGTGATAGTGACATGAGGGAGGGGCCAGGGAGCATGTCGCCTTCCTCCCCTCACACTGTGGTAGTCACAATTGGGAAAATGCTTGAAGAGTGCAAATGAGCATCAGAAAAAGGGCTACAGCCATCACTTGCATTCTAAGGTTGGATCCTGGCATTCAATGCATACTATAAATGGGGAAGGGCCATAGCTCAGTGCTACAGCATTTGCATTGCATGTGGAATGTCCAAGATTCAGTTCCTGACATCTTCAGTAGGTCTGGAAGAGAATCCTGCCAGAAAACCTGGATAGCTGCTGCAAGTTGTTACTGAGCTAGATGGAACAATTGGTGGTCTGATTAGGAGAAGGCAGCTTCCCACATTCCTTTGTAAACTGTATTCCCAGATTGGACCCAAATGAGCTGAGTCACATTACATCCTAGTTATTCTCCATTAAACTGACTAAAAACCCATTAAACTATCAAGTAAATATTGCCTCTTCTGGTGAGCTGAAGGGTAACAGCATCAGAATAAAAGGCTTAGGAAGCTCGGCTGGTCTGTAACAAAAACGAATTCCAAAATCCGTAGTTTGGCAAAACTTTTATTAGGACCAACAAGAATGCCACAAAATAGTGAGCAAAAACCTGGACTAGACAGAAAAAACAGATAAAGTCATAAAGTCTGCATTTAGCCAGAGTCTTCAAGATGGAATATCAGCTAAGGAATAGCCGAAAAAAATGAAAAAGTAAAAGAAATCCACAATATTTTGCAAACATATCCTCAGCAAAGATATGCTCCTTGATTTCTGAGGTTTCAGATTAGGCCCAAGAGAACAAATTTCCTCCCTGGTTCACATCTGTTCAAATCCATTGTTTTAGGGTTAAAATAAAAGCTAAGACGTCTCTGTAGTGTAGATACGTTTTCTGTTCCAAAGAGGTTACAGAAAAAATTAACATCATAACACTTATGATGTATTTCTCAATGTTTGAATATGTTTGTGCAGCATCAAAAAGTCCAGAATACATTCTTAACAATAATATCCCATAAAAGAAAAAAGATAAAGAAAAAAAATCACCACGGAACAGTCACAATTTTCAGCTGTTTCTTCAGAAGTGTGTATACATTAAGAAAAGGCATTAAAAAATCTCAGAATCACATAAGTTGAAACTTTAAGGGAATATATATATATTCAGTGGGTTGGGCTCACATGCTTGAAATCAATTTTATTGGGGAGACATCACGTAAATCTGGCCTCCCATGTGAAATGACACCTGAATGGTTTCCTGTTTAAGCAGCAGCTACTTCTCAAAGTGATCATGTGAACCAGGCATTAGCACTAGAACACTGAGAAATAGCACAGCCCTGTGCAGGAAGTGAAAGGTGAATTTATACTGTATGTACAGTAATGAAAACTTCACCCAGGGCCAAGGGACAGGAGGGGCTTTGTGTTCTTAGTGTGATGCAGGGGAAGGGTAGGTTGTGCAAGGGAAAAGCAAGGGAACTCCAGCATCTGAGGAATTATGGATTAGACAGAAAAAGCAGGTAATGGCAATGCGACAAGGAAGTAAGGAATTTCATGTACACTTTTGAACTACGTTAACTAGCAAAATCTTTTGCTGTAAAGGTCTTGTCAATTCAGATTTCTAGAAACAATCTGAAAACACAACACTTCAAAATATGTGCATAAATTTGGCTTATACTGTCCCCTTCATATCTCTCTCTCTCCCTCTCTCTCTCTCTCTCTCTCTCTCTCTCTCTCTCTCTCTCTCTCTCATCATTTTTATTTGATTTTACAAATATAAATTTATATCCATATAAAGAGATTTCTCTGCACCTTGAGACTTCCCCCCATCCCCTCCATGGGTCCTAATGTCAACATTTTCAATTGCATATTATTTCATAATCTATATTTTATATCTATCCATATTTTCCATAGTATTTGTTACATTACAAGTGAGATTAAAATCCGGCTAACGTTTTCATCTGCCTACAGTGGTGTCCCAAATAAATTATATTTTTTTTCCTATTCCCTCTTGAAGTTTTTGTCTTCTTGGTCCGAGCTTTCCGGTCAGTTTTGACATTTCGGCGTAGCTAATAGCTTATTCGGTAATAGCTTAGTTTGCCATTCCTCTCTGGTAGGGACTCTTTCTTCTTTCCATCTCTGGGCTAGTAGCATCTGTGCTGCTGTTGTCGCCTACATCGTCTCCTTCATATCTCACTTCCAGAAGCTGGATGACCTCAATGTCCTTTATACCAATCTCTGCCCCAGCAGGGAGAATATTTGAAGATGAGGATGGTGTTTGTGTGTATACAGTATATGAAAATGTGTGGTTCCTGAGCATTCACCCAAGGCTGCATGCAGTCCTCAGAGGAAGGCATTCAGGTTGCCTACCCCCTGTTTTACACATGAAAATCAGAAGTGTGCTAATTATTAACTTCTAAAGCAATTCCAAAGTGCTTTTCAACATGTGCCTCTTGCTTTAGCGGCCATCAGATGAACACGAGGCATTTCTTTCTTTCTTTTGCAACATCTTATGCTTTATTTAGATCTTCCGAATAAGTAACATCTGTTCCCACTGATGGAAAATATCCTTTTGGTCACAGAGGGATCGCAGTCACATGTTACCCCGGGAAAAGCCTGTGTGTGAATCAACAGTCAGATAGACTCATCACTCCGCACCTAATAGATATATACCGAAATGAAGCCAAGGCATTCCTGTCCAAAGTGGGAGGTAACAACTTGCTCTCCAGTGGATGACAGAATCAGACAGCTTGCCGGGGGGGGGATGGGGGAGAAAGAAAAGAAAAGCCTCCATAACTTCTTATAGCCAGGACTCTTCCCCCTCCCCACTCCACATGCAAACATTGTTTATTGTTAGCTCAGATTCATCATTGCTTTATTATATCTTACAGCTTTACAAATGATGACTAAAACAGGAGGCCCATCCCAAATGTGTGGGACAGTTTCAGGCACTTACGGGCTAGATTTAAAACAGAGCTGAGTTTATTTATTAGATACATCATTGGATGAGCTTTTAATCTGAAGCATCAGTAGCTTCCTACAAAGAGCAGATGGGGAGTTTTACTCTTAGTTTTCAGAGTTGTTTGTTTTCATTCTCCTCTAGTGTGTTAGCCAGGATGGGCCAAAAAAGGAAAGAGGCAAACGACAGTGGGTGAGTAGGTCTGTTGCTATAGGAAATTTAATTTCAGGGCTGGAACTGAGATCCTGCCTCTAAAAAAGAAGTGTTCCACACTGAGAAAGTAATAACTAAGCTAAAATCATAACATCGTTAGGTAGCACTTTTGTGTCTGTGTTTGCATTAAACAGCTTATCATATTTTTTCTGCTACAGATGCTGGTGCAATTTGTATCCACTCCATGACTAAGAAAAGGCAGATGTTCGCCACAGGCCACACTTAATCATTCAGTGGTGCAGGTGGCTAAACAATATGCCATGCAGCAAATAAAAGACAACCCACGGCAGTGGACCAGATCTCTTTCTCCAAAGGCAGATTGGAAGTGTTCTGGGGAAGGACCTGAGGAAGCCTTAGGCTCAAAGGATCCAGTGTTTTCCCAGTCCCCTGACATCCCCACAAACTCTGGAGCTGGCATATTTGTCTCCCATTGTTTCCAATAGGAGGGGAATGTTGTTGTTTAGTTGTTTAGTTGTGTCCGACTCTTTGTGACCCCATGGACCAGAGCACGCCAGGCACTCCTGTCTTGCACTGCCTCCCGCAGTTTGGTCAAACTCATGTTGGTAGCTTCCAGAACACTGTCCAACCATCTTGTCCTCTGTTGTCCCCTTCTCCTTGTGCCCTCAATCTTTACTAGCATCAGGGTCTTTTCCAGGGAGTCTTCTCTTCTCTTCTCAAGAGGTGGCCAAAGTATTGGAGCCTCAGCTTCAGGATCTGTCCTTCCAGTGAGCACTCAGGGCTGATTTCCTTAAGAATGGAGAGGTTTGATTTTCTTGCAGTCCATGGGACTCTCAAGAGTCTCCTCCAGCACCATAATTCAAGGAGGGGAATAGCTTAATTTAAAAATTTGTAATCACTTCTGTTCTACTGGAAAATGCAGATAAAACCACTTTAAGATCTCCTTTTGTTCCCCAAAGCCTTAAGATGTAGGTTTTCATGTAGATGATCCCATTGCTTGAGCAGGAGTACAACATTCCATTAACCTTCGGAATTCACTTTCCTTAGATTGAGAGCAATGAGACTGAGAACCTTCAGCCAGGCAGTTCTTTGGCTCAGTGTGCTGACCATGAATCTTAACAACAAAGCTCTTCTTTGTAATAACAAGCTGTATTGATTTTATATGGCGGGGGTGTCCAACCAGAAGATTGTGATCCCTTCCCCCCAAAGCAAGAAAGCTCAACAACTCTGGGCAATCCACCCACCGCACCCATGCTTCTCCTCCCTCCAATGACAATGGGTAGATCACTGCCAGGTTTTTTTTAATACTGGGAGTAGATCACAGTCTCTTGGGAGTTGGACATGCCTGTTATATGGGAACTAGGGGCTGATGCCCCTGTTCCTGTTGCTTGCCTACCCTGCACCCCATTGCCAACTCACCCCATCCTTTTACACCTCACCCAGCCCTGCCCCTTCCCCTCACAGTTCCTTCACACCCCTCACCTGCATTTTAAATTTTAATATTGTATTTTAATCTGTATTTTAATTAATTGTTTTCTTTTCTTTTATGTCTTATTGTAATTTTATTGGTGTTAGCCGCCCTGAGCCTGGTTTTGACTGGGGAGGGCGGGGTATAAATAAAAATGTATTATTATTACGGTATTATTATTATTATTATTATTATTATTATTATTATTATTATTATTATTATTTCCTACTGATGGCCACACAAACTGCCGATTACCATTCAAAAGGCTGCCTCTGCAATGACAAAACAATAAAGGATGGAAGTACATGTCTGTCAGTGCCATTTGAGATTTGCTCCCTTCTCAATTCCTTATCAGTGTACTTTGCCAGTGCACTTTCTCTGCTTTCACGTGGTGCCCTTCTGATTGACCTCCTAATAATGTGTTTGCTATTAAGGGTGAGCTGCTCCAAGCTTTCTAGAGGAAGAGCAGAATAGAATAGTCCTTGTAATTGCACATTTAAAGTGTTCAAGGAGCTTCGCATACACGTTTTTAGAAATCCTGGCATGCATTTGATCATTCAAACTGGACATTGTCAGATTCAGCAATGTTTTTTTGTGATGGTGCTATAAAAGAAAATGTGTAATGTGTCCTACAAATGATGGGTGGCTACCACTGGAAGGGGTACAATGTATCAGGGACAGGGTCACACAGGTTTCAACTGACACAAAAGTATAAAGCAACCTTTTTCAACCTTGGTTCCCCAGGTGTTGTTGGACTACAGCTCCCATCAACCATAGCTGCCAAGTTTTCCCTTTTCTCGCGAGGAAGCCTATTCAGCATAAGGGAAAATCCCTGTAAAAAAGGGATAACTTGGCAGCTATGCATCAACCCTGACCACTGGTCCTGGTAGTTAGGGATGTAGCCTGTCTTCTGCCAGGGTTAGAATTAGAATGTCAAACCTACATTGGCTGCGTGCCTAACAAACGGTTCACCTCCTCTGTCTTTCACTTTCACAGAAACCTAAACATCACATAAGAGGATCCAAGATTATTTTAGCCTCCTTTAAGCTAGGTGCTTAAAGAACTGAGACAGAGACCCACAGCATAAAATCTGCATAAAAATCTGCATAAATTGCATAAAATCTGCATATGTTAATTTATATGCATAAATGTCTTAGGGAAATTAAGATAATGGGTACCCTGGAAGCAATCTCTCGCTCTTTCTAAACACACACACACACACACACACACACACACACACACACAGCAGAAAATCTAGAACCTGCCACAAAAGTCCAGAGGCTTCCCCCTGCCTTCTGCCCCTTGGAATGCTTTGCAGTCATGTAGGGTCAGGTTTTTTGTTGCCCTTTTATTGTTTCCTTCCTCTACAGTCCCAATAAAATATATGCCTTGCATTGCCACGTATCTCTTGAAGTTGTTGCCTTGACTAAAATAAAAAAACAAAACAAAAACAAAAATCTTTTCCATAGACCTCAGCAAGGTGCTGATCAGTGAATGCTAAAAGAGAATAAGATAGAAGTCCAAAAAAGTGAGTATGTGCTAATGAGAGGGGACTAATAAAAAGGGGTTTGTTTAAAGTAGACAGAATGGAGCTGGAAACCAGCTATCAGAGACAGGCTTGACAGCGAGCCATAAAATGGAAAGCGTACGTATAGCTTTAGCAGGCATTAATGTAGCAGCCAGACTTTTCTAATGATCTATGAATAACAAAGAAAGATTGTCTTCCTGACATCTGTGAGTTACGGTTACCATTAAAGATGATAGCACAATCGGGAAGGGAAAGTGGCACAGCTCCTCAAATATGGAATACTCATCCACCCCAGCTATTAGCCTCTCACAGAAACAAGATGAATATGAATTAAATGCAGAACCTCAGGTTAACCTCGCCAAAGTTCAGGGTTGACACTATCACCAACTTGACAAAAAGAAAAAGAAAAGCAGCAGAAGAGGTTGTTTTCATTATAAGGTATTTCTGGGAGGAAAGGGGAAGCTTTGGCTCAATGGGTGCCTAAAACCAGTTCCATGAAACAATGTTTTCTGAACCCTTTATTGGTCTTAATGCTACTTTAATACCAAGCACTCTCTTATTCAGCTGGACAGACCAGAGAAGTCACTGCTATCCCCAGGGCCTAATAGAATGTCACAAGTAAACAAATCATCTCTCTTTACCAGCTTCCTGATATCCTTCTACATGTTTCCTCCTTGCCAGCTTCCTTTTGTGTCTATAATCACATCATGGCTCCAGTTCTGGCTCCTTTAAAGAGCCTGCTGTGCAGCTGGCAAGCATGATGCCATACACCACTTTTGCTCAGAGGTCAGATGAGTCCCACTGAACTCTTGTAGGATAGCTCTGCTACACTTCGGCCAAAGCAGCAAATGTGCCATCACACCCGAAGCCTGACTGTTTCTGCCAGGCAGAGCACAAGGTGCAGGGAGAGCTTTTCAGGGATTTTTGACCACACCACCTCCAGACGTGAGCTAGACAGACTTAATATCAAATATCCTGTTCCATGGCAGGTCCAGTTCTGTTGCTGCCCCACCTCACCGCATTTTGGGGTATCATTGGTGACAGTGTTGCAACCTTTCACACTAGTTTCTGTGGCTGCGGTGGAGGCTTCAACAGCAGAGTTCCAAACCCTCCAAGTGCCCCCAATTTCCAGGGACACCCCTCATTTAGAGAAGCCATCCCGGTTTCTGATTTGATCCTGGAATGTCCCACTTTTCCTATTTTCAAAGGAGAAATGTTGGAGGGTGTGGAGTTATCTGACCCCCCCCCCAAGCCGCCTGAAGTCAATCCTGTATAGGGAAGTTTTTTAAAAATGTTTAATGTTTTATTATGTTTTTATATTTCTTGAAAGCTGCCCAGAGTGGCTGGGGCAGCCCAGTAAGAACTGTGGGATATAAATAGTAAAATTATCATTATGGAATGAGATGTCCCTATTTTTGTCGGAGAAATGTTGGAGGGTATGGAGTTCCTTCCTGCCAGCTGAGACCAGTGGAAGCTAATAGAGAACAGCGGATTGGGGGTGTGTGTCTGATAAATACGACACAGATCAGAATTGCAGCCTAAGTGGCTCATCCCTAGTATAGATTTTTTTTAAAAAAATGAAAATTTAGGATGAACTCTGCTTTGCTAAGTTTTCTTACATAGGAAAGGTGTCAATAAAGCATATTAATGTCCCCAGTTTTAGCTTCTGTGGACTTTACATATAGGCTTATTATTATTATTATTATTATTATTATTATTATTATTAAAAAGGAAAACTGAACTAATATTTCCCCCCTAGGAATTTTACATCAGTACTCTTTGTTCTTCCTAAGAGTTAACAACATAGTCATATTTCTATATTTTGAATATATATAAAGGTAAAGGTAAAGGTACCCCTGACCATTAGGTCCAGTCGTGGACGACTCTGGGGTTGCGCACTCATCTCGCTCTATAGGCCGAGGGAGCTGGCGTTTGTCCGCAGACAGTTTCTGGGTCATGTGGCCAGCACGATTAAGCCGCTTCTGGTGAAACAGAGCAGTGCATGGAAATGCCGTTTACCTTCCCGCCGGAGCGGTACCTATTTATCTACTTGCACTTGACGTGCTTTCAAACTGCTAGGTGGGCAGGAGCTGGGATCAAACAACGGGAGCTCACCCCGTTGCGGGGATTCAAACCTCCGACCTTCCGATCGGCAAGCCCTAGGCTCTGTGGTTTAGACCACAGTGCCACCCGTGTCCCTTTTGAGAATACACACACACACACACACACACACACACACACACACACACACACACAAACATATATATGGAAGATCATAGTAATATTGCATATTTTGAACAAAAATATATGGAAAATCAGAATTCATTTCTTCTGAGAAACAGAAAGGCATGGAGTGAGCTAACTTGTTTTGAGGTATTTAAACAAGGTGGGTTTTTTATATAAAAAAAGAAGCAGCAGAGATCTCTGTAAAAACCCCAGCTTTTAAAAAGTTTTATAGTTAAATCAGCCATTGTTTTTGGCCAATAAAATGGAAAATGTGTGCTTTTATGGGTTTATAAAAAGGCAAACTATAGTTGCATGAAAAATAACTTTCACCGATTGAGTACAGGTGGAGACTTGTTTAAACTCCTAAGACATAAAGGCTTAGTATGTATGACTGAAAAAGGTAACATGGTACAATAAAAAGTCTTCCTTTCTTCAGTCATCAATCCACCGGGTATTCCATGTCAAATAAACGCTGAAACAATTTACAGTAAAAGTACACAGTGGAAGTGCCAACGTTAACACTTCTTAGGTTTGGAGGGCGTCCAGATTTTTCACGCCAATATTTAACGCGGACTGCAATGTCTTTTCCATTGGAAGTGTCAGCTGCAACATGCTTTGCTATATTTGGCAACCCGCGTGCGCATGTGGAGCATAGAGTCCAGCGTGCGTGATGTTCATTTTTTATTTCAACCATGATAAATTGTGGTTCATTTGTTTAAGTGCACATGGCAGTTTTAGTGTTCCTACTATAAATTTTGGCTAACTTCTATTGACATGCTGTATTAAACTTAAGAAAAACAAATTACACTTCAGCCGTTTTAATTGACTAAATGTGTCAAAAACACAATAAGGATAACATTAGAGGTCAAGGCCTCAGACTGCACTATAATGGGTGTTGTGGCAAGTGTCCAGGTCTCCCCACCCCCCTTTTTTTGGTACATTTCATTTTTCACAAACGTTTAGGGGAAAGCCAGGCATTTAACATTCTTGGGCACTTCAGGTCTGATGCTAGAATTCTCTCGTGGTCTCTAATCAGGTTATTTGAAGTTTTTGTCTTATTTAAACCACTAGTCCTGGTGATTATTTATGGCCACCTGTAAATAAACCGTACAAACAGATACTGGCATTTGGAGGAATGAAATAATGATTTATGCTGCACAATGCAATTGAAAGCAGAAACCATGTTTAGAAGATATCTTCCCTTTGCTAAATAGATGAGCAACTCCATGGTTCTGAGCCAGAAAAATCTTGGCAATACCTCACTCCTAGGAGACTTTACTGGAGTCTGTCAGTTTTGACTCACGTCTTTTATATTAAGTGCCTGACACACGTGTCTTCCAGAATTTTGAACCTGGTTGGTATAGCCCATCCTTTGCCAGCTGGGTGCCTGCCAGATGTTTTGGACTACAACTGCCAGCACTGGTTGAGACTGATGGGAACTGTAGTCCAAAACAACGGGAGGATGCAAGATTGGCAAAGGCTGATATATCCTAACAAATGAAAATTAAGACCTATTTTTACAGTGATCTGACATCAGAATTAGATTTTTTAAATTAAAAAAATCATGTTTAAATCATTCTTCAGAGTACAATTCAGACTCATTGTCTCAGCAATCCGGACAACAACCCTGTTAGGTAGGGCAGTGTTATTGTCCCTGAATTGCAGGTTGGGGAGATACCGATTAAAACCACTCAGTGTCTTCGTGGAGGAGAAGAGGTTAAACAAGTGACTTCTCAGATCATGGCTTAGTTTCTTAGCCAGAATTCTACAGTAACTTTTACTTTTTAGAAAGCAAATAACCCTTTAGCTCAGTCAATCATCAGTCTCATTCATGAACAGAGATTCATGCCTTCTCATTCTTGTGAATAGTATATCCTGCTGGCATGAACCCAGATCTGTAAAAGATTGCATGGTTTTCTTCTGACTCCTTTGAAGCCAATGGGCTTATTGCCATTCACTTTGACAGAGGCTGGATTTCACCTTATGCTTATAAAGCATCATGGAGCTTTGTGGAGGCGTGATCAGATCTGAGGAAAATAGTTGCTCAGTTCCATTGAGGTATGTGGTTAAAGGTCACAATAACCATTGTCTATATTCTGTCTTCCTATTGACAAGTAACTCCTGCCAAAGCTTGAGGACTGAATGGGGAAATGCAATGGTCTCAGTTGCAGGCTTCTAGTGATGCTTTGTAAAACCCACCCACTTCTTCTTGTGTGTGTGTGTGTGTGTGTGTGTGTGTGTGTGTGTGTGGTGAAGGCAAATACCAGTAGCTTTCCTAGAAGGGATTGTTGACTATCTGTGTAACTTAGTAAAGCCTTGTGTACTCCAAAGTGGAGGGTACCGTATCTCACTTCCTTTAAAGATTTAAAATTCCCTTTTATAAATCTATGGAGTGCTCACATTTAGAACACTGTACAAGTGAAGCTGCAAGTGAAGCTGATGGAGTACTGATGGAGTGAAGCTGATGGAGTTCACTGTACAAGTGAAGCTGATGGAGCAGGTTCTCCCCCTAAAGGAGAACATGGGTTGCGGAAGGGTTAACAAGACATCCCAGGGTGGAAGAGGTGGGTCAGTTTGGATGGCAACATGTGTGATTGGTGGGTGTGCTGTTGCTGGGGAAATTTGCTTGTAGCAAATGATTGATTGACAGCCTTACCCTATATATGCTTAGAGAGCAGCTTTCAGTTCCACTTTTGCTGCTCGCAATGAATCTCCCGCCTGCCCTCCTCTCATTTTAGGTGTTTTTGCATTGGCCTTGTGGCGCCTCTCATGGGGTCGCCTGTTTTGGATCAGGGGCCTGGTAGGAATTTTGCCACTTGGCTGATTGGCTGGTGCCAGGTGGGTTTTGCCTACTATGCTGCAATAAGTCACAACTTGTAAGGTTGGCGGTTAGGCATTGGTTCAAATTGGATGGTGGAGGGGTATGGATTTTGGTTGGGCATGCCCCTCATGGTTGCTGCTGCCTTTAGGGGTATTCCTTTAAAGGAATCCTGGGGCTATACATGTAGTCCGTGTATCCCCGTTAGGGGCCAGGGCTGCGCATGAGCCTCGGGGAGCACCTGAGGGATGAGGTCAAGGGCGTGGGCCCCTGCCCCAATCTCTCCCAGAGGGTGCTTACCTACTGGCTCCCCTACTAGGCTAGTGGGAGTCAGATCTGTCTCAGGTGGGGGACAGATGGCAAGAACCAATGCCTAAGCAACCACTCACATTCAGTTGTATTTGAATAAAGTTGTGGCCAAATTAATGCCAAAAACCTTAATCTTAAAATATTGTGTGAGGTGTGAGTTATTGGGGGGATGTCTTGGTACCTCAGCACACAACTACTATCTCCTTGCCTTTCTCTCACGCTGGTAGCCCACTTCGTTTTTATTAAGATTTCCAAGGAATCCAGCATGATTACCTACTGTAATTAAGCATTTCTTATGTCCTTCGCCAAAGTCTTTTTTCCTTCTTTAAATATGAATGAATATTATAAACTACTCCAATAAGATGACATACACAAAGGGGCCCGCCAGTCAGAACACACACACACACACACACACACACACACACACACACAGAGAGAGAGAGAGAGAGAGAGAGAGAGAGAGAGAGAGAGAGCGCTTCATGGCTGACACACTGACACAAGATCAAGCCAGTCAGTGACATGCAGAGACTGACAATCCAGGCACCAGCCAATCAGCACTGTGCACAGCCCTGCTCTAAGCAGAGCGGGGGCATAGCTTCATGACACAAATTCAAGCCAATCAATGTGGAAAACCATCTTCTTCTGAAACAACAGAAAACAGGCTTCCCTGACATGTGTCAAAAATACTGCGAGTGTGCTTCCACAGCAATCTCAACACTGACATTGCATGTTTGTGTGCACCAATAGAAAATAACAACTAGTTTACAAGGTCAGGTCATCTTCGTAAGAAGAAAGGCTTCAGGGGATTGGGGTTTCTATCCAAAAAATTATGCGAACGTATGAGGAATGAAGCTCGTCACAGTACACTGGTGAGCTTTCCAGGAACAGCTGGCTATTCAGGTTGGAGACAGAATGCTAGATAGAACCATCCAGCCTGTTCTTATGTCCTTATCTGAAGACAAAAAGATACCAAAGCTTTCCTGGGAAATTTGTTCCATAGCCCAACTGTTCCTACAGAAAGGATGTGTGGCTGATAAGCTTTGCATTTAAATGGTAAAATGTTTCCTTTCATCTGTCAGAACAACACATCTGATCCTCTTTCCTTGCCAGAGCACTGCTGCAACAGGTATGGATATCCAAAATCAAAATCTGCTAACATTTCCTGCTGTTGTTAAATGGGTGTGATGTTCCACTTAAAGGCTCTAAAAATGTGACAGATCAAACCCACCGCTCAACAGTTTATGGTGGACCGATTTGAACTGACAGATTCATTGAACTTCACTGCAGTGTCTGATGCTTGCCTAATGGGAATACAAGGGCTACCTAGAAGAGCTTTGATTTTCTTTCTTTCTGAGTCATGCTGCCCACTTTGTCATTAACTTGGATGATAAACTGCCCCACTTTCAGTCTGACATGGAGAAAAAAATAATATCTGACTCTCTCCTCATCTTTTTAAATGTAGCATCTGATAGTTACCATCTCAGATGATGCTCATGGGGTAAGTGGGGCTTGAAACCCCAAAGCTATGGAAATGGCCATGGGAGGTCATTGTACATATCCCTTCCAGTTTCATGCTGATTATTCATTACTATTTTATTGCTGCCATTTGTGATAATGATTTTATGCTGGTGGCTTTTTCTTCCTTCCTTTCTATTGCTGCTCATCTTTACATTTTGTAATATTGGAAGTTGCACAGAGCAATTCAAAAGGATCGATGGAGAGAGAACAGGAGGCAGAAGAAATGCCATTAACTATACCTTGGTGGGCTCATGTTAGCAGGGCAGAAGCTGGGGAAGCCAATTTTCCAAGTTCTCTTTCCTCTTCTTTTCCTCAAAAACCCATTGATTTTAATGCGAAGGCAAGAAACTGCATCAGGAGGTCCGGAGGGTGGCAACATGAGAACGGGCCTTTTCAGGGGTGGCTCCATTTCACTTGTGGAATGCTCTCTCCAAGGAGGCTAACCTGATGCCATCACTACAAAGTTTTAGGCACCAGGCAAAAATGTTCCCCCCCCAGACTTTGGCTCTCAGTTATCTGTCCTCAACTGGGTGAAATGTTTTAATCCTGGCCATTAAAAAACAGGATTGTCTTTCAGATTTTTCCTTTATGCTGGTTTCAATTATTTGTCTAATTGCTTCTATCTTGTAAGTCCCTTTGAGTTACCTTGGCAAAAAAGACCAATGGATGATGATAATAATAATAATAATAATAATAATAATAATAATAATAATAATAATAATTTTAAAAATCAACTCCAGGGATGGTGTAATTTGTCCCTCTTTTTAAAGGTGTGTCAGGGGAGTGGGAGGGCTGTAGATCTTGCAGATCCTTAGCTCCACCCCCAGCAAACCCCTGGAATGCCTCCTCTTTGCCCTCTCCGATGCAGGAGAAGAACTGGATGCAAGCTTTTTCATAACTTTACAGAGGAAACGCCTGGCACCAGATCTCCTTCTCTGAGAGTGGAGCTTTCACTCCACCTTAACAGATGGGGATCTGATGGATCCTACAGCTCCTGGCAAACCGTCTCAGGGACCACAGAATTGCAACATATATAAAGTTTTGCTATTGTAATTGTTGTACGATGCTTTGAGAGGACTTTGTTTGGAAAGGTAGCCTAAAATCCTGAATCTTTATTTTTTATTTCATATGCCACCCACCCTTTCATGGCGTTTTTAATTTTATTTTAAATATGCATCAATAATAAAAAGCATCATGACATAAAATACACAAAACCCATAAGAAAACAATAGCAAATCTTCCGTTAAAACCGGAATGGAGAACCCGTGGCCTTCCAGACATTCTTGGATTCCAGAAAACCCAAACCAATATGATGATGGTTAGGGATGATGGGAGCTGGAGTCCAATTATGTCTGGAGAGCCACAGCTTCCCTGAGTCAACATAAAAGACCTGGATGAATAAAAATGTACTTGTTTGGAGAAAAAAGGGCAACAATGCAGGTATCAAATAGACTCTCAGGGGCTAAGTATTCCACAGATGGAGCACTTTGGTGTTTTATTGCAGGTTGTCGCGGTCACTCTGACCTGCACATCACCCCCGGACGTTTGACGGTCTATTGGTGATGTGCCTACGACAAAATAAACACTTTCAGTCACTCACACACCTCAGTCCAGGATATTGTAAAATAAAACAAGATGGTTTATTGAATGTTCTTATGCGTATTGGTTACTGTACAAAGCTTAAACGGTTTCAAATCACAGATGGTTCCTATACCGGCCTATTATCTCTAAATATGAATTACCGGCCTATTACCTCTAAGTATAACTAATAATTATTATCACTAATCTCATAACACTGTATCCTGGTCTGACTATCTCACTATCTAACAGCCACCTCAATAATAACCAGCTCTTATTTTTACACCAACTCTAACCTGACTAACTTCAACCAATAACTCCCTTCAACAACCCTATCTCCAACTCTCATCTCAACTTCCCCTCATCTCATCAACCTCCTGCCTGCCTGCTTCTCCCTATATACACCCTGCTTCTGGCTGGAGAGCTCCCATTGGCCGTCTCCCTCCCTGGTAACTTAACCCCTTCTAGGCCCTCTAGAGGTGAAACGCCACACAGGTGTATTCCATAATAATAACAATACTTAATTACTGGTGCTTTAGTTTGTTCTGCAATGCTCCCACAATTCTATCACATTATTGCTGTTTGAAGGGGCTCAGTCAAGACCCATTTTATCTCAGATGAAGATCTTCTGAGGCTCTGGTATGGATACTTTCACTGTAGCCCTACCATGGAAGTGGTTTTGAGATCAAGGATATTGTATGTTTAGCTTAGACCACAGAGATGGTGGTGGTACTGGAAAGATAGCAATCCAGATGTATTAATATTTCCTTGCTACATTTGGCACATGTTCAGTGATGGAAATATACAGTATTCTAAAGCTTTTATATCAGTGGCAGGCCAAGACAAATTGCTTCCCTTAAATCTGGACTTGAATATCAACATTGGTTTTGAAAAGTTCAAGAAATGCAATTTCACTTTAAACCTATATGAATTTATAAACTGTTGTAGAATAAGGAAACAATCTCTCGGGAAATGTGCACAACCCTTGACTATTTTTCATTAACAGTCTGTTTTCAACATTGACTTAACGAGCCAAAGTTTCTTTTTTGGAGCCTGATTGCAATTTATTCCTTTTTTTTTAAAAAAAAACAAAACAAATTCTTAAGAAAGCAGCAAAAGACCAATCTTCACAGCTGATCTGAATTTGTACTTTTAATTTCTGGCATTTCATTGCTACAACTGAGTTAAACGATTGACTAAGTGCCATTTCCATTCATAATCTAAAAGAACCCCAGCTACTCATTTGCTTCTTGACTGCTTTGGTTTTCATTCTTAGTTAATAATGTGATTATTCCCAAACGGACTCACAAAGGAGTGGAAATATGCATAGCATTCTGGGAAGAAGCATTAAAACACAAGCTCAACAGGTGAATCCCATGGATGTCTACTCAGAAGTAAGGCCTGTTGAATTCAACTTTCCCAGGGAAGTGTGCAAAGGATTGTAGCATTATTCTGCTGATATATGAATGACCTATCCAGACTATGTGCAATATTAAGCTAATCAGAAGATGATTACAGAGGAAGTGAAAATTTCAAAATGACCTAAATGTCTATTTTTCTTACCAGAAGACTCTTTTTTCACTAAGAATTATTTTTCATGCCTTTTGTCTATCTTCTCCCATATGGATCTAAAGCCATACTTTAATATCTTCCTTGGATATCCTTGTCTAGGTTCCCTTATGGTTTAAAACACAATGCTTGGGTGGTATATTTACCCAGGACAGGGTCTTCTCAACAGTGACCGCAAGACTCTTCTGGGAGTAGTTTATTTTGCCCTTTCCCTGCTTTAAAAAAATGTTTTTGGGACTCTTGAGTTTGATATTTCCTTTCCTGGATGCTCTTCTTGGTTTCCTTTGCTGTTTTTGTGTATGTTTGCATTATTTGATCATTGCTTACCCTTGGTTATTGGTTCATTTTGTGTGTGAATTCTTTCTTAACAGTTGTGCTATTATGTAATTTCCACAGAAGCCAATGCAAACAATCTAGGCTTCCACTTCCGTGTAGTCACTTACAAAAACGAGGATGATGTGGAAAGGAAGAAATGATTTCCTAGGGAATGTCTTCTACGCCAAGAGACAGGAAGTTCAGTACTCCAGTCTAATTTCTTTATCTGAGCTTCCTATATGCAGCTATCGCTTTTCCGACATGGCTTTCATTTTGCTGTAAAGAACAATGAAGTGCCTCTCTATCTATGGAATCCTCCCCACACCCACATGCAAAGAACATAAACACGTTCATCGCATGGAAGACTGGAACCGCTGCCTTCAGCATCTCCCATTTTCAGTGTATGCATAAAAGGATTGCATGTTCTTAAAACAAAAGGTATCTCTTCCACTGCTTGTATCATATAAGGACATGGGACAGAAAGCTGGGATGAGTGAGGATGAGCTACGTTAAGCATGTGTGCCTTCAAAGAGGACTCAGTCACAAATCTAAAGCCATTCCATTCATGCTTTGTCAGCAATCCTGAGCGGTTTGGGGTCGTTGTTGCTGAATTTCAGATGAAATGCCTAGAACAGGAAATAGCTAGAAATGTTGTATTTGGACACTGGAATTAAAATGGATGCTTGAGTGAAAACTAAAAATGTGTCAGTACTTTCCATTTTTCCAGGTAAGATTTTTTTTAAGTGTAGCATTTTAACTATGCAAAATTCAGCAGACGAGTGGTTTAAAGATCAAGGCCTGGGGAGTGAACATTTCCCACCATCATCCCCTGAAAGCCTTCACCAGGACCTCCTGCCTCTGGGAGCAGTCACAAAACACAAGATATATTTATTTATTGAATTTATATCACAGCCTTCCTCACAAAGGAGCCCAGGGCAGCAAGCACACCATCATAATCATCACAATCAACAACAGCAGCAATGCTAACAACAAAAAAGCATTCTATAAAACAGTTAAAACATTCAAAAAGCAGTCACAATTAAAACATTATTTCATCTAGCAAACAGGATTCCTCAACCACCATACGTCTGGGTATACAGGAATGCTCTAAAATTCATCCTGAAGGTTCATAATAATGGAGGCAGATGCTTCAAGTCCAAACATAATCAGTTGCTTGTGGGAGTTTAGCTTGCAAAATATGACACAAAAGCCTGAACATTACACTGATCTTAGGCAGTGTTTCTCATACCATTGGTTCAATATCATCACCAATATAGTGTCAGTGGCACCCAGGTACTGGAGCACCTTAAACTTGTTGACGCTGAAAACATGGAAACTTTTCATGAGCTTTGTGGCTGATTTAGTGTAGGAGAAAGTTTCTCTCTCAATGGGGAAAAATAGACAAATGCCATATTAGAGATGTCAAAGGGAAGATTTAATTGCTATGATTTAATATATGCAGAATATCTTTTCTCCGGGCTGATTGCTACAGAAGGAGCCAAACCAAAAGCATAAAGTTGACAATATTTTTCCTTATGACCTTATTCACTTCAATTCTTTGATAATTATATTTGTGTAAAAAATACCAAAAACACCCTGTGGGATTACAGTCTTGGAAGTTTCATTGATAAACTAGGTGCCGATCCCAGGGCTGGCATAAAATATCTTGTTTAGGTTGTAAAAATATATTAGCCTGTCATGTTATCTTCATAAATTTCTCCGGCACATAAGGCAGGTAAGGTCCCTTGGATCCCAAGACTCATTACCACTTCTGTTCCCTATGACCATTCATCAGCTGCTTTGTCGCATATTGCAGGTCGAGTTTGGAAAGGCTCTGATTCTGGAAGGGTACATATCGAATGAGTTATTAGCTGCAATGGACAAACCTGTTTCCAAGCACTCTCAAGGAGTTCCTCAACGCAGCAAGGCAACAATTGTGAAGGTGTTTTCGGTGTGGTGCCAAGAGTGTCACAATGGAACCAGATGGGTATTCATCTCTCTCTCTCCCCTCCACAATTCTTCCACTATATGCTAATTATGAACTTCTGGAACTTTCTGTAAGCTCAGCATATTTGGATCCCACTTCAAAACATTCATGTTTCCCTTAATGGTACAGCATCCTAGTTCCATTTAAGGGAAGAGACCTACACTCTGGCTGTTGTGACAATTTCTACATGTCCAATGTAAAATGGATCAGAATGTCTATACCAGGGGTGAAGAACCACAAAGAGGTCTATTTTTCTGCTCTATTCTCCAGGTTTTGCATGTTTCTGAGCAGGTGTGGCTTCCCTGTGTCCCTTCACATGTTGGACCCCAGCTCTAATAAACCGCAACCAGCATGGACAAGAGTTGGGGATGATGAGAGTTGCAGTCTAGCAACATCTGGAGAGCCGAAGATCCACCACCCCTGCCAAGATGCAATCCTATAATATAGCAGGGAAGTGTGGTTACTTATGGAATTTGGTGGCAGGAATCACCTGCTTCCACTGTAGCAGCAATTGAGAAGGGAAGGAAAACTGTGTCCTTGGGGCTGTCCCTACCATTAGGGGAATGAGGCTACTACCCCAGGCAGCAGGTGCTGGGTAACAAGGAGTGAGATCGATATGTTGGAGGACAGAGCTGTGTGTGCTGCAGCTTTCTGCCTTCAGGTGCAATGGAGAACGCCAGAGCTGAACTTGCAGTCTGACAGGCTTCTGCAAGTGGAATGGATGGTGGAAGGAACCACCTTGTTCTTTGTCGTAGGCAGCTGAGAGGTTAAGTCTGGCCCTGCATGTCCTTACAAAACATGGGGAGGTGGCTGTGCAGCAGCATGGGCGTAGGTAGGGGGGGCAGGAGGGGGCCATTGCCCCCCCCCAGAAGCAAAGGCTGAGGGGCGCAGCAGTGTGGCAGCCCCAGGCTCCCGCTCCCGGCGCGAAGCTCCAGAGTCGCGCAGGGAACGCGAGCCTGTGGCTGCGTCCTCCGCGCCTCCCAGGTCTTCGGAGGAGGCGGCCCCAGGCTCCTGCTCCCAACGCGAGCCTGGGGCCGCCTCCTCCGAAGACCTGGGAGGCGCGGAGGAGGCAGCCACAGGCTCGCGTTCCCGGCGTGACTCTGGAGCTTCACGCCGGGAGCGGGAGCCTGGGGCCGCCTCCTTGGAAGACCTGGGAGGCGCAGGCCACGTGGCCCCGCCCACATTTCCACTGTGGCCCCTCCCCTCCCACCCCTTGCCCCCCTAATTTTGATTCTGGCTACGCCCCTGTGCAGCAGGGAACATCATAGTGCCTTAGGCAAGTGGTGGTTCATTGTTAGAATATACAGTTTGTATGCCTAAGAATCCAGACTCAACAATTTCTAATTCTATTTAAAAGCATCTCAGGTGGTAGGTACTGAGAAGCTCTTCTCTTTGAGAGTCTGGAAGGCTACCATGAGTCACAGCAGGGAACCTGGTCGGGGAACCAGAGACTGCAGGTAGTTGTACTCCAGTAGACCTTCTTGTGCCAGCAATTTGAAGTCAACAGGAGATTTTTCCTACCCAAGCTTCTGAGGAAGGGGCCAAACCCATATTAGAACGATGGTGAGAGGCAAAGTCCACATCTAGTGTGGGTATCAATCTAGATTTGTTCTTTCCATACTTGCAATGTGTGTTGTGGGGGAACAAATCCTGCACTTAAGGGAACAGTACTATTCAACGCATTTGAGCACAATATCCTGTATAAAAGAAACAGCTTGTATGGTGTATTCCATTTGTATCAGTGGTTTTTTTGGACAAATTAGGAAAGCAATTAAAACTGTGAGCATTGTAAGTTTAATTGTAGTCATTGTAAAGAATGGCACAAATTTTAAACCAACATTTTATAATTAGAGTGGGAGAGAATACATTTCTCTTCCTTTCGCTCCTTCCTTCCCCATTGGATTATGTCAAAATCAGCTGTTACTTAAGGAACATTGTACAAAGTTTTCCAAAGGGTTTTCTTTGTAAATGATTACCACATGTGCTTCATTTAATCAGCTTGCATGTTGGGACATATAAGATTGATTGATGGCATTTGTTCAAGTTCATTTTGTGACTCACTTATTCATTAGGAAGAATTTATTTATGTTATTTATTAAATGACTGGCAAAAGACAGCTGATTGATTTTCATTTCAAGTTTCTGGGAAGAAACAATTGTATAACAAATCCACAAAATGTAGTACATGTGTGGAGTAGGCATTTCTATTGTATTGGTACATAAAAGCACCCAATTCCCCTTCCTTCCTTCTTCCTTCCTTCATAGGCTAATATAGCACTTCAGTCCATTTTCCTAAGGAAAAAAAACCACCCATTTTTTCCGTAGACATTTCCCACCAATGCATGAACTACTTAAATGAAATCAGAATTGTATTGCTGCACTCTGTGTGTGTGTGTGTGTGTGTGAGAGAGAGAGAGAGATTGAGAAAGAGAGAGAGAGAGAGAGAAAGAAGGGGTGGGGAAGAAATTTGATTCAGTTCACATTTAAAGGTGAACCTAATTCACATTTTCTCAAGCAATCCAAGAACTGAAACACAGAAATTCAGACTTCTCTGAATTTTGTAGTGGAATTCTCCACCCAAATAATGTGTACATAAATGCATATATTTGTGAAGAAAACATACAAAATGTATTACATTAGGGGAAGTTGCTTTGCAAAAATACACGCATTGGGCAAAATTACATAGACATGTATAAATTTGGATAAATTCACTCTAAATGCTGATAAAACCAAAATGGACAGATTTTTCCATTAATAATTAAGGGCTGGTGTAACAAAGGGTGTTGGAAATGACCAGACTGTTATGTTCCACTCTTATGAGTGTGTCACTGGTGTTGATTATTTGGCCCAGCATGCTTAAAGAACATGTATATATGCTTCAAGCTCTTCCATCTTTCAGTACCAAGTGGAATTCCCTTGAACAGTGGATGGGGTATGTATTTGAGCCTTTCCATATTGGTCATCATACTGTGTTGACTCTATCGAACAGGAAGGCTTACTTTGTTCCCAACCCAATACCCTTTTAGGAAGCAATGTTGTGGCATTGTAGCTGTTTAGCAGTCAATGGAGTGGTTTGCATGATGTGCTAAATTAAACCTTAGCTTAGCAGGACTGCATTTCCGTAAACAGCGTTTCTGTGCGCTGCTCTGGTTTGGCGCCAGAAATGGCTTAGCCATGCTGCCACACGACCCAGAAACTGTACGCTGGCTCCCTCGGCCAATAATGTGAGATGAGCGCCACAACCCCAGAGTCAGTCATGACTGGACCTAATGGTCAGTGGTCCCTTTACCTTTACCTTTAGCAGGACTGCATGAACATGTGGCTTCAGAGAGGAGCTCATGGCTGCTTTGCTCCTCTGGAGGAGTCTGCATGTTCATACCGTCTCACTAAGCCAAACTTTGGCTCAGCATTTCATGCGAACCAGACCAGTGTATTGGATCCAAACATTTCCTTTTGTCACTGGAAGGAATCTTTCTTCTATGGTCCACCCAGTATTAAAACTTGTGAGCTGCAGTTATCCATTTAAAAACTGTCTCCAACATCTCCTTCATGAGGCTGTTTTTCTGGTAGAACTCCAAGGACCACGTCACCTTATGTGATGGCTTGGGATGAGACCTGTTTTTGCTGACAAAATGTTTCATTAGGTGGAAACAAAATTAATAACCTCAGAACTGTGGAAGAATTAGGGAAGGAGAGCATTCAGGAAATGTTGCCACAAATGGCCGAGGAGTAAAAATGGAGAGTGGAACTGATAATTTGTGATGGCTTGTTTACACTTCTCAGATAGAATTGAGTGACTGCGGAAATTTGGAAATGCCAGTTTGGTAGGCTTCTGAGGTGAGGTGATAAAAATATTTCCAGTGGCTTAACTATGGAAACAGACAAAGGGAAGTGCTATTGGTGGAGATTTGTAACTAGTAAAGTTGTTCCGCACTGCACCATTATAAGAAGCAATAGCACAATAATTCTAACAATGCTTTATGATTTCGTCCTGGAAAAATGTTGTTATAGTAGTTATAAGAACAACTTCTGGCACAGTAGAAACATTGGCTTTGTATAGTTTCTAAAGAGAATAGGTTTTGAGATGAATACTCCATAGAATGCATTCCAGGAGCCAAACTAGTAAAATAACAATCTTACCATCAGTTAAATAGTAATTCAAAATAAAATATTTATGGATGTTATTGAAGGGAAACAATTTTTAATAATAAAAAATCCATACATTTTGTGGCTTTTTATTTTAATGAATTATTAGAATCTGATACCTGGCTTGGCATACCAGAATTAACAACAATCTAAAAACTACAGCATATTATATGTTGCTCTCAGATTAATAGATCACACATGAAGTGCAATTGGTTATATATATATGGGTAGAGGTACTTTCAAAAATCCAATAAATTTTACAGTCCAATCTATGTGTAAGATAATCTCCATGCAGTTTACATATAATGATGCCCAGAGTCTAAAAGTGTTTCCCTTAACACTTCTTATTCCTTCTGGTTTCCAAACAGCTTCTGATCTTTCTAAATAATGAAAAGTGGGGTTTTTCCACATATCAAAAACCATTTTCTGGGTGTGGGGTGAATGGAAGTGGGAAACCTACTAATATCTAGAGCAGTTTTTTTTAAAAAAAATAAATATATATGCATTCTCTACAAAGTGATCATTTCTGGGCCTGAAAACAAGCAATTCAGAATAAAGAGGAAGTTCACATGCTTGCTATAGAAAATGGGTCTACTCAATGCAACATATATTTTGTTGTGAAACCAAGCAGACAGAACTATGAATGTAAGTCCATAGATGATGATGAAGACAATAATTAATGTATTACATTTATAATATAGCAAACCTCGCTTGGGGAAGGATTGACTGCGCTAGGGCACTCCCAGTCGGCAACTATGCAGTGTAACCAATCCCTGCAGGGGCTGATCTTGATGCAGATCAGCTGATTGGCACTGAGAGCAAACCCTGCTTGCCAAGGAACAACTGGGAGTACACACCTCCCCCACACCTAAAATAAACATTTTTGTATGCAATTTTGCCTACAAATACATTTTTAAAGGATGGCTGTGTATTGGTTTGCAGAAAGTTGGTAGGTTTGCCTTTAAATTTCTCCCCCCCCCCCAATCCCTACCCCTAGCTTTTATGTTGCCTTGGTGGAAGTTATTATTATTGAAGGGTGTGTGCGTGTGTGATCTCTTCAGCTCAGGGCTGGCAGACACCATAACGCATCCTTGACTATTGGTGAATGGAGGGTAGGGAGAGAGGAAGAAACAGGATCTTAGCCCTAGGGCCAGGATCTGTAACATTCCAGTTACTGTACAACTCCCATGAGCCTGACCAGCATAGCCAATGGTTGGGAACGATGGGAGTTTTAGTCTAGCAACATGGGGGGTGGGGTGGAACAGGTTCACCATAGACTATTATCCCTTTGCCCTGCAGTCTCCTGTGCCACCTCTTCCAGATAGCCTCCCGATGGGGAAGAAGGAACCAGTAAAAACTACCTCCCCCACTTCCTCCAGTAGGAGAATTCTGCAAGCAGAGCTACATTCATGGCAACTCTGGATCCAACCACTTGGATCTGGAAATTGACTACTGGGGACCAAAAACCCAAAGCCATTTTGCCCTGGCAGCCTTGTTTCCCATTGAAAGCAAGACACAATAAAAACAAAGGAGGGTTAGGCAGACGGATGAAAGGCAATGAATGATTAATGAGTCAAATGTGACTTTAACAAATAGCAGTATGAATGAAATTTTCAACAACGAAAATAAATGAAATTATTTTTCCCCCCTTGTACTCTCTATGGCAGTTTGGAAAGGTTGCTTTTTGAGAAATCCATGTCAGAAGTTGACCTCACAGAGCTGTTTGTATGGATCTCTTGGTTTTTCCTCTTTCACTCTGAAAACATGGTTTCCTTTTGCATCATGCCAATTGTTGCGGCCAGCATGGGCCAGCTAAGCAATATTTTGTCATCACAAGTCAACTATTAACCTATTACCTCTTAAGGAGCTGGACTGAAACACAAATGTTGCAAGCCACTTCCAATAAAGAAGTAGTTTGCTTTGTTTATTGAGGAACATTTAAGGACAGAGGAAATGAATGAGCATGAAGTAAAGTTGGGATATTAAAGAGAAACCTAGAGGACAACAACCAAATACCCTGAAGCAAGGTGGTTTAATAAAACAAAGAGAAAAAAGCACCAGGATGCTTTCTTTACTGCATTATTACCAATGGGTAGTAAAAGAAATCAAACACGACGCATACAAAGCAAACTTAAGTGCTGACCTTGAATTGTTAATATTGTTAATCAGTCGTACTGATGTCCTGCTGTTAAATGCAAATAAACTGGTCAACATCTAGTAACATACAGGAGGCCCATTTTTTTTAAAGCCTCTGTATATTCCATTGAAGACAACACCTAGGAGGTGGTAATCAGTGTAAACCTATGGGAGGGAAATTAAAGCAATTTGATACAAGCAGGTGGCATGCTATTTGCCCCGATGCTTGCTGCTCTGTGTCAGCTTCTGTGCTAATAACCAGGAGTCTGAATAAACAAACAAAACAGAACACATGGACAATTCTCTCCACCTATGGAGTATTAGCCATAAACCCACCTTGTAGAATATTGCTTTCTGGGGTTTCTACCTCCTGACCAGGAGGCAATGCTATTGTTTCAAGAGCCACAGGACACAGGAACGGCATTCAGGAATCCTGATTCTTGTCCCTGTGCTGCTAAGTTGTGTTCTCCAACTCTTCCTCCTCTACAGAAAGCAGGCCTTCAGTTTTAGTCTTGCTTCATAGCAGACAGTGGAGGATGGGAGAAGCATGGATTGTTCCAGGACCAGGATAGGAATCACTATTCTACCTCAGCCAGAACTTTATCAGTGCAAAAGTATCTGGGTCCAGAAGCACCCCCAAAATGTGAACCTGTTCTTTCAGGGGTGTGTGCAACCCCATCCTGTATGGGCTACTGATCAGTTTCTGAGACAAGGAAGCTACTCACCCACAGTGCCTCTGTCTGGCCAGCATTCAAGCTCATGTTATTTTTCTTTACCCATTTCACTACTGCATACAGGCAACGGGCCAGGGACTTCACAACCTCTCTTGATTCAAGAGTTATGGAGAAATGGAGCTGAGTATTGTTAGCATACTGATGGTACCCCAATCTTAAAGCTTCAAATGACTGCTCCCAGTGGCTTCATGTAGATATTAAATAGCACCCGAGATAAGAGAGTCTCTTACTGTACCCCATAGTGTGTAGCATTTGGTATCAAATGCCAATGAGAGATGAAGAAGAAGGAATAAGGTCGCACTCCCCCTGTCCTGCTCTCTACAAAGTTAATATATCAGGGCAACCAAGGGCAACTCATTTCCATGGCCAGGCCTGAACCCAGACTGGAATGGATCTAAATAATTGGAAGTTTCTTTACATAACCACCCCAACACTATAAATCTGGTCCAAGAGCAATTGTTGATTGTACTGTAGATTTCAAGGTCCGTGTTCTAGGACAGGAAAGCAATGACACTAGAATAAAATGCTAAAAGCTACTTCTCCAAAGTAAAAAGGGAAAATACATTTTGGTTTGCAAAAGCTTTGCCAAATTGATTTCACTGATAAATCAATTCACCTATCATGTGACAAGAATCTCATAATTCAGGGATGTAATGATAGTATTTTATAAAAGCATAACTGGACTTGGCAATGGGCATGTAGTCCTTTTGGGAGTTTAAATGGAGTTCATATAATTTCCACCTCTCCCGGCTGTGAAAATACTGACAGCTCTACGTTTTAGAAACCAAAATGTATGTCTTTGCAAAACAAAATACCATTAAAATTGGCCAGCATATTCAGAAACACTGAAAATGCATGTGATGAAACTGCTCAGGAAGTACACACGAGTTCTCAGAAGTGCCTGAAATCTTCTTCCCTGTAATAGAATTAGACTTGAAATGATCACTAACGTATCAGACTGTATCACATTGAGACTATGGCAGTGAAGTATCTGATACTGATTGGATGAGAGGGTGAGATGGCTTGGAATGTTGAGTCGATCAAGAATGTAAACAGTTTGCAGTCAAGCGAAATATCAACAACCTCAGATATGCAGATGACACAACCTTGATGGCAGAAAGTGAGGAGGAATTAAAGAACCTTTTAATGAGGGTGAAAGAGGAGAGCGCAAAATATGGTCTGAAGCTCAACATCAAAAAAACCAAGATCATGGCCACTGGTCCCATCACCTCCTGGCAAATAGAAGGGGAAGAAATGGAGGCAGTGAGAGATTTTACTTTCTTGGGCTCCTTAATCACTGCAGATGGTGACAGCAGTCACGAAATTAAAAGACGCCTGCTTCTTGGGAGAAAAGCAATGACAAACCTAGACAGCATCTTAAAAAGCAGAGACATCACCTTGCCGACAAAGGTCTGTATAGTTAAAGCTATGGTTTTCCCAGTAGTGATGTATGGAAGTGAGAGCTGGACCATAAAGAAGGCTGATCGCCGGAGAATTGACGCTTTTGAATTATGGTGCTGGAGGAGACTCTTGAGAGTCCCATGGACTGCAAGAAGATCAAACCTATCAATTCTGAAGGAAATCAGCCCTGAGTGCTCCCTGGAAGGACAGATCGTGAAGCTGAGGCTCCAATACTTTGGCCACCTCATGAGAAGAGAAGAATCCTTGGAAAAGACCCTGATGTTGGGAAAGATTGAGGGGACAAGGAGAAGGGGACGTCAGAGGACAAGATGGTTGGACAGTGTTCACGAAGCTACGAACATGAGTTTGACCAAACTGCGGGAGGCAGTGCAAGACAGGAGTGCCTGGCGTGCTCTGGTCCATGGGGTCACGAAGAGTCGGACACGACTAAACGACTAAACAACAAGTCAAGCGAAGGTTCTGTCACCTGAGGCAGCTATCTCACTCTGCTTAATGGCAGGACCACCCCTAGGTAAGACTGGATGGAACAGGGAAAGGAAGCAATAAAAAGGGAGGGGCGTTTTAATGAGGCATGGTTAAACTGGTTTGTGTTTAAATGGCTCTACCATGAAAATGTGAAATCTACTTTTTTCCTCTTATACAGAGAGACCTGAGAGGCAAGAGCCGCTGATACCATTTGCCCCCCAAGGTATATCAGACTCCTTGTTCGAGAAAGAGAATTTAAGACAAGCTGTAGTGAAAACTTTAGAGTGAAGATGTTTTATGGCAGAGGCGGGGAACATGCGACCCTCCAGATGTTGGTGACTGACCATGCTGGCTAGGGCTGATGGGAGCTGGAGTCCAGGTTTGCCACCCCTCTTTTAGAGTGTTTTCATTGCTGAGTTTTACTAGGTAACTGCTGTAGAAAGGCAGTACTGCAAACAAACCTATAATAAGCAGTATACATGTGAGTTTTTGAAAATTAATCATGCACAATGATAACACAAGTCAACATGTTATTCCACAGCCAGTGACTTGAAATTATGAATGTATGACTTATGTGTTACAAGTCAAAACACCCAGATGAAGACTAAAGATGTTAATGGAATGGCATAATTTGATTTTTCTTCCACCTTCTCCCCAGCATTAACAGTATTCATATGTCACACAAATAGCATGAAAGAGACTTGATTGGGCTGGGAGAATCAAGAGTCTGTTACAGTCCAGACATATTAAAAAAAATGTAGCAATTTATTGTGGCCAAAGGTATGCCATTATAGTGTTTTTGTGGCTAGTGCATTGCTTTCATGCCGAAGCTATTAAATATAACAAAGGCCTATTGTGTTCAATGTGTGAAAGCAAATAATTTTTAAAAATGCGATTAATTGTTCAATCATGGACCTTTTAACTACATGTGGCAATCGCTTTGCCATGGGAACGGCACTTATGGCTCTCCCAGCATGTGTCTGATGGGGTAAACAAAAAGTTAAAATGCACCCTATAGTCTCTCTGGCGTTCATTAACATAACTCAGAAAGCGGGAACTAACCACATTTTATATAAAAGGGCTTAGAAATCTGTGTCTACTTACATTAACGTTACTCAGTTGGAGGGTGCCAAGTATGCACACAGCATATTTTATTTATAGGTCTATAGTAGTCAAAAACATTGTATTGCAGAAATGTGGTACTCATTAATTCATATTTTTCGCAGGTCCTTCCGCTTTGGTTCTTGAATCTATCCAGGTGTTTTTTCAAACACTGAAGGTGATTTAACATGAAGCAGCATTCCTGTTCACTCTAGCTCTGAAATTCAATGATCATAATAGTCCTTTTCACTGAGAATTTGATGTTTTGTCTATTTACTGTGTATTAGCTCAAGCACAATGCAAACTAGAAATGTATTTTTGGAAACCCCATATCCACCAGTCAGTGAAATTAGAGATGGGATGAATATCCTCATGGGGGAACAAGTGAAGCTGACCCTCTCTAAACCCCACTATTTATTTTGCACACAAAAGGACATGCAATTTGTTCGATCTATGCTACAGCAATTCATTTTAAAAATATTCAGTTTGGGTTGCTATTTAAAAACACACACATGCATACATGCACTTAATTTTTTTAGGCTACTAGATGCACAGTATATATGAACTAAATTAGAACCATAGATATTCTAGGTTAAATTCCCACAAATCATTGAATTGATTCGTAGTTTGAAGGGATATACTAATCAAGTTGTAGAATATTGTTAAGGTGGGAGTGGAGAACACGTCTGCAGTATCTCCCAAGGTGTCCGTGAATTTAACTCTTTATTCAAAGAAACAAAACAGCTCAGCCTAGTGATCACCGCAACTCTTCGCAGTAGGTCTTGCCCCAATTGCAAGGACTGAAGGTCCCTGCCTTTCACCACTCTCCAAGGCTCCTGCTCCCCCACAGCGGCAGAGGAAGCTGCTCGGGCAGCTGGGGTGGCATGCCCAGGGATGGGGCGAGCCGCACCATGGGGTTGCCTGTCTCCTCCCACTCAGCCACCCTACATCTGGGGGGGCAGTGGGTGGACCATTTGGTCAGCACGGAGCCTGCATGCACCCAAGCCACCACGTCTCTCCCCGGAGAGAAGTGTGGCTCGGGTACGCTGCAGGCCCCATGGTGAGTGCTGCCTGGCATTTTGCCACCCCCCTCAGTCATGACACCCAGGGTGGCCTGCACCCACCACACCCCTCTTCCTCTTCCTCTGCCCCTGCGCCCCCTGCGGCTCCTTCATCTTGTCTATCTTTGCTTCGCCTTCTTCATCTCTCTTCATGTTCTGGGGTACCAGCGGGGAGGGGAGCTGGTCACAGCAGTAATGGGGACTCCCTGGCTTCTTTAGCAGCCTGCCTCCACTCTGCCTCTTGATCCCACCTCCCACTACTCTTCTGCATCTAGCCAGTCCATGACGCATGTCTACTGCTCAACTCTGATAGCTGTTTCACAAATAGAAGCTACTGTGTGATAGCTGCAAAGAATTTTTATCCTGTGAACTGCCCTGAGACCCGTGGGTATAGGGTAGTATGCAATTCATTATTATTATTGTTGTTGTTGTTGTTGTTGTTGTTATTAATTTTGTTTTGAGTCCTTATGAATTATGGGTAAGATTGGGGATAAAAATGGAGCAAAACATCATTTTTCTGGTTCCTAGTATCTCACAGCTGAGTCTAGGGTGGCCAGTTACACATTGCTAACAAAACAAAACAAAAAACAAAACAAAACAAAACAGAAAAGAGGGCACAGATTTGTACAATATGTGCATATGCTAATGTTTATGTACACATGAAAATTTAGAAATAAATACCCTCATCACCACCATCAGTAAAATCTGCTCCATCACCAGGACATTATGTGTTCCCTCAAGGGCACCCCTTTTTGTAATGCTACAGTGGAGGAACAACAAACACTACAGCTGACATTAGGAATAGATTTCTTCCTTTTTTCCTAGAAGCTACTACATAAAAATAAAGTGGACCTTGGTTCTCAAACTTAATCCTTTCGGGGGGGGGGGGTCTGTTTGACTCCCAAAACCGTTCGAAAACCAAGGTGCGGCATCTGATTGGCTGGAGGAGCTTCCTGCATTCAATCGGAAACTATGTCGGATGTTTGGCTTCCGAAAAATATTTGAAAATGTTTTTGGCTTTTGGGAGCCAAAACGTATGAGTACCAAGGTGTTCGAGAAGTAAGGTATGACTGTATAGCCATTAGAAATCATTAAATGTGACTCAGGTCACAGCATGGCCATATGCCCTGTCCCTACTTTACAGAGGACAGTCCAGTATTCAAAAGGATGTCCTGTCCAAGTCCAGTTTAAAGCTTAAGGACTATAAGTCACTAGGAGTCTTGAAGTTGCCCATCAACACTTTGCACCTAGACAGGAGACAGGTTAGCTAGTTACAGTCTTCCTGGCCTTGTATGTATTATTTAAATTATAGTAATTCTTTCTAAATTTCCCTATGTACATACTGTATAAATCAGTATATGCAAATGCTATGCAAATCAGTGGTCTTTTTTTTTTAGTGACACATTTAGTGACACATTTCCTCTTTTTTAAAAAATGATGCATGAGCATCCACCGTGCTCAGGTATGAAATTAAGACTGAAGTAAAAGATCATACATACCGTATTTTTTCGTGTATAAGACGGACTGAAAATTGAGAAACTTGTGGGGGGGGGGAGATTGCCCCATGTATAAGAGCGCTCACAGGGTTTCCCAGTTGTCAGTGTTTGTACTACATTTTTAAAGATTTGCCTTCAGACAGTCTTTAAATCTCTTTTGTTGACCACCAGCATTACGCTTTCCATTTTTAAGTTTGGAATAGAGTAGTTGCTTTGGAAGACGATCATCAGGCAACCGCACAGCATGACCAGCCCAACGAAGTTGATGTTGAAGAATCATTGTTTCAACACTGGTGATCTTTGCTTCTTCCAGTACATGGATATTAGTTCGCCTGTCTTCCCAAGTGATGTGTAAAAAATTTCGGAGACACCGTTGATGGAATCTTTCGAGGAGTTGGAGATGGCGTTTATAAGTGGTCCATGTTTCACAAGCATATAGTAAGGTTGGTAGTACAATAGCTTTGTAAACAAGCACTTTGGTTTCCCTGTGAATGTCCCAATCCTCAAACTCTCTGCACTCGCAGAGTTCAGGCGATGCTGGATTTCGGCATCAATGTTGGCCCTGCCTAGGTAGGAGAAGTGATCAACATTTTTCAACATTACACCACTCTGTTGGGTTTGTGGCGCTGCAGAGGGGTTATTTTGTACTTGTTGGTGTAGCACTTTGGTTTGTTGGATGTTGAGTGATAGGCCAAGCTTTTCATAAGCTTCTGCAAAGATATTTAGGATGGTTTGGAGGTCATCCTCTGAGTGTGAGCACACTACATTGTCATCAGCATACTGAAGCTCTATGACAGAAATTATGGTAACCTTACTTTTTGCTTTCAGCCTGTTCAGATTGAAGAACTTTCCATCTGTTTGATATATGATTTCTACTCCGGTGGGGAGTTTCCCGTTGACAAAGTGTAGGATCATGCCAATGAAAATAACAGTCAACAGAAGTCATCCTAAGGATTCTGCCTGGACAAAATTGTTGTCAAGTTTCATCCTGAGGCATCAAAGTTGATAATCGATCAATAGGACAGAGATGGACGACTCCCAATTATGTCCTTCTTTTAATCACCTGAAAACAATTAGGACTCCCTCTCATAAGTCTCAGAGCTTCTGCAACAGAACCTATTGGTAGAGATCTTTCAACGAAGGCTGGTCCATTGAGGAAAATGAAGAAGAGTCACACTACTTTCCAAAATTATTAACAACAGTAATAATGCTTGATACCAATATTGCATTATGATCATTCTAGATGTATATTCCTTGTAATAGTGAAGCACTACACACGGTTTCATATACCCTAATATCTTCTGATTAGAAATGCTGAATTATTCTTTATAAAATGATAAATCTCTCTTCTCTCTCTGCTCTGCCCATACAAGGATGCTGAAGACTGCCCTTGTTCCCTTTCTGATTGTTTACAGTCTCCTGCTGTGCTTTCAATATGCTTGAATTGTCCTTAAAACACATAAATTTGCCTTCAAAGGCAGCTTGGGAGGCAGAAGTGTGGCTAGGGAATTTTAAATGGAGGTGACATACAATGTGTACAAAGAATGCCGGGTTTTTTTTAGTATTAGGTGTTGCAGTTTGTTCCAATTACAGCACACACTCAAGTGTGAAATGTTCATGCCAATCTAATAAAAAAAAGTGCACGCAATGCTGAAATTAACACCTTTGTAATTGCAAGCATGTTTCTTTACTGCTATGAAGTAGGTGCAGTTGAAGCTGGGTGGGAGCTATGGCCGAGGAATCCCCATGAAAAGAACACTGACTCCCTCTCCATACAACTTGCTAATGTATCTCTGATCCATCGGTGACTAATCTGCAACCTAAAAATCATCTACGCTGTTAAGCACATATACTAAAAAACCCTCAACTTACCACTGATACTCCAATCAGTTCTGATCTATTTAATCAATAGTTTCTTCTAATTGAAAGCTTGGAATACAATCTCCCATCTGTAATTAACATCTCAAAACTGTATAACTGGACTTCCCCTCCATAATTCATAATGTTTTATTATAAGCAAAGACAGTAGCAAGCAGATCTCAGCAACGAAAGGCTTCAAATTCACCATCTTGGATTCATAGCAAAATGAACCTTAGGAGGTCAGAACTTGCAATAGTTGCATTCAGAGGAACATCACATTTCACTTGTGTTTCCACTGTAGCACCATAGAGGCTTTTTGACATATGGCAGCTTAATTTTTCTTTAGAGGAACTTGCCAAACAAATCTTTTCCCACATCATCATGTCATCTTCATCCCCTTCACTCCCTGCTAAACGGATAAGATAATGCCAAGGCTGATAATGTAATGTGTGTAAAAAAAGAATTGTTCTCCCAGAAGGGCTTTAAACATCAATAGACTATTTTTAGTTTTTCTGGGTGTGTGTGTGTGTGTGTGTGTGAATCTGCATTGTAATAGTTAGATCTAAATTACAGGAAATCTACAGCACCTGGATTTAAGCCTGTTTAATTCCACTGGCTCAAATCCACGTCTTCTCATTGAAGTGAGGTTAGTGGATCAGGCAGCGTTTTCCCAAAATGAAGTCAAATGAATCAAACACATGTTTTGAATAGGTCCGTTCACCCCCTTATTGGGCCGGTGGCTTTGAGGGTGGCCCTTGGGGCCTCTCTGGTAAACCATCCTATCACAGGCTGGGTGATCTTCCTGTCGCCAAATGGGCCAATGGCAGCAGGACTTAGGAGGTGTTCCTCTGGGCGCAGGACCAAACAACCAATTGCGGTCCTTGGCATTGTGCCCAGAGGAAGTTTAAATGCCTGGCTTGCGGGGCCTTTCGGCCCCTCTCTCACTGTGCCAGTTCTCCCATCCACGCTCCCTCAGATTAGGGTTTTCCCCCACGGATGGTATGACCTTGCTATGGACAATGTCGGTCACCTAATTTACAGGGGCCAAGCAGGAATTTCCCCCGCTTGGCTAACTGGCACCACCATTTGGGTTTTCGCTTACCTCATAGAAATCGTCACAACTTTGTAAGGCAGATAGGCATTGGGTAAGCCTAGTCTTTGTTGGAGAGGGGGTTGTAGCCTCCACCTGCTCCTTCATGGGTAAGGGTACCCTGTTAAAAGGATCTGGGAACAGTGGCTCGTGTTTAATGCCCAGATGGGGGCTAGGGCCATACCACTCCTCCAATGGGGACCGCTTGGGGGACATTCCGATTTGATGTTCCAGCTTCACCCTTAGAAGCACTCTCAGCGTACGGGCGGGCATGACATGCGCCATTGCTTACCACAATGCCTATAGCCAAACCTCACATCTGTAACCAATAAAGTTGAGGACTTATTTGATCCCAAAACCAATATGCTGTGTGTTGTCTAGTTATTTGCATCTTAGAGGACAGGGTGGTAACGGGGCCTTGATACAGAAATAATTTCTATTTCTGCCAGAGCTGAGGTGAGAGAATTCTATACACTGAGCTATCAAGGGTTGCCCCTGGATCACCAATTTATCCTGCAGTGTCACTGTGTTCTCTCCACCCTGGTCACTCCTCTTCTGCCTCAAAGTAAGTGAAAATATACCCAGAAGGGTTGGCATACATCCCGAATTTCATGGGCATGTCCGGGATTCAAATGGTGAAATTAGCTATACTGTGTCAACCCTAAGTATGGCTAAGGATCCTTTCACTTTACCGATTGACCAATACATTTAGTGTAACTGTATTGCATTGAACAGGCATTGGCAACGTTTTCCGGCCATGGGCCGGATCATCACCACTAACGCTGGTCCGTGGGCCGGACACGCTCTGGACTTGCACAGAAGCAATTTCCGGTGCTGCACTGCCCATTTCCAGGGTGCCGGAAATCGCTTCTGTGCATGCTCGGACATGTGCAGAAGCGATTTCCAGCTTCTGGGCATGGGCAGCGCAGCACCGGAAATCGCTTCTGCGCATGCCTGGACATGCGCAGAAGCTATTTTTGGCACCTGGGCATGCCCAGATGCTGTTCCTGGCATCTGCGCGTGCGAGTCCCCACGCCGCGCTCTGCCAGTTTAGCGCGGCGAGGGGACTTGCCGAGAGGGCGACTTGGTGACCGGGCAGCCCGTGGTCCAGATAAATGGCCTCTGTGGGCCGCATCCGGCCCATGGGCTGGAGGTTGCCGATGCCTGGCATAGAATGTTCTTCCAATTAAGAGTGCTCTCTCTCTCTAGCGCTCTCTCTAGCGCTCTCTCTAGCGCTCTCTCTAGCGCTCTCTCTCTCTCTCACACACACACACACAAACAAACAAACAGTGGACACTGGTCCATCAGGGCATTTGGGTAACAGCCCCACCTGCCTTCTTACATACAACAAGTTCAGCGGTTGGCCCTGGCGTCAGCTTCGTCCACTGGAGTCTCAGTGCTCCCCTTGTAGAACTCTGCCATTATTTTACCAAGGGTAGAATTTGAGGGAGGTCTTTTGGGTTCAGGGGGAGCCAGCAGACAGACCCCTAGGCCACCATGGACTGCATTTCTGCTACAAGGCTTGTAGACTGAATCATATTCTTAGGGAGAAGCCTATGCAGATACAGATGTTTGGGTGTAGGCTCCCAGGACCAGTCCTAAGGTAAGGCTGGGTGGCGCAGGGCACCAGGCCGCTGGGCTGCCAGGGGGGCGCCGCGGTGCTGCGCCCGTGAAAGCCGTGCTGTGCGCTGCGCCCGCCAGACAGCTGCACGCTCGGAAACGGGTGTGTGGGTGTGTGCGCCGGAGGGATAGTTCACACCATGGCGCCAGCTATGCTTAAGACAGCCCTGTAGGCTCCCCTTGATTGCATTTCATCAAATGTACATAGGAGCTGCATGGACATCACCGGTGGGGTTGGCAGCCTCCGGTATCCCTGAACACTCCATGCATATTTGTGAGTAGGGTGTGCTCTTCTGAATCTTCATATAAAACCGAATAAATCGTATGCAGGGAGTTGCTTTGTGCTTAAGTGTGAGCATTCAAAGGTAAAAAAAAAAATGCAACCCTGAAACTGCAGTCTTACAGGCACAGTTCAATAAAAGCTGCATTGCCTGATGATGTATGGATTCACTCGAAGATTATGAGAAGAACCTGTAGGGGGAATGCAGAGAACAAGGAATGGAAGAATATGGGAAGAAGGTAAGTCCCTTTTGATTGATTGTGAAGGGTTGTTGACTGGACACATGCTCCTCACCTTTTCAATGCTATATTGACCCCCTGTGTTGCCATACACCTGGCTGACCTCAGGAGAAGAAGAAATTTTAAAAGGACACGTGATCAGGCAGAGCTTGAAATCTTCAAGTGTCTAGCTTACTCTGTTTTATTTTGAATTTTCTTCTTAGAGAAACTATTCTCAATCCCACCCCCTCTGTAGAACAGCCACTGCCTGCCACAAATCTGCGCACTGGGATTTTCTGGGGGATGTTTGTGGCTTGTGGCCAGTCCTTGATGCATCTCCTACAGTTGCTCAGTCTGTTTTTGTTAATCTGATTTGGCTTCCTTTCCTGGAAGTAGCGTGAGACACTACTTGTTAATTTCCATAGCAGCATTGCTTCAGAGGAGGCATAATAAAATTTAGCATATTTACTGGAAGTATAAGTAAATTAAAGTGAGGACCAGTTCATGCATGAGGCTGACATGTTCCCCCCATCCTATAGGGATATCCTGTACTGCATGCAGTGTTGCCCACAATTACAATGAGGAAGTAATGAACAGGAAGTACTGTAATCATTTGCTGAAATTCCTGACCTTATGGTGGCTTCAAAAGGGCTGTAACTTCGGCAGTTACATATAACAAACTACCATGCAATTTCCAGCTTCCTTGATACAAGCAGAATCAAAGGAAACCTAAGGATGCTCATGTACTAAGGCTACTGCCTCACAGCTGATTTGTATTGTACAAGGCACAGAGTAAAGCAGAGACACATACACTTGCATGCCTATTTTTCATTCAAATTTGTGATGCAATCAGTAACTTTATAGCCAAATGATTAAGTGTATATCACTGTAATCCTATGTCTGGCAAGACTAGAGGGTCTCAGGCAACTGTCTCTGCTCTACTTGTTAGCAAAAGTGTATCCCTAGTTGAGTTTAAGCACCAGGTACAAGTTTGTGCCAGTAACACTGATGAACTAACAACCGGACTGGTGTAGCAGTTAGAGGGTTGGACTAAGAGGGTTGGACTACAAAACCTGGGTTCAAATCCCCACAGAGTTGTGGTGCTAGCACTAGGCCAAATCACCTTCTCTCAACCTAACGTACCTCCTAGGGTTGTTGTGAGGATAAGATGGGGAGGAGGAGGAGGAGAATAGCTGCCACATTGAGCTCCCTGCTGGAAATACAAGATATAAATGTAATAATAAATACATGACAGGTGGCATAGCAAGGAGGTGGGAAAATGTTCTGGGGTTGCTTTTTTTTTGTGTGTGTGTCCTCTGTTGCTTCATTCAAAATTAAGTGGCCTTAAGTCCATGAAACAGGCCCCAAGCAATACTCATAAATTCTGCGTATCTTTTATGCATCTGCCAATGGTCCTTGTTACTATAATTAGCCGTTGCAAGCATCAGATAGTCAACGCAAAATTCTTCGAGATCCTTATTAGGTTATTGCAGATCTTTAAGAAGGTCAATGTGCCTTTTTGGCATGTTTCACATACCCCCGTACGGTGCTTTGGTAGAAAAACAAAATCATTCAACATCCTGCTATGTGCAGAGGGCCTATGAGACAACAAAGCAAGTGCTTGGCATGTGCATACTATTTGTGGTTTGTTCATTTTGCCATACTTAGGCATAGTGCTCCCCCACCCTTCCAATCTCTTGTTTTTAAATAGATGACAACATTGGAAGTAGTTCCTGGATGATTTATAATTCAACTTAAGTGAACAGAGCAAACAAAGCATATTCGTGACATTAAAAAAAAAAAACCCCACAGATTAGTATCATCACAACGCAGTTTATGGAAACAGCTTTTTTTGCCATGTTTGAAATCCCCTGTCTGAGACGTATAGATACCCATTGTCCAGGTATGGGGAACTTGTGATCCCTTTCTCCCACCCACCAGATGTTTTTGAACAGCAGCTCCCATCACCCCTGGCCACCGGCCATAATGGCTGGAGATGGTGGGAGTTGAATTCCAACAACATTTGGAGGGTCACAGTTTCCTTGCCCTTGTCATTTCCCTCTGGATGGAAACTGAAGATGCTTAATAAAAGAATGGTGATTATTCTTAATCGGCCCTAAGCTATTTTGATGACAACTCTTATTATTACTGCAGAGGATGTAATGAACATCATTTGAATCATAATATGAACACTGCTTGTATGCCTCCATTATAACCTACATACAATGTGATTCCTGCACATACATAACATCTTGATTCTATGGCTTTCCCTGAAGTTTCACCATCATTAGTGTAGCATTAAGAATCATAGATGTGCTGAATGCTTCTCTGCAAGAGTGCTATTTAATGAAAACTTTAAATCGTTTTGACAACAAAAGCAAAAGGAACGATTTTACTGGTAAGCCATTTATTGTCCATCTGTCTGTTGGACCAGTACAAGTTAATACATGTGTATATGTGAACCTTAGAATTAGTATTATCGCCTCTTATTTTAGCTGCTATGTTGCTGGGCTATTGCAGCATAAAGGTGTTAACAACATGGAAATCTGAGTGAGATGAGTGGAGTGTCATCATTTCCAGTATAATTATGTCTACTATGGCACATTTGAATGGATAGGTTGCAAAAAAATAAAATTGGTTGGCTTATGTAGTTTATATATATGTAGCAGAGTAAAAATACCGGTAGCTCAGAAGCTGGAGCTAACCCACCACCCATTGGCTATCACATTCACATATCACTAGCATTGCTAAAAATGTAAAACATTTTTTTTACAAGAGTCATATTCATAAAGGAAAAAAAAGATTATTTACTACACCATGGGAGGCAGTTTCATGGCTTTGTTCTGTAGGATGAGAGAGCAAGAGTAGGAGAAAGGGGTGGAGCTTAGGTGTTTAGTGGGAAACAACAAAGTATATTTTCCCTTACTCTCTCTTAGTCTCAACCATGCCCTCTACTGACTGGAGGCTTGCAATGTTGCTTATAAACTCCATTCATTAGCAGTCCATTTCTAGCCTATTTCCAGCATTAGTCTCACTATACCATCCTGCAGCGCTGATATGATGTTTGGGGTTGGTAGACAAGACCTTTGAGGCTCCCATCCTTAACAACAAGACAATTTACGTAGCAGCTCAGGATCTGAAAGAAGTTCACCCAGTGGGCAAGCCAAGTATTAGGGAAATTCAATTATAAACATATATTGTAAATATTAAGACTAGAGAGCAAGGATAGATAAATTGCAGAGTTATCAGCATCCTTTTAAGCATATGAGGAAACAGGCACATTATTTCCTGGAGATTTTAAAAACGAGAATTATGAAGTGAAGCAAGAAGCATCTTTAATTATCTTGAAAGGCATTTCCTACTGAAGTGCAAGAATATCGGGGGGAGGTGGAAATGAGTGTAGAGATTTGTAGGCAAATGGAGAATTGTACGCGGGAGGCATTCAGAATTTATCCACCAACTAGCATAGGTTTTGGGGACTGGCATGCTTACGTCTATAATAAATTAATAAATTTATTTTATCCAGTTTTTAACATCATTTATATGCCGGCTTTTCGAGCAAAGCCTACCCAAGACAGCTCCCAGCATCACATATTCCCCAAGTGGAGGTCATTCTGCAATGTGGGGCCACCACAGAGAAGGTTTTCGCTCAACTCTCTGGAGCAGGGGTCGACAAGTTTTACCTTGCCTGGGCCAGTTCACTCCAGTGGAGATCCCTCCGTGGGCCAGATTACGCGCGAGTGCCCACAATTTCAGGCACCTGCCTTTGCAGAGACACAATTTCTGGCATTTCCACCTGCACAGACGCGATCTCCAGCATCTGCATCTGCGCAGATGTGATTTTCAACGTCTGTGCATGTGCAGATGTGATTTTCGGCGCTGCGGAAGCAGGTGTCCGCGCCACGCTGTGCCGGTTTAGCGCAGCGCGTGGGGACCCGCCAAGCATGTGGCTCGGTTTGGGGGCGGCTCATGGGCCAGCTAAACGACCCCCATGGGCTGCTTGTGGCCCATGGGCCTTAGGTTGCCTACACCCTGCTCTGGAGCAAATATGAGGATGGTGTGGGGTGTACACAGAGGGAAGAGCAGGGAAAAGTCCCTGCACTACTACACCTATTTAGTTGAATAATGTGCAGTGCCCTAAGGTGTTAAGTGGTATATAAATTGAAGGAGCAATTCAGAAAACAAATACACTCAAGTCAATCTATTGATATCAATGGGAGCTACATCAGATTAATGGATGGGCATATCTTTCCAAAAAGTGGATGGCCACTCAGTTACTTGCTTCCATGGAACACTAAATCAATTTATATGTAAAGACCCAAATTTCATTGCTGAGTAGGTCACAACATTAGAATCAAAGGGCACTGACAGACCAGAGGAGATGATATGAGATGAGGAGCAGAAAGTCATTTGGACTAAATATGTGACAGCCTATCCGGTATTCAACTAATGCCTTGTAAAATATTTGCATTTTGGCCTTTGTGAAGTCTAGCACAATTAGTTGCCTAAACCATCATACTTGGTTCCCTTTGTAATTAAGTTTCGTATATGTGTGAGTGAAAGTTCAGGCTAATATCGCTTCATTCAGTGGCAAAATGAGCACATGGTAAATAATGTGCTTAAAGTTGTTAAAAGCTAAAATAAACACTTATAATTATCTCAGGTTAAAAAAAACCAAACACCTCCCTTGTAATGCAAGGCAGAACTCAATAATGTGAAACTCAGCTTCCGTAATTCCACTTTTCCTGCACAATAGATCATAGTTTAAGATTTGTTAACAGACTACTTGCCTACTAACCTTATGGTTTGCTTCCCCAAATATTGGCATAATGTGGATTTATGTGAGAGGTGCAAATTGGATGTTGTCTGCTATTGGAGCCACTGCTAAAACAGGAATCGTACTGTAGGGTTAGCAGCATGAAATACATTGCTTTGAAATGACGCAGCAGGGGATTGCACTTGCTGGTGCAGCTACTTCTGACTGGGGCCTTGTATTGTCTGGCTATGATTAAAATCAAAGTGGAGGCCTCTTTTCTGGCAGCCAATAAACTGGTGCACAAAACAGAAACAACCTAGATCCTTTAAGATTTGAAAAACACAACATGAGCCAAGGAAAGATTGTTTACTTTTAAAAGCTATTCTTATTATTCTGTACTAATTATTCCTAAAAGAAGCATGTGCTATGATATTGCTAGAGTTTAGGGCAAAGATTCACAGTGACAGTGCAGAGGGAAAACCTGCTGAAGCCTTTGTAGTTTCCAGCTCTGTGAAGCTCGGTAGCATTATGGGCAAAGTGGCAGACTAAGCAAAAGGTTCATGGGGCCCCACAGAGTACCTTATCCATGCCAAAGGGAAGACCACAGGAAAATGATGACACTTAGAGAATAAAGATTGTCTCCCATCACTTCCAGTCAGCATGTGGTGGAAAGTAGAGTCCAGCCATCCAGGTTGTCACTTGAATGTTTATTTAAAAACTCTCCCCAAATCTTTCTCAGTGCTGAGGACAGCTGCCAGTGAAAACAAAGACGAAGATGGCTTTTGAGTCAGTCCAGGCAATCCCTCCGACTGAACAGGTAAGCATTGTAATAGGTAAAGTAGATCTGTTAGAGGACCAGTTACCTGAACTGGATTATTCTTCCTATCTTCTTTACAGGGGATTGATAGCGCTGCTGCTATGACATAGTTTAGCGCTAGTCACGTGGACCAAGTCCAGGAGCCCTTTCCAGCTTTTCCAACAAATGAGTCCCTAATAGAATGAGAAGGGAAATGGTGCTCAGTTTGAGGCCCATTTTGCATATTTAATGCACATTTGAACCATTTTGGATTATGCCATTTTAAACAGCTTACCTCAGCGAATCTTGGGAACTTTATTTGTAAAGGGCGCTGAGAGTTCTTGAGAGCCCCCTATTTCCCCCACAGACTTGCAGTTCCCAGAGTTTACTCAGGAAGAGGTATTGACTCAAAATCACTTTGAGAATTATAGTTCTGTGAGGTATATAGAGGGTCTCATAAGTACTCTCAGGAAGTACTCTTTAACAAACTACAGTTCCCAGGATTATTTGAAGGAAGCCATGGCTGTTTTTGAAGCAGGCTCTGAATCCAGTCTGGATCCTTCTCTTTGAAAAGATGGTCTAGCACAGACCCAGCTTTTTCACTGCTGCTTATAAGCATAGCTGCCAAGTTATCCCTTTTTTTTAAGGGAAATTCCATTATGCTGAATAGGCTTCCTCGTGAGAAAAGGGAAAACTTGGCAGCTATGCTTATAAGGGAGTTACCACCAGTGTTAAGGGACGTAGAAGAAGGTAATCCAATCCTTGTTTCCTAACTGAACTAAAAGTGGTCCATGGGGACACTGTGCATCTTCTTAGGGTGAGCAAGGGGTTAACAATGCAAAATAGTGGGGGAATGCTGTCCAGGGTTCCACAGGGATGACTTCTAGGGCTGTTTTTAATTAAGAATTGTATTCACAGTTGGGAAGAAAAAGTAAAGATCACATTAAATAAATTTGCTGATGATGTGGCATTGGAAGAACTTGCAAATACCAGTTGAGAACAGAACAAAAATGTACAGGAACCAGAGTCGTTAGAAGTAAGAGCAGGAAATTAAAAATAAAATTCAACCCGGAGAGCTAACACATCTGGGGGGAAATAATAAAGAAAAAGAAAAGGAGGAAGATGCTTGAAGTGTTATGTTGCTGAATTCTTGGAATGATATTGACTCGCAAGCTAGATGTGCCACAGAGACAGAGGCCCTGAGGGATCCAGGTGGTCACCAAGTCCAAACTCTTGCCTCAAGACTAGAACATCCATATATCATCTTCCTCCCATCCCCAGAGATTCTCCACCACAACCAAACCACACTATACCACAATCAGTGTGCAGAAGTACACTGTAGCTTGTCATGGCCTACCCCAGTTGTGGTCATGTGATGTGGATGGTTAGGGAATGGTGATGGATACAGGCACACACAAAAGCATGGGAGTCAGATTGCTCAGGTTGATGCTTAAATGTGTCTCTGCTCCTAACTGACTTCACCGCGGCTTGGGGGGTGGGACGACGACACATTGATCCTATGGCCTTTGAAGCATTTCCCAAGAAAAATTTACATATTTAACATGATCGGAAAAAACATGAAATAATCATTTGACGTGAATGATTAATTATAGTTAGTATTGGTTACAAATGCAGAGGATGAAGGCTTTCAGACTGGGCTGTTTCTTAACTTCCAAACAAAATACATTGAGGTCATGCTGTTTCTAAATAAAGCACAGTGCTGGTTTAAATTCCAATATGTTCATGCTTTCCCCATGTCTGGTGGTAAAATATGACTTTTGCCAGTGAGGAACACCTTTCCCTTGGGTTTCAGAGCAGATTTGACTCCCACATCCTGCCATGCCCAATAACCATGGCCACCAATCAAACAGGAAAAGTGGGAGGCGGGGTGGTGATGGAGGCTTTGCCAAAGAGTTGGTCTCTGGGCAGGAGCACTGTCTGGATAGCTGCAAGAACTCCCCTCCATGCTGGCCTTGTTCATGCTATTTGTGTTTCTCTTTAAAGTTACAGCCAATTTTAATCTGGAATCATGCGGAGGAATCTCGCTTCTGCAAACTATAGCAAAGCCATGGGACACAGGCAGCCGTATACTTTAATTTGAAAATTGTATGGAGTGATGTAGTTATGTCCAAGTAAGCAAAATTCAATTTAACTAATGCAAAAAGATTGCCTTCATTTGTAGGTGACTCAGCCTTTAGTTAAGGTTCTGATTTTTAAAAGAGACGGGGAACACAGGTCTGTGCTTGACGGTTATTCAAACTACTATCTGGAAGTTTGGAAGCTGCAGGAAAACCTTTAATGTGGCAGTTCTTAGCCTATGGATAGCCAATTGTATGTATCTTCTGTCTGGTGCAGGATTCACTGTCAGGTATGCCATTGCATGTATTGCTGAATCCTGTGTGTGGCAGTGGATGCAAAGACTCATTGGAGATTAGTTTTGCCTTAGCACTGCATGCAGAAGGTCCCAGGCTCAATCCTCAGCATCTCCAAGTAGTTATGGAAAAGACTCTAGTCTGAAACCCTGGAGAGCACTGTCACGACTGGCAGTGGGAAGCCTCTGGTCTGAGGCCCCACAAAGCCATGTTTCCCAAGCCATGCAAATATCAGGTAAAGACATGGCTGCCAATGAACAATAATAGAGTGTGCTCCCAGTTGTTCTTGGCAAGTGGTTTTGCATTTGACAACAAATGGAAACTTCCCGTGAGTGGTTTCATCCAGGGATTCTGATCAGATATCCCAAGTGGAGCAGATCACTACTCAAAGTTTGACCTGTAGCTTCTGACAGTTAATTAACCAGTGACAACTGCAGCTCCTAGTTCCTTTGCCCGTAGAGTCTGAAATCAAACCACCATGGGCAAAGAAACAGCATTCATTTGCAGAGCAACTTGAATTCAAGGTGATGTCACGGTGATGTCTGGTCCTTGACATCTGGCTGGCAGGGTTGGGGGACAACCTGCAACAGTAGAACCTCTTGATACATTTTCAGGCAGGTGGCAGGAAGTGGACATAAAATTAGGGTGAAAGGGGGTGGCAGAGAGAGTGAAAGTGTGGGTTGAAGAGAGGGAGGCTGGCAAGGGAGTTAGAAAACAGACAATAATGCCTATGCGGTTCCGGCAATCAAACTCCACAAGAAAGGCAGGCCCTCGGGTGGCTTGCTGTCCCTGGTGGCACCCCATATAAAATGTGAACACATTCTCTCGGCTAATGCAAATTGTAAACTTTTAGCAACAAAGATAGAGCTGGAGAGCGAGAACATGTTACTGGTCAATGTGTACAGTATATTCCTCCCACCTTCACTGTCACAGCCAAGAACCACCAATGGGATCTCCTCACACACATGCTTGAGAATCTGGACACTATCTGCCCCGATTTACCCATCGTCTTGACAGGGGATATTAATGCCCACCTAGGCCAAGGGCGGGAAGTATATACAAAAGCTTGGGAGATTTTGGACTCTAGTGTTCTTCCAGACTTCTGCTCATGGGAACGAGAATCATGGGATTTAGAATCAACCCCCCCCCCCCAAGGAACCGTGTCCTCAGTACACAAGGATCCGAATTAACGAGCATACACTCTTTCTTCCAATGGTGAACCCGGGCTTTGGGAACAAGTTCCAGGGCTACACCTTTCCAAGCTTTGGCTCTAAGTAAGCCCTGGCTAAAAATGAAAGGAATTTAATACCCTGCATTTCTGGAAATTGTGATATATTTGATCTGCTGAATCTTTAAATAATTATACATAAAATACAGACACAATTGCCCTGTGCTTGGTTTTCTTCTTCTTCTTCTTTTAAAAAAGCACAACAACCCTGTCCTTAAAATTGTCTGGATAAAATCATTATCACAATCTGGCAAGACTTTAGCAAGGAAAGCCAGGCCACAAAAGCTACTGTGGGACAATTATAGGGATATCTGGAAGCATTAAAATGTCATTTTCAATGTTTGAAATAAAATGATTCATCTCTTTTTGTCCTGTCATCGTTGGTGGAGTTGCACAAAGCTATGAATAGAACAGAATGGTTGACAGTTAAAAAGAAACATCAGCGGGTTTTTTTGCCACTGTTGTAAATGTCATGGGTCTGATTTTTATTGTATTATCACATTTTTATCTTAACCCTTCTTTCCAAAGACTGCAAAGTGGCATACATGGTTCCCTTACTTGTATTATTACATCCTTACAACAGGGTGAGGTAGGTTAGGGCGAGACAGAGTGACTGGCCCCAAGTCACTCATGAAACTTCATGATGGAGGAGGGCTCCAAACCTGGGTCTCTCCCATCTAGTCCAACTATATGTGCACCACAGTTCAGTGGATCAAATTTCAATCTGTGACTTGTCAAAATGAATATGAAAGAAAGATCCATATCTGGATAGATTCAGACAAACTGAATGCTCAGCCAGTTCATGGTGTTTCAGCACCCAAAGCAAAAAAATCCAAGTGATTCCACAGTAAAAATATAAGAATCAAATAGCTGGCGTTTTGTCAACCTTCTATGGTGCCCAGAAGCTGCCACCTGAGACAACTCCCTCATTAAATCATAGCCATACATTTATTTATATCCTGCATTTTTCACAAATACATCTGAGTTCAAGGCAGTTCATGCAACTGAATCGACAGTGAAAGCAGGGAGGAGCTCGAGGAGTAGCAAGACCAGAAGGACCTGAGGATCAGAAGTTGGGTCCCCTCATAGGGAACTTCAGTAGGCATCTGACAATGCTCAACTCTTACATTGGCCCTGCTGTGTACAGACTGTGTGCAGCAACATGCAATTTATTATACATACCTAACCACACATCATCCTGTGTGGAGAAGAAGCTTTTAATATTTCATGAATTAGTGTATTTTAATGTTTTGTTGGAAGCCGCCCAGAGTGGCTGGGAAACCCAGCTAGATGGGGGGAGTATAAATAATAATAATAATAATAAATAATAAATAATAATAATAATAATAATAATAATAATGGAGAAAGGAGGAGGAAGAGAACTGGAGAATGAAATCAAAGGAGTGATTTGGGAGTTTTAGGAATATATGGAGAAACTGGCACTGTGAGTAGGTTGGGGAGACAAGCATTTGCAACTCAGGGAAGCAGGGTGTTGGACAGGTGCAAGGAACCCATGGCCCTTGAGAAGTTGCTGGACTCCAACTCCCGTCGTTCCTGACCCTGGGCCATGCTGTCTGGGGCCAATGGGAGTTGGAGTTCAACCACAGCCCGAAGGGCCACAGGTTTCCCCATCCCTGGTGTGGACGGAAGGGAGGGAAGCAGTGTTACATGTCTTGCTTTTGAGTCTCCAGAACATTGCAGTGGTGGCCAAACTTGGCCCTCCAGCTGTTTTGGGACTACAATTCCCATCATCCCTGACCACTGTTAGCTAGGGATGATGGGAGTTGTAGTCCAAGAATAGCTGGAGGGCCAAGTTTGGCCACCACTGATTTAGAGGGATAGGGATAAGGCAACCAAGAACCATGGGGATTTGGTATCTGGATTGCAATCCAGGGTGGGCTCCAGAAGCTTAGTATAGGCCATTCCCAGTGACCAGCTCTGGGACATTTAACCCCTCATCTCTCAAAATGCTCTATTAGTTAGACCATGCCCTACCATAATACATCAGCGTTATGGGGACAAGCGCTGAGTGTTTCATTGGCTTATGAGAACATTTGTCAAACAAATATATAAGGAAATGACTTAGCCTCTCTGGCCCCCAAATTAATCCTTTAATCCTTTGAACTTTTAAACCAAACTGTTTAGAAAACTCAGATCCTTCTGGAATTAACCTCCTGCCAAGTTTTATGAAGATAAGTTTAAAGGTATAAGGAGTTTTTATCTCCCATTAGTATATGCATGACACAAGCTTCACGTCGCTCCGGGTTATAATCAATATGCGGTTCACCTTGCTGTTGAGCCCCCACTAAGCTGTGAACTCAGTGAGTATTGCTTGGGAGCAGAGCCATATGGCTAAAAATAGTGAGGGGGGGAAACGGTTCCAGACTAGACTGGATTTATGTCAGCTCATTAAGAGGCTGCTGTGTTGCTGTTATCTCCTCACACTCTAAAATAAGGAATAAAACGGTATAGGACACCTTCTGATAAACATGCCAAAGACTGGCCTTGGAGGGTGAGATGACGTGGCCTCCAAAAGTTCATGAGGATGGTGTGACTACAGGCAAGTTGGGAATACAACATCGGCAGGGAGGGAGGCAAGCAACACACGAAGGAGAATTTTCTGGAGCTCCATTATGTTCTTGCTTTTCATTTGTCCTTTAAAACACAAAACGTGTATTCTAGGCCTGGCTGTAGGGTTAAGCTTTTTCAGCCTGAGGAACACATTCCAAGAGCCTCATTTCAGTGGTGGTGGCCAGAGGCAAAACCGGATGGTGCAGCAAGTGAAAGCATTGGCTAGCTAGTTTCTACACACTTTCACAGCCCTCTCTTATCTCTCCACATAGCTGCCAAGTTATCCCTTTTTTAAAGGGATTTTCCATTATGCTGAATAGGCTTCCTCATGAGAAAAGGGAAAACTTGGCAGCTATGTCTCTCCATCCCAGAAAGCAAGAGGCACCATCACCATTCAGGAACAGATTTCAAGCAGGCAAAAGCACTGAAGGAAGGCATGCAGGAGGGCTGCTGAGAGGTATGGCCTGGAGAGAGTCCCAGAGGATTTGTGGGGTGCATTTGGCCCCCAATCAGAGATCTAGGAGATTACTACAAGTGACTGCTTGCCACATAGAAGTAGTTGTTTATGCTTATTACAATCATGTGGGGAGCTGGTGGCCTATAGCTTCTAGCTATATGGTGAGGCAAATTTTATCATGAACTGACAATAAATATGGGTAATAGGATTGTGCATTTTGAGGAGGCGCATACCCTCCAATATGTTGCAGTGGAAAAACGAGTACCCCTCTTCCAGGGCTGTTCTCCCGTGTGAGTCATGTGACCTATGTGACTCACGTGACCCCCTCCAAAATGGGATGTCGATAGTTGAGGGGTATGGGGGTGTTACGTGGGTGGGTGTGCAATTGGCAGTTCGTCCTTGCTATCTGCTTGTGTTAAGTTTACATGTTGTATATCTGTGTATCATTCACTTAAAATATAAAGTGATTAAGGGTCTTTTTATTTGCATTTGTTTATAACCATTCAATAATTTCTGAGGAGCATCACCAAAACTTGACTTTTAGTACCTGTTTGTGAATTAGACCTGTGTGTTACAAATTCACAGCATACTTTTTATCTATTAACGCAGGTGGCGTGAGGAACTGCTTTACAACTTCAAAAAAAGCCCTATTAAAAACTAGCATGATTCAGTTGCTGGAAGGTGGAAATCTGTGTTATCAATACCCTTGAGCTATTGTCCTACAAAAGAAAAGAGAGTTAAAATCAAATGATGTTCTTAACACATTAATTGTTATTCATATCAGATTCAGAAATGAGAAAATCTGTATTTCAAGAAATTCTTGAGATGTATGAAGGTGCAGGGTGGGGGTGAATAAAGGGCCAGATCCTGCTTCGGCAATTCAATACATCATTGTTTATACAAGGTAACCAACACTTAAACCCAAATGTGTTTGGGTATATTGCCAGGGGGAAAATTTATGACACGCAGCCCATAATGCCACATTTCAATATAACAGGGGTAATAACTGAGCCCTGAACATTGCCACGTCTGTTTGTTCCACTTGCCACTTAATTTTGTGGGATTAATGGTGGTGACACTGGAATTTCAAAGCATAAATCATGCAGCACAGTATTAGCAGCTATTTAGACACAGTCCTTTTGGTCCTGAAACAGATTATCTGCAACTAATAATAAAAAAAGGAAGGGAATTAATCCTCTCAAGGTCAGGAGTTACCTGTTAGAACTTCCCCTTTCAAAACTATATGGCTTGCAATTTTGTTGATATAGAACAAATAGTATCAGTTTGGTGCAGTGTTTGTGGAATAAAGCATTCTTCTAGAACAGGTCAATCAGAACAAGGAGGCCAGGGAAGGATTGTTTCTTGCAAAAGTCATATTTTTCATTTTTCACGTCTGTTTGTAATTGCTGTCATCTTTGTTTCTCAGGGTACAGCTAGGAAAGGTGACTCTCATATTTATTAGTAGAGGATTTCAATAAACATTGGCGCAATATGGTAGGCCCAGGAATGATTTATTGATAATTTGTCACTTATATTTATGGGAATTTGAGACCCTAGAGCTGTACAACTGGTAAATCATGTTATGCATTTACACTTTTTTTCCTCCCAGGGAGGAGTAATTCTTTGGTGCTTAACGAACACTCTGTCTAAATGCAAGCTGCCTTGTGTAGTTGCAAATGCAAAAAGAAAGCGGGGCAGGTATGTAATTGGACATTTATTTTATTTGAGATATGTTTGCAGCAGAATCCAAAGCTACACAAACAATAGCCTGATAAAATACAATTGCAAGGAAAATTTCAATTTAACACATTCAAAGATATTGAAAGTGTGCAAACAAAAGGAGCTCTAAACTGGGCTGAGCTTTCCCACTGTTTATTATTGTACAGTTGTAAAGAACTTCCATACAGTTCCCAGGTGGAAACAGCTGTTTTTCTACTGCTGTCTAGGGAGGGCTGGTACAAAGGGCTATTGATCATTACTGAAGACCCTAGTTGAGGACTGACTGAATCTGAGAAGATGCTGGGCTGTAGCGGATGCTGTCAAGGGTGTTTGAATTCATTTGCTAACTTTGCCACCTATTCTATTCCTTTGGAACATTATTATCTGCATAGTGATGTCAGCTTAAAGACACAAATATAATATTCATACTCAAAGGAGTTTGTTTATAAGAAAGGGCTCTCTATCAGACTGGCAGCTGCTTCCTCTTGATAAGTGGATGAGTACTTAATAGCATGCCCATCCAATGGTTCCAGTGCCCTTTAAAAATGTGATTAAAAAAAACCACACACCAGATGGCTGCATAAGCAACGTTGCTCTATCTCTAGTCCCGTTTCCTAAGGCTTTGTACACCTAAGTGATTGTAAAAGTGAAATGTGAGATATTGTTCTTTTAAAAGGGATCAAAGAGAAAGGAAGACAAGCTTAAAGAGACTTTAATATGTATGTATTAGTATTCACTTCTTATCTTCATTTACCAGTCATCTCATAACACAAGTTCTGTAGGCAATGTATGACAGTCCCAGGATCAGCCAGGAATAGAGATAGTAAGGGCAACAGAGACCAAAATCCCAAGAACCTTCAGAACAGAGAAATCTCTGCTGGTGCAACAAGCTGTTGGAAAACCTCCTTGGTCTAATACAGAGTTCCCCAGTTTGCAGCCCTTGAGATGTTCTGGACTACAGCTCCCATAATCCTGGACTATTGGGCATGCCAACAGTCAGTGATGGGAGTTGTAGTCCAAAACATCTGTAGGACATTAGGATGGGGAAGGCTGTAACTTCCTGGACAACACTTGGATCTCTAAATTTGTGTTAACTTTGCTGACACACCGCTGAACTGTCACCTGTTGACTGGCATCCTATCTTGTACGACTTCATAGAATGCTTCTACCTTGGTTGAACTATTCCCCAACCCAGCTGGAAGACTGGGAACAAGATAAGATTACAAGATTTTAAAATGTCATAGGGACAACTAGAAGCCCTGGCTGTCTAGGTGATTGGGAGTCTTGCTGTGGGAGCCAATGTGATGTAATGGTTACTTGCTCTGGAGGCATGGAAATGAGACAGAGAAGCCCGTTGGGTTACCCTGAATGAGTCACACCATCTCAAGCCTGCCATCCAGGGCTGCCCTGCCCATGAGGAGGGTTGAGGCAGCTGCCTTGGGTGCATAAGCCCCAAAGTGATACTCTGATGGGCACCCTACCAACCATGCCACTTCTGCCACCAGCAGAGAAGTGGAGCCAGCACCGCCAGTGGTTTTCAGCAAGATCTCGCTGGAACCCCCCGTTGTCACTGCCGTTTTGCTGCCACACAAAGGGAGACTTTGTGGAGTAGCACCATCCTATTTCACCTCAGGCTGTGAAACAGGATACAGTAGCCTCCTATCATAAAGATAGGAGACAGTTCCATTTTGGTGTAGAAATGTGGGTTTTGTTCCATCCCCAATACAACCACTGTCATTCTGATGGGCAATCACTTCCTTTTCCTGTTGTGCCTCAGTTTCTCCATCTGCAAAGATACTGGCATTTATTTATAACAGCAGCTACCATAGCTTGCGAGGCCAGGGAAATACTGTATCAGTTGTAGTAAATGCTGCACAGGTTAAATATGTTTATTACTAATGGATGGAGGCCTTAGAGGTGAGTGTGGAGCTCTCCTTTTTTCTGCCATTCCCTCTTTCCTTGGCATGGGCACAAGGGGGAACAGTCATGTAGCATTTGAAGGACCACCCCAGTTCCAACAGGAGGAGACATGCCAGTGGCTTGGATGAGAGGCGAAGATGGTTGTGTGTGAGAAGTTAGAGAGGAGAGAAGGTGAGCTGGAGTGGCCGTTAATTGAAGGAAGACGTCCAGTTTGATTTTCCCCTCCAAAGAAGTGACTAATAGATTAAGATGATGATTACGATGATGATTATGTAGTATGCAGTGTTTAATAAAATGCTTTATATATTAATTGCATTTTAATCATTTTATTTTTAAATGCTGTATGTCTCCTACAGGATTACTAGCAGTAGGAAAAAGCGACTTAATGAATTGTATCATAAAAATAAAAAAACCTATCATTTCCTCCTTTCATATCCCACTGCATGCTATCTTCATATCTTTTTGCTCATTCATAATTGCATAGATGCAGGCCAGTACATTCTCCCATCATATATTTCCTTAAGCCTACTATCAAAATAAGACATATTTCAGAATTTGGCTTCTCTCATAGCCAAACATGTTTTAAACATCAACTTTCTTGAAAGATTTAAAGCTGTCATATTGAAACAATCTTATTGGTGCGTGTGCAAGTGTGTGTGTGTGTGTTTGTGTGCGCGTGCACACACACATTACAAGTTGTTGAGATGGGCTTCTTACTTGCAGTCTAGTCTTAGGAGCAGTACATTTAGGCAGAAACTTTACTGTCAGTCACTGGTTGCTTGTATCCAAACCAGAATAGCTGCTAGGTTGTCTCTAAGGGTTTATTTATATGTGCAGTGGTGACATGCCATGCCATGGTCCTCACACAGAACTCTCCACTTTTGCCTTCACATCAGTAAGATGCTCTGAGGATGCCTCCATAGGAAAACCATGTTCCATGTGAAAAACATAGGATGGAATTCAACATACTAGAACTTAGGAGGTTGGCGGTTAACAGATTGAGGTTGAATACTGACAAGACTGAAGTACTGTTTCTGGGGGACAGGGGGCAGGCGGATGTGGGGGACTCCCTGGTCCTGAATGGGATAAGTGTGCCCCTGAGGGACCAGGTGCACAGCCTGGGAGTCATTTTGGACTCACAGCTGTCCATGGAGGCACAGGTTAATTCTATTGGCTGTCTACCAGCAGGCTGAGACCCTACCTGCCCGCAGACTGTCTCACCAGAGTAGTGCATGTAGGGGGGGGGGAGGTAATCAATTTCAGCTATTTAAATTCAATATGCTTACTCTTAACATTTTAGCACCATGCTCTCTTTATTGCAGGCAGAAAGGAAATGCCCTCCCAAAACGAATTACGTTCCAATATACGTACCTTAAAACGGACCTTTTGCACCTGAGGTTGGAAGTCTGGAGTTGAGCAACAAGAGGGAACTGCAGAGGAGAGGCAGCGGAAGTAAGGGAAATCTGCCATGTTCTTTGGATCTATTATTTTTGGGAAAAGGAGAATGTATTAAAAGGAAGCATAAACAGTCATCCATTCATGCAGTGGAAAACTGCCTTTAAATTCTCTGTCTACGTTTCCAGACAAAATCCAGCAATGTAAGGCCAGATTGGGAGGTTCAGTGGGGCTGAGGGTCCTCCGGTGAGATTATGACTTCAAAACTATGCCAAAATTAGCACCACCCAATGTTTAAAATATGGTCCGAGTTTTGCCGAGTTTGGTCACAGTTCCCCATTAATTTGCCTTTCTGACATCTCACATCTCTAAAGTGCTCAATGACAGCCTGTAGAGGTTTCACCGTAATCCACCTTTATCCATTAACAGACACTCAATCACTAAAGTGCTTACTAGACTAAACATATTTATCCAACCAAATCACACTTTACAATGCAAAACTGCCAATCAGACCTTGGCTATTAGCAGGAAACTGCTTTGAGGGGGGGGGGATTTTGGTGTTTGCGCTGTGAAGAGCATGCTTACCTCCAGCAAACCACTAAACCAAATTAACCTAGCTGTATCCTCATAAAAGAAACCAGATATCCTGTTGTGAAAATAGAAAGCTTGGTGAGACAGGCCTTCTTTGATGGCCAACAGTGTGGCAGACGAACAGTTCAGACTGCAAATCTGGTTACCACAGATTCATATCAACCACCCTTCCCCCACCAATTAAGAGTTTTGTTAAGTTTAAAAGCAATTCTTCTCTCTCTCTCTCTCTCTCTCTCTCTTTAAAGTATCATTTGGGTAATTCAAGTAGGCCTTCAGGTTTCCAATGTTACTAGTATAATTGCAAATAAGTGCTGTACTTATTGGCCAAGGCTCCTTTAATTCTAATTGCTCTTTTTCGGCGCAATTATGTTGTAAAAGTACTTGCATTAGCCAAATAAAAAAATAAAAAAAATCCAAGAGACACAAATGTGGTAGTAATAATAATTCTTTTTATTAGCCTGGCGAAGAGGAAGAGAACAAAGCTTTTAAAAAACTTCAAAGTTCTGACCACGGGAGGGGGGTGGGGAATCCAGAACTGGTGAAACATGCCTACATCTCGATCCTTTTATTAGTCTTATACAAACCAAGTGCCATCACCACAACTCTCCTGACATTTTTCTCCCTGGGAAATAGAAAAAGCTACAACATCCGCACAGTGGGGCTTATTTAAAGCCCTCTGTCAGAACGGCATAAAATGGCCCTGTGTGTTTTCACTAAGAAAGTCTTAATAGCTTTAGACTTAATGGTATTATGCCTCCCTTAAATACCAATAATTTTAAAGCAAAGCTTGACATTTGCTGGGCTTAGTGTACTCTACCACCAGTGAAATAGGGGAGGAAGGAGGCAAAATCTTACTACAAGGAAGGCAGCTAGAGCAGTACATGGAAATTAATGAGGATTTGGGTCTCCCAGCCTTTTTATGTATAGTTCTTGACTGCTAGTCACATGACTGAAAGGTGTTTTCCAGAGGCTTTTTGAACTTACAAAAACAACAGGAGAATTTTTCTGCAGCTAGCTGTTGTGGAGAGAATTTTATGAGCAGTTAAAACAAGTCCCACTTTTGGGAGGGAAAACTTCAGCTGGAATCATTTCCAAAACGACGAAAGCCACAACATGTACCATTTTCCCCAAACACCACAGAGCAGACTTTCTCAGTTAGGGTTGGGAACTTATAAAGTACAAATGAAGTTGTCATGTTGCAGAATGGCAGCGATGAGCCAATGACGGAGACTAACCGCTATAAATAAATAAATAAATAAATAAATAAATAAATAAATAATTTATTATTTATACCCTACCCATCTGGCTGGGTTTCCCCAGCCACTCTGGGCGGCTTCCAACAGAAAAACAAAACAAAACAAAACATTAAAAGCCACCCTAAACAGGGCTGCCTTCAGATGTCTTCTAAAAATCTGGTAGCTGTTTTTCTCTTTGACATCTGATGGGATAGGAGGGCGTTCCACAGGGCGGGCGCCACTACTGAGAAGGCCCTCTGCCTGGTTCCCTGTAACTTGGCTTCTCGCAACGAGAAGTCCTGAGGCACTGGGCAGAACAATGGGGGTGGAGATGCTTCTTCAGAAAGCAGAAGGGAGAGGAAGAGAGAATGCAGTTTATCCAAAATAGAAAAGCCTCATCAGCATAATGTGAATGACATGAATTTAAAATGAACCTTCCTTTTATGCACATGTGATTAATAGCATTATTGGCATTATTATAAATCATCTGAGCTGCAGGCATACATTGAAATGAAACTGCTTCAGTTCTGTTTAGATGTGTTCTGTTTAGCACCTCAAAGCCACGCCACCCAGAGAAACTGGAATGTAATATATCCAGGTGACCCTCATATGATTGAAAGATATTTTAGAGGAAAGAAGGAGAACTAATGTTGATGATGAATGAATAAATGGGAGAGAGGCTGTGCCAACGTGAGCAGAGGCTGAGGATCCATGCAGTAGGTGGGCTGATGGAGGGGGTGAGGAAGTGTGTGTGTGTGGTGTGGGTGGATGTGGGTGTGAGAGAGGGTGGATCCTCCCTCTTTTTGGCTTTGGGACCCCCTAGCCACTTTCTCCTGAGGAAATGCAGCTCTTGATCTTCAAAAAAGTTGTCCATTCCTGCTCTCTCTCTCTCTCTCTTCAAATCACTGCATGTAGAAGTCAATGTAAGACAGATTCTACGTGCATATCAGACATGTTAGTTATTGTTTGTGGTGGTTTTGGAAATGTGTTTGCCCATTTGGTGGTTTTGGTATTTAAGGAATTGAGTTTAATATACAAAATGGACCTTCAAGTTTTCCCTCAACTCACTTTACTTGGAATAAAGGACATGACAACTCCACCAACTGCTCATAAAGAACTTGTGATGTTCCTCCTCACAGTGGCACATATAGAAATAGGTACGGTAGTCATGCGATGGTGCACTGCCTTGGGCTTGAACACTGAAGCATGGTACTCCAGAGCATGGACTGGACAATAGCCCTGGCTGAAAAGCTGATGTGCCAGATTCATACAACCAAAGGGAATTCTAATCCTATCTTTTCTATAACGTGTGGCAATTGTTTTTGGATTATATGTGTCAAGAAGATTGTGCTTATAACCCCCAAGATCTCATGGTAAAATGTGAACAGGTTTTCTAGAGCGAATTGTAAAAATGTGATTTGATATTTTTAAGCAACGTGGTTGATGTGTTGTGAGTTATGTTGCTGTATGTGTGATGTGAAAAAAAATGAAAATTAAGATTATTATTTTTAAAGACATGTTAGATATCTATGTGCAGGAGACCTTTTTCTACAGAGAAGCATTCAGTAATGTGAGCTCCCACCTTTAGGTATAGCTTCAAAACAACTTAGGCTGTTCTTAACAGAAAGTACACCACCATTTACTGGAGTGCTTTTTCACTGGAGTGCTTTTCAAACAGCTTAAACATAAAGTAAAAGTCTTCATTAAATTTCCATCTCAGTTGTAAAATTAATAATGGATTTTACCAATATATTGTACTGGTTGAGGCAACAAAGGAAGCACCCCTATTGTTTCACATACAGAAACCAATGGAGTGGCAACTGAATCTACATGGAGATTCATGTAGAACCTGAGAGATTCATGGAGATATACTACACAGCCTCTTCTGTAACCCCTAAGTTAGCTTGTGGTCCTCAGATGAGGTTCTTCCAAGCACACATCTATGTTCCTTTTGTGTGTGGATGATAGCATTGTTTTTTTCTGCGTAAGGATAAGCACTCAATCGCTGAACATGGCAAATAGAAGGAACGATGTTATTGAAATTCTTTACCCTACTGCTTTGTAATAATGTTTTCCAATTTAATGAACAGAGACAACATCAGCTCTAGCCACGAAAATGCCCTTTTGGTATCTTTCTTCTCTGGACTGAAGCACTACTCTATGGAAATTCTCAGTGTTCCAGTCTGTTGATTTTCACACACCCACCCCTGCAAAAATGACATTTGCTTTTAGACTTACACAATTAGTGAGACAAGGAAACTTTCCTATCACCAGAGGGGTGGCGAGGAAAAGTGAGAGAATATACTGAATGACATTTTGGAACCATTAATATGGAAATGAAAAACACAACAGCAGTGTGTAAACATTTAATGTTTCTTTTAATCTGCAAACTGGCATGTTATGTAAATTTAAATTGATTTCAGGTACATTGCACAAATGTGGGTAGATTAAAGCATACGGACAGACATGCACATACGCCATAGACAAAAACATGTCACATACCAAGTTTTTCTCTGTCTTCCTTGATACAGTCCTTTTCAAGATCACAGGATTTGTGTCAGTGTAGCAGAAAACTATATAATTTGGCTCACATTCCTATTCCCAGTATTCTTCCTCCCCTTCATCCCACAAGTCACATCTAATTGCAGCACTAATTGTACTCACTGTACAGGCTTGAAAAAGAGAGAGACTCAAATCCTCAGTCTTATTTTCCATTTGCTTCTTGAAATGCATTTTTCCCCTCCACAGTATGAGATGGTCATGCAAACTGCCTGTCTTTCCCACCACTTGGCTAGCAACAAGCCAGTTTGTAAGTTCCCAAATAGCAAACAAACTGGCTATTTGGAAAAATTATGTATTTGGAAAATTAACATATATTTTACCATAACACCCTGCCAAGTGTTCAGTTTTCCACTAAAGATAGTGGGAGGGGGACCATGTTTGCAATGATTGCACTGCATGAGTTTTTCCTTTTCAAATGCATCTGAAAACACGTTTTCCAATAACAAAAGAGTCTACTTTCAGTGCTATCCAGATTAAGCATATTCTAATGTTCAGCATCTTTAAGAACTTTGTAAATGTGTCACAATGTTTATACCACCAGGCATGGACCATCTCCCCCTTTACAGTCCTTTCCATCAAACCTTGAACTACAGTTAACATGACCTAAAAAGAAAACCCACCATCCAGATTAAAATGTCAATCTTCTTCGGACCCCGAAGTCATATATTTTTTCATATTTGACAAAAATCAAACAAAGCAATTCTTAGTATCTACTCAGATGTAAGCCCCATTTAGTTTAGTTGAATTTGCTCCCAGTCCAAGATAAATGTGCAGAGAATTGCAGCCACAGGGTAGAGGCATTGACATCAATGGAATTGCTCCAATATAATTATTTAAGGCAAACTAAAATAAAGATAATGCTTTCCTGGAATTATTACAAATACTTAAAAAAAATATCTGGAGAAAAACACACAGAAGTTGACTATTATATCTTTCTTTGTTTCAGAAAATAAAAAATATGAGATTGCTTAATTGTTTTCCTATTTCTAAGGAATGCGTATTTTTCCCTATACGAAACAAAAAAAAGGCAGTGTTTTCCATTAGGGCCTCCAGCTTAACATCTGCTTGCATGATCTTTTACTTAACTCACACTTTGGGAAGGACATCACAATCTGATTGGAAGATGTGAACTTTTTAAACGTTGTGGCTGAACAATGTGACTCAGTCCTTCTTCATACATGTTGACTTCAGTCCAGAGAAAGCAAGTTGTATTTCTGTTCCATTGTGACTCAAACACAATTTACAGTGTAATCCTATACAGGTCTACCCAAAAGTAAGTCCTATTGAATTTAATGTGGGTAGACATTTGTCTGGATCAGGGACATTATGTTGTTTCTAAATAACTGTTTCAAAATCTTTAGTAAAATGGTGAGTATTGGAATATACCAAAAATACAAGTCATCTTGCTCCAGTAATTCCGCCTTCATATTGTGCAAAGTAACCGCAGCACTGGTTTGTAAAGCTGTACAAAACCGGACAAAATGTAAGCTTACACAACAGTTTTTAGGAGTTGTATTTGGTTTCTCATTTTTCCAGTCTTAAATTTGTTTTCTACATATCTTCAACAATCTGCACTTCTTAATAAAAAAAATCCCCATGGAAATTTGTCAGCATTTTAGTAAGAATTTCTTCTAACGGAAACGTGTGTGTGTGTGTGTGTGTGTGTGTGTGTGTGTGTGTGTGTATCCCTAATGCAATGGATTTTGTATGTGTTTTCTACAATTCTTTTCCTCAATATACACATTTTTGTATACCTTGTTTGGTTGATGAATTGCATTGCAAAATTCAGAAAGGTGCAGATTTCAAAGGATAGCTGTGCTTTGGCTTATAAGAAATGCATATTATGCAGTTTCTCATGAAAATATAAACAAAATTGATTTTCTCACCCCATGCCTACTTTCCAGACATGTGTGTGGCTGCAGGCTTTCACAGCAGAGTCCATTTTTGCTTTTCACACAATCTGACTTTATACTTCTAAAGCTTCAGTAGAACAAGGTCTGGGCTTGGTTTCATATTGTCTATCAAAAGGAGAGAGAAGCTCAAATGAAAACTGAAGAGGAACGTTTTAAACAGAGGTTTAGGGTTGAGATTTTTCTGAACCAATAGGGATTTCCCCCTTGCATGTCGTAAGCCCCACATACGAACATTGGCACTGGCATAAAGTTCCCTTTACACAGCGGTCAAATGCTGGCACATAATGTTGTTAAGGGGGCCCAACAGGCCTGCACAACTGCACAACCCCTTCACCTGTGTTTTCAACAGGTGAATGGGGTCAGGGAACTTCCCTATGGTCAGGAACATTCACGTGGTCCACTGCATGAGAGATTACACTCAGATGTGGGGAATCGCCACTCGGAAGCAAGCTTCCATGTAGTTAAAAGTTACATGTATATGGTCCCTAAGGTAGAGAGAAAATTGGTTAGTTAGATGCAATTCCTTTCCACACACACCCAAGAATAATTAGTCCCAGCAAATGCTAGGGATGACATCATAGTAGGAATCAAGGTGTTTTGTGTGTGCGCCTGGCATTTTATTTGGATCTGGTTTAATTTCTATTGAGGTTATCTTGTTTTATTTTATGCAAGGATATGTAGTTCCCTTAAACTCTCATTTTGGGATAGTTTTAATAGATGAACCTGGATGACACAACATCTCTGTAAAATGGAACACATGAGGGAGGATTGGGGCCAAATCGTTTCTTCATGTGAAGTAGTTAATAATTTTCAGTTTTATGACAAAGGAAAGAAATCTAGCTTATATGAATGCATCTGGGACATATACAAATCCTAGAACTCGAAGTGAAGGAGAATGTATGGACTGTTTCATCTGGGTGTACAGAATGCTTTGAATTTATGAATCAAAACTTGATTTTAAAATGAACTGTAGAATGGTGAGTATTTTAAGCAATAAAAGCGATTAAAAGCGGACATCAGCAATTAATGTGGAAATGTGTCAAAGTGATACCAACAGCACCACCACAAAAGGATGAACAGGCTGATGGAAACTGTTGCTTTCAGGAAGCATTTTAAATAGGATGGATGCTGCCCAGAGTCCAGTTTCAAACTGGAATACCAGAGATGATTTATTAATTTTTTGCTTTGAAAATAAAAATAAAAATCTTTCTGCATAATTGCAATTGTGCTCTGGTGGGAGGGCACTGAAAATAAATAAATGAATAGGGGAAGCAATTATATGGGGAATAGAAACCCAGAGAATTGAAACCCAGTGCAGAAACCATTTTGATAGCCACTACGCTAAGCAGGGGACGTTTCTGAGTCCTAGAACTACATTCGCTTTTGGCCAACCTTTGGAGGGCCACATGCCAGTGGTGGGTGGAGCCAGAGGCCAATGAGTCTAAATATTACCTTTGTACAGTAAGCTAGTTTCTGCCCAGACTCACTCAGCCACCTGTGTCTTCTATCCAGACAAGCATGAGGCACTAACCGAGTTTGATGACACATTCCAGCCAGGCAAAAATGCCTGTGGTGTGAAGCATGGTCAGTGAGGGATACAGCCTGGGGATAGTTATGAGGGCAGGTAGAGAGGCCTGGAGGGCCATATTCTGCCTCCAGGCCTGAGGTTCCCCACCACTTACTTAAAGAAGACAAATATAACATGAAATATGCAGGGTATCTGAACATCTAATTATACAAAATTTAGACAATCTTGAATACATATTGTGCATCTGTTGATAAGGAGGTTTTTCTTTTCATCTTTCTAAAAATACAAAAAAATCCAGTGGGTCGTTCTTCAATGGCATCACATCTAGGCAGCCTCTGAACTGCATCTAGACCAGGAATTTGCCACAACCCAGCAACCTGTTCTGGTGTGCAGTGTCAACTCAGAGCAGAACTTTTGTATATCATTCTTTAAGACTGCACTCATTAGTATCCTTCTTCGCAAATACTTTCCATTGAAATCAGTGGGGCACACTTCCAAGTGCACACAACCCTAAGGTTGATGTCAACATTAGAAGTTTAGCATTCTGTTCCACCCCTTTCATGGCTAAGTCACATCCTGTGCAAATGCAAATGCATATATTTCATGAAGTAAGACATAATCCACCCTTCATCTGAGTGTTTTCCAGAATACATTTACATAGCTCTCATTCACTTGGATTGCTGTGCATATAACAGGGCCCTTGACCATGTAGGCTGTGCAGACACAAGCTCGAAGGGTCAACAACTTTACATGAATAAGCAAAGAAAGTCCATTCATGAATAAAATCTTGGAACACTTTCTAAAACACTCAAGCAAGGGCTGCCCCATTAAAGCTTTCATTTATACTGAGGTAACCACATTTGTTTGTCTTAGAACCCAGTAAATGTACTAAATTCATCTGTTTTATAGGGAGGAGGACTATAAATTGACAAGGTTTCCTGGCCAAAGTCTCTTGTTATTTTATTTTAAATCCTTAAGCTTTTCAAGCAATTGAGTCAAGTAATTCAGCAATGTCCTCCAATGACTACTGGTGGCAGGTTAATGTAAATAATATGAAACCACTGAACACAATTACATCTAAACGAGGTTTTTCAGAGTTATGAAAGGGCCTCAAAACACTAGCAACCTGGGCATTTCAACACGAGATGCCATGTAATATTCATCCTACTTGTTCAAAATTATGAAGGAAGGACAAAGGTAATAAAATAGTTCTAATGGTGCGTACACAATGGTGGTGTTGCAACTCAAGTGGAAAAGCATGCTCTCAGCCCACCAAAGATATAAAGGCAGTGTGTCAGAAAAAAATATTAAAAAGGAAACAGAGGTGGGGAGGACTCAGGAAATAACATGTCAGTGGTGCAACCACAGTTGTCTGCTATCTAAATCTAGTAACCCCACCTGAAATGAAAATGATGTAGTAGAACTGGAAAAGGGGAAAAACACAAAACTCAACAGCAACCATGTTCCACATGTGGAGAAGATAAAGGACAACGACTTTTTTTTTTTTTTACATAGGTGTAGGATGAGGGATATGATAAACCTGTATGAAATCATGAATCGTTTGGAATAAGTGAATAGGAAACAGCTGCTTGTCCAGTTTCTTATGGCAATAAATAGGAGCTGCTTGATTAAATTAATACATTGTAAAAGAAATGTTTACAGAAACAGCTGACCAATGCAATTCACTACCACAGAGCCCCATAGTCTTTTGTAGTTTCTATTATCCTGCTTTTTTCACTAGTATACTCAAAGGACAGAGTGTGCATCTTCCAAGATCAGTGGGTCCCTTCAGCATCTTAAACAGCTGGAAGCTACATTTGAAAGATAGGAAACAGGTCATTCAGCTGGAGCTCTTCCTCTTATTTGGTCCATATCACTGATGGAATGCTTTGCTGGACACACAATACCCCTAGGGAGTTTTCATATGTTTTTATACTTACTAGAAAGAATGAACTTTGAAACATACATAGATGGCATAGGACAAAACCAAGCATTAAAAAGGGTTAAATGTTGAACATATTGTACCAAGGAAAGAAAAGTTTTTATAGTAGTCCATTTCTATAGTAGACTGGTAGTTTCTCCATAGGGGTCAGTCTTACCTAATACCTACTATAAAGCAACAATTCATTTATGAATCCACCTTGGTTCAGCAACTAGCAGGTACATACACAAAAGAGTACTCCAATGCTTCACTATTTAAGGATGCTACAAGGCATCGCCTGCCCAACGATGAAAGTGAAGAGGAGTGTAAGGGGGAGGGATTATAGAGAACCCTCCCCCCTCATCAGAAGCAGCCCGTCTCCCAGCAGTCATGAGAGCGAGGGGTCTGAAGGGAGGAGTCAGGAAACGGAGAGGGAGTGCCAGGGCTCTGGCAACATCAAAGAGACCCTGCTCCATAGGCAGGAAGAGAGGGAGGCGGAAAAATTGGACAGGAATAGGTCAGACAGAAGATCCCCCCCCCGATGCCGGAATTGAGGAGGAGGAGGAAAGGGAGGCGCTTCTCAGTTCCGAGGCTTTTATGCTGGTCCCGAACGCGAAGGGGGGTAGTGCAGGAATCTGACTCGAGCGGGTAGACATGAAATGAGCAATCTGTTACACTGTAAATAATGTGCACCAATAAAAACATCTGAAAGACAAGTATGTGGAAGGTCGTTACTCAAGAGTAGTCACAACAAACCCTGACAATATGGTTTGTTTTAAGTATGGAAACTGAGTGCTTTTTATCCTCATGCAATTTGTGTACATGCTGGCCCTGACATTGCCTTTCATTTAGGTGCTTAGCAGACACATACACCTAACGAAGCTAATTGTCTTCCCTTCATTCTTCATCAGCTTCCCAACTGCACAACATACCCCCCCCAACTGCTCATTTCTCCTTCTCCAAAAAAACCCCTTGTATCTAAGGTAATGGGCAAGATGGTGTCTTCTCGTGTACAAAAGCTGGCCAGACGGGCAGTTGAAACTTACTTCAGTATTGGCAGTGAGACAATGCCCTCCATTACACCTGAGCACAAAACTGGCTAGTTTAGGAGCATATGGCAGGCTGCTTGGCACACGCTGCTCTGTTCATTCCCTGCCCCTCAACCTCTAATGTCTGGGGCAGCCATGGCCTTCTGCACAATGCTACGGCCGACCAGCTGATTACATTAGGATAGCTGTAGTCATTTCAGTGATCAAGACTGTATTTTTCAGCTGAGCTACTGCAAACACAGGAACAGTTGGTTTGCGTAAACGAATGGTTTGCACTAAAGTTTCTCCCTGTGATTGTGTTCATGATCACACAGAGAAAATAAACATTACTGTACTAGAATGTGTGAACAAACCCTCAGATTCAAGAAATGAAGGGAAATGTGGAACACATGCTTTCTATAGGGAACAGCTGAAAAATAAGATGTGCTGTTCCTTCTCACATCACCTTGCCTTTTACCATAGCATTGATCATAATAACCAGAATGCCAGAAGTAGTGCCGTGTTTTTGGCCTGGAAGCATGATTTGGCCTTTATTTAGCCAAAAAATAAAATAAAATAAATCACATGATTAATTCTTCTCTTTCTTACAGCGTTTAAAGAATGTCAAGCAAGTCAGCCATATAGTAAAATTACTTTAAGAGTTTTCTGAAGCGGTAAAAATAATTCCAGCTTTTTTTTGTGCTGGCACAATTAAGAGCCGGTCCAATTATTTCAAACCTCAGATAAATCCAAAACATATTTAGAGTCAAGAAGCATATCCTATCAATGGGTTGTTCAGTGCTTCTGATTAAATTACCTAAGATTTTTTTTTATTTAAAAAAACTTTTGATAGTGAAAATCACATGCTGAGCAAATCTACAGATCACGTTCGCTTTTAGGAAGCTTATAGGCTCCATTTATTTTATATCTTAGGAAGGTTTCTAAACTTCAACCCCTCCCTTATTTTGAAACAAAAATACATGTAACTTTGGCAAGGTTTTGTACCATTTTCATAGTAAAGTTAGCTCTCACTGTCACAAGGTACGCGTAGTTCTGAGGGGCTGCCACATGTGATTTGCACATGTGCATAAAATACAGGCACGTCTGCTCTTAAAAAGAGAAGCAATTCTGTGATGCGAGACTCTGAGAGTGAAACAGGCCTGAGAAGTGATTCTCTGTAATATTTTGCCCAATGATCCAAGTTCCCCATCCCAGCATATTTTCCTCATTACGTGCATTTACACTGGGGGTGAAAGAGGCATTATTTTCATTTGCATTACTAATAGGAACCCACCTAATTTGTACTCCATGAACCAACACAGAGTTAAAACTCAGCGACTATTCAAAATTTGCTCTCCAACCCAAAAAATGTTGACCGAAAAACATATATGAGGGGAAAGTGTGTACAAACAACTGTATATTAGTGAAAACAACATACAAAATACATTAGGGGAAAATTAAGCATCAAAACATGTATTTTGGGAGAAATGCACAAAAATATTCATGGAGGCATTAACCCCTTTCCCCAAAAAGTGATAGGGGAAAGGGGGAAACTGAATTTAGGATTGGAAAAGTATGAAACACAGAGAAACCAAGCTTGTCAGATTCATCCATCCCTAATTTGTCAACCCCTGAAGAGTTTTCCACAGCTGTTTTAAAACCAAAAGCAGTTCTGTGATTCTGTAAGACTATAATATTCATATCAATGAATGTTTGTTTGCTTCTTCATTCATTCATACTAAATTCAATACTCAACTTTTATGTGCAAATCAGACTCATGGGAGTCTGCAATATTTTACATGACAATTCTATGCATATATTTTTTTTACCTAGATATGTCCCATATTCTGTATAAAAGGCTTGATCCCAAGTAAACAACAAACCTGTGAAGTTGATTAGAGAGATAGTAATTGGGCTTCATGGCTGAGTGAGGATTTGAATTCTGGTTTACCAGGTCCTGGTCCAATGCTCTGACTACTACTGCAAACTAAGATGATTCTTTTCCCTTTTTCCTTTTGGTTGATATTTCAAGGCAGAGGTAGACACTCTCAATTTAATTTTTCACATTAATGCTGGAGCAGTGTGCAGGAGAGGTGCACGAAAGCAGTGGGGAAAGGTTTCCATTGCCCTGGCTGGCCTGGAAATGACCCAGGCCAGATATGCCCTTTAAGGCTAACAAAAACAACATGGTTTAGCCTAGCCTAAGCAACAAGCTGGGTGTGGTTTGCTGGGTGTGACATGTGCTCTTGCATGCGCCTCATACAATGCCCATCAGCACAGCCCTTCACATGGCTGAGCCAAAAAGAGTTTCCAGAGAACTCTTTACAAGAGCATTAGAGAGCAGAGTCCGTCTTTCATGTTATTTATGATTCTGCCTGGCTGCTCTTCAAAATTTTCCTCATCTTCACAGGGATTGTGTTTCTCTTCCATGGTTTCTCATGTCCTCTGGGGCCCTTAAACATTCACACAAGCACTCAACAGGTGAAATTAAAGATACTGTACGTGACCCTGTAGCTGATTGCTGAAGTCCTGTATTACACTAGAGTCATGAAACTTTGCCATGTCTTTGCATTTTAGCTCTAAAAATAAAAGAGCTCTGATGTTCAGTTACAGAACCTGTACACAGGCATCAACATTATTTTTAAGGCTTGCTATAAATACTTATTGTTTATAGCATGCCTCTCCCAAAATGGTACAATTCATCTGCTGCCACAGATCTAATAAGGTAGTGAATAGGCCCCTGTTCCAATTAATTTCTATATTGAGGGCCAAGTTCTTTATCATTGACAGTTATGGAAAAATAGTTCTTACATTGCTTAAACATTGTTTTTGTTGCGAGGTGGGTTGCATTTTGGTGCCAGAGCACATGCTTTGCATAAGGAAAATCAATTTAGTTCAGTATTGTCTATGGGGATTGGAAGCAGCTCTTCATAATCTTTCTCAGTTCTACCTGGAGATGCCAGGGATTAAACCCAGAGTCTGCCAGTGGTGGCCAGATGGTAGATCAGGATCTATTGTTGGATCACTGGGTAACTTGTAAGGGTTTCTGACTCTCAACTGGATAACAATAACAACTATTAAAGAGCTTTCACTTCCATAAATTAGGCTGCTGAAAGAGAATGCTTAGGAGAAAACCAGGAAGGACTTAGTGTGTCATGAAAGGACCCACGGGCTTGATCACAAGTTCCTGGGTTGAGTAGGTGTTCAGTTGCATCTTGCTGCTTAATTCCACCTGCCTGAGCCATGATTTCACTTCTGGCTTCAGTTGATGGATCTTGGGGCAGAAAAAGGTTGTCAGGTGGGGCAGAGCCACTGTGCTAGCTTCCCAGCAGGTTGTTCACAGTTGCTTACCAGAAGGACTTCAGGATGGTGGAAGCACACTTTGGGTCTTCCACATAAGGGGGGGCATTCCTTCCGCTGCTCAACAGAAAACCCCCACAAAACAAAAAACAAAACAAAACAAAGTACAGGAAATTCTGATCATCAGATTTCTCCCCAGGACCAGTGGCGGTGCAGCCGCGAGCAGAGGATCCTGGCACCATCTGTATGGCGCTGCTGGAGCAGCGCTGCTGGCCAACCTCAACATAGCGTGCATGTGCCTACGTCACGGTTTGCCCCTGCCGCCACTCCAGGTCGCGGGTGCGGGTGCCGAGTGTCACCCCCCTCCAGGGTGGCACCCAGGGCAACTTGCCCCCAACGCACCCCCTTGCTACGCCACTGCCCAGTACGCCATTTTAGGCATCCAGTTTCCTGGCCTACACTCTCCAGATCTTCCATGGAGGAGCTCATACAGAAGAGCCTAAGACGATGGCAGGGTCTGAGCTTGTTTATATGAGGAAAGGCATTCAGAGAGGTATTGGGGCCATTTATAGGCTTTATAAATCAAAACCAAGCATTTTGAATTGAGCCTGGAAGCTAACTAGTAGTCAGTGCAATCAGGCCAGGTTTGGTGTTTGAACTGCCTAGATGGACCAATGGTGTGACTCTAGATAAGGCAGCTTCTCAAGTTTCTAGTTCCTACATTTTCATGAGCCATAAGGCTCACCCCAGTTATTGGACTGGATATGTCCCTTTCTCACTGCCACCAGGAAATTTTGACAGCAGTAAAATATTGTAAGACCAGATAACAAATTTTAATAAATGTTCATGTTCCTATGCAAAATGCATCCATAAATGAAAAGCTTTCTTCTATGGTGTTTGGTATGGAGTATTTTGCAACAGTTTCTTGGACTGCCTAATGGATTTCAATGGCTTATCTCTGTACATCGCTTAATGTCTATGTGTGTGATAGATATTTTGAATCACGATAGCCATTTGCAGAGCACATGGTTCATTATACATGACAGGTGGCTAAGAAGTGCATTTCTCCATTTGGCACACCAAATTACTGTGCACAGAAACATCTTGCAGGCATATAGTATTTCAATCTTCTAAACTTAAAAAGCCTGACCCTTTTAAAGTCAAAATCATTATGCATTAGTAGTAACAGGGGGAAATTGCAGTTTCCCGCACCATTCTCAAGTTGAAGTGTCACAAAATGGCAATTCATAAAAGGATCTGCCAGCATCAGACAGATGAGGAAAGAATTTGTCCACTGCAGAATGCAAAGGCTCAGGCATATACATAAGTTTAATTCATATAGTCCTGTTATTTTTTTTGCTTTAGTGTTTTACTGAAAAAAGTTATAGCGGACAAATACAGAGTCATATTGAATTTGACCAGGTCAGGGCAGTTTCATTCAGAAAACGTAAGTCCTAATTCATAGGCTGCTATAGCAGTGAATGAGGCAATCTGGCTATGTAGGGAAGTTTTGAAGAAGGGAAGGGAAAGTTTTCCACTGTTAAGGAATGGTTGAATATGTCATACTGTGGCATTACTGGAAGAGGATGGAGCAGCGAAGCAGAGAAGGTGGGGAGAAAGCATAGAAAGAAGCAGTCGTTCCATTAAAGAGTTCCCATGTGCTAATCAAGGCTGAAATCCTAACCCCATCTAAAATAGAATTCAATTAGATTTACTTCTAAATAGACATGGTTAGGATTGCAACCTAATTGCTTAAGAACTATTCCTTGTCATTGTTGATATTGTTGTGAGTGTTTTTTTTTTGGGGGGGGGGCTAGAAATTAATAAATGGTAGGATTTTGATTGTTTGGAGTATTGAAGGGAAGATAGCAGGCAATTGGAAAAAAAAACAGGCTAAGCTTCCTTTCCAAGCCAGGGCCTCACCTGAGATAGAGGCATTAACATGGTGAAATATGTTGATGGCCCATCTAAGAGGAATCTTGGGCCTGGGCAGACAGAAGGTTGCCAAGGATAACTGGATGTAAGGTGACAGCAAAAGAGAGTCATTAGCAAGGTGTGCTGGCAAGAAGGAGAAGAACAAAGACTCAGATCCATTTTGGGCAGGCTGCCTGAAGACTGGCTGGGAGACATGCCTTCAGTGTTGCACTGCTGTGGGGAACAAGCCCCTCTTGAAATGACCATGCTCTAAGATCTTGACACCATGTAGACTGAAGGTGCAAATAGGTGAATAAACCCTATTTCTTAAAGCTACAACAGTCTCCACCACCTTTTCAATTCTCTGAAGAAGCACAAAGTCTTGGTGAATGCCTGGGACCCCCTGGAATCTTGCTACCGCTCAGCAGAGAGTGGAAATGGTGCCCAACTTTTGTAACAATATCTATGGAGCACAAGGCTATCAGCAGTAACTAGCCACAACAGCTATGTTCTACCTTCACTATCAGAAGCAATATGCCAGTTATTGAAAATCACAGGTGGACAAAGTGCTGTTGTGCTCATATCCCACTTGCAGGCTGTCCGTAGGCATCAGGTTGGCCACTGTTAGAATAGGACGCTGAACTCGATGGGCCATTGGTCTAGTCCAGCAGTCCTCATCTTATGTTCTTATGAAGATTAAATCTCATTGGCTGACTTACCTTTTGCCAGAACAAATTTGGATTTCATCAGCCAGCATTTGGGAGTTGCTGCCCTGGAAGAGAGAGGTGTGTAAATCTGTTTACATTCCCTTTTCTAATCTATATCTCACAGTTTTGTCTTATTAGATCACGTCCACGTCGTAGGATTTATTTCAGTCCCGCTAGTGTCTTCAGACTTCTACAGTTATTATTAATATAGTCAATAAATTTACTCCAATCTCTTTGGAATTTTGATTCGTCCTGGTTTCGGACTCTGCAGGTCATAGAATCATGGAGTTGGAAGAGACCACAAGGGCCATCCAGTCCAACCCCCTGCCAAGCAGGAAACAGTTTTTCCTGTCAGTTTTTCCAGTTCTGCATAGTCCATCATCTTCTTCTACCACTCCTCCAATGTTAGTAATTCCTGTATTTTCCACTTTTGAGCAAGCCACAGTGTTTCTCAAATGGTGGGTAAGAATCCATAGCCTGTCCAGGGCTTCCTCATTTGACTGCCTAGTCCCTTAGCCATGCCACAGCCTTTTGCGTGGACCAATGCCAGCACCATCAACTCATTGCATGATGAGTAAAAGTGGCTGAGAGGGAGAAAAGTTTGGGGAGGGGGTGTAGGAAGGAAGGTAGGCCTTCAAAAGTCTAAAGGAGGGGAAGGGCAGTAAGGGAGCCTAAAATGAGGATGCTGCGTCACATTACCACCAGAGCAAATGCATGTACTGGAACTCCTTTTTACAAGGAAAAGAATTTAGCAAGCTCTAAAAATGGATTAGATATCAGTAGAAAGTAATGTCTGTAATTGCCAGCTTATTATGACAATCTTTGTTTACATCTGCCACCATTTTTTGACTGGCTTTGCCCTTGCCTGCACCACCATTTTGTGACTCAGAAATTTTCAGCCCTCTCAAGTGGAACCTGGGAGTTTGAGAACCACTGGGATTAGAAGTCTGTTCATTAAGTCGTATGTAAATTTAACAACAATGGGATCAGTGATTTGAGATCTAGTTTGTTGCCAACAGAGGCCATCAATACAACCGTTGAGGTTAGATTTGTATGTATGTAAGTAGATGCATTTTCCCAATAATCATTAATTTCTGCAGAGAGCATTTCTTTTTCTTTTACTGTTTATAATCTATCACAGATGTATTCTCTGTCAGAGCCACTTTGAATGAGCTAGAAAGTAACAATGACTATAACATCACTCTCACACTGAGTTGACCCTGCCATTCTGAAACCCATCTAAATAACAAGATTTTATTAGGTTTCTAAAAGATGCTCATGCTCTGGCAAAACTTTAACAAATTTGCAATGTAATAGGCTGGCTTTTTCTGCACTGTTGTAAATTTCATTTTGCAGAGGTTGATTTATTGAAAATGAAAGTCTTCCTAATTGAGCAAGCACCTGGGGTGATAAAATCTGACTGATACTGTTGCTAATCTTCATGTAGGAAAAAGAAAGAAGATTGGCAGTACTGTAGAGTCAGGAGCCTTAGTATTTAGGCATTATATGCATGCTGATAAATCCCTTTCCACTCCCACTATTAACTTTGAGATTCCAGCAGTAATGCTAGTAATTTCCTAGCATTTCAGTTTGCCTTTCTTTTCTCCATGCAAGAATTCTGTTTTAGTAGGAAAGCACTGGGTCAGGTCGCCCTTGTGTTTTTGCCATATATAACTTCATTACACAAAATAACTGCATTAGCTTTCCATGCATGATGTGTTTGGGAGAAAGACGCTCTCAGAACATTTACTATTGTATGAAATCTATTTCTTCATGCATGCCATATACCTTGAGATAACTTCCTAATATATTCCAGCAAAGATATGTACTTGTACTGCCATTATTAATCATCTTTGTACCAAGATTCATGCAGCAAAGACGCGTAGACGGTTTTTGTTAATGGTCTGTAAATATGAAACTTCTTTTCCCCAGAGACTCGCCAAAGTCGGAGTCCTTTTAGGTATGCTCTAAATCCTTTCTGTTCCCTGGTCTTTTTGTGGTAACACTGGATTAGGCTGTGCTAAGTGAGTTGTTTTAAATTTGCTTGGCATATTGGTATAGTTTCAGCACATCTTCCTTTCTCAAACCCTCCTATGTTCTCACTGTATAAATAATACGACCACAGTTTTCCACAGACACATTTCATGAAGGAAAACATACAATACGGTACAACAAACTGTTTGCAATGGATGATAAGATAAAGACATTTTTCCTGTGGGTTTGTTTTGGGGAAAGAATAATCTGGTGATAGTGATAACTTGGTGGGGTTTTCTCGGTCACTTTCCTTCATCTGTGCTTGGCTGCAAGAAAATATTTAGATTTATTATGGAACCTAATTAGCATTCAACTTCTTTGAAATCAGAAACCTGAAGTTGGGTTCATATCAGTTTGACCAACAAAGCATAGGAAATTGTAACTTTTCCTGCTTTTGGGTCTATAATTCTGTATTTTACAAGTCAATTGATCTTTGCAATGGAAAAATGAGATATGGGGAACCAAGATTATTTTCGAATCAACTAATCCCATGTGTAGAATCCAATGGAGATAAGGGAGCTACATCAGAGCCTTGAGGTAAATCTTAAGGTACTTTTTGGCTGTCTCTTTCTCTAAACACTTTCCTTTATTGGGGAGATTTTAAACTAATTTAAATATTCACTTAAAAATTATTTACACACATATATTTATCTATGTTCAGTGCATGTTGAACTTTCTATAAAAATTGGGGGTGGGGGTGGGGCTACTCTATGAAGAAACTCAACATTTTAATAAGCACTTAGAGAGAAAGAGACCTTTGTGGCCCAAACCTCCTATGTGAAGTGGATGTAGACTCTGTTTACTGTTTTGATTCTAATAACCTATGCACTAGGTATGTTTTTACAGCCTGATAAATTAGGAGGAAATGTCTAAGACATTATTTTTAAAACAGACTGAAAAGGTGCTTGTGGCGAACATGGACTTACGAGTATGCTGGAATTAATATTTGTACCACTATGGAACTATAGCAAAACAATTTGGGCTGAAGGCAGATCTATTTTTATTTCACCTGTGACCCAAAAGATAAATAGTTTGTCTGACAGACCCAATAATCTGCTGTGGAGTGAAGCTAGGAAATAAGTTGTATTAGATATAAGGTATTTCGATGCTGGAGATTATTTTAACCAAATGTAGTAGCAAGCTGGTTTTTTGTTTGTGTGTTACGATATTTTCCCCAACCACAGACTACCCTGTATTTCATTTAAAAAGTGTTTATTATATCTAGAGGTGCCTTTTTGCCTTTCCATGTGTTCAGCCACCAACAACTGGTAGACAATGACCAATTTTGCACATAACTAAACTATGGCCACACTGGAGGAGGGGAGGGGAGAGGGAAGCTGGCGAGTCTAAAGTTCATTCACATAACGATAAACCATAGTTTAGTATTACACCTAAACAAAGTCATTGGCCCAAGGGAGAAAGCTGTATTTCTTTGCCCCCACCCCCCCACCCCGGTTCCCATGGCTCTTTACCTATGAATAGGGAATTTAAATCAGTTTGGCAGCTACTTGGCCTCCATGCACAAAGTGTTAAGATAAGCTATGGGAAGAATGATGAAGGGAAACCTGGTATGCAGGCATACCATATTCTTAACATATATGTATATTTGGAAAAGTTCTTAAAAATAGTCCAGAAACTTCATTACAATGTTGGTCTTCCTTCACTCTTTTTTGAAAAAAAAGACATAAGGCATTAGACGTTGTTTTAGAAGATAGTAAGTTTCTTTTGGTCATGATTTAGGCACAAAGTATTTGACCCCTATTTATCATTTTAATTTCAATGGTTTTTTTTTCATTCTCTTTGTTATGAATATGATGGTGATCCTACATTTGCCTAGAGTTTTTGGTTTTTTTTTTTAAAGAATGTTCTTCAAAGACCAGGTAGCATTTGACATAAAAAGTAGTTTAAGATCTACTTTGATGTTCACTGAATGTCCAAGGTGGAGCTATTATCAGACCATGCTGCTTTCTTGATTGATGAGGTAAGGTTGTTTTTTTTTTTTGCTTTTTGACTAGAATCAAAGAAGCTCTTTCCCCCAGAAATGAAATGGTAACACTGCACATTCAGAATTATACTCTAGTCCTTAATTAAATTGCAATTGCAGTGATGCTTAAAAACAAATATTATTTCTTTTTTACTCTACATATACTTGACTTTACTGATTCTCCCTGAATAATACTGTACCTTGTTTGAGAGAATAATACCTATGTGCCTTCACATAGTTCTTGTTACTGAAATCCTAAGCCAACCCTTTTATCTAATACATATGTTGGAGATCATGAACATTTGTCATTGATAGCTATGACATGCTGTTAATCATTTTAGCCCAGAATAAGTGTTTCTCTGTCGGTGAGAGGGATTAAAATATTGCACCCTGTTTTAAGGTTACATAGAAGCTCCAGGGTGAGGGGGGGGGGGGACAGAGTGTGCATTGGCTAGACTCTTTCTGCACTTCACACTCAAAAAAGAGGGTGTATATATAATAATGCGCTTGCCATCATTTAAAAAATAACAAAGCTGCTTTTATTTTATGCAAAGTTTGGGTAGCTGATTAAACTTAAAAAGCATTCTAAAGCATCACCTACAGAAACAGAGCAATCCTTGTTTCCAGACATACTACCTACAGTAGTACCTCGACTTACAAGGACAATCCGTTCCGTGACCATCTTCGTAAGTCGAGGTTTTCGGATGTCGAAGCACCGCTTCGGCATATGCGCGAAGCGTGATTTCGCATTTTGGCGCATGCGCTGACCGCACGCTAAAAGACTTCCGGAGGTTGTCGACTTCGGAAGTCGAAACCTTCAGAAGTCGAAGCGTTCGGTTGTCAAGGTATGACTGTATTTTAAAGAGACCTTGTTATCTTGGGATGCTCCAGTGAGGCAGTTGAGAGGACTGAAGGTTCCCACCTTCCCACAGCTCCACAAGCCTTCTTCTCCCTTGGGTCCTTCCAAAGCAACCTGAGACTTCTCTCAGGTCTCTGCTTCACCCCCTTCATACCTCTGTGGGTTTGGGGAGAACAGGAGGTGGGGAGCTGACTCCCTATCTTCTCGAGCAGCCTATCTGATCTCTGCCTCTTGGCCCCCCTCCTCTCCAACCTCCGCTTCTGCCCCTGATTCTGGATTGCTCTCTGCCATAGCCTCTTCCTGCTCACTGAACCCGTTTACCTCTTCAGCTTCTGACACCTCCTCCTCCTACCTTTTCTCCCTCCAACCACACTTCATCTTCCCACTACAGATCCCCTGGCTCTGAGCCTTCTTCCCTTGCAGGATCCCCACCTGGTGCCTCCCACCACTCCTCTGTATCTAGCCAGTCCATGACAATGGTACTCCAACTTCCATCAGCCCCAGACAGCATAGCCAATGGCTAGGAATACTGGGAGCTGCAGTTGAACAACATTTGAGTGGTCGCCGCATCAGTTGGTTTACCAAGTGTCAACCACCATCATGATCATTGACTTAAAGAGGCCATTGCTTGGTACAATGAGGTAGACTCTGGGCTTAATGGTTGTTGGTGGTAAATACCATACTACACAAAGCGGTAAGCCAGCCCTACTCTGTGTGCATGCATTCCTGCTCATTCTACCTCAAAATCCTGCCCTGAAGGCCCCCCCCCCCGAATACTACTCCTCTGGCGAAATCCCAGGGATTCTGTCAGAAATTATGACAGATTGTGCAATTTCCACATAACAGGGTTGTGGAACCATTTTCAGCCCTAAGGCTGAGTTCCCTAATAAATGACCTTCTGGGAGCCACATGCCAGAAGGATGAGGCGAAAGGCTAATGTGGGCAGAGCAATGAATGTACATTTTTCCTGGGTATAGCAGACTAGTTTCTTCCTCCATACAGAGAAGGGAGAAACTTTATCGGAGTTCAAAGAAGCATTCCAGTCATGGAAAAGCACTCAAGGAGGGTCAGTCAGGACTGCAGCTTGGGAGAGAATGGTGGATTTAGGGAGAGCCCTGGAGGCCACATTTGTGGCCCTTGGGTTTCCTCTTCCTGCTATATAGCATAATCCAGACCTTTATACAACAAGGATGAAAAAACACTATCCACCCCCCCCAACAATGTTATAATTTCGTTTTTAAAGAAAGCTTAGTTCTCACATGTACAAGTTTATTTTTGTTAGAAGCACTTTTGGGCAGCAGCATTTGGTTTTAGCCTCATCAATAGTAACAGGTTTAACAACTGCTGCAAAACTTTGTGTCCACCAAAGAATCACGCACATGTTTCTCTGTTACATAAAAAGTCTAACTTTAAATGTCAGGCTGCGCTATTATCTGCGAATGTGCCTGGCTTTTGATGATACAGACATTTGGTATTTATTACGAGAGCTATTTGTTAACTATTATGGAGCCAAATGCTTCCCTTGGACGAGGAGCTGATACTGGTGCCAACAGGAGCCATACACGCACGTCCAAGGAGTGAGTTGGGCCCTTGGTTTGTAAATAGCACCCTGTTGCTGAAGGCTGAGGCCACTGATAGGATACAAATGATGTAAGTGGGAGCGGAGGATCAAAACAGACCCAATGCTGATATTTGATTTTTATTGGGTTTACAGATTCATTTTTAGATTCCATTAATAACTGGCCCTCGTTTTTACAGGGGTTGATCCTTGCTTCCTTTTAGTCATTATGGTTCTGTTTCCCCTATTTTCAGCCAAGCTCGACTCATTTTTTTATTCATATGGCGGATTCGGAGAGTGAGCAAATATTTTCTTACTAGGTTGTTGCTTACCATTTACATAGCAGTGTGTTTCCTGATACTAAACACCAAATAAAATGTAAGAGAGTTTAAGTGGATTTAAGCTATATTTGGCTTTTATGTTGCTGAAAGTGAAACATATTGCTTGCCAAAAGTCTGCAGACTACACCAGGGCTGCAGTCCTGCAAGCAGTTACAAATACATCAGTCCCATTGATGTTAATAGATAGAGACGGACGAGGACAAATGAGCCATCTCATTTGATTTTTATGGGACCAGAAGATGACTCAAATGCAATAAAGTCCAACCCCAGTGCTGAAATAGAAACCTGCTGGCCCAAATGTCCCACACAGATCCATCCCTCATTTTAAATCCTATATAAAATGTCTCGTTTTAAATCTGTGTGCAATACTTAATAATTTTGGGTGCATTGAACAATAACAACAACAATAATGCAATAGGCAGAAAAATGCCATAGGTTTCTATTTCATGAACACTGTTCTCAGTTGTAGGGAAACTTCTTAAGATGTTCTTCCAAACACACATGCCTGCCTCCTGCCTACATAACGTGTTCAAAACCAGAATAAGACTTGAAAGTCCTTAAATGTTTGGAATATATCTTTCAGTAGTGAGGAACTCTTCTGTCCTATATACAAACATCAAGCTCAGTTCTGCAGCTACCAGTCCTAATGTATCCAAAATGGCACCATCCATAGGCTTGAAGGATCTATATGGCTAGTAGTAGGGCAAACATTATTTGTTGTTGTTGTTTAGTCGTTTAGTCATGTCCGACTCTTTGTGACCCCATGGACCAGAGCATGCCAGGCACTCCTGTCTTCCACTGCCTCCTGCAGTTTGGTCAAACTCATGTTCGTAGCTTCGAGAACACTGTCCAACCATCTTGTCCTCTGTCATCCTCTTCTCCTTGTGCCCTCAATCTTTCCCAGCATCAGGGTCTTTTCCAGGGAGTCTTCTCTTCTCAAGAGGTGGCCAAAGTATTGGAGCCTCAGCTTCAGGATCTGTCCTTCCAGTGAGCACTCAGGGCTGATTTCCTTCAGAATTGATAGGTTTGATCTTCTTGCAGTCCATGGGACTCTCAAGAGTCTCCTCCAGCACCATAATTCAAAAGCATCAATCCTTCGGTGATCAGCCTTCTTTATGGTCCAGTTCTCACTTCCATACATCACTACTGGGAAAACCATAGCTTTAACTATATGGATCTTTGTCGGCAAGGTGATGTCTCTGCTTTTTAAGATGCTGTCTAGGTTTGTCATTGCTTTTCTCCCAAGAAGCAGGCATCTTTTAATTTTGTCATCATGGAACCCAAGAAAGTAAAATTTCTCACTGCCTCCATTTCTTCCCCTTCTATTTGCCAGGAGGTGACGGGACCAGTGGCCATGATCTTGGTTCTTTTGATGTTGAGCTTCAGACCATATTTTGCGCTCTCCTCTTTCACCCTCATTAAAAGGTTCTTTAATTCCTCCTCACTTTCTGCCATCAAGCTTGTGTCATCAGCATATCTGAGGTTGTTGATATTTCTTCTGGCAATCTTAATTCTGGCTTGGGATTCATCCAGTCCATCCTTTCGCATGATGAATTCTGCATATAAGTTAAATAAGCAGGGAGACAATATACAGCCTTGTCGTACACCTTTCCCAATTTTGAACCAATCAGTTATTCCATATCCAGTTCTAACTGTAGCTTCTTGTCCCACATAGAGATTTCTCAGGAGATTTCTCAGGTACTCCCATTTCTTTAGGAACTTGCCATAGTTTGCTGTCGTCGACACAGTCAAAGGCTTTTGCATAGTCAATGAAGCAGAAGTAGATGTTTTTCTGGAAATCTCTAGCTTTCTCCATAATCCAGTGCATGTTTGCAATTTGGTCTCTGGTTCCTCTGCCCCTTTGAAATGTTGATAAACATTATTTATCAATCCCCAAACAGCCTATTGAGAACAGAGCATGCTCACTGGCCAGGGAATACTGTTGGTGGTAGTGATGGGGGAAATTGAAAACTGGGAGGAGGAATGGAATGCAGTGTCTTGAAAAGGGCATGGCAAGCTGGCTAGAGCTTTGAACAGGAATACTACACACTGCAACATTTTATTACAGGTCCTATTTATTTTAATATTACTTTCTAGGTCAGATTGACTCTGTGGATATGAAAACATTAGGTAACTTCTTAACTCAAAGAACTAAAACTAGGGCAAAATGTATTTTATGAAGTCTGTTGCTGTGCTTTCGATCAGAACAAAATCGCTTGAGAAAAATGTAGAGAAATTCACACCATTAAGAGATTTGGGGCTGTTTATTTGTAATCAACAAGAAACTGGTGTAAGGACCTAAGATTTATCAAAGCTACCTGGTCCCTTAGTAATAAGCTCAATTGCTAATGTGAAGCAGCTGTGGGAATTTTTTACAAAATACCTCAAGCTGTTGAAAAGCCATTAGGCAGCTGATATATAGAGAATATAAGGACCCATTCAGCTTTTATTTTTTTAAAAAAATTCCCAGTACGTAGCACTATGCTGTTTCTTAAAACCATATTCCTAACTTTACACGCCACAGAAAGCTATTTATGGCCATGCATTGGAATTTTTGGAAAAGCAGGCTGAATCCCACCATATAACTATAGCTTTATTTTCCTGGGAAATTTTAGGCAAGTTTACATGGCTAGCCAGTCCAAGAATCATACCTGACAGAAGTCATGGTTACATAGATATGATTTTTCTATATGAACACAAGCAGCTCCATGTAGTCAAAAAAATGATAAGCCCTAATAAGAACAAAGCTTTCCCAGACTTTTTTTTAAAAAAACAAACTTGTTTGGTGATCTTTGAGCTATATTTTCTGGAATTGGCCCTTATTGGTGGTTTGATTCATTTTCTAATAAGGGATTAGGCAAATAAATGGAGGATCAACTAGCAAACCCTCCAAGTGTACCTATTTTCCAGGGACGTCCTTGATTTAGAGAAGCTATCCTGGTTTCTGATTTGATCCCAGAATGCCCCACTTTTCCTTAGGATGTCCCTATTTTTATTGGAGAAATGTTGGAGGGTATGGAGTTATTCGACCCCCGAGCCATCTGAAGGCAATCCTGTATAGGGAAGTTTTAAAATGTTTTATTATGTTTAGATATATATTGGAAGCTACCCAGAGTGGCTGGGGCAACCCAGTAAGATGTGTGGGGTATAAATAGTAACATTATATTTATGGAATGGGCATCCCTATTTTCATTGGAGAAATGTTAGAGGGTATGAACTAGTCATAATGGCTGTGTACTGAGGATCAGAGGCAGTATATCTCCAAGTACCAGTTGTTGGGGACCACAAGCAGGAAAGTGCTTTTAATCTTTCTCAGATTGCCTTTTCTGGGTCCCTTCAACTTCATAGAAGCACCTGGTGATCTGGAACAGGAGCCTTTGATGGCACCCCAATTCTATGTTTGCTCCCCACAAATAAGACTTGCTCAATGCAAAATCTGGTGCCTTTTTGGTACCGGGTAAAGACCCAGCACTTTTAAAGTGAATTGTTTTTACTGTTTTCTTTATTATTTTGTGTTAAATTTACTCATTTGCCATTCTGGGAGTCCCAGTAGGACTAGACAGTAAGGTACCAAATATTATAAATGAACAAATTACTGAATGTTTGCAGCGTTCAATGTGTCACATACTTCTATGTAGTATTCTTTCCCCCCACTATTGTTACTGTTATCAAGAGATCAATCTATGGCCAACATTGAGAAATACATTCCTGTGTTGCCAATGATTACCAGGTGAATGCCAAGACTAGAAATAGAGGGTACATTATCTTTCAGGGAAGATGGTCTGTGTCTATGGCTCCTTCATCAACAGAGCTTGCAAATAGCTGGGCTAAATGTACCACAGTATTCCTCTAAAGCTCTCTGTGTACATAAAGTTAGGCTCTGGAAAATGAGAAGGATATAAGAGTAGAAACTGAATCCTACTGACCTTGCACATACATTGGCCATCTCCTCTCCTCATTGTATTACTAGATTGCATTATACCATTATACTAGATTGCTAGTTAATAATGTGCTAACAATTTTAATTAAATCCCAATTCGTATGTGATGTGACTTAGAAGAATTTCTTTTCACCAGAACATGATCACATTTCCTTGGCGTGGGGGTGGGGTGGGGGAATTAAATAAAACAATGGCTGTTCTTCACTTACATTTAGAGATGTATTACATGAGACCCGAGGCATTTATGATGTAGAGGTAAAAATTAATAACGAAAAGGCGTATTATATTTTGTCTAAAAAGACTCATTCACATTTGCTTGCATCTGTTTTGATTTTTCAACTGATGTTTTATAAAGGTTTTAGGCTACAAATTTCAAAGCAGGTTGTATAATGCCAAAGACTTTTTCTTAAAAAACAACACCACCCCAACATGTAAAGAGCCTTTGTGGGAAGCGAATCACAAACTTCCTGGATGTCTACAGTTAGAATCCTTTATAATATTTGGCTATCCTTCATCGCAGGGGTGGTCTAGCTGCAGCTCACAATAAATAAAGGATAGTGTACAGAAATTAAATTATGATTTGACCCCATATCATTATATGCCACATAACTAATTAAAGCACACATTAACAATGTAGTCTTAATGTGCTTGTCCGTTAAGTTGTATGACTCACTCCCTTTTTAGGAAGAATAAGTGATTTGTATTAGACTTTGAGGGGTTAGGGATGTTTTTCAAGATGACCAATTGCTGTCATTGCTATGTTAAACTGCAGGCCGAAGCCTGGGATAGAAAGACAGGCTTATCGTGAGCCAGGAAAACAGCAGCACTAGGGCTGATAGCTCTGACTTAGGGCCTTGTTTCCAAACGTATGACTCAGTGCAAACAGCCAAGCATCTTTGGCCTTCTCCAGTTCACTCCAAAGCAGCCATTAACAGCTCTAATGTTCAGGTTGCGTGCCTCTTTTTGATTATATCCAGGAAACAAGTCCACAGCAAGCTTTTTACACACACACACACACACACACACACACACACACACACACACACAGCATTCAACTTCCTTTACTGGATGAAAGGATTTCTCAGTGAAAGTGCTATAAATGGTACATGGAATGGGCATTGCAACAGAGCACTGCAATCAAGAAGAAACATGTGCTGTGTGCACCACATGGGATCTAATGTGCAAATGGTTCATGCACAGTGGGTTGCCCCATTGTCCACAACATCAACAGATGCTAAAGTTACACACATTGGATGGATTGCAATAGGAGAGAATAGGACATGGTGAATTCCCTGCTAGAATGAGGCTGCCAGTATCATAATATCAAGGATGTGGTTACGTTTGGAATTAGAGATGGGTGACAATCTCCCAGCTCAAGATGGATTGTTGTTGTTGTTTAGTCGTTTAGTCGTGTCCGACTCTTCGTGACCCCATGGACCAGAGCACGCCAGGCACTCCTGTCTTGCACTGCCTCCCGCAGTTTGGTCAAACTCATGTTCGTAGCTTCGAGAACACTGTCCAACCATCTCGTCCTCTGTCGTCCCCTTCTCCTTGTGCCCTCCATCTTTCCCAACATCAGGGTCTTTTCCAAGGATTCTTCTCTTCTCATGAGGTGGCCAAAGTATTGGAGCCTCAGCTTCACGATCTGTCCTTCCAGTGAGCACTCAGGGCTGATTTCCTTAAGAATGGATGGATTGACTTGAAAACAAATCGAGCTGTTTTCCCCAGAAACGGAAAATGGCTTCATATTTCTGCAGCAGTCTGAATTCAGCCATCCTGCCCTCAGTTTTCCCGTCTTCCACTTAAATGTCCCTTTCCCTTTAAATAAGCAGCAGCACCATGGGCCTGCCATGATGAAGTTATGTTATGATGGAATTTCCCTTCCCTCAACAGCATACCAATTACATGCCAGGATGAGAAGCCTCAATGAACCGTGGGGAATGTAGTTTTCCTAAAGACGGCAGTTGGATTCTAAGTGTTGCGAGACCAAGAAAAAAAATATAAGGTGAAATAATGTAGCATCTTGGATGGTCTGCTCCCTATTCTTCCTCTGACCACTCATTGTTGTCCCAAAACCAATCTCCTGCTCTGAGCCATCTTCCCCTGGGGGGGGGGTTCCCCAACTGGTGCCTCCCACCACTTCTCTGCATCCAGCCAGTCCATGACACAGTCTCACACCTACTGCATCAGAAGACTACCTCATCTCCCACTCTTTAATCCATCCTGCTAGCCACTGATGATGTCTTCAACAAGCCCGGCATAGGTCAACTCACAAGAGTACCTCTTTAGCAATACAGTATGGCTCCAAAGCTTAATAAGGCAAAACTGGACCATGACAATCTTGACCATCTTTGCTGGTCCCAGGCACTCTATGCTACCCGCCTGGATTTGGTTCTGAAAAAAACAAGAAAAAGTGTGGATGCATAGAAGGCAAGTTGTACGCAAGCACGATTTGTGCATTGTGCAGCGTCACTGCTGATCACAGACATTACGTCTCTTATGGCATCATCCTCAGCTTCCAAGATCCTGCTTTTGTGAATCTTGAGCCTAGAGTTATGTCCATTCATAAAGAGGCAGAGTTGTTTAACAAAATAACAACTGAATAAATAACCATTATTTGAGACCCATTAAGTGAGACCTTGAACTTTGGGGGGCCTTCAGCAATTTGCAAGTCCTTGGAGCTGCAGCGTCCACTCGGAGGCCAACACAGATCTTTCTCCCCTGCAGGTGTTGCTATGGAGTGCATGGAACTCTGTAGAGCAGTGCAGAAATGCAATACATTCATAAACACACATAGTTTTTTGACAGGGTGGATAGGAGGAGTGCCCGATGTATATAACAAGCTTCTAATTGCATCTTGGGAAACATTTCTTTGTTTGACATCCTTCACACCACACTCTTAGCTCTTTCTCCAGTCCAGCGTACATCTGCATATTAGTCATGCACTCGGTGGTAATGTGAGAAACTCTAAATAGTGGCTTTTAAAAATTTACTGGGCTGAGTTTAGAAATGTGTTAAATTAGATGCAGAAATAAACAGACAGACCTAAATAAACAAAAGGACGTAGGGGGATAGGAATAATGCTGGGCTGCTAGCAAAAGCAGGCGAAAATGGGAGTTTAAAGGGGCCACTGAGCACTATGAAAATTTCTGTGTCTCAGTAAAAGGAACACCTGGGCCTACTCAGCTTGCAGTGGTGCATCAGAGAGCACAATGCCCAATGGTGTTTCCAAACTCTCAACATAAATTGCAGGAAAAAAAAAGATAAACAGCTCTTTAAATATTGATATGAGCTTGGGGTGAGGGGAAGTAGGCTGCATGCAGAGATCCTCCTTACCCCTGGATCCAGCAAGTGTTAAAATATAAGCCAGGCTAGCTTCCCGCTGAGATGATAGCCTGGCTGACGAGTCACTAAGGAATACAAAGGAAAGGGTTCTATGTGAGACAGCAAATGGAGCCTTCCCTCAGCTCCAGCTTGTGGTTCGTTTGAAAGACAGAAGTCCATAGCAGAGAGTTGAGTTATATGAGCCAGAAGCTGGGAGAAAAGCTGCAGAGAGAGTACCATGTTTGATTTCTTTTTGAATCCAAGGCTGCAGGTGTAAGAGAAACAAGACCACCCTCTATCATAGGCTCGGGTTGTACATATGTGCAAATAAAACATATATCATAAAGACACTATAGTCTCCGCTGTGCCTCATTCCAAAAGGAAACATGAACCCTGGGCCCATAGCCTCCAACATTCCTCATATGAATATAGGGATATTTCTCACTCCCTGCCAGGTGACCCTGCTACAATCACCACACCAATGGGACACAGCACACAGGGCCTGAGCCGTCTTGAGAAAACCTCTTAATCCTGATTTTATTTTATTCTTTGGTACATTTACAAAAAGAAAAGCACATACTAATAAAGAAATTTTAGAAAGGGGCAAGATTAGACGCAGATTTACAAAGCATATATATATATATATATATATATATATATATATATATATATATATATATCAAGACTCCTTGCACTCCACTTTGCTCCCCCTTTCTTCCTACTCAGGGCAGCCCTGCCTTCTATCTGCCCCTGAGAGCTGGCACGTCACCTGGGGCTGGGCCTCAGTGGCTGCAGCCTTTCCTCTTCCTCGCCCTTTCTCCAGCAGAGAGGTTTTTAAGCAGATGTTGGATGGTCCTCTGTCATGGATGCTTTAGTTGAGATTCCTGCATTACAAGGGGATTGGACTAGATGACCCTCAGTCATCCTTCCTACTCTACATATCTATGATGCAATGACTCCTCTCTCTCTCTCTCTCTCTCTCTCTCTCTCTCTCTCTCTCTCTCTCTCTCTCTCTGTGTGTGTGTGGGGGGGGGTGTAGGTCCATATGTTACTAATGGAGCAAAACAAGCCACATTCTCCACAAGACAAATATAGAACTGTTTTGTTGTTGTTGCATTTAATTATACTTGAGGGCTGATTGGGACTTGATAGCCCTGTGATATCCAAGAGAGCTTTCCTGTTCATATCAATGTGTTTTTAGATAAAGTCATTACAACGATACAATCTCTAATTTGAGGAACTGAATCAAATCATAAATTTCCTCCTTTTAAAATTAAAAAAATACATTTAAAACAAGGAGGCATTGAAAGGTTTTTCTTTAATAGGTTTCTCCTCCCTTTTGCTTCTTGTCAATAATACCTGCTTCTATGGTTAAGTTCAGTCAAAGGTGACTCGGGTTGTGGCACTCATCTCACTTTCGGGCCAAGGGAGCTGGCATTTGTTCACATACAGCTTTTCCAGGTCATGTGGCCAGCATGACAAAACTGCTTCTGGTGCAACGGAACACCGTGACGGAAACAGAGCACATGGAAATGTCATTTAGCTTCCTGCCGCAGCGGTACCTATTTATCTACTTGTACTGGCATGCTTTCGAACTGCTAGGTTGGCAGGAGCTGGGACAGAGCAACAGGAGCTCACTCCGTTGTGGGGATTCGAACCTCCGATCTTCTGATTGGCAAAGCCTAAGAGGATCAGTGGTTTAGACCACAGCACCACCCACGTCCCTGCCCATGAAAGTAGACAATGTTGGACGGGATAATGTGTGGAGAACCTTTGGCCTTCCAGGTGTTGTGAACTATAGCTCCCATCAACCCTAGCAAGCATTGCTAATGGCCAGGAATGATGGGAGCCAGATGGTTCCCACCTCTGGTTCCCAGCATCTGGAGGGCCAGATGGTTCCCACCTCAGTTAGATGAACATATATTCTGATATGGACTTAAGCAGAACTTTGTGGTTTGTATGATATGTTGGCATAAGCCACTGTGAACATCTTTTAAAAGCATTTATACCACACGGAAACTTTAACCTCACCTTTCCAGTGCGTATACATTACTGAAGATGGTTTACAATGGTTAAAGTCACAACAAAACAGTAATATCAAACGAAAGAGCAAAGGCTAGCACCATACATGTTCAGACACACAAATGTGTAATTTGAGGGGAGTGTAATTTGAGGGATCTCAGACAGTGAGTTCTGAGTATAAATTTCAGGATTATTTTTAGAGGGGAGGGACAGACCTGATGGCTGAAGTGGTATAAAACAATATAGGCTTGCAATATAGACCTACATGTTATGTGCTGTTCCAGCTATATATACCGTAACTATAGGACAGAAGTATCCTATTACATTAGTCTTCTATGTTGCTTCTATTAAACTTCATGGAGCATGCTCATTTGCTCACAGCAATTTCTCTCTCTCTCTCTCTCTCTCTCTCTCTCTCTCTCTCTCTCTCTCTCTCTCTCTCTCTGAAACTATCCCACCCACCATAAATAAAAGCATCTACATAAATTACATTAGAGGTACCCTAGGCAAAAGTTGGGATGCAGGTGGTGCTATGGGTTAAACCACAGAGCCAAGGGCTTGCCAATCAGAAGCTCGGCGGTTCGAATCCCTGCGACGGGGTGAGTTCCCGTTGCTCTGTCCAGCTCCTGCCAACCTAGCAGTTCGAAAGCACGTCAAAGTGCAAGTAGATAAATAGGTGCCGCTACAGCAGGAAGGTAAATTGCATTTCCGTGTGCTGCTCTAGTTCACCAGAAGTGGCTTTGTCATGCTGGCCATATGACCTGGAAGCTATACGCCGGCTCCCTCGGCCAATAATGCGAGATGAGCGCCGCAACCCCAGAGTCGGTCACGACTGGACCTAATGGTCAGGGGTCCCTTTAGCTTTATGCAAAAGTTGCATAATTCTGTGCTGTTATGGCTGTCATTAACCTTATTTTCTTATGCACACTTTCCTGGAAGGAAGCCCCATTGAACTTAGTGGGACTGATTTTATGCATAGGATTGCGTGGTAAACAAATGCTAAGCAAATATATTCAGTTGATTCTAAAAAGTAAACACTAAAGGAATTTAACAGTTATCTGAAAATCTGAAATGGCAAGCTAGCTTCCCTGCCTTTGGGCATATTGAGAATATTTCCAAAGTTCTTGGCTACAATATGTCAGGAAGATGCATGTTAATCAATCAAATACTAGAAGTGAGTCAATTGGGAAATGGGTTATTAGGAATAAACAGAGTTCTAAAAAAAGGAGAAATGCAGTGACAGGCAGCCTTAACAAAGCAATTTTGTTTCTAAACATAGAAGCGATTTCAAGACCACTCTGAAGGCAGAGGAGACAATTATTGGCTAAACAAATAAACTAGTGTCTTTGAACCCCAGGCACTGACTTGTATGTTAGCTTGATACTCTGTGGCTTTAAGCAACATTATACTTCAACCTCTTCTTCCATTTGGCAAGCTAATACGTCCCACTTTAAGAGATTGATTAGATGACCTGAATAGACTGAATGTGTATATTTTGAACAGTTCTGCTGTCTTAAAGAGAGAGAGATATATATATATTTGGTATTTCTTATAAAGCAAGGGGGCGGAGATATAAATTTCTAACTGCCTATACATGATGTTACAGTCAAATACAATTTCCCAACATAGGCAATACATGTGTGAGTAAAAAAAGAGAAGTACCTAGGAATTACCACAATGAAGTGATAGCACAAAAGTGCTTTATATGTCTCATTTTCCCAATATGAACAAAATCTAAAAATGAGTCAAAAGCTCACACTTTGCACTTGAATTGGGGGGGGGGGGTATGGCAAAACCTCCCAGAAGATTAACTTTTTTGTTTGCTTCTGACAATTGCCTAGCTAGCATATAGCTGCCGAGTATCCCCTTTTTTGTGGGAAACCCCCGGATTTTAATCTGTTTCCTGCTGTTCTCCCAAATGGAGAAAAATCCCACCTTCCAGGGAGCCTCCGTTTTGGGTGCTGCTCTGCCCATGTGTGGGCACCGGAAATAGGGCAGAGCGGCACCGGAAGTCGCTTCTACGCATGCCCGGCGGCCATCTTGGTGGTGGGCGCATGGCGGTGGCCGTCACCAAGATGGTCGCCACCATGTGGCCACCACCAAGATGGCCACCGGGCATGCGTAGAAGCGACTTCCGGTGCCGCTCTGCCCTATTTCTGGTGCCCACACATGGGCAGAGTGGCACCAGAAGTTGCTTCTACGCAACTTCCAGTGCCGCGCCGCTGCTGGTCCTGCATTTTTCAGCGGGAGACTTGGCACGTATGGCCTAGCAATAGCAGCATTGCTCTATCCAGTGGCAGCCATTTATATTACCCAGAATTCAACTCTAAGCAACACATGGCATCACTTGGAAGGGGTTTTAGCTAATAAAAATCGACTCCAACTCTTCCCACCAAGTTTTGTGGTGCCTCCATTCACTACTACCCCTTAGAAGAATTGGAGATCGGATGCCTCCTTTGTGGTCTGAAATCGGGGTAGTGAAGTAGAGGAAAATATGCACTTTTTCACTTGCGAAATGCAGCGCAAATAAATAATTATTTAATGCAAGCATTGAGGTCAACAAGCTGCTGCCAGTTGTGGCTACTTGCTGCATCTGTACATGCAGTGAAAAAGCACACTAGACATGAAACACAGTGAATTCATATATATATATATATATATATATATATATATATATATATATATATGGAATATCATATATGTGCAGGCAGCAAAGAGAGAGAGGCTGCTCAAATAAGCAGTGTGGGAGATGAATGGAGGAGTGGAAACCTTTACATGGACCTTTAGTTTGACCTTCTTATGCACTTAAAGGTAAAGGTAAAGGGGACACTGACCATTAGGTCCAGTCGTGACCGACTCTGGGGTTGCGCGCTCATCTCGCATTATTGGCCGAGGGAGCCGGCGTATAGCTTCCAGGTCATGTGGCCAGCATGACAAAGCCACTTCTGGCGAACCAGAGCAGCACACGGAAACGCCGTTTACCTTCCCGCTGTAGCGGTTCCTATTTATCTACTTGCATTTTGACATGCTTTCGAACTGCTAGGTTGGCAGGAGCTGGGACCGAGCAACAGGAACTCACCCCGTCACAGGGATTCGAAATGCTGACCTTCTGATCAGCAAGCCCTAGGCTCAGTGGTTTAACCCACAGCGCCACCTGGGTCCCTCTTATGCACTTACCATGCACAAAAAAAAATCCATTCCTGGCTTCCTCCAAAGCTTTCTTGGTTTCAGTAGCCTCACTGGGCCCTTTTGTTGTTGCTATTGTTAAACAATCAGGAATCAAAAAACCCTTGTGGAGCTACTGCAGAACTCCCGGAGATCTCTCAGTGAATCCAGATCTACCTTCTGTTCAACCCTGGTCTGAACCATCAACATATCATACACTCAGACAGTAGGAGCATCACAGGAACCCACAGATCATATTCCTGCAATTGCACTCAAGCAAGAGAGCTAAATTGCACACTAGAAGAAAGTCAGCATGTTATGCTTGGGAGAAAATTCTTTCCTATTATTAAAGGTGGTCAAGCTTTTCAATATTAGCAAAATCCATCCATATTCCCCCCCAAAGGAAAATGTGTGGTGCAGAGCCACAACCCCACAATCATCACACCCTTGATATGGGCAGTCACTGATGCTTCAGACCACATGCTTGTGCTGGGTGAGACCAGATGAAAAGTGGGCAAAACAATGAACCGTAGATGCTACCTTTGTACAGCAGACCACTTTCTACACACACTGACACAACCCTCTTTATCAGGCTTCCTCAACCTTGGCCCTCCAGATGTTTTGAGACTACAATTCCCATCATCCCTGACCACTGGTCCTGCTAGCTAGGGATCATGGGAGTTGTAGGCCAAAAACATCTGGAGGGCCGAGGTTGAGGAAGCCTGCTCTTTATCCTCAGATGAATAAGAGACCTTATCAGAAATGATCAGGGACATGTTCAAGCCAGACAAAACACTTACAGTGTGAAGCAGGAGCAGGAAGGAGCATTGACTAAGAAGAGGGTGTGCGGCTTGGGGAGAGTTCCCAGGGCCAGGCAGAGAGGTCTAGGGGGCCGTAATTCAGCACCAAGGCCTGAGGATTCCCACCCTTGAAGTGAGGAAAACATAGGGGACAATGACTCAACCCTTCCATTTCCCAGAAGGTGAAAACTGGGTCTTTCCAAATCCTTCATCAAATTATTTCTCTCTTCCTTGATGCCGGTGTCAGCCTTTTTGCTTCCACAGCCAGAATCTCTCAGCTCCAAGAGGTTAATATTTGGTTTGGCGCTCCTTCCAGATTGCATTTATTCTTGTACTGCATTGGATTGTCAACTTTCTCATTTTGTGTGATCATGGTGATCTCGATCTCTTTCCCTATCTCTTCCTCCTTTGGGAAATTTATATCTTGTTCTGGCATCACCTCACATCCTCCTTTGTTAGTTTAATGTCTCACATTATCTATAGTACTTCTCCTGTCATTCTGCAGTGATCCTCCTAGTTCATCTCCTAACTTCTTGTCCCTTGCACATTTTTTTAAAAATGTTCAGTATAATTTACTCAATCCTCTTGTGCAAAATTTCTTTGCTTTAGCTCACTGATTTTTAACTTCATTTCATAATCTCCCGAGTTACACTGGTTTCTTGACACATTTTATAGTTCTTTTGGCATATCAGAGAATCTCATGTCCACTTTTGATTAAAACAATGCAATTTAAAAGCCAAAAATATTGGCTAGTACTCTGTGCACTGAAATTTAGATATGATAAATATCTAAAGTAAGCACCGACTTGGTTTCTAAGCTTCCTTCTATGACCTCACCTGTCAACAGGATTACAGCAATTCCTTTCTTGAATCTGATAACTGTAAGATAAAACTGGAATATTTTGGTGCTTTTTAATTGTTAGCGAAACCCCAGCAGAAAAAACCTACAGTATCAGTAAAGCAACAACTATAATTTAATAGAGGATCTTATACATTACCTCCTCTATTGCCCCATTTATTCGGGCTTTAGAGACGCAATGCTGCAAATTATACCCAACTCCATAATCAATCCTGATGACAGAGTAAAATTTTTGTTAGTTGATGCAAACCCACGTATTACCCATGCGGTAGTGGTTTTTGTGATGGAGGACATGAAAGCCAGGGAAAGATTTATAGATGACAATGTAAAGACCCCTTCATCGTCTGTTTAACTCGTTGCTTGTTTTCCTTCTCTTCCTGTTTTGTGGGATGAAGGTTTTGTTGGGATATTATGAAATGGATTTTAATATTTTTAATTATTGTTGTGTTGATATTTGTGTACAGGCATGGTCCTCACAATAAACGGATTTGTTGTTGTTGTTGTTGTTGTTGTTGTTGTTGTTGTTGTTGTATAATTTAATAAATTGAGAATGCATTCAGGTGTTTCCCTAGAAAACCATGGGCCAGTTGGCTATCAATTGCAGGCTAGCTTGCTAAATAAACTCAGACTGGCTGTCTGCTCAGGATTTTGCATAGAAATCCATCATGTCATCTCATTAAATACATTAGTTTGCTTTCAAATTTAACTGAAAGGTTCCTTATTTTTACATTATGATGATAAAATACGGTTCATGGCAGCTAGCACATTTTTTAAAAGATAAAAACCACAATTTTTTTAAAAAAAGATTTCTAATAATGAAAGAAAATAAACAGCTGAAAAAGTCTGTATCAGTTTGTAAAATATTCAAAGATAAACTATCAGGTCAACTGGAATAAGGATTTTAAATAAAAAAAATCACTGCAATTTACAACAATATAAAACAATTTCTAGAGTTTCAGGCAGAGGGTTTCCTCTCCCCTCTTCAATTAGCAAAGAAAAAGACCACACATTTGGTCCCTTAAAAATGGTTTACCTACAGATTCTCCAAAGGCCAGATTCATGTGCTTTTCCATTGAACATTCAGAAAAAGTTACACATGCAGTAAAACCTGGCTGGTTACAATGGTGAAAGTTCCTAAATTATGTTGGAGGTGAATTTCCCTGGCGGCAGACGACAGAACTACAAGACTGATGTAAAACACTCAAACAAGATAAAAAAATTCCTTCAGTAGCACCTTAAAGACCAACTAAGTTTTTATTTTGGTATGAGCTTTCGTGTGCATGCACACTTCTTCAGATATCTGAAGAAGTGTGCATGCACACGAAAGCTCATACCAAAATAAAAACTTAGTTGGTCTTTAAGGTGCTACTGAAGGAATTTTTTTATTTTACTTCGATCCAGACCAACACGGCTACCTACCTGTAACTCAAACAAGAGTTTTATTGCGACTATATAAACAACAAACACAAAGCATGTGGGTGTTCTCTTTCTGCAGGCAGTTGCAAACTGCACCTTCTTCTCTCTTTATACACATCGCCAGCTGTGCCTAATTAGCCTGGAAAACCACACCCAGAACTCATAGAAAACATCCTTAAAGTTATCTGCACCCTTTTCTTGTTTCTTGATGAATGATGCCTAACAAATTATTCGGATAGGAACATAAGAATGGCTTGTAAGAGCCATGCAGTCTGAGCTGCAGCAACCAGCGTAGCAGCTTCACAGGTTGAGCTTCTCTGGTAGACTGGAGGAACAAATTCATTCCTAAGGTGAGCTAAGCCTGGCAGGGCAGCTTATTCAATGGTCTTAACCCCTTCATGTGTTAATTAGACTTAAGCATGTTGATTATATGAGGCTGGTTATCTCACAGCGTCAACACCCCAAGAGGTTGTGCTTCTCCCATAGAGAGAAGCAAGCAGAAAGCAAGCATGGTTCTCACTCTCTGGCTTCTGCCTGCTTCTAGTCCAGCTCACACATATAACTCAATTGCCCTGGCCTTTATCTTTCTCACTACCAGACAGGTGCCCTCTGGAACACAGCAACTTCCTTTGTCAGACTAATGACCATACTTAGGTGGTAATTATGGAGGCAACTGGTCCATGGGGTCACGAAGAGTCGGACACGACTAAACAACAACAACATGCAGGCAACTGTAGGTTTATCTTACAAAGGAGCTTGCCTAGCTAAGTTTCTCCATTAGATTTCTCCATTAGATTTTAACACTTGCTGGACTCAGGACCCCAGGAATTAGAAGGGACTTAGGCATCATGCAGGCTACCCCCCCCCAAACTCACAACAATATCTTGCCAACTTAGGATGCTGCTTCAAATTTCCATCAATCAGCTCTAGCCCACAAATCTTATACAAGAGTTACCAGATGTCCCCGGATTTGCAAATATTTCCCTGGACAAATTCTGTCCCTGGAATGTCCCTGGATTTGCAAATCTGTCCCCAGGAAACGTGGCAGCGGCAGCCTCAGCAGCCCAGAGCCAGCCTGGTAGTGCAGTTGGCTCTGGCTAGCTCCAGGAGCTGCTAGCTGCCTGCTGCTGTGGCGCCCACCATTTTTTCCTTGCCAGAGCAGCTCCTGAAGCCAGCCAGAGCCAACTGCACTACCAGGCTGACTCTGGGCTGCTGACTTCTGCTGCCACCGCCACTGCTGAAGGGGAACAGGGGACGTCTGGCGGTACAGATCTCCTGCCCCCTGCCCCTTTTGTTTTGACTGATCAGGGGAGGCTTGGGAGTTGTGGGCGGGTGGCCATTGCCCAGTTTTTTTAATATATAAAATCTGCGCATTTATGTTTCACAAGATGCGAAAGAAGGGGTTTGCACCCTGCCTGGCAGAGAAACTGCGCACCTTGCGCCCCTCCTGGGCAACGCCCGCCGCCCGCCCATGACTCCCGAGCCTCCCCCAATCTGTCAAAACAAAGGGGGCGCACTGTTGCCCATGTTTTTAAAAACTCTGTGCATTTATGTTTCACAGGGTGCAAAAGAAGGGCTTTGCACCTTTATACAATATGCATGTGTGCTTGGGCTCAGGGTCTTTTGCCTCACCATCCCCACTACTGACTCCCTGTTGCTACTCAGCTTTAAAAAAAAGTGTCCCCAGATTCATTGGGGAAAAAAATCTGCTAACCATATCTTATACTAAAAAAATTGTTAGTTTTTAAGGTACCACAGGACTCTTTGTTGTTTCACCCCAAAATTGCTTCTCTAAAATGCAAGCTCATACAATGCCTACAGTCACATTTGCACATGTGTAAAAGTTTGGCTATACTTTGAAGGAAGATGACCTCACTTTTTTTTAAAAAAAAAAGGCGGGGGGGGGGAAGAATGTTATCTATCATTTACAGATCCGTTTTCCTGGTCACCTGATGATGTTGAACTACAGCAACACATGGAATTAATAAACCTCCCCTGTTAATAAATGTTGATGAACAAAGCGAATCTTTACTGCTGGAATTCTAACAGCCTTAGGATAGGCTTACACTCCAATCTTTAAACACATTTACCCAGAAATAAGGGCTAGTTTACACATTATGGCTGTTATGCAGAAGTCACTTTAAATTGCTCCATGTGGAGTCTGTTATCATATGGTGAGCCATTTTCAGTACAGTGACTCAAGGCACAGGTGAGGACACCTTGAGTTTTGGGAAGATGTGTTGGTAAGGTCATGACTTACTAGGAGGTAGTGATTGTCATGTGGAATGATATAAAGTACCCCCCATTTCAGCTACAAAGAAAAAAAACCCTACCTGTATAGATTGGAATGGAGCCACTTCCAAGCAAACCTGTTGTGTCTTTCTATATGATTCACAGTTAGAACTAATGCCTCCCATTTCTTATTGATAGCAAACAAATAAGTCTCAAAATCTTGTTGAATCGTAGAATTCTGGGCATGAGACAATGGAATCGTAGAATTTGCCAGTTTTGGTTCCTCTCTGTTTATAATCTTTCATATCTTAAATTCAGTGCTCCACATTTCTACATCACTTTACATGGTGTTTTTTTTATTTTATTTTAAAGTCTCTATGAAAATTCACCAACCTTTTAATGCAAATTTCTCCTAATTTGCCCATTACTATCTGCAATTTTGCCACATATACACATTTTTGCAAAGCATGTTTATGTTACTTTCTCTAACATACCGTCACACCTTAGTTATCAAATGCCTTGGTACTCTTCCATTTTGGCTCCTGAATGCCACAAACCTGGAAGTGAGTGTTCTGGTTTGCGGAATTTTTTTTTGGAAGCTGGACATCCGATGTGGCTTCTGATTGCGTGCAGGAAGCTCCTGCAGCCAATCGGAAGCCACACCTTGGTTATCAAATGTTTTCGGAAGTCAAATGGACTTCCAGAGCGGATTCTATTCAACAACCAAGGTACAACGCTATATGCATTGATGTGCACATTCTCTCTCCCCCCCCCGCCCCCAGTATATGTATTTTTGAATGCATTAATTGGGTGGAGAACTGCCCTGCAAAATTTGGAGAACTGTGCATTTATAAGGATGTCATATTTTGGAAAGTGTGAAATGGGTATGTTCACCTTTAAATGTTAACTGAACTGAATTTCTTCCCCATTGAAACATCCTGCCAGCACCATGCACCCTCAGAACAAGTTCACTAGCAGTGTAGGGAACTGTCTCTTCTTATTCCTCACTTCCAGTGCTTCAAAATACCTTCTAAGTAACATTTTAACAACACCCAGACCAGCTCCCTGAGGCAGCTACCTCACTCTGCCTAATGGTAGGGCTGCCCCCCCCCTTTGGCAGTGTAAAATGATACATAAATTGAATATGGGTAAAATTGAATGTTTGGAGCAGACACAAGTGAAGAATTCAAATTGTTGCCTTCTGAAGCTGTGCTATATTTAGGAAAAAGAAACATATGTGATAAATCCTAAAAGAGAATGGAGAATAGAAAAAAAGAAGAAGAAAAGTGCTGGCCCTGATACGTATCTCAGACTGCGAGTGAGTAGACAATAACATTGTGTTCTCATGAGTTCACAAGGAAAGTTATATATTGCTGCATAATGCCCAAAGAACTTCACTCTCCCCCCAAATGCAATTCGGAATCTTTACACAGAGATTAGTGATGACATAATCTCAGGTCCTGAAAATATGACTCTGCTTTCAAGCTCAGGATTTTAAAAAAAATCTGGATCACCTTCTAGCTCAATCTGTGCAAGGATCTTTACTCTATGGCTATGCAAAGCTTCCCCATGTCAATTGGAGGTGACACCCGGGCTTAGTGGGCTCATGTACAACTTTTATAGGATGTCAGAACAAAATTATTTATTTATTTTTATTGAGGAAGGGTCAAACAAGTTGTGCTTTTTGTTGTGTCACACTGAACAATATAGGAAGGGTGGGTTTTATTTGGTTTTTTCTTTCTTTAAGAAAAGGGGCAGGGGAATCCTACATGGAGGCTCCCCCTAGAAGGCCAAAGCCTTGAGAAGTGATTTAAAGCTACATTATCCTGTTTCTAATTCCTTCCCTTTTGTTCCTGCGGAAATGTAATTGCAAGAGGCTGGGAGAAGGGATTGGGGCACTGGTTTCTATGTCAGCCTTGTAGAAAGTAATAAAGTCTTTTTTTTATGGGCTTCTCCCGAGCCTACGTCTACTTTTCCAAATTAGAGGAGACAATATGACAATCTCTGCCAGCCCTGATCTTATATCTTAATTTGCAAACTCAGCAACAATATTAGAGCCCAATTTAAGCAGTTAGGAGAAAACATTCCTGAATTTTTAACCTGCTCCCTCTTGAGCTGCAGGAAAAGGCACTGTGGGTAAAAACTAAGCAGAACCCGAAACAAACAAAATTGAGCAGATTTCTTAAGGAGGTGAAGGAAAAAGAGCAGTGTAATCATTTTTGATGCCTTAATAAAGCTGAAGCTCATGGGTTTTGTGATAAGGTGTAACTTTAGAGGGAAAGATTAGTCCAAGACAGCTCAAGGATTTAGAAGCTGGATATAAACTCTGGGAAATCCTCACAGTAAGCTTAACCACACTGAAATGTCATAGATATGAGGTGAAAACCACATCCACAGCAAAGTAAATGTCAACATTTCTGTTGACATTGAGTAGAAGAAAACGGGACTGCACCCACAGCCATTATGAATACCTTCCGAATAAATCTAATCAGGACAGAACTAGATGTCATGAGAAACATGGAGTTGCTGTCAAAAACAGCAACCCCCTCCCCCAATATGCAGAAAACAGGCAGTGGTGGGGTTTGGGCATTCAAATTTCAGCAGTGCCCTGCTGCTTTCAGGCACCCCCCCCCCGCCTCTTGCACTTTGTTCTAAAGCATTGTTTTGCTGTCCCCCTACAGCACAGCACCCAATGCGACTGCACTGGTCATGCCACCCTAAAACCACCTATGAGACAGGGCGGGGGCCTCGAGCAACTGCTGTGATTGCTGCTCTAGATTCTTCAGCCTAATGACAGGTCACACAAAAGCCAGTGTGGTGTAGTGGTTAAGAGCGGTAGCTCGTAATCTGGGGAACTGGGTTTGCATCTCTGCTCTTCCACATGCAGCTGCTGGGTGACCTTGGGCTAGTCACACTTCTCTGAAGTCTCTGGGCCTCACTGACCTCACAGAGCGTTTGTTGTGGGGGAGGAAGAGAAAAGGAGATTGTTAGTGGCTTTGAGACTCCTTAGGGTAGTGATAAAGCAGGCTATAAAATCCAAACTCCTCCTCCTCCTCTTCTTCTTCTTCTTCTTCTTCTTCTTCTTCTTCTTCTTCTTCTTCTTCTTCTTCTTCTTCTTCTTCTTCTTCTTCTTCTTCTGATAGCCCTGCTCAAGAGAGGACTGCAGCTATGTAAGAGAAAGAAAGAAAAAGTCACAGCATAAAGGCGACTCCTTTCTGGCCTTCAAGCTGGAAGAGGGAGCTTTGTGTGCTGTGCAAGACTGGAAAGAAGATGCCCACTTGGGTTTGTCTCCTTTCCAGTCTTAGATTTACCAATACAGCGATTTCTCTCTCTCTCTCTCTCTCTCTCTCTCTCTCTCTCTCTCTCTCTCTCTCACACACACACACACACACACACACACACACACACACACACCTTTCCATACTTAGAGCTCATATACTGGCTCACAGCCTTCAGAATACAGCATTTTGCTAAACAGAAGCTTTGGGAAGAAATGACAAAAAAACAAATCCTCATTCTCAACCTTCAGTGTGAAGATAGTTCATTTGAGGCTGTGAAAGCTGTGTTCTGAAAGACAAAGGCCATTTTTTCTTGCAAGAGGGAGAGCTTTGCACAATGATGGGACTCTACTGGACATCTAGCAGTTATTACTCTTCCCCAGGCCCAAAATGAATTTTGCTGTTGGAGGCAAGGGATAACATAGCACCTCCCACATCCAGGTATAAAAGCCAAGCACTGTTGATGGCACTGAGTCTTCTACCACACTTGAAGAGAGCAAAGTAGGTTAGGATATGCAGGGCAGCTTGTGTGGCTCCCACAGCTCTGACCACTGATCACTTTCCACTACCTGAAAATTTGATATTGGCTGGTTCTAGGTAGTAGAGCTTATTGAGCTGATTTAATATTTGTATCCTGTTTTTCCAACAACAAATGTTGATCTCAAAGTGGCTCGCAATAATCCCAATAGCATTAAAAACAGCAAACTTTGCCATCAGTATAACATCAAACACAATAGCATATAAAGCAAATAACAACAAATTCACCAGAACAATTAATACAATTCAATAAAGTCATAGTAAAAAGGTAAATGACCTCTAGACAGTTAAGTCCAGTCAAAGGCGACTATGGGGTATGGTGCTCATCTCGCTTCAGGCCGAGGTAGCTGGTGTTTGTCCACTGACAGATTTCCAGGTCATGTGGCCAGCATGACTAAATCACTTCTGCTGCAACGAAACACTGTGACAGAAACCAGAGCGCACGAAAACGTTGTTTACCTTCCTGCCACAACAGTACCTATTTATCTACTTGCACTGGTATGCTTTCAAACTGCTAGGCTGGCAGAAGCTGGGACAGAGCAACAGGAGCTCACCCCATTGTGCAGATTCGAACTGCCAACCTTCTGGTCGGCAAGCCCAAAAGGCTCAGTGGTTTAGACTACACACCACCCGCGTCCCACAAGTAGCATAGTAATACAAGTAACATAGTAAAGTCATAGTAACATAGTATTGCCAGGATACTTCCTAATCACATGGAACCTTCCTCCAGAACAACAGCAAATGGATTAACTGTTGGTTATCAAATGCATTGTTTTCTAACACTGCAATGGATGGAAGCATCAGTCACTGTACATGAATTACAGACACATACACAGAACTATACATTTAAAGATAATTTTGGGTGGGTGGACAAGTCTGTTGAATCAGTTGTGGCTGGTCACGTTCCGATGTGATTGGAGGAAAATGACTACCTGGACTTATTTCAATCTGGCTTCAGGCCTAGATTCAGAACCATGCATTATTTTGCATTAAAGGCTTGGAAGAAGTAGAAATCACAGGGGGAAATGTTGATCTTGGTGTTTTGGCCTCTACATTGCTCTCTCTTCCAATCTCTGTCTCTTATTTAATGCAACAGTTGAAGAAAGATCATTCTCTCTCTGCCATTACTGTGCCTCGGTCATGACCTCCAGGGACCACCTAGTTCTGGGGGTGAAAATCTAATTCTCTGTCCATGCTCACTGATTCTTGAGACTCTCTGTAAAACAACAAAACAGAATGAGCAGTGCAAAACTATCCCAATCTTGTTGGCACTTGCTGCTTAAGTTATTTTGAGGGTTGACTTAAAAAGATGCAGACTATATTTTTCATTGCAGGCTCCAGCCTGAAACACTACTAGAAATCTTGTTTTGGCCAGAATTATTCTCAGATGCTCAGTACTGTATGTGACTGATCACTTCTGAAGCAAAGCATTAATCGTTTACAAGATCTGTCTCAATATATAGCCACTGAATATAAACTTATTATCCTTTGCTGCACAGAAACACATACACAAAGAAACAGCTAATGATAATTAGGGATTACAGTGTTGGAGGAAGCATTCCTTGATGTAATAGAAAATGTAAGTGATTTAGCAAATCAGAGTTAGTTGGACCGCGAACAAGCATCAAATAAAAGGAACAGTGCACTAATTGGAAGCTTGATCATTTAGAATACATTTGTTGGCATGGATTATGGGATTGCTATCTTTAAGCAGCATTAAATCATTGCAAGAGAGCACTGCCAAAAAACCTCTTCATTTCCTTTTAGTGACTTCTTACTGCCCTCAGTTCAAGTTTAATAGAAAAGGAAGGACATGATGTTGTTTTAATGACAGGAAACCAATGCCTTCCAAATGAATAAATTCCATCACTGACTGCCACAAAGTGTGCTAATTATTTCCTTTGATAAATTAAAAGCTATAAAAGCCTCTAAACCATAGAACATGCAGTTTACAGTCATTGTCTGCCCCACTGCAGTGCTAATCACTGATATATAAACCTGGTGGTTTTTAATGTAATAAGGCATCGTTTTCTTTTAACATTGGTGTCTTCTGTGTAAACCGAATTTGCTAGTTTGCCCCCAAATCAAGGCAGTCAGAGAATTTAAATGTTTTTTTAAAATAATGTATCTATTCTGGTTAACAAGTAATATTTGTTGAAATCAGGCATTATAAAAATAAAAATATAGTTTAACGACAGGAATATCTTAATCTTAATCTCTGGTCAGAGCATGTAATTTCAATTTATGCCAGCTTCACTGGTTTCCTATTTGCCTCCATGCTGCATATAGTCTTTAAAATCCTAACACAGGGGTGGGTTTCTGGACCACAGTTCCCATTATCCCTGACCATTGGTCATGCTGGCTGGAGCTGATGGGAGTTTGAGTCCAGCAACATCTGGAGGGCCACAGGTTCCCCAACCCTGCTTTAATGACATAGGGCAAGTTACTATAAGGAACCATTTGCTGCCAGTCTGGTAATTAAGATAGAATCATAGAATCATAGAGTTGGAAGAGACCACAAGGGCCATCCAGTCCAACCCCCTGCCAAGCAGGAAACACCATCAAAGCATTCTTGACATATGGCTGTCAAGCCTCTGTTTAAAGACCTCCAAAGAAGGAGACTCCACCACACTCCTTGGTAGCAAATCCCACTGCTGAACAGCTCTTACTGTCAGGAAGTTCTTCCTAATGTTTAGGTGGAATCTTCTTTCTTGAAGTTTGAATCCATTGCTCCGTGTCTGCTTCTCTGGAGCAGCAGAAAACAATCTTTCTCCCTCCTCCATATGACATCCTTTCATATATTTGAACATGGCTATCATATCACCCCTTAACCTTCTCTTCTCCAGGCTAAACATACCCAGCTCCCTAAGCCGTTCCTCATGAGGCATCATTTCCAGGCCTTTGACCATTTTGGTTGCCCTCTTCTGGACACGTTCCAGCTTGTCAGTATCCTTCTTGAACTGTGGTGCCCAGAACTGGACACAGTACTCCAGGTGAGGTGCCAGAGGCTTTAATCTCAGTGCCATCTCAGGAGATTTAGTGAGTGAGCATAAGAGACAGGGCCTCTCTGTGTTGATGCTGCAATGGGAATGCTCTTCCAATGGAAATTTGTCTGGCTCCCCTCTTTGTGTGTCTTCTACAAGAAATTGGAGACACTTTCATTTACTGCTTTATAAACATGTACCACCTAATTTTATAGCTGATCATTTTGATGTAAAGTAAGCCTGCAATTTACACACATTTTGTGCACATTCACTTGGCAAAAATATAAGAAATAAATGAGAAGGGGATGGGCATCTGTGGGAAAAAAAACTTTGGCAATGCCACCCGCCATTGAACCCAAAGTGTTTACTGCATAACATTACTGCTAGATATGTGAGTTGAATCCTTTTACGGATTGGTACTGCCTTTAGAAATTGTTGGTTGTTTGTATGTTTGCTTTTAGATACACACATCTTCCAGGCATAGGTTGTCCCGTGACCTTCATTCCAGTGAAGGGGGCAGGCTTCTGTGTGCCAAAGAACTACGCAAACAGAACGGTTCCCCTTATTGAAATGTGGGGGAGAGCAGTTGCAGAGTGTGGGCAGGAGTGTCACACCTGGAAGAGATTGCTGGATTATGGTGACAGGCTCGCATTGATTACCTGTGTACACACACAAACATATTTTAGGCTTGCAAATGACTTAAGGCAGCCTATTTGTACTTAAGTTAGTTCAGCCCCATTGAAGTCTCAGGAACAGAACCAAATTTTTCTGCATTTATCTAATTTATGAACTGTAGTACAGAAACACTCCGTTTTCCTCACGCATTTCAGTGAGGCCAAATTGGCTCAACACCAAGTGTGCCTGCATTAAATTATTTGGGAACTACCCTCCTTGCACTTGTGTGGCTTGCTTGCAGCGGGAGCGTGATTCCTCTGCAGGATCCTCACATTGTTATTGTTTAGCAGTGCAATTTTAAAAACAGAACTCGTAGAATATTTGCCTACAGCCCTGTTGCAGGAGGTGTGGGGCCATGAATGCCAGCTCCATCCCACTCAATAGATTTGAGGCCTGGGTGGATCTGAGCCGGGCATGCAAGTAACCCATTGTATTGGCAGACACCTGAGCTTTGAATTAGACTATTGGTTTTCAGTGTGCACAAGCCCCAATGCGCACAATGAGGAATCATGAAATTGGAGGGAACCCTGTAGGTCACCTAGGTCAAATAATAGGTGCCAAGTTCCAGATTGAAAAATCCGGGATCAACAGCGCCGCGGCACCGGAAGTCGCTTCTATGCACTTCCGGACATGCATAGAAGCGACTTCCGATGCCGCTCTGCCCATTTCCAAAATGTCCACGGTGTCAGAAGTCGCTTCTACGCACTTCTGGAAGTGCGTAGAAGCAACTTCCGGTGCCGGCACAGCACCAGAAGAACATGGCCGCCGGCAGGAGCTCCGGAATTTGGGGGAATACGGGGTATTTTGCCATTCGGGACACCTGCGGGAAACGGTAAGAAAATATGGGGGTTTCCCGGGGCAAACGGGGTCCTTGGCAGCTATAATTCAAATTCTTGCTCAGAGGAAGAAATCTAGAGCTAGAGTACAGTGGTACCTCGGGTTACAGACACTTCAGGTTGCAGACTCCGCTAACCCAGAAATAGTACCTTGGGTTAAGAACTTTGCTTCAGGATGAGAACAGAAATTGCAGAGTGGTGGCAGTGGGAGGTCCCATTAGCTAAAGTGGTACCTCAGGTTAAGAACAGTTTCAGGTTAAGAAGGGACCTCCAGAACAAATTAAGTTCTTAACCCGAGGTACCAGTGTACTGCCAACCCCAACAGATCACTATGCCTACTCTGCTTGAAGGATAGATGCATGCAATTACAGTATTAGTAAAATAGGTTTTTGTGATGGCATCTGCTGCAATCGAGTAACCTGTTCTTAATGAGCAAACTGTATAACATGCTTTCAGAACCTGTTGCCTATCAAGCAAGTGAATTGGTGGGTAATGTAATGTTGCAATGTAAAGTTTCCCTTTTGTGCTAGGTGTAAAAAAAGAGCAGAGTTACATATTGAACGATTCCCTTGAAGTTCTAATTTGAAATCCCATCAGGGCCACTTGTTTACTAGCACTAATAGCTGACTAGCCCACAGCCTTTAAATTACTGCTTATTACAACAGGGCTGTTCACACCATTCTAGTTAAGGACCTGTCAGCATTTTCATTGAAGTAACCCTGTGTTCAGTGGTTTATTAGGGCTTTGTGAAACTATTTGCTATGCAGCCTGGCAAACCTTCTGGCTGGAGGATAAAATTATTCTTCTTACCTGGGACAACCTATTGTGGTGGCTGTTTTAATTTGGAAAGAGAATCATTGATGGATTTGTATGTACTTCATTTATCTCTTGTTGTGGTGAAGACATAAAGTCTCCTGTCTGTCAGATTCACCTGCCGTTTTCTTTCTCTGGATTTCTTTTAAAATATATTATTAACATTATTTGTTCTGTTTGGGTGACATACAAGATAAAACAGAAAAGAAAACACAAAGCCAATAAAACATGAATCAATAAAACAGTTAATAATAACAAGATAATCATTTTGCATGAGGGGGGGGAATTGCAGCAACTATCAATTAATACAGAAACCTGAAGGGATGGATTCCACAGTGTTTAACAACCAGGCTAAAACCACAGAATAATGCAGTGATTAATTTTGTTTGTTTGTTTAAAGATTAGAAGGTTTTAAGAGGCCTAGGAGAACAAAAAGGGCTTTGCAGCCTTAGCAGTTGCTTTGATTCTAGGCTCAAGGATTAGTTAACGATCAGCTGAGGTATCCATAACCTATAGCATTCTTCGTTTCTTGCCCTCTTATGACTTCGCTATGTGAAATTGGCTTTAAAGTGCATGTATGCTGGCAAGGTTTATTGATTTGCTGATACTGACAAAGAAATAAGGGTGGGTTTTTGTGTGCATTGCATATAGTTCGCAAAATGCTGGCTCCTCTAGCGTGTAAGGAACTACGAAAACATCACAAAAATGGTACCCACCATAGGTAGCTAAACACTCAGGTGTTCATGTCATTATTTTTTAATATAGAATATTTTATTAATTTAATGGTAAAATAACTGATCAATTCCAACAATACCTGTACAGCAGTTTTTGTTTATATCAGTCACGTATAAGAAAGAAACTGAGCAAATAACTATCAAATAACCGAGTCACTGAATACATTGCCAGGTTTCAATTGTCTATGACCTTAGCTGCCAAGTATCCCATTTTTTGTGGGAAACCCCCAGATTTTAATCCATTTCCCGCTGTTCTCCCAAATGAAGAAAAATCCTGGAAATCCCCCGGATTTCCTACCTGCCAGGGAGCCTCCATTTTGGGTGCTGCTCTGCCCAAGTGTGGGCACCAGAAATCGGGCAGAGCGGCACCGGAAGTCGCTTCTACGCATGCCCGGTGGCCATCTTGGTGGTGGCCACATGGTGGCGGCCTCCACCAAGATGGCCGGCAGGCATGCATAGAAGCGACTTCCGGTGCCGCTCTGCCCTGATTTTTGGTGCCCACACATGGGAAGAGCGGCCCCGGAAGTTGCTTCTACGCAACCTCCGGTGCCGCACCACTGCTGATTCCGCATTTTTCAGTGGGAGACTTGGCAGGTATGTCTATGACATCACCTCTCCATAAGTTAACATTATTTTATTTTTATATTTTTTTAAAGTGCAAAGCAATTTATATGGTACATTCTTTATGTCTCTGGCATCTCTTTAATTCTCTGTGCTGGAAAAATATTTTGCTTAAGGTGAGGAAGCAAGAAAATGACTTAAAGAGGTTGGTTGTGGAAGGTGAGAAATACTGGATTGGGAACCTTTTGAGTACTAGTACGAATCTGCTGGTGTGATGGGTTGGCCTTTGTGTCAGCATTTTGAAGGAAGCATTTTGCTGCTGCAGGGCTTTTCTAGCAATGATCCCTCCTTTTCAAACATTCAAAAATGAGGGCCATTGCTTATGGAACTAAAACAGCACCATTCAAACACAAGAGGGATGTATGAATGAATGAATGAATCTTTATTTGCATCAGCCATCGGCCATAGCAATAAAACAGCAATACGATATACAGTAAAGAATAGAAATAAAAAGTCAATTATATAACTTACTCGTATGCTGACTAAATACATTTTTGGGTTTTGAATCAATAGTCAAATAATGGATCTTCTTCTGATTGCCCCAGCTAAAAACCTTGCAACCTTTGCTGTCACCTGCTCATCTTGATCGGCCAAAAGAAAGGACATTGAGGCAGTGGTTGGGCGACCTGGAATGGACAATAAAAGAGGGGTGGTAATCTCATTCCTCCGTTCTTTATAAAGAGTGCAAGCCAGAAGGGCATGTGCCACTGATTCGGTACTGCCATCTCCCACAGGGATGTATGAGATATGAGGGGGTGGGCTCTTAATGGGGGAAGAACCCCCAAACAGCTGAGTAAGCCCCCTCCACAACATCCTTTTTAATTGTGCATGTCTTTATTTTTTATATAAAATTAATCATTTAATTGTAAGGGGACACACACACACACACACACACACACACACCTCAAGGCATTTTAAATCATGTGATCATTCATCTTTCAATACTGTTTGCACTTGCAGATGTTCCAGGATGGTCGTACTGCTTCATTTCCAGTCAGTCCATATCCTGTAACTTCCTACGTAAATCTTATACCTTTTCATACCAAAAATTATCTGGGTTGCGTAGCACTGCCCCTCCTCCACATTTTGCTGAACCAGAGCCCTTCCAGGCAGCAATAATGTGGTACTACATGCAACTCCCAGTTTAGGTGTGCCTGAATGATGTGTGACTGCACACCTGCACACAGCGCTGAACCCGGAAGTAGTCCCAAAACACAATAAAGACTTCAGGAAAAGCTATTGGGGGGGGGGCAAAGTGGAGCAGAGTGGGCTTACACACAGATCTTGGCAGAAACTGGTGCTACTGCTGGTCTGGTGGGTGATGGACGTGAGGCACTGCTGTTCAAGATAGTGACTCACCTGGCCTCATGAGTGGACAGGATCTGATATGGATTAAAAACCCAGCACTGGAAACACACTGAATGCACAGCAAAGAGGAAGGATACAGCTTTTGTTGGACAGTTGCAACTTACTCGTATGCTGACTAAAGATGGCAGGAGACAGCTAAGGGAAGGAGACCTCCTTTGAGGGAAAGAGTCATCAGAAGTGTTGAATGAAATTAAAAAGAAAGAAATTTAAAATTTATTCTTTTTAATATTAATAGGAAGAAATAAACTGGGAGCCAAAAGGAAGGGGAACAAGAGAGAGGAGGAAGGAGAAGAAAGTGAATGCAAAAGAAGCGGGGAGGAAGAATAAATGAAACAGGCAGTCTTTGGGAGATAATGCACAAGTGTGAAAATAGGAAGGAGAAATTACAACAGATGAATAGAAGTACTTTTGAGAGGTGTGTGGAAAAGGGAAGAATCTTGACTAAGAGGTTTTCTTCACTCGGAGCCTGTGGATCAGCAAATTCTGCCTAAAAATGAGGATGCTGAGTGACAGTCCCTCAAGAACCAGTGCCTGTACTTCACTTGAGGAAGACTGAACTATTGAACTCCTTACCACAAGGAAATCACGGAAGCAAAGATTTTAACTATTTCCAAAGAGGAAATAGATATGTTTAGAAAATGCCCATAATTACCACCTGACTATGCCAGACTCCACCTCCAGCTGCCCTGATTATGGCTCTTCCTCCACCATTTTGTGACTGATCGGCCTCAGTAATTTGCATCCTTCTCAAGTGGGCCCTGGCAGTTGGAAGTTTGTGAGCCCTTGCTGTAGGCCATTTAGATGCATGTCCTAAAAGAAAAGCTGCTCATTCATGATTTCAGGACAATGAAAATGCAAAAGGTCTTGAGCTTGTACAAGGCTTAGGTGACCCAGAAGAATTGCTAGCCTAAAAATTGTGTCATGATCATGTATTTAGTCAAAAACACATACTGTAGTTAGAAGTAGAGACTTGTTTCCATAGACAAATGTATGTTTATGGCTGGCTGTCAATCAGTATGTGGTTTAGTACTCAATAGCTAGTCTTGAAAGACTTGTTTAGAATGAATCCTGCTGAATCATAGCAATATATGCAATTTCATCTATATAGCAGCAGACACAGTTTACATCAGGTCCTGTGCTTATTTTTTGCTTTTGAGGAACTCCATTTGTTTCAATAGTATCTACAGTATAAATGAGTTGCAACTGTTATCTCAATTCGCTGAGCTTGGCATGAACATAAGCTGCTACTTTGTTGTTATAGCGGATTTTGGTCTTTTAGACAATGTGTAGCAAAACTGAAAATGATCCAAGCTTGAGCTGCTCAAATACAAAAGCCTTTACAGAGTCAAAAGTCCATTCTGTTCATACAAGAATAAGAGTTGATGAATGCAGATTGTGTTGTTCTTTTGCTATAGCCACTTAAAATAAATCCTTCAATAGAACTTTTCTTTAGCTAGGTTTTTCATTATTTCCAGAGGCAAAGCTGGCAAGGCAATTTATAATTCAATTTTTGCTAAATCCACAACACCTAATATATATGTCAGGCATTTCAGCAGCAGGGTACTTTGGGGGATAGGTGATAAATTGTGCTGATTATAAGTGCAAGCTGTTCTTCCAAAACATCCCATCAAAAAGAAGGCATAAGTACTAATAAGAAAATGTAACGTATCTTCAGAATGTCCAGAAACATAAGGGATAATCATTTCATGTGACCAGCTTCTTCTTGGAATTTTATTGCTAAATATTAAGTTCTTGGCCTTTTCAATAAAGCTCCTCTTGTGTGGAAGCAAAATATATGATAGGTGCACACAGCTATCCTATGCTAGCTGGTAGTATTTCAACAGGCACAGAGCAATAATTCATTTCTGTCTTAAGAAGGGGCTTACTGTGGAAGCTGGAACATTGTCTGATTACACAAACCGATATGAAAAATAGAACTGTTAGGATATAACCCCCCCCCCCAATCTACTTAAAGAGCACCTCTTCTCATACCAGCTTAGATCTTCCATTTATGTCCTTCACCAGTTGCCTTCTATATCATAGGTGTGTTATTAAACCAGAATGAAGATGGCTTTTTTCAGTAGTGGCAACCAAGCTTTGGAGCACCTCAGAGGCTTGGATGAAGGGCTACATATAAATATTTGAAACAAAAACAAACAATACAATACATATTTACGCAGAACTAAGCACAGTTGGGTTTATTCTGTCAATTAGTTGAAAATAACTGGATATTACACAGAATTAAGTAGTGCTAGGAATCTGAAAGCCCCTGTATCTCCCTTTGAGCACCATAAACTTACTAGGTGGCTTTTGACAAGCTATTTATTCTCCAACATTCCAGTATGAAGGCAATCATACTTGAATGTCTTCCTGTGGTGTTGTACAGTGTCAGTCTTTTATCTGGGATACAGGCTGGATCTAGACACATCAAAAAGGTGAAAACATGTTCTAAACTTCATAAAGGGAAATCACGTTGGTGAAAGACAGGACTCCACAGCGCCATCTGGTATCACAGTGTTATAACGCATATAAAGCACTTTTTCTTTGCCAATGTAGCTGAGTCCATAGTGAGGGTTTCTATGTTCTATTTACGGTAGTAACATGCTTCTGAGGTGGAAATTAAACATTGGAAGCTAAACAAGAGGGAAGAAAAATGACAGCAAACTAAGAAAAGGAAAGCAGGAAGAAACATGAAGAGGGCAGAAGGAAATCCAGGAAAGTCCATTAAATAAAATTGATATGATCTGTTATATAAAACTTCATAAATACATGACAGGAGAAGGAGCAAAGATATGTTCAATCTGTCTGTCCCACCCTGGTACAATCACAGATGTATTGGACCATGACTGTGCTTGCTGGGGCTGGTGGGAGTTGTAGTCCAATATGTTTGGAAGGCACCAGGTTCAGGAAGGCTGTTCTAGAGAAAGAATGTGGAGAAAGCCTGGAGTTATTTCATGGGGAAACTAAAGCTCCAATTTCAACTCATAATTTGTTTAGTTCTGCAGATAAAATTATGGAAAGCTTCACAAAGAGATTTCCTTCAGTTGTGATGGCTTCTATTGTATAAACAGGAAACATGTGACTTGACGATATTATTTCTTCAGTAATGTTGAAATGGTGGCTGTTACCAAAGAAGTGGCCTCAAATGTGACAGCTTCAGCAATAAACAGCAAGTGTGAGTTTCTTGCACATCCTGTTTAATATGGAAGTTACCCTGCTTTTCGTTTCTCTTTGTTAAAATAATTTACTTCAGGAGCCTGTCCATGATGGTACATGATTAATGCTACCTGTAAAATGTTTAATTGGCATGATTTTATGTTGTTGTAGGCTACCCAGTCATTTGTTTGTACATTTTCTCCCACTAATGATAACAAGTCTCTAATTACCGGCCGTATGAAGTTCAGTTGATTTAATGACAAGGCTTCTGCAGAATTATTTTGTCATGCAGACAATGGATTCACTTCCTTTCAAGTATGAAATTAAATCAAGCTCTGGTTAAGAGGCATTTAAAATAATACGGATGAATAAAATGAATATTTAGTTATCAAAAATTAAAGATCCAGAGCTCTGATACAGGAGGAACCAAATGACAGAGCTGTCATTGAATTCAGGGTACTAAATAGAAGCAAATGCTGAATTTGACCTTTGGCATCATTATCTGCAGATATTTTAATTGTGTAGAGAAAAGTTATGAAAAATATGTTCTCATAGTGATGATGATTCATTATTATGATTTCTTATAATAATAATTCTGAGTATTTATATGATACTTTCAAATATTCAAAGTACTTTACATACATTTTCTTATAAACAGTGAGAATTATCTCTAAATTGCAAGAGTTGAGTCAAGGCTGAGAGAGCATAACTTGTCTATGACCATCTTGGACATTCATGGCAAACACAAGATTCAAACACAATATTCAAAATGAGAAGAAGTAAATATAAATAGACCACTGAAAAGGGATATCAAAGTTCATATGGGGATAAGAATGAAAAGGAGGAAAAAGAAGGAGCGGGGGAAGGGAAGGTGATTTGACTTTCTACAAGCTGCATTGAAAGGACAGAAATAAAACCAAACTAATGTCACACCCACTGTAGTGACTACACTACTGTCTTGCTTTGTGTACTTCAAGCTGAAACCCACAACAACTTCTTCATTTTTAGTTTATGGAGTTATACTGTTTCTGGTGCTCCCATGAGATAGAAAATAAAAGGGATATTAGGGGTCACTTAGAGTAACAATAGTGTCAACACAAAATAAATTAGTATAAAAAGTTTGCTCTGATATAAAAGAAAACAACCCTTGAACTATAGCTAGACTAAAAAGGCCAGGTATTGAAGCATTCCTCAAACAGTAAGAGTACAGATAAATGGTATCAATTAAGCCCTAGCAGCTCAGTTTTATTGGGTGGAACCTGACACGGTGGTCTAGGACTTTGTGAGTGCAACAAACGTGTGTTTAATTAAATGTATAATTATTTCACATTGGGGTTCTCAGAGGAACAGCCATTTCCAAGGCACATCCACTTTGCTATTTCTAGAAATACTTTGGCGAGAAACAAGTCCTTCTAGTTGTTTTACAAATGTCTGTTGGTAGGCCATGGATAATATATTCAGTACCAACCATGGCTCCAATATTATGGGGAAGCTCAGCTGAATCCACCCTTTTAGGCCTTTAAAACACACACCATAAGGCCGCTTGATTCACTTGCCTTAACATATTCTTAATAATAATAATAATAATAATAATAATAATAATAATAATAATTTATTATTTATTATTTATACCTCACCCATCTGGCTGGGTTTCCCTAGCCACTCTGGGTGGCTCCCAAAAGCATATTAAAAACACGATGAAACATCAAACATTAAAAACTTTCCTAAGCAGGGCTCCCTTCAGATGTCTTCTAAAAGTCAGATAGTTGTTTATCTCCTTGACCTCTAATGGGAGGGCATTCCACAGGGCAGGCACCACTACCAAGAACGCGCTCTGCCTAGTTTCCTGTAGCCTCACTTCTTGCACTGAAGGAACCACCTGAAGGCCCTCAGAACTGGACCTCAGTGTCTGGGCTGAACGATGGGGGTGGAGACACTCATTCAATAGCAAAAAAAGAGGTACTGTGGCACCTTTAATTTTGACCCTGAATCGCATAATATGAAGTCAGGGAGAAGCAGAGTCAGATTTTACTGGCCTTGGTACCCGGGAGGAATCTTACTCCAAAGCTGTTGTGGGCATAGAACCTGTGTAAGCATCCATGTTGCTTGTTTTTAAGAAAATAGAGTGAACAACTGAGAGCACAACAGGCTGATCTTTAACATTGAAGTACTGACACCAGATGGAATCCTCTGGCCATCGAACAGGGCAGCTCCACATAGAGCACATTACAGGAATCCAGACTTGAGGTTACTAACATATGGGTCACCTTCCAGTGTTTTGACCTATGAATACAGTGGCATAAACAGATGAATACACTATAAAAGTAATATCTAATATAATCAAGTGTGCAGAAGGCCTTTGTTCTGGTTAAACAGATACAGAAATGCACTGTAGCCAGTACCTGAATTTATTTATGGCTGTTCTCCAATGATTTCTATACCCTCTTAGATCCCCCCTCACCCCGAAATCTCTGGTTATGACCTTGACAGTATGCAGTATTGTGTATATGTTGTAGCATCAAAATTTCTTGCTGGGGGCACAAAGCCATTTTTATTTCTTTTTATTTATTGAACGCAAAGCATTTAGTGTCTTTTGCTGAAGGCAAAACCTTATATATATATATATAAAATAGAATAGACCCACAATGCCAAATATGACACCTAGCCAAATGACAAGCACAATTCATTTTTCTCAATGTGATTTTCGCTGCAGCTGGGTTTCACACCAGAATAGAAAGTACAGCTGTGCAGAAAAAATAGGATTGGCTGTGCCTGTATAGCATGTGTTACCAAACAAGAAATAACTTCCTCATCTGTACTATTTGGAGTTGTTAATACTAATACTAATACTAAAATACTACTGCTGTTGCTGCTACTACAACTAATAATAGTATACTGCCCTTTATTTGTATATCTCAGGGCGGTTCACAACATGAAAATACAGGATTAAAAAAATACAAGATATGTAATAAAAACCAAGAACAAAGCAACCTCCTCCCACAAGCACATTTAAAAGGGTTATTATTGTAGTTTTGGGAGTGGTTTCTGTAACTAGAGTAAATTCTAAGCAAATATTTACTGCTATTGTAAAGTGAAAGGTAAAGGGACCCCTGACCATTAGGTCCAGTCGTGACCGACTCTGGGGTTGCGGCGCTCATCTCGTGTTATTGGCCAAGGGAGCCGGCGTACAGCTTCCGGGTCATGTGTCCAGCATGACAAAGCCGCTTCTGGCGAACCAGAGCAGCACACGGAAACGCCATTTACCTTCCTGCTGTAGTGGTACCTATTTATCTACTTGCACTTTGATGTGCTTTCGAACTGCTAGGTTGGCAGTTTAATTGCATTAAACGTAAATTATGAAGTTTAAATTTTGTGACTCCTGTTGCATGAAATCCTTGCTGACCTTTCTTCTTCTAAATAAGGTTCTCTGTCCAGTTAGACACAAGGTACTTTGCCACCTAATATATTTTACCCACCCATAGTTTTCACTTGCAGACTCTTTCAGTTCCTTTATTATTTGATCAATGGGAATAAATGTGTTTGATGAGGTTATCTCTTTCAATTCACCTTGCTGCCCAAGCATCTTTATAAAAAGCACACGAATATTTCCTGCACACAGAGGAGCAGTTATTTAAAATATGTGGAAATGTCCTCTGCTGTGAATACCAGGAACTGGATCCTGACCACCATGGACCAAGAAGTGTAAGGCAGCTCAGGCCAAGGTAGCTGCCAAAAAATGAGCAAGTTCTGACGTACAAGCTGCTAATGGATAACATTCATAGCAAAGACAATGGATACAATCTGGAAATATTGGGTGTCAGCCAGAGAAAGCTGAAAGTTTCATTGAAACTGATTGGGCTGAAATAACTAACGGTGCCAGATGGATTCAAAATATTGTATACCTCCAACAAGTAGATCAAGTTTGTTTTGTGTTTTGTTTTGTAATAGATAAGATTTGGAGCCAATTTTCTTACTGATTCCAGGAATATAGAACGCTATGGCCCCAACAGAGGGAAATTTAGACAAAAATAAATAAATCTCATCACTAACATTGGGATCAAAGTATTCACAACTAACGTAAATCCTGTTAATTCCAAGGGGACTTAAGTGGGATTATCATTCTCTGGTTCAGAGTTTTTATGCTCAAATAAATAAAGCAAGTAAGTCCTTCTTTGGTTTTATCACAAAAATCATATTGATGCAACAATAATTTCCTTTTGTACAAAATGGGGACTTCTCTGTTTTAATTGACTTCAGGGTCCCTACTCTTAATTTAACAAGCTATCTGCTAAGACCACCCCCCTCCCCCAGTTAATCCCCACCTGTTCAGTCCACATTAGTATATATATGACATTGGGAAATTTCTTTTGGTCTCAGTATGCATCACTTTACACTTGCTTATACTGAATCACATTTGATGTTCTAATGCCCATTTACCCAGTTTAGAGAGATCAACTTGGAATTCCTCACAATTCCTTTCTGTTTTGATTACAATGGAACCTCGTGTTATGTACCATCCCCCTTGCGAATGCTGCGGGTTATGAGCTCCGCTAACCCGGAAGTAGATGCTCCCGGCTGTGACCTTTGCCCCGGGATGCGAGCGGAAGTTGCGCACCAGCAGCATGGCAGCAGTGGGAGGTGCCATTAGTGAAAGTGTGCCTCATGTTACAAGCGGTTTCAGGTTGAGAACGGACCTCCGAAACGGATTAAGTTCCTAACCAGAGGTACCATTGTACTCTGAATAATTTACTATCAACATCAGCAAATTTACTGCTTGTCCTTAAGTCAACTCATTTATGGACAAGTTAAAAAGTACAGGTACCAATACCAGCCCTTGGGAGACTCCACTTTCTACATCCTTTCATTGGGAAAACTGTTTATTCCTACTGTGCAAAGCAAAGATGTTTATTCGGCTGTACGCCCATCATAAAACACAACACAGCAAAACAAATCAAATAAAAACCGCAGACTCGTACAAACCACAGATAATATAACACAATTCACAGCTCGCATGGACAAATATTAACAATTCAAAAAACATATCTTGAAAGTTTAAGATTAAGATTAAAAATTTAGGTGCCTAACTAAAATCAATATCTGATGTCATTTTTTTTTACAAATTCTTATAACTATCAATAATCAGCTAACATTCCATTCCGTCTCTTGTATGAGAGGACGGCTGATTATTCCTACTGTGCTTCCTGTCTAGGGTTGCCATATTTTGAAGAGCAAATAAAGAGGACACATTTGCTGACTTCTAACAATGGATCGTTATGATGACTTCACCCATGAAAAAGAGGACGTGTCCTGGAAAAAGAGGACATATGGCAACCCTATGAGAGGACATCTGTTATTCCATGACTTCTGGGTTTACTTAGAGCTGACATCTGACTCCAGATCCTTTAGGCTGATGGATCTGGTCTGGCTGGTCCTTCCTAATATGAGTTGGAGCCTAGCTTGGTGCTGCAGGTGGAGGTCCTCCTGACAATAGTTTGCCATGTGGATACAGAGTTGAATAGGAGCCATTTAAAGTGGACTTTATTTTGTAGCCATTTTTGTGATCATTATCTCTGACCCAATTTTCACGTTAATCGTTAGCACTCAATACTCATTATTGGATGGCAAATATCCAACCAGGCTGCATGATCATATGGTGACGGTTGGTTTGTACCATGCAAGATAAACTAAGATCAAGAAATGGTAATCTCTGGCTTCTATTTTTTAAAAAAGCTTCCAATTTCATCAGATCTAAAGCTTAGACCCAGTAATGTACTTAGCATATTTACTTGCCGGATCCGCTTCACCTAGATATTAGCATATATCCCTGGCATACAGGCCACATTATCTACTAATTCAACAGGATGTAAATCACTGTTGAAGTAATTACGTCTGTTCTACTGATTTATCCCTCAGTGCTGTATGGCTGAGCACTTTATTGACCTGCACTTTGCTTGTGACTATTGCTAATTTAAAGAACTGCCTCTCAGAAACTTTCATTATCTTTCTAGATCCAATTAGTGATGAATATTCTCCAAGGCCATCTTAAGAGAATATGCCAAAGACAAGGAGGGGCATTATCATTTGTGTATCCTTGTATGTTGACCATAAGTGGTGGTCAAAAATCACCTTTATAATAATCCTTTTAGAAAGGCTTGTGATTATGGTTTTTATTGCTTCACTTAGACTTGAGAGTTTATTAGTGGTGTTTAGCCTCTGGCCAAGAGTGTTTTAATGTCTCCAGATGGTACAATGTCTGGCACTTAGCATTTGGGGAGATATACCCCCCCCCAAAAAAAATCATAAGAGCATAAAGTACTTTTTCTATAATGATTTTCATATGCTATTTTCTAAACAAGGTTGTTGAATTAAATTATCATTTGCTGTTAATATGATTTTTTTTTTCTTGGCTAGGGGCTGCTTGGTTATTATGTCTCTGACTTTGGGTACAAAACCTTTGTGGCTAAATCTTCACAGAACTGTGTGTTATCCTAAGCTCAGATTTTACAAACGGGGGAAAAAATGAGACATTGCTGTAACCTCATTTGCTCTCCATAAAGTAGACCCACAAAATAGCATAATGCACAGCACTGCTTATATTAACAAAACAAAACATTTCAGAAATGGCATTCCCCATTCCCCCAAATGTCCCAGATGCTGTGTCAGTCAAAATAATTTGGGGAAAAGAAAATGATGCTTTATCTGACCATGGAGGAGAGGTGGTTCATTCTACTCTATGCTTTGCACCCAAAGAGACATCAAAGTAAGCCCCGGATGAGTCTCCCTTGCATAAACATCCCACAGTTGAAGTGCCACTGCCGAGAATGCACTTGCCTGAGCCATCAACTGTCTTAACTTGGTTGTTGGGGGGAATCTGGAAAAGGACTTTTGTTAATGATCAAACTGCATAGGAACATGGTGGCAGCAGCAGTATGCTCTGCCTAGGATGTGGGAAACAGAGATGGCTACCCTCACCAGCGCTTATCTATTTTTAAGAAAGCATTGTTACTTTGTTGTCCTAACTTTCCTTTGAGGCTAGTGCCTAATGGTATTAAGGTTTATAGGCCTTTATTCTATATTTCTGCATTTTAATTTGTATCAACTGGACTAATAAAAATTAACTTTCTGCCATTGTTGAATGGAAATTGTGGAAAACTTTATTGCTAAACTCTTAGTTTAAGGTCAATAGGAACACAATAAATTCATAAAGAACTGGGAAATCTCTATTCATTCTGGGTATGCGTAATACACAAACGATTTGTCTGTCTAGTACAGTGCTCTCTGTGTGGGCTAGCAGTGTCTCCCTAATGTCTCAGGCACAAGCCTTTCATATATTCACTGCTTGCATCTTTTTAAACTTGAGATGATGGGAATTGAACCTGGGAATTTGCAGCAGGAAAACCATGTACTATGCTACTGAGCTCTATTCCCTCCTCTAACCAAAATCTGTATGCAATAGACATCTTCTTGATGGTTTTTTTGGGGTCATGATCACAGGGATAAAAGATGTGATTACTGTGATGCATCAATAATCACTATCTTTCTAGTCAATGCCAGCTATTTAAGTTGCAGGTAGGTAGCCGTGTTGGTCTGAGTCGAAACAAAATAAAAAAATTCCTTCAGTAGCACCTTAAAGACCAACTAAGTTTTTATTTTGGTATGAGCTTTCGTGTGCATGCACACTTCATCAGATATTTAAGTTAACTTTCCCCACTTTACTGATATCCTGTCTCCCGTTGAAGTATGAGAGTTCCTCAAGTTAACTTTTGCTGAAATTTATCTCAGAATGCAGTCTTATCAATGAGATCAGCTGTCATCTGTCAAGTAAGATACATAACAATCTTGCTCCACAGTTTTTACTGTTGTTATCAGGAGAAGCCCTCAGGCCTAGTTTTCAGACTCCTTAGGTTCAAATGGATTATTAATGCCTCCTGCAAGTTCTCAGATAGTATTGTGCAATGGGTATGCTTTTATTTATTGGGGGCATTTACACTTTGAGCATCAAGTTTCATGCCCAATCACAAATCCAGTCACAAATTAAACATACACAGATCAATGGGGCAGCATCTAAAGTGATCAAACTGAATTGTGGCATTGTTACTCTGCTACTCCGGTGACAAAGATTCCATTTAATAAACACAGTTGCCATTTAGCAGTAATTAATCAACCAACTGCAATGTCACACCGAGGTCAAAGAAACCAGAAGACCAAATGAGGGGAACATGAAAACTGAGCTGACATAGAAAATGTGAATGCAGTGCCAAGGGAAGTTTGGAGGCATTAGCAGTGGTGAAACATTTAATCCCAACTTCATTTTAACATTTCAGTTCAAAAATAATCACATTCCCTTGGTTCAAATTAAGGTCACTTTTGTAACTTTCAGATGCTATTTCCTCCGAATAGCCTGCAGAGATGCTTAGAAAGGCTGGTGCATTTTACAGATGTGCCTCTGTTCGCTCATGCCGTCTGGTTCCTTTTCCTCTTAATTTTAAAATGACTCCTTACTTGGCTGATATTGCTTCTAACTTAGTCTTGAAAGCCAGAGTAAGCAGCGAAGCAGCACACGTTTTAGAGAGGAGCCACATGGTTATGCAAAGCTGCTTCAAAGAGGCCTTCCCCCTTTCTTCTACCCAAGACGTTTCCTTTCTGTTCCCCAATCCTACCACAACAAACACAGTACTGTGGACATCTTGCAGAATACTATTCCCCCCCCCTTACCTTGTGGAAATACGATCTTGCCCTTCAATGCATTGTTACTTTATTTGCTTTTCTGTTGAGATACCAATGATACACTTCTATCAAGGGTACAGTTTAGTGAGATGGATCATGCTTCGGTAACTGGCAGTTCAAGGAAGTCCTACCTTAGGTTGTTTACATGAACATGTTTTAGAACAGCTATTTAGCTTCCATTTATTCCACCCTCCTGCCCAGCTGTAAGTGTGAATGCCGGCAGTGAGTCCATAGGTCGCTGATAAACTGAACCCCCATTTGGCAGGCAGGGAAGTTAGAATGATAAGGCACTTGATTTATGTTTTTCTCTGTCACTAGATTTTCAGTAAAGCTGTGCAGCCAGCCTTAACAGAGTGAGATTTGTTATCACCTCTGTTGCTTTGGCTTTAAGTGTACCAGATTCTTGAGCTTCTTCCCTTAAGAACAGGAAAGATATGTATCTGTTAAATGCCACATTCCCCAAATCTCTTATTCTTGGATCTTCTGGGAAGTTTTTCCATGACTGAAACTATACTTGGTTAAAACTAATGCACATTTCATGCTGCTATAAATTAGGGACAGTTTTATACTTCACATGTTTGCAATACTAACCACATTGTATAATAACTGAACCATTGCTGGTTATGAAAGGTATAATTGGAATATAGCATGGGGTATTACAGTACAACCCTAGCTGTGTCTTCTCAGAAGTAAGTCATATTAAATTCAAGTGGATTTACTCCCAGGTAACTGGAGTTAGGATTGCAACCCCAATTCAGTTTAATTATTTAGTTAACAAAACAAAACAAAACAAAACAAAACAAAACTTATCAGCAGCAAACGAACAACACAACAGGCCACAAAATACAACATAAAACAGTGACATCTCATAGTACTGTTTGTCATCTTAAAAACCATCCTCCATTACCCACCATGGAATGCTGAGCAGCAAATCTGGCTTCCTTAAATATAGTAATTTTATTACACTCAGAAACAAGGAACTCAGTTTTATCAGTATCATTAACTCCCTTAACCTATATCCTATATCACCAACTCTTCAAGCTGCTTCTTCCTTGGCAAATTATAAATTGGGCAACACAATATAATATAATAATGTGTGTGTGTGTGTGTGTGTGTGTGTGTGTGTGTGTGTGAAACACACACAAATGCATTTTATGGGGAAACTGCTTTGCAAAAACCTGTAATTTTTTTTGCAGAATTGCACACAAGCATATTTGCATAATTAGTAGACATTTGTGTACACAAAGAGAAATTCTCACTAAAATTTTGATGATTAAAAAAATGCAAACTGATATGGAAATGTGCAGAACTTAACTCAAGACTGGAAAAATGAGAGAAACCAAAACTGCTCATACCTAGTGCTGTGACTGCCCAAAGGAAGAAAATAGTACAGTACTGTATCCTCAATTCAAACATATATGTTTCAGTCCCACAAAATGTTTTGATAGAAGGATAAACAGCAAAAACAGATGAGAACCTACGATATCCCATATAGAGAGAGAAGCAATATGGATACATTATTTCTTTGGTATTCTTCTAACTTGGCAAGATCTTCTAAACCAAAACTCACACAAGGACTACACAGACAATTGCACGAAGCATTTAGGTACTGCATGAAGGAGAATGCAATCACACCTACTAGCCAATTCCCCTGACCCTGGCATGACACTTGACCATGACCCCTGGTGGTTGTGTAGTGTGAAAGGGCACCTATGTGCACACAACAGTATCACACAGTCCCGCTCACATGTGTGCATTCAGGGAGTGCATGAGAAGGATGTCTGCATTTGAATACAGCCAATTATGACTAGTCTCACCTCTGTCTATACTCTTTACATCTTCCAAACAACTATTTCACAGACTGCTTTCTGATGTAAAATATAATATCCGATGGGCATAAAACCAACTTCTTCGCGAATACATTTCACCAGTGTACAGACTTAGCAACTCCCTTTTCAACAATTTCTGTCTTGAGATTGGGGGGCTCAGCCTCACCCCCACATATTTTGGGGAGGGGGATGAACTGTCCTCAGCCCCATAGAGTTGACGCTATGCCCAACGTAAGTACTGTGGGGGGAAAGGCAACAAAACTGGGAATACATTAATCTACATCAACCTTGTTTTCACGAACACCCAGAGCGTTTTGCCAGCCATTAGGAGCAAAAAAATGTGCCCATTTATCCAATGGAATTGCACATGTGGTGCCCTCTCAGGAAAGTGGCAATTGCATCAGTCTGCCCCCTCAGTTTCCTTGACAAGTTTATCAGAAGCCGTATAGCTGGATTAGAAAGCTACATTGGGGAAATGAGCTACATTTACAGCAACCCCCCCCCCCCATGTGTGATTCTTCAGGCAGCTAGGTATATGCATGCAGAAGATTTTTGGACACACCAATGTGCATCTGATGAAAAACTGCTCCACAGAACAGTATCATGCCATTCTGTCTTACTGGCATGCATCCAATGCCAGACAGAGTCACCGTTTAATGCTGGGTTGTTTTCCCTGTGTCTTAGAACTTTACATACAAGTCATTAATACAGGCCTTTGCTTTGTATTTTGCTGTTAGTATTTTGTGACCACGAAAGTGCTTTGCTATCTGTGCTTCAGGGTCTTCATCTTTCAGTCACCCTGTTCTTGAATTTAGCCATTATTTTTAAAAGGCAGCTAAATTCCATTACCCACTTTTTGCACATCCATAGTTTATCAGTAGGTGGATCCATAACTCCTGCTTCTCATTCCCCTGAACAGCTGCTGCCTCTCCACTTTGTGGCTTCCTCTTGCCCTATGGTAAGCTATAAAACTGTTTATGTTCATTGCCGAAGTATTTTCTCTATGTGTGCTTAGGGACTATAAACCTCAAATATTTCTTCACCACTAATGGGCACAAAAAGAAAATGTTTCTAATCCTTTGTTTACTGGCAGCACACACAGAACCTAGTGTTTTACACTAGTATGTGCCCATGAATCAAATTCTTCCACCAGTCTGCTTAAACCCACTGAGATATAAGAATTTAGCTTTATGCAGATAAAAGACCAAAGCAAAAAACTGAAGAAACCTGGGCTCTGTCCCAATTTTATATGGATTCTTTCAGATGGGATTACTCTAAATTTAACGGATTGAGGATTTTTATTTATTTCAGATTAAAGTTATATATCTCATTTGTCATCAGATTCTATATCTCATTTGTCATCAGATGAGTTGGCATCCAAATAACTTTAAAGGGTACCAGTTAAACTGACCATATTGTTATGGATTTGGGGTACCAGAGTTTGGGGGTACAAAAGTGCCCATAATTATAATAAGTTACTGAATGTTAGAAATTACTAAATGTGTAGAATCGTCCCCTGGGATGGAAGTCATTAAGCATGACAAAGGTGTTGATGGCCCATCAAAGGAAGATGCTTGGGTCTGTGAAATGGAGGTTGCCATGGTCATGTGGGTATGATGTCACACAAGAAAAGTGTTATCCTTCTGAAAAATAGAGGTCTGGAGAAGAGGGTTGAGCAGGCAGAAGGGGATGTGTTGCGCTTGGCAAGGCATTCTGGGAAGAAGGATGAGGATGTAGGAGAACTCCATGCGGCCACTGGCGGGATGAGGCTGCACCGAGAGACCGCGGGCCATGACTGGCTGCTGTTTTGGAACCAAGCTTGCTGAAGCTACGGTGGTGGAGCATGCATCACATGCAGTGACCCAGAACATCACCTTCATCCAAATCAGGGCTTGCCTGTATACATAATTGCAAACAACTTTACCCTTCAGCACAGTGCTTTGTAGGATTAGATTGGATTCAAAACATTGTGGTTGGCGGAGTTCAGGTACACCCATTAAAAATTTCATCTTTTGTTTCAGTGAGAAAGTCAATATACACAAAGGAATCGATAGCTGTAGCTTCACCTCCATCACAGTGAATGGGAAGCCTTACCAAGTAGCAATAGTAGTGAATGAGAATGCACATGGAGATCAAGATTTATAACCTTGCGTTTAGTTTCCTTAGGGACCTTTCTATGGCAGTTTCTAATGTGTTTGTTGGACATATGCACATGGTATTGCATCCAACATCAACAGCATGGACTTTCTCAATCCAATAAAATCCAAGCTGTTTGTTATTTAGATGCATTGCTAGTTTAATTAGGTTCCTCAAACAGTAGCCACAAAATATTGTCTTTCATGCACTCTGAAAGCCAAGAACATTTTTGTCTCAATCCACTAGTGTTTGGAGAGTAGCCAAAGCTATCTGGAAATGCAAATAACCATCTTTTATGTTCAGAGGGACCTCAATTTGTACAAACCATTTAGGAACATCTTAGAATATAAATCATGCAGAATAGAAGTCTTTTGTCCCATAACTAGCCCATCCATAGCTTCAGGGGGCAAAAATTACATTACATTTGAACCCGTAGACTACATATGGCTTAAATTAGTTTCATTTTCATTTTGTGAGTTTTATGACTATTTTAAAAAATAATTTTCCTGTTTTCTGAGCAAATTACACAAGACATCTGCCCTATATTTAATCTAGGAACCTCATAAAGGCAAGAGGCAGACATTTTATGAGATATATTATAAAAATTAGATAATTATCTTGTTTATTTTAGCAGTTTCTACTTAGTGTTTTAACAGTAGTCTCCCATTAAAGACTTAAACATTCAGTGTTGCAGTAGGCCAATGTAATGCTCAGATATAACACTAAAACTCATAATACGGTACTAATACCAAAGCAGCTTAATCCTATGAGCTGCTTAGCCGTGCATCCAACTAGTATGAGTTGGGGCAGGCATCACAAACCTCAAGCAGACCTGAGAGTGGCAAAGCGGTATGTTTAAATCCAGGCCTACCCTAATCACAGAAAAAGCAACTGTAGTCACAGAAAAAGCATGGAGTGTGGTGTGGGTGGTGATTGCTAAAGCAAAAGGGGTATGCAGGGAGAGTAGGAGGGAGCTGAATTTTCTCTATCTGGAGACGAGAGACCCATAGCTGCCAAGTTTTCACTTTTCTCGCGAGGAAGCCTATTCAGCATAAGGGAAAATCCCTGTAAAAAAGGGATAACTTGGCAGCTATGGAGAGACCACAGCTTCCTAAAGCCAGTCCCCCTTAAGTGCTTTCCCCGGAGCTCAGCTGAGAAGGAAAGTACAGTACAGTGGAACCTCGGTTTATGAACACCTCGGTTTACGAATTTTCGGTTTACGAATGCCGCGGACCCATCTGGGACGGATTAATTCACTTTCCATTACTTTCAATGGGAAAGTTCGCTTCAGTTTATGAACGCTTCAGTTTATGAACAGACTTCCAGAACCAATTACACCCATGCTTCGGGTTAAGTACGCTTCAGGTTGAGTACGCCGTGGACCCGTCTGGAACGGATTAATCCACTTTCCATTACTTTCAATGGGAAAGTTCACTTCAGTTTATGAACAGACTTCCGGAACCAATTGTGTTCATAAACTGAGGTACCACTGTACCATACACAAAAGACTGCAGGAAGATAAGACTGCAGGAAGATAAGGGGATGGGGCAGTTTATCAAGCCCCCCCCCATGTTGCATTTTCTGTAAAAATCATACCTCCTTCCCATGTTTCACAGGGTTGCTCTTCCACTAAAACAGGCATCCTCAAACTGCAGCCCTCCAGATGTTTTGGCCTACAACTCCCATGATCCCTAGCTAACAGGACCAGTGGTCGGGGATGATGGGAATTGTAGTCCAAAACATCTGGAGGGCCGAAGTTTGGGGGTGCCTGCGCTAAAACCAAGGAAAGCTAAGAAGAGAGGGAAACCACTCTTTCATACTTGAGAGTGGAGACCATAAAAAATGTGTGAGTGTGCTACAAGGCAAATTATCTGAAGCACTGAAACACTCTCGCTCCACGATTGACTTACTCCATCGTAGTTAAAGCACAGCCCTGCTTTATATTATGCATTGTGAGTGCTGACATAAGAAGCTGGTGATATGAGTAGTTAAATGAGAATTCCACTATTTGTCTAGCTTTAGGTATATGAAAAGAATATTGTGAAAATCCGAGAAGTGTGAAAATCTGAGGGCAGCAGCTTATACATTTGCGAGTTTCATTGTGAACCAGCTCATTTTTCAGGCAAGCCATAAAGAGGCTCAAAAACAAGCATTTCACTGTTGGGTGTTTTTATTTTTTCAAATGAGGTTATTTCCATGTGACTGCTATTCATCTGACATCATTACTGACATACCTTCCATTAGTGTGGTATCTGATTAAGGCTTCCAGCCACATTGGAGCCAGACATAAGTAGTCCAAGTAAGGTGGCTAAGAAAAATTAACATGTCAGTATTATTCAGAGGTGAGAGCGTCTGTCTTGATTTTGGTTTGGTCAAATAGGATTGAAACTATAGGTACTCGGAATAGAAACTTTTGAATATCTTTGAAGCTTTGGAAGTAGCTGATATTGTTGCATAGTACCAAACTGGTGCTGAGGATGAAACTAAAAGAAATAAAAGAGCAGTAAATTAGGATTGTAATTCTTTCTTCCTTCTTCCTTTGCACTGTGTCAGTATGTTCCTCTCATAGCCATCTCATGTCAGGAGGTGACGTGCGATGAAGAGGAGTGTTTGGGTAGATAGAACAGCATTTATATTTGGTACCACGTTTAAATGATGCATGTTTGTTTTGGATAAGTGAGTTGTTAGTCTTTCTATTTGGCCAATCACAGGGTTGGGTGGGGATGAGCACGCTAGCACCTCTACCTGTCACTGTCCTCCTCACACTCCATGTTGGGAAGCAGAAGGGAGTCTGCCCTACTTACATAGGCTCCCTGCACAAGACAGAGCCATGCAATATTGGGGTTTTAAATTCTGTGGGAAGCCAACACAAGTAGAAAAGAGTTCCTGGTTTGCTTTTGCTTTTTGAACACAAAAAAGATTGAGAACCCAATCACTCACCATAATTGCTCAGCTTAAGGCAGAGATAGCTAACCTGGTGCCCTCTAGAAGTCGTCCACCAGCCCCATCCATCAAGGCAAATTACAAGGAATAATGGGAACTGGATTTCAACTATGTCTAGAGGGCATCATGCTGCTATCTCTGGTTTAAGGAGATGATATGGAACCTGTGGCTCTCCAGCTGTCATTGAACACCATTATCTTGACCAGGCATCCCCAAACTGTGGCCCTCCAGGTATATTGGCCTACAACTCCCATGATCCCTAGCCAACAGGACCAGTGGTCAGGGATGATGGGAATTGTAGCCCAAAACATCTGGAGGGATGAAGTTTGGGGATGCCTGATCTTGACCATTGGCTGACCAGAGCTGATGGGAGTTAGAGACCAACAATAGCTGGAGTGCCATAGGTTCCCTATCCCTGGTTCAAGGGAAGAGTTAAGGTGCTCACAAATTCACCCAACAACTTAAACTTTTATTTAGTGTGTGTAGGTTTCTGGATGAGTGTGTAAGCACCTTAACCTCTCTCATAAACCAAAGGGGCTTTTGTGCCTAGAATAAGCTGTTAGAATGTAAATGATGTTTGAGGCTCCTTCTGTGAATGTGGAGAAACTACAGCTATTGAGTTCTTCTAAATAAGATTCAGTAACACGTTGCTGAGATGAAATTGTTCTTCAGAAGTTCAGCGGGCTGGGATTGAGTAGTTCAGCTGATAAGGCCCTGGCTCTTCACTTATAGGACAAACAGTTCAAGCCTCTTCCAATTTCATAAGTTAATTTAGTTATGCCAGCTATGCTCCCTTACAATGATAATACAATAGACATGCCACACATAGCTGTCCTTGTATGGCTACACTGAACTATAATAATAAAAAAGAACTGAGTGCCTTGACTTGGCTTTATGATGGCATGTGGGAACCTAGTGTAAATGATGCAAATAATATGATAAAAATGAGTAACGATTTCAGCCCAAACCTTGGCTGTCATTTGTCTGCATCAGAGAGATGTTACAAATACCTCTTGAGTCCAGCGCTGCAGTGATGGTGTGCATATTCCAACATGTTCTTCACCTTTCAGTGTCGTTTTGAAGTGCCTCCAATCACGATAACAGAAAAAGACACTGATCCTTGAAGAGAAAAATACACACATAAAAGTGTGTATGTGTGTGTGAATGTAATAAAATGTTGTAACATTGCCAAAACACTTTACTACAGGGTGTTGCAAGCAACTGTGTCAACTTCAGTAGTACAGCACTGAAGTGCCAGTATGTGAATTCAGTACTAGAAACCCGGATGCACATCCCTCCTTAATTATTTCTATCATATAGACAGCAGGTTCCTTTTAAAATGCTTCCAGGTACACGGGGGGAGCCATCATTTTACCAGTGAATTCCCCAGGAAGTGACTGTACGTTATGATGTACAATCACTTCCTGGAAGCATTTTTAAAGGATTTCTTAAAAAAAAAACCTATGCAGTCATGAACCTGCTTAAGAAGTTAATGGAAGAAAGAGGCACACCTCGGAACACTTCGTAAGTACAGTATGCAGTGCTTTCCCCCCCTTTAAAAATGTTTAGGGGTACTCTCATTTTCCTACTCATCTTGAAATACTGCCCCTCAATGAGGCCAAACTTGGATTCACAAAATGTTTAGGGGTATGTGTACCCCTGCGTCCCCCCAGAAAAAAAGCACTGACAGTATGGACTCATAAGCACTTCAGTCTCTTGATTATGTGGTTTAATCTGCAAATCAACATTCTGATCCAACTATGAGTCTGAGGAGGACAAAATGGGAAATGTGGAGTGAACTGGAATCCTTCCCAACTCTATTCTTGACCCTCGTGTATCCTGGCTAGTTTGTGCAAACTGTGGAAGGTTAACTGGATGGATCCAGGGTGCAAAGAACACTTTGTTGCTTGTTGGTGTGGTACAGTCACTACTGGGAGTAAAACCCCACCCTGGATCCAGGGTTTTATGCCAACTACTGCCCAGTCATCAATATACATTTTTGGAGCAGGGTGATTGAGGAGCAGGTGCTGGTTCAGATTCAGTCTCTCTTGGATGAAAGTGATTCTCTTGATTCATCCAAGTATCAGTTGAAGACTAAAAGAGAATATGTCTTGGTCACCCTGGTGGATTATGTTTTCAGGAGATGGACAGGGGAACATGATCTAGTTTATTTTCCCTGCTCTCTCAGTGGCTTTTTATATTGGTGAATACAGTATCCCCTGGCAGTGGCATAGTGTGGGGGGCCGGGGGGGGTCCATGGCCCCAGGAACATTTTGTGAGGGGGTGCGACCAGGCATCCCACACTGGCTCCCTTATTAGAGTTTGGCTACAAAAAACTCCCTGCTTCTGACTGTCACTTTCCATAAATTGGAAGGTGATGAAAACAGCAATGCAGGGTGGGAACAGAAATCCTTGTTGGCCCCCCTCTCATGTATTTATGTTTCTCTTACTGTAATGCTGGAAGAGGACCTAAAAGATAAACAAACAAATTGGCTGAGACAGCTGAACCACTTACTCATGTGTAGTCTTACTGACTTTGGTTTGGGTCTGGCATAAAGGCTTTGAAGATATGATCTGTGTGCTGTGAATGGGAGAGTGCCAATGAAATCTTCCTTTGCTGTGGGGAAAATATAATACATCAAATGACCTTCTTGTGTAATCTAGGTTTGTATCTTGCTGAAATGATTCATATATTTGGGTAATAATCCTTCATTGTTTGCATCACTCTTGTGGTGATCAAACTTCCCAGGAATGAAGAACCATGACACTTAAGAGTTTATTAAGTTTTCACATTTGTCATGGAGCAAATATTCTGGTGCGAAGCCAAGTCTGCAATTTCCATGGAAGCATATTAAGAAGAGTTCAAATCCCTGGTGTAAACACACTTTGTATGAACTGCTTTGGATGTCTTCAAAGAATATATCAGAGAGTGCATGCTGGTCGTGTGTGTGTGTGTGTGTGTGTTATTACTATTATCCATCGCTTAATAGGACAATGTCACTTCTGGGCATAAGAATCTGGGTCCAACATAAATAAGAGATTGTCTCCTTTCCCACTTACTGTGCTACCATCTAGGTAGCAAGTTTGGGCTGCCATCATGTACACAGCAGCTCCCTAGACACAACATTAAATAAATATATGATTTACAATGTCATCTGCTTTTATTTTATTTTTTTAAAAAATTAATAGCAGGTATAGAGTGTGGATTTTCATCAAGACTGCAGCATGTGGGCATGGGATGTTTTAACCCATTCCTAAAATCCCCCTCCCCAATGCTTTCAACCAGCAGAAAGCATCTGCTGATATTGGAAGCACTTTTCTTTCCATTCACATGTACTCTTAGGCTTCATTGCTGCCTCCTTCATTTTTGTCCACACCAGTCCAGGCTCATTTAAAAGCGCCTGCTCATGTGGTTCCATATCACCAATGTAGAAGCTACCGCAGAGGTTGTAGCAGCCATTCGTTTATTTTAAACACTTGTTGTTTAGTCGTTTAGTCGTGTCCGACTCTTCGTGACCCCATGGACCAGAGCACGCCAGGCACTCCTGTCTTCCACTGCCTCCTGCAGTTTGGTCAAACTCACGTTGGTAGCTTCAAGAACACTGTCCAACCATCTCATCCTCTGTCGTCCCCTTCTCCTAGTGCCCTCAATCTTTCCCAACATCAGGGTCTTTTCCAGGGAGTCTTCTCTTCTCATGAGGTGGCCAAAGTATTGGAGCCTCAGCTTCACGATCTGTCCTTCCAGTGAGCACTCAGGGCTGATTTCCTTAAGAATGGATGGGTTTGATCCTTCTTGCAGTCCATGGGACTCTCAAGAGTCTCCTCCAGCACCATAATTCAAAAGCATCAATTCTTCGGCGATCATCCTTCTTTATGGTCCAGCTCTCACTTCTATACATCACTTCTATACATCACTACTGGGAAAACCATAGCTTTAACTATACGGACCTTTGTCAGCAAGGTGATGTCTCTGGTTTTTAAGATGCTGTCTAGGTTTGTCATTGCTTTTCTCCCAAGAAGCAGGCATCTTTTAATTTCGTGACTGCTGTCACCATCTGCAGTGATCAAGGAGCCCAAGAAAGTAAAATCTCTCACTGCCTCCATTTCTTTCCCTTCTGTTTGCCAGGAGGTGATGGGACCAGTGGCCATGATCTTAGTATTTTTGATGTTGAGCTTCAGACCATATTTTGCACTCTCCTCTTTCACCCTCATTAAGAGGTTCTTTAATTCTCTTAATCTGAATACCTCAAGGCAGGGAACAAAACCTCCAATAAAATAACCATGTCAGACCAATAAAATCACAGAAAGGCATTAAAAATATACAGAAATGCAGCATGTCAGATATATCTTAACTAAGCATCAACAACAATTTCCAAAAGCTTGAGTGAAATGCCATGTTTTTGACTGGCGTCTAAATGCCAGTTGTAAGGTAAAGGGACCCCTGACCATTAGGTCCAGTTGTGACCGACTCTGGGGTTGCGCGCTCATCTCGCATTATTGGCCGAGGGAGCCGACGTATAGCTTCCAGGTCATGTGGCCAGCATGACAAAGCTGCTTAAGGCAAACCAGAGCAGCACATGGAAACGCCGTTTACCTTCCCGCTGTAGTGGTTCCTAATTATCTACTTGCATTTGGTCGTGCTTTCGAACTGCTAGGTTGGCAGGAGCTGGGACCAAGCAACGGGAGCTCACCCTGTCACAGGGATTCGAACCACCAACCTTCTGATCAGCAAGCCCTAGGCTCAGTGGTTTAACCACAGTGCCACCTGGGTCCCAGTTGTAAATGCCAGTTGTAAAAAGGTACAAATGCCAGTTGTAAAAAGGCTGCCAAAGAAATAAGATATTTTTATATTTTCATATTTTTTATATAAGATATTTTCATATTTGCTGGCTCTTGAAGCAAAGCTGACAATTAGATTTCAGTGCCTACAATGGTGTTCCAACTGGTGGTCAGGATTGCTGTGTTAAGTAAATTGCTGGTTAGATACTCTACAATGCTTGGCTAATGTTTCTTCAGTGGGAGCTAATTGTTGGGTGTTAATCATGTGAAGGGGTCTCCAGGTGAACACAAGGGATGGGGCCATGCTGTTGGCCTTGCCCCTGAGGTCATGCATCTCCCTGGCTCCACCTCACAGAGCAGAGAAATCTGCAAGAGGGAAGCACAGAGAAGCTTTCAAAGGATTATAGGACTTTAGATTCACAAAGGTCTCTGCATATAGGCTTCCCTCTTGCAACATGTTGACTTTGAAGGGTGGGATCAAAAGCTGTGAAATTGCACGAAGTTAGTGATGCAGGGAGTTAGTACACTGAGAGGTAGTGAGAGGTCTGAAGCACTAAAGGGGATGTAGAACATCTTTGAGTATCTGAGGTGGGATGGCTGGTCTGCTGCCTGGTAGAGGAACACATTATTTGCCAACATTTATGCTGTATATGGAAATAAAGCAGTGATTAAAACATGGGACAGTGATGAAGGGGAGGGAGTATGTTTTGATTTTCTTAAGACTCAGTTGTTAAATTGGGCTCCGCTCTTCAGCTTCCATTTATTTCGCCACATCCATGCAATATCTTTAAAGCACTATTATACCACTTTAAACTGTCATAGCATCCCTCAAGGAATCCTGGGAAATATGGCTTGTTAAGGGAGCTGAGAGTTGTTAGGAAACCCCTATTCCACTCACAGAACTGCAATGTTTACCCCATCAGGAAACGCCAATAAAAGATAGTGGGAAGGGCCTGCCAAAATGTGCCCCCACTTGACCAAAAGTTCATTGCTTTTTCCACTTATTTCAATATGAGGTCACATAGTCTTGAGTTAATGAAAATAAATGTTAATGAAAATAACATTCTACACAAAACTCCTGCTATCTTCTTTGGAGGCTGTAGATAACCAACATAACATAATGCTAGATTGCTAGTTGGTGAGGTTTTTTCTGTTTTTTTTTAAGGCTCTTTCTTTGTATATCTGTGCCGAAACTGCAAATACCTGGCAGGAGTAAAAAGGCAACTGGTATTTTAACAAAGTTTATTTGAGCTGAATCTTTAATGGGTACTGTCAATGCCAAGAGTCTGTCATAGGAGGAAGACTTGAATCATCTTGGTCTAAACACCAGCATATCAAACACATTTTATCACTGTTTGACAAAGACTAACCTCCACGTCTGGTGAAAAGGAAGATGAAACTCATCTGTCTGCTCTTCCTGGCCCCAAATTTGCTTTTATTCAACCTTATTAAACTTCTATCTTACTTTGTCTTCTTGAAGGCATTTTGGCTGCCTTTGACAATTTGATGTATTTCCCCCCCAATATTGCATTTCTTCAGGAAATTCATTTTAACATTCATGATGCTGAAGATTCTAATAAATCATTTTTAATTGCCATCAGGAAATTTGTGTACTGAGCCTGTGTAACAGTGTACAGTACTTCCTCTTAATCCCAGCATTTATTTTCTTAAAAGTAATCCCTAGCTTTCCTACCACAGATACATTGTCAAATACATCGTTGTAACTGTTGTTATTAGAGAACCTGGAAGGCAGTTCACACAATGTATGCTTTTGTTACAGAAGCAGCCCTGGCTTTCCTCAAGCGTGTGTTTGCATTGAATAAACATAATGTGTGAACCAAGCAATTTTGGATATGAGTGTAGCAACAGCCTTTAATTTCCAGCTACAGCATCTTGCAGTAGCTACAACTTGTATAAGGATGGTTCCAGGTTTTGGGGTGTCTTCAGCAAGCTGCTCTCAGTGGTCCTGCTCTCTGTGAAACCTCCTCTTCTGCAAGGCATCACTGCTAGGGATGGGGAAGAAATGTGATTCAGTTGATATTTAAAGGCAAATCTGCCTAATTTGCACTTTCCAAAACAATATGGGAAACAAAACATATCCACCAAATCCAAATTCACAAGTTTTGGAAAGCACTTATCCAGCCAAGTAATGTGTACATAAATGCATAAACTAGAGGAAAATGTGCATAAAAATGCATCTGTTAATGAAAGTAACATACGTACAAAAATTCAAATATACACATATTTTGCAATATTTGTATATTAGAAAAATCACATTCAAAGCTGTATAATGGCACATTTTGGACATTTGTGTAAACTAGGAGGAATAATCACTAAAATTCTGATGGATTTTAATAAAGTCTTTAAAAAATGCGAACTGATATGGAAATGTGCCAAACTGATGTTAGGATCTAAAAAAATGAGAAACTGAGAGAGATTGAAATCTACAGATTGGTCAACTCCTAATCACGACACACTCACTTTCCTTTTCACTCTGAGCCCATTCCATACAACCAGCCAGGAGACTGATGCTGTCATAGGACAGAACGAACACAGGTGAAATGGATAAAGGTGCTTACTATGATGGGGAGCAGTAAAGCAGAAGGGAAGTTAGCATGGTGCAGGCCCATTGATGGGAACAAGGGTGATGACTTTTTCATTTTTTCCCCTCACAAATTATTTCCTGTAGCACAAATGGATGAACCTTTGCCTATTAATGACTAAAATGAGGTATATTCCATTGAAATATTTAAAAAGGTCACGCACAAACCATTAATTTTTTTGTATGCCATTTTACCATTTCATAAAATTGTATTAGCAATTCTATATATATTTCGTATCAAATTTGGACAGAACGCCACATTCCACAATGGGGAGTGTTCTTAGCAACATAGGGTATACAAATGTCACACCTGCGCAAGGTAAAAGCCCATTTTTGGGACCTCAAAACTCAGCCAGCAGACCCTGCCGGACATGCTAGGAAAAGAACCTACAGGAGAGGTAGCAAAACATCGTTCTCTAGCGGCGTCTATACTGTTACTGCAGCTATAAAAAGCTTCCTTGTGTGTTTGATGACCCTATATAATGTTGTATATATGTGACTCTAAAGCTTGGGTTCAATTTTATATCTGCTTACAGTGACTTCAAAAATGGTCAAAAAACTGATAAATAATTTTTTAAAAATCATTTTGTGCATGAGGTTTTTTTTTATCAAATCTCTTTGAAAGTAAGATTTTATCTAATCTTTAATGAAAGCTCATCAAATGATGATACAGGGAAATGAGGTTGTAAAAAAGTCATCACCCTAGTGGGAACACCAGCTTGGCTCTTCCAGTGCACCCATATCATGCCATCCTTCCTGCCAGCCCCCAGAAAGTGGCATTGTCCCTACTTCCAGGAAAGTTGCAATACGGTTCTGTCCCACTGAGTGAGTCACTTCTACCGTAAGGATGTCTTTTCTAACCCCTTCCCAAACGGGTGCCAAAACCTGGATCAGGTCAATATCCTGTATTGGTAAGGAGATCCAGAGTCATGTGTTCCCAGTCCCTGTGTAAATGCAGCACAGATGGGCCTTGTATGTCCCATATTGGTTCTTAGGTTACCTGGTAGAGTGGAAATCACTGCAGCTCTGGACCTTCCTGCAGGACCAGATAATGTGAGAACCCCCAGAACATGCAGGAGTAGCCAAGAGCATGGATTATCTCAGGGTGATTTCCCTAGAGACTGGCTACCTTTGTTGTGAGGAAAAGCTGCAGTGTGGAGTCCACCTCCACAGCCAAGACCTCACATGTTGCTGGAGGAGTAAAAACAAGGTTGAAGCAGTTCAGTTGCTGTAACTGTCAGTGAAATGCGGGTGTGAGGCTCTGTGGAAGTATTTGCTTCGAGGCAGCTCAGTTGCTTCATTGCTAGGGTTCAGAAAGGATTTTGAATGATGGTCCTTCTCAGAACACAAAACTGATAAGAACATCTTGGGCAAATTTTCTGGGAATGCATGTGACTCATAAATGATTGCAAAACATTTTGCTGCTGCAATGCATGAACATTTTTGTGTGTGCCCTGCGTGAGTTACTGCTGCAATGGTAGTGGATTTAACTTCTTCTTGAGGTTCTATAATGTAACATCTACATTTCTGTTGGGAGACAGTAGTCATTGTGCAAGGAAAGAAAAGAACATGAAAGGTGGGGTGTATGTGCAGCGAAGGACCAATATGGGGCATGACCTGGGAAGGGAGAATGGTCTGGGGGCCGGGAAAAGAGGAAAGAGGGATCACATTCAATCCCTGGCTTGAAACTCCCCACCCCTGGTCTAAAGAAAGTTATTGTCTCAAAATGTGTACACACCAATGAATCGTGGCGTTGTAGTTTATCCATCATGGAGCTAGAATTCCCAGCACCCTGAACAAACTGCAGTTCCTAGGAAGTGTATGTTCCCTCAGTCTTAACATACCACATAATTATTACTGCTTGCCTACTCTTTATCTTAAAGTCCAGCAAGAGTTACAACAATTAAAACAGTTTAAATCAGCATGCAATCACAGAAATAAGATGGGTTCTAAAAATACATAGCTCAAGAGTAAAGAGGTGCACAGATAGTAGCGAAAACAACTTTGTGCACAGTAGTTAATGTTAAACCTATGGTTCTGCTTGCATTTGTCATCTTTAGCTACTGGAAAGTTTATCCTGTTCCCAGATAAAAGGGAATAGCTGCCCTTAAAATCATTTTAAATAGTCCTATGACTAAGGAACATGAAGAAGAACAGAAGCTCTTGAGAGTGACAGGAAAGACTGCTTCTGCAGTGGGCATGTGTGTTGCATAAGCTTCATTGTTTCAAGGTAATCTTTCTCATCTTTGCTTAGTTTGCCTTCCAGTAAATTCTTCATAGCAAACACCTGCGTTTTGCAAAGGGTTTCGTGCTCAGGGTGACTGAACTTGGCACTGAAAAAGCACCGAAAAAACTTCAATTCTGTGCCAAGAATTCTGTGCCAGGTTCTCTGTCCTGAAATGTGGCTGGAACACCAGTTACAAGGACAGTATCCTGACATCACTGGTTTTCAGCATGCCCTCATGGTCCTTAAAAGCTTCTCAGGAAATCGAGAAGGCCCTTCAGGACAATGGAGGATGCCATTGGCTGGTGGGGTAATCACTAAAATAAATGGGCTTAAGATAACTTAACATCATGGAAAGAAAGTTTCTCATCCCTTATGTCACCCAGCAGCATCCCAACCCAATCCACATTGTTCAAGAGCATCCATCCCTCTGGAGATGCTTTTATGGAGGTCACAGGTGGCTTCAGGGAATAGCAAACTTTTCTTCTGTGAAAGAACTTATCTTAGGATCCAAGCTAGTGTAGACAAAGGAAGCACGTGTTTATATAGTTATTGAATCACCATCATTTAATCTGTTTCTGGTCACCATGGAATCACACAAGAAGACTTTGCACAAGATGGTAGCAAGGTCACTGCCTCCAAATGAAGGGAGGTCCATGAAAGACTCGCCAGCCCAAATCCAGAAGTATTTGCAATGTTTTGAAGTGTCTTCATATGTACTAGATACTTTTGCATGTTCTTTTCCCAAAAAATATTTTAAAAATCTGCAAGTTTTTTTAAAAAATGCTTTCTTCCAAGCTATACAAGTGAACACGAAGTTCTGTTCATACCAAGCATACAGTCCATCTATTTATCTCCTGCAAAATGTAGGTGATTTATCAGATAATGCAAATGATGTCTTCTGAATTCCTAAGTTTGCATCATTTGACCCTGAAATTGTAAGCATTTTGTGGGTTTAGATAGGACAGGATTACAGTATTTCATGTGAAATCATTCTCTGGCTCAGCGGCATGGAGACGATGAATAAAGGCATATTTTGGGTGGGATGGGGAGAGACAGACTCTTCCAGACAGGAAGCTGTTAGTATATCTTTTGGTCCAGATAAGAGTTTCAACTATTTCTCAACATTGAAAATAACACTTGGCTATGACCTGTGGCCCTAATACACTATACAGTACGTACTCACAGCAGCCAAGACTGTGTATTGGGGCATCTCTGTGTTTTAGATGATGTGAGTGGATGTCTTTTGCCCATTAAAAAACAAAAACAATTTTAGTGTTTATATGTAATATGATGAAGGCTCCATGCCTGCAAGAGATCTGTGACCAGATCTCCCATGATCTAAAATCTGATAACAATATTATCTGTTTAATAGCAAATCAGAATGGCGCAATGATGCTGAAGGAAGGGGATTTCATCCTTTCTCCATGCTGGTTTCCCAATGAAAATCTCGCCACCACATAACAGAGGGCTGCTTAAATAGCCACCATAGTCCCAACAATTTCTGTTTTCAAAGGTTATTTCCATCACTTCTAGTTTGGCACAAGACTGACCACTCCAATCAATGACAAAATGCAGTCTGAAAGCACCCCTAAGGGGTGCACCCATTAAGGGGCAACTGCCTGTGATCCTGGTTAACAAATGCATCTTCCTCTGCCCGTACAAACTCTACATATGATCTGTACAGCAGCATCGGTCCCTGCTAGCCACAGTGAGGAACCAGCATGCAGTACAGTTACATATTGTGTGTCCTTCACTTGCACAATTTCGACATTACATGGTTGAAAGCCGCCCAGTTGAAATCCCACAAATTAATTAACTGCAAGATGGGGAGCTTAAAAGTTTCTTTTGCCCTAGGTTTTTCCAGGGCAGAAATTGCTTTTAAGTTGTCAGACTTGCATCCTGGGCTCTGGGATGCCCTTCCGCAGGCTCTGGGATGCTCTCACAGGAACTTGGACTGCCCAGTGAGATCTCACAAGAACATCCCAGGGCCTGGTAAGCAAGTCTGAGAGCTCAAGTGCACTTTCTGTATTTGCGTTTCCGTGAATATGTGCCATCCCAGAATGTAGCTCCTGTGCAAGACATGATCGTACTGTGCATATCTTGATTTCTTGGGGTTGGAAGTGTTACATGAGAAGAGCATTCATAGTCTCCAAAATGAGGGCCACTTAGATATACCCAGATATATGTAGCTGACATTTTAACAAAATGAATGTTTCTAGTTAGTTGGACTCATGCACAAACCACCCTGCACAATTCAAAAATATTCCATGTGACAGATGTGAAGTATTTAGGAATCAGATATACCCCTGTGCATTTTAAGTTGTCCACATAACTGCTCGGTTTTGGTATACGAGGCCCACTAAATGGGTGAAAGAAATAGCTCTAAGATTTCCATCTGCTTGTATTTGAGAACTGACTGGAGAAGAGGAAGAGAGCAGGTAACTACTTTCCCCCCAATATAGCATAGCTAAGATACAAGCATCTGGCTTTAACAAGGATCTGCTCATTTACTAAAGATCCCAGATGGCTACACTGAAGCATAGCATGGTGAAATTTGGATTTTCTCAGAGCAACCACACTAATAATTGGCTCAGCTGAAAAGTTTCTTGGTTACTTTCAGGGTTGCAAAAACTGATTTTTTTTTTATCAGTTTCGTTCATGAAACCTTTCTCATAATTAATTTATTCCCCTGCCCCTGAAACATAAAAATAATAACCATGAAGAGCTTGCTCCCCATGCAAACCTTGTATAAGTTTACATTCAGAGGCAGACTTTGGTCCAGCACAGATCATCCAGAAGGGAACATGGCCTGAGTCAAGTTACAACTAAAGACCAAAACTGGCCCAAGAATTAATTGCATGGACAAAATCCTGCTTTGTATGGAGCTAATGTATGTGGGTGGGATAGTATGTTCAACATGAAAGATTTCACACTTAGAGCCCTCTGCACCTCTACACTCCCCCTCTCAGTAAGCAGCAGTGACCCATAGTAAACTGGGGAGCAACCCATGCCACCTCGTGAATTGCTACTGCATTGTAAAAGGAGAGGGTGGGTTTGTTGAGCTGGAATGGATGGTGACTATTGGGCAAGCTATAAGGGACGAGAAAGATGGGGTGAGCTGTAAAGGGAGGGTTGGCAGCTTTGGTGAGCAATGTCAGCAGGGGCACGTCTCCTAGTTAATAAGAATATTGTAGCATTTAAGTAAGTCCGAACTGTGTTTAACTTTAAGTAAGTTTCCTAATTGTGTATAGGATTGCAGCCATGTTATGTTAGATATTTCTTTTGAAAAAGCCAAAATTTCAATAGTTTTAAAAATAGTGTGTGTGTGTGTGTGTGTGTGTGTGTGTGTGTGTGTGTGTAAACATACATGCTTTGTTTTAGGAAATAGAAGTAGAACTTCATTACAATAATTACTCCTGATTCTTGAGTTTATCAAAATAACTGCAGTGGTTGCAACATCTCAAGTTCCACTGAGACTAAAATATTGTCAAAAGGCCTAGTCAAACAAATAAAACACACGCACACAGACACCAGTTGTATGATTTCAAACCATTTTAAGGCAATGCACAGAGTTGAAGGAACACATGAGCTTAAGCAATCCCTTTCTCAAGTGTTCTGGCATAATTACCTTTAAGAGGAGATAATTTCAGTTCATAGGGTTTGCTGTTTTAAGCCTTTCAGGGAAATGTGAATTTTCCACTGACAGCAGTTTGAATGTGTGACACTGGAGCCAGGGTGAATTAGATGGAAGAAATACACAGTCTAAACAAACAGAGGCTCCCATTATCAGAACACAAGCCCAACCACCAAATAGCACAAACCATGGTTGTAGATCTGCACAATGCAAGAACCAGATTTTTAAAAAGAGTGTTTTGTCTCACAAGATTAAACACATAAGGCACATTCTACCTTGCTATAATGTGTGTGTGTGTGTGTGTGTGTGTGTGTGTGTGTGTGTGTGTGTGTTAGATATAATTTCAGAATTCCAAGAATCTTTCATAGCAGATATTAATGGGTATACTGGCATTTATAAAGAACAAATATCCGTTGCATTTTCTAATTCTAGTGTGGCTGCTGTGAATTTTCACAGGTCCCAAAGTGATCGTGAGACAGCCCCCTATTCGGTTAATATAGCTTGCTTGGGTTTGTGTTAATATGTGAATTTGTGCCATAGCTGGATTAAATTACATCTATTTTTACTCACAGCACAGGGAAATGGTCCTGCACCTTTCTCTTGCTTGCCAATTATTTATATCTAGAGCACTCACTCATCACTGATATTTTGAACCCACTACAACCTGGACTTAGTCAAGTTAACTCTTATTCATAGCTAGCAGCAGTCTTAGGCTTACTCAACACGGAAATTTTCATCTCAGACCGAAGAGATTGGCCAAGAAAGTGAGTGTTCCTTCCTCAATGATTTATTTGACTTATTTATTATCTTACATTTATACCCCACCTTTCTTCTGCCATGGAACCCTGTGTGGTGCAGAAGTAGCTTCCAGGCATTGAGTAAACTCAGAGCTGCTTAGCCTCAGCAGGATGGGGGCCTCATGTGCCTTCACACCATATATACCCTGTTTCTCATATTTTAAGACATACCCATAAAATAAGCCATACAGGATTTTTAAGCATTCAAGGAATATAAGCCATACCCCGAAAATAAGACATAGTGATAGGCACAGTAGCAATGCCGGCTGCGGCAGGAGGAGGAGGAAAAAAATAAGACATCCCTTGAAAATAAGCCATAGTGTGTTTTTTTGAGGAAAAAATAAATATAAGACGTGTCTTATAATATGAGAAACACGGTACCCTTGCAGTTGTCATGAAGTGACCCTTTTCCTTACCATTTTAGTCTGATTCAGGAATGACTTAATGTCATTTGAATGTACCTCAATATAATGAGTATACTTCTAATGTTACATATATTATCAAGACAATGAGTCATAGCTTATTAACCATACACTTAACATTCATACCCTGACACACAGACACCCATTGCCTCAGTAAACCTTAGCATAAACTTTTAGAAACCGGGATTCATTAAACTCTTTGGGGGGGGCATTTCCATGTTGTTATCTCACTAAGAGGAACAGCTGATGTTGCCAGGTTGATATCATGGGTGTAGAGTTAGTATCTTCTCCATAATGTAGTCAAATCTTTGGAAGGCAAAATAATGGTCATTTTAACACAGTTCACAGAAGACTAAATAGTCTTTGTTCTAAAACCCAAGCACAGCCCTTCCTATGAAGATGAATGATTCTCATGTATGCTGTTGAAGTCATATTAAAATGCATGGAACTACACCAGTGTAATAACTGGGCTCAAGGTACTGATCATTACAAGAATTTCAGGATATAAATGTACAAACTATTCAAGTATCCATCCTAGAAAGCATTAATATTAGTCTGTGAGACAAGAAAGACTTAAAATCCATTTTCTGCTCTGATGGCCATATTTTACTTTCCATGTCTGAGGCATAATAACAATCCCTCTTTCATCTTCATGGAATAATACAAGAAGTACTGGAGAAGCAAATGTTAGGTTTGGAATATTTAAAACAAATGTGGACAAATGACTTCAAAAGTCACCTTCTCCTTCTCATGTGGTTTTGCTTTCAGTCTGTTTCACATGAAAATTAGTAGGCATATACAGCGAATTTCTTTCTTTCTTTTTAACAACTTTCCTTCCTTCTAGTGTACCTTTATGGTAATGTATGTTGTGTTTAAATTGCCCTACACAGAAGACTCCAGTTAACTGTATGTCAGGTCTAGTTTATTATTTCCATTGTATTACAAGTTCTTTTTTGTTTTCTGTTTACTCATTGGTGGATTCTGTTAATGAAAGGTTTGGTACATTAGACAGTGATCACAGTGCAGCAGTTTCAGTATCTAAATATGGTACAGGATGACAATGTTGAGGGGGCCTCAGTATGCTAGGCTCTAAGTGCATAGATCCCACTGAAACATAAAGTCCACTGGCTGGAATAAAGTGGGTTCAGGATCAGTCTGGAAGTCGTAAATCCTGAATAATAAAGATGCTAGCAACTGGCACCAACACAAATAAGGTATCCCCCTGAAGCAAAAGACAAACAATGGATTCATAGAATCAGAATCATAGAGTTGGAAGGGACACTGACGATACTCTAGTCGACCCCCTGCAGTGCAGAAATATGCAGCTGTTTCATACGGGGATCAAACCTGCATTATAAGCACCATGTTCTAACCAACTGAGCTATTTAATTAATTCCCACTCAGAGTACGGTAAGTGCATTGAAATTAATAAACCTAATACAGTATAGCCTTGTCCTTCAATGAGTCTGTTTTGAAGAGGACAAGAAATGAATATCACCCAGTGATTTTCCAGGGGCTGATAGTCAGGGACGGGAAAGGGCTATCATCCCTGATAAATAATTGGGTCATATGCAAAATAAATGGTAATTATTGCCTTATGAAATGGCAACATGAATTGACAGGCATGCACTAAATTTTCACATCACATCTATGCAAACTAACTGTTATACATAAACACTCTGAACCCATTACAACCCAATGAACATTGCCAATTAAAAATTGGCAATTACCTGGTTCAGAAAACCAGGTTTATATTAGCAGAATGGTTTGCTCTTGATCTGCAATCAGCTGAAAACGTCAGTGCCCTCTATTGGCTAATGTGATTTCTCTTCCCTGCCATGTGAAGGAACGTTGTTTGAAAATCTTAAGCATGTTTAAGTAAACCAAGCAAGACCCTTTTCGGTGTGTGATATGTTCTGAAAAGTAATGGTGGCATGGCAAATTAAAGGCTGTGTGTAGACTGAAATACCTTAATTGGTTGTAAACAACATGTTAACCAATAATGAACAATAACAGGTCCTTTTCTAAAAGAATCCATTCAATCATCTGACTGTCATTAAAAATAAATAAAAGAAAAAGAAAAATATAAGTGTGGGGCATCATACTCAGCACTAAGAAAAGATTTGGCTGATTCCCCTTGAATATAATAAAAATGGAGGATTTAAAAGTATATTCAGCTTCCATTTCAGTGACCTTCAAATACATGGGATCTTAAAAGGTCCCAGGCTTAAAGAGGTAAATAATTTCACATGTGTTGGCATTTATTGGTATTTCTTGGAAAACAGTAATAAGAAAGAGCCAGGAGAATAAGTGGGCAGAATGCTTGCTTGTTTCCAACACATCTCTAGTATATGTGGATGACTGTAGCTCCACAGGAAGCCCCAGCTAAATCTCAGCAGCTGGATTCTGTCATTCCTGATGGAGGGCAGTCTTGTTAGTGTAGTGTGACCTCTGGAGCACTAACACAGATAATACTGGCACCTCTCTCTCCTCTAATCTACTACCAGTCTGAGCAATTCAGCTGGGGATGGGGGCATTAAGGCCATATTATTCTAAACAAAATTCAGCAATGGTAGCAAAGTATTATGACAGTGCATGATGGATTTCACTAGTCAACTAGGCAGGTCTTCCTTTCCCAAGATTTCTCTCCCCCTCCCCTTTTAAAGTAGGCTGAAAATAAAAGATTTTATTGAAACCACAGCCTTGAAACAATTTATTCACATTAGCCATAAAGAAGACTAAGCAGTTTAAGGAGTGCATCATTAGGAACCAGCTGTTATATCTGTGAAGCTGAATTTAAATCATGCTGGCTCCACTGAACATGGTGTTTTACTTTATACTAGAGCATGGCCAAACTTTCATAGACGTTCAACCCTAAATATTGGTGGGATTCCCAACAAAGGAGGAGTCCAAATTGCCTCCTCTCTTTTACATCTTGATGGTATGAGGTGAATTTCGAGGCTCTTACTGTTCCCAGACCTCACATATTGTCATTCCAGGGGCATTTGTTTTGTGTATGTGTTTGTGGAGATTGGCAGCCCTCATTAGCCATGCTCAGTGAGAAATGGGGATTGCATTTCAGTTCAGCCCCAATTTCAACAGAACAGAAACCATTCCGCATGTCTGCAATACACATCCCATTGAAGCATTTACATACTGCAGGGGTGGCCAACTCCCAAGAGACTGCGATCTACTCACAGAGTTATAAAATGGCAGTGATCTACCCCCTTTTGGGGGGTTTAGGTCAAAGTTGTTGAGTTTTTTTAGGAAGGAGGAAGGCCCCATTTTTTGGGGGGGTTCGGGTCAAAGTTATTGAGTTTTTTCAGGGAGGAGGTAAAATGTTGAGCTTTTTTTAGGGGAGTCACAGTTGTTCAGCTTCTTTGGGGGAGCCAATGATCTACCAGTGATCTACAGCAGACGTCCAGTGATCTACCGGTAGATCACGAACTACCTGTTGGACATGCCTGACATACTGCATTCAAATGAATCAGACCTATGTGAAAGTGCAGTCTTTAATTTGCCTCTGCGAGCAAAAGGCCACACCCAAATATGACCAGGGGCTGAAATCAGTTTGGAAGGGTTTTGGTGTGTGTTTCTTAAAAGCAGAAAACAGGGGATACGTTTTAGTTTATGAAAGACGTAAGCATAATCCACAAAGAATGCCAAAGGAAAATCAAAAGCACATTACACATAAATTAATCTTAGGCAAGGCAAATTATAAGGAGTTGTTTATGCAGTGGTGGAGGGGAATTAAGATACGATAATTGCAACATGTTGCTTAGTTCTACACTGAGTGACCTAAATACTGCCAGCCCTTAGTTGAAAAACCTGCTACATTCCTAGCTGTCCTGCCTATATAGCATTTTCATGTACTCTAGCCCAGGGCTTCACCTACTACTGTATTGGTGTGCAGACACATGTGACTATCCTATATCATATTGAGTAGGAGTGCTTTCTACACCTTGTAAGGTGATGTCTCAATAATAGTTTTTATGCTGTGAACCACCTTGAAACCTGCAAATGAAGGGTAGTATACAAATTTAATAAATAATTAAAAATAGTGACCATCAGCTGTCAAAGGGTTCCATTTTTTTTAATAAAAAAAATGAGAACAGTGTTCACATATTCAAGTAATTAAACCTTGTCACTGGTGTATAATAATTTTTCTGCAATGATATAGGGCAAAGGTAAAGGACCGCTGGATGGCTACGTAAGTCCAGTCGAATTCAACTCTGGGGTATGGCACTCATCTCCACTTTCAGGCCAAGGGATCCAGCGTTTGTCTGCAGGCAGCTTTCCGGGTCATGTGGCCAGCATGACTAAACGGCTTATGGCACGATGGAACAGCATGAGGAGTGCCAGAGTGCATGGAAACAATGTTTACTTTCCCACTACAGTGGTACCTATTTATCTACTTGTACTGGTATGCTTTTGAACTGCTAGGTTGGCAGGAGGTGGGAAAAAGCAACAGGAGCTCACCCTGTTACACAGATCTGATCTGCCAACCTCATGATTGGCAAGTCCAAGAGGCTCAGTGGTTTAGACCACAGCACCGCCCACATCCCCTTGTTGTAAGACCAGTTTGGTGGATAAGGCCAATATCTTGGAGTAAAAGTTATTAGTTTTATGAAGAACCTTCTTTGATAAATGTGCCTGAATTAACTTTCTTTTAATTGCTGGAAATTTTAGCCAAATGTTGTACCACTGAGTACAACAATGGCAAGGAATTAAATGAAAGTTACTCATGTCCTACTAGTAATGCCAATGCTTCTCTCTCTCTCTCTCTCTCTCTCTCTCTCCATAAACACCCAGGAGAATCTTGGGTTTGCATTGATGTAAATATTCTGACAGTTCATCAACATAATGGATCAACTGTTAATCTGCAATGTCTTGTAACCACAAGCAGTAGTTCACAGGCTCAGTCTTTTGAAGAGTGAGTCATTGTTTTCTCGGAATTGTTTATAGCTGTTGTACTTATATTAGTATGACGTATGGCTCATTGGGGATTTTACAGCTCTAGGAGGTACTGTATAAGAATTTGAAGTAATTGGAACTACTGTATATCTTGTGAAGGCTGGGACCATCCAATGGGTGCTCCTATTTGCCCGTTGTGATTCAACCATTTCAGCAAATTCACAATGGAAATAAGGGTGCTCCTGTTGAGTCTGTTGAGTCAACAAGGGCTGATCTGCACAAGCCAGAGGCACCAGCTTGCAAGGGTTGGGGGGGGGCAATCAGATACTCTGATCCTGAAGGTTCAATGTGGATTCTCATGGCTGAGACCCATTGATAGGTCTCTCTGCCAGGAATTTGTCCAATCCTTTTTATAAGTTATCTAAGGTAATGTGTAGATGAAGGTAAATATGTATACTTTGTTAAATTTAGCATAGACTGGACAAGATTGAAGCAAATGAGAACAGATATTTATAGAAAACCATATTACTTTTTTCACAAGCTTTCTGCAATGCTCTCTATTCCATCCAAAACAGAAAAGCAGAAAAAACTCTGACCCTTGGCTGCCTATTTGACCGCCATTTTTAAAAAAGATTATTCATGAGACCTTTGATCTGTAGTAATTTTTACTGAACTTTCACATGCAAGAGAATGCATTTCATAATATATTCCAATAATTAATCTTATTGTGCAAACTCTCTTTCCCAAGAATATCACAGAATGCTCTTCACTTCAGTTTTCCGTATTCTACAAAAAGCTATCCTTTGAATGTATTTAATGGTTCTCCCATGCAATCTTTTTTCATATGGACATTCACCTTTGCCCATTCTTGGCTTAAGGAATGTAAGGAAGAACTAGAAGCAAGAACTGCATGGGAGCCTGAAGCTTTCAGGAGGCAGATTCAGTAGCTCAAGTCATACCAGGGAGTGAGGGGTTGTACCCAAGGTAAGCTTTGCACTAGTGGAAAGGTCTTCCACACATGCATTTGATATTCAAAATCCCCTTCTACTTCCTGCATCCCTGCACATTATATTCCATTCTGGTCTTGAAGGTCCCCCCAAACCTTAGAAAGAGATATTCAGGTGCAGAGAGGGCTGCCTTGTATAGAGCACATCAGCAAAAATCAGGTGTCCAGTCTTGAGCGAGCAGAACCTGGATACAACTCAAGATCTTGTAAAAATCATAAATTTACCAAAGAATGCAACACATTGTGCAGAAACAGCCTTTGAAGCAACACCACAAGGAATTTTGCCATTGAACATGCTGCTTCTAACCAAACCAGATGGCTGACTTGTTTTAGATTCATATTCTTGGTAGCCAATCCTAAGGCTTTATTTGCTTAATTTTTAGGATCAGGCCATGAAAGGAACTAATGTACTACACTGTTAGTAATTTTCATGTTCAGTAATTAGAAACGTAAATTGACTGCAAAATCTCCTGTACCGAGGGACTCACTCAGTGTGAAATATCCAGTAAAATCCCTGTTTGTATTCCTTCTCAACTTCTGTTACAAACCTACCTGGTAGATTTATTAGTTGATTTCACTCCAGTAGTCTGACTCCCTATGGTGATCCCCAAATGTCTGCAGACCCTAACAAGTGCTTACTGCTGCAAAAGATTATGACATCATGGAGGTTAGCAAGAGAATGAATGATGTGGCTAGCCATGTATTCAATATTAATAGAAGAGGGGGTTATAGGCAAACATGGCCTTTCTGTCAGGTAGAATGAATGAGATATATAATTTGTTTTGTCCTTCCTTTTAAAGAGCAAGTAGAAGGAGATAATCTATCTTAATAAGGGCATGCTTATAGTCTTAACCAACTAGAATGCAACTTTTTCAAACCACCCATATGTGATCCCATTATTAAATTAGGATGTTGAACCCAATGTAAATTATCAATTTATAAATCAGCTAGTCAGCTAAATTAGCCAGCTTTATACTGATAAATGGGGGCTAACAATGCAATTGCTGCTTTCTGAACCATAAGGCATGAGTTTTCACAATCTGGGCCAAATCACTACAATGAATTATAGATTACTGAAGTAATATATGCTTTCCTTTATAAGATTGAACTCCCAGTACTTTGTTATTACAGACAATAAAATCTATGGTTAAGTAGCTTAGCAATGACATAGTAGTAAAGAATGACAAATCAATGGCTAAACTCCAGGGCATAATCGTGTACATTCTGAATCACACTGAAATCAATGGTTTGAAATCAATCTAGCTCTCTGTTGGATTGTTGCTAGAGTATTCTCCATTAAGAGTGATGCTTCATTCTTAGCCACTAGTAGTCGGCTGCAGCAAGCTCAATGGACTGAGCCAGAAATTATCGGTGCTGTGTAACATTAAACAGTGCGCCACATTGACACCACTAATATCAAAATAAAAGCATGCTTGGATTCTGAAAATGTGCTACAAAAATAAATAATATTAATGATTGCTTGAATCCCACTGGACAAAGGGGAGGCATGCTTCTTTTTCTTTGTTGTAAATTTTTCTTTCCCCCCCTTGCCCCCAGTAACCTGCTTAGGAGGCTTGGGGGCCCCTCTAGAACTGTGGGGGATGTGGTGAAGGGATGGTTACAGGGTGAAAAGGGAAGTTGCAAAAATAAAAACTACCTCCCTGTTACTCCACTGGAGGCCTTCCATTTGCGGAAGTGATCATCTGGATCCAAGATCATCAGTATCAACATCAAACTATCATGGACTTGGTGGACCTGAAAACTGATCCATTGGGTTTGTTCTTATGTGCATCTACAATGTTTATTTTGGATTTCTCTGTCACCAGTTTTAATGGGCGAAGCTGGTTAGGCATGATACGCTGGCCTTGCCACTAAATACAGATTTCTGCTAATGCTTTGACTCTCATAGGGCAGTTGGTGAGCCTGGATGAAGAATGTTAATGGCACATACTAAAAATAACCACAATACCTCTTAATAAGAAAAACTAGACTTAAGTAAAATGCAACCAGCCAAAACCCTTATAAAAATGAAAATTATCCTAGTAAAATATTTTTAAAACCTCTTAATAAAGCTCATAAAAAAACACATTGCAATGCCTAATAGACCTAACAGAAAGTGGGGAAATGAGGCAGTCTCTTTCAGTCAGTGCTGCAGGAAAACTACTACACTACTTTGCAACACTCCTTTATTTGGGCCCCAAATAAGAAATTAAAGTTATTGGGTGTGTTTATATCGCCTACGCTAGCGCAATACATTTTGCTGCCTGAGGTAGAAGCTAGAACAGCAGCATCACCCCAACAGCCTAGGTACATTGTATCCAAGGCTGGTCAAGTTATTTTGACACCTGAGGTAAGAAATCCCACAAGCACCCCCCTCTGTTCCCAGCAGTAGAAGTGCAATTATAAGTAATTAAAAGAAACCATTTCATGACATCCAAAATCAATTGGTCACCTCACTCTACCTAGGTTGACCCCAAATATCAGTCTCTTCAATATTCATAGTCAAACGCATAATGGAGTTAATGTTACCAAAGTTCCCAGAGGACTGTATCCAGGATCCTTTCTCCTCTAATAAACTTCCTTGCTAATAAAGCAAGACCGCAGACTAATAGCAACCTAGTGTGACTAGTAGCCTGCACAGTTACATACTAAGCATATTTCATGCTTCACCTTTTGTTTCTTGGCAATGAAATGAGTATATGCGCCTACTCATGTGCACATTTATTGCACAGGTCCCACATCATACTGACGATTCTTTCCACAATAGGGTGGTGGTGTGAGAGCCCCAGGCTGGCTTCTGCACCCAGCCACATGCCATGACTATGTGTGAACCAGTTCTTAGTAAAACACACTTGGGATGAACAGCCCATTGAAATGTGTGAGGGCTCTAACACAGCGTTTCTCAACCGCTGTTCCGCGGCACACTAGTGTGCCGCGAGACGCTGGCTGGTGTGCCGCGACATGCGGCGATGAGAAGGGCGATTTGCATTGTCACGTGCCTGGCGGCCGCCAATATACAGCACTACCCGCCGGAAAGCAATATTTCTCCTCCTCTTTCCCAAAGCTCAGTGCAAACGAGCCTAGCGGCTGCCAATTCACAACACTGACCCGCCGGAAAGCAATATTTCTCCTCCTCTTTCCCAAAGCTCAGTGCAAACGAGCCTGGCGGCCGCCAATACACAACTATGACCCGCCGGAAAGCAATATTTGGCAAGTGTTTCTTACAGTCATAATTATAATATAGGGCGGCACAGAGTTAAACTTTTTAACTTTTTTAATGGTGGTGTGCCTCGTGATGCCGTGGCCCAAAAAAGGTTGAGAAACACTGCTCTAACAGCATAAAGGCTGGAGGATATAACGCTGAACTTACCATGTATTTCAGGCTTTTTTTTTAGCCCATTCTTCAACTGAAAGGGGCCCCAGGCTGCCTTAAAAAAATCAGTAATAAGACAGTCCCGGCCTTCAGACTTACAAATCTACAAGACAAACCTGTAAGCTCATCTAGGAGGGCTTTCCTTAAGTTCTAATAATTTAGGGTAGTAAATAACTGAAGTCCATTGATTTTGACAGGTCTACTTGGAGCATGACTAATGTTAGATATCGCCAATTTTATTCAGGATTGGGAGATTGTTCCTTTGTGCCAGCTGCTATCAAGAAGTTCTGGATTCCATTTTGTTTTAAACTGAGTTTATCATCCTAGGCCTCACACTCCAAATTCCCTAAGTTCTCTCACAGAAAGAGATCAAACGTAATTTCGCTTATGTTTGTTTGTATGCAACTTCTGTTTTTCTGCCCATAGAAGGGCTTTTGTCCCTTAGAAGCCTCTAGTAATGTAAGGATTAAGATTATTCCCACCAATTACCTTCCACCTTATGGCTTCCCCCTATCCCATACCCCCTCACCCGCTGTTCTGGAGAACACTATGGTGTGTGTGTGTGTGTGTGTGTGTGTGTGTGTGTGTGTGTGTGTGTGTAAATCACTTCTTTTCATTTCCATTAGCCTCTGCTGGATGAAGATCCATCTCATAAATAGAAGGGCAGCATTGGATGTATCCTATTCTTTATTCTGGTTAGTGGGAAACTCTGCAAATGTTGGGTTTGTTATAAATATTCTTGTGGGGATTTCTCCTGCATGAGCCCCACTGAAATGAATGAAAAGTGCACAAAAGCAAGGTCACACTCATTTATACAGTTTATATTGGGGGGAGAGGAGATTCTGAGAGGTAGGAGGGAGCTGATGTCAACTTGTACATGGAATTGCCTGCGAAAAAATACCTTTTTTTATTAATCCATTTATTGTTGGCATAACATGTGACATTTTGCAATGACTTTAAATTCTGCAGTACTGATGGGAGAGAGGAATGCTTAGAATATCCACAGTGTGAATGGAGGCTGGTGAGTAGTGTGGATGGTTTTACAACCTGCCACCCCCTTTGAACAGCATGGGATCGTCCATGGTTTTGGCATGCATCCCAGAAATATTGCCCCAGGAAAGCGGAATTTTCACTTTGTGCAGCGAGAGCAGCTGGTGTCAAGAGATGTTGTTCCCTTCAAGAGGTGGCACTTCTGGGAATGATATCATTCTAACTTCATGACCATCGGGAAGACAGAGGAATTGAAGACCATTTCCTTTGATCTGTTGATAGTGGGCAATTAGATTCCACCCTCCCTACATCTGTTTCAGCCTCTAGCTCCCGAGGTATTCCCTAGCCATGGAAAAGTTAAGAGAACTGTAAAAGGCATGTTTTGCTGGCAAACAGCAGCAAACTTGCTAGGCTTTCTTCATTAGGGTTAGCTATTTAAACCATCAGCAGCATTCTGGGAGGACATCGGACATGTGTCTACCAGATGCCTGCAAACAGAGCTCCACTAGGGACCTGACTCAACTTAACAATAATCTGCAGACAGCGGGTGTGAACCTGAGCTGGCCAAACACCTCATCAGGCTGCATGGCTAATTGATTTCAAAATTAGACTTGGTATTTCTGAACAATAATCTTAAAAGGCAGCAATAAAATCCATCAAAATCCTTTGAGCTAGCCAAGCTTTCATCCAAATGGCTTATTATACAGAGCTGGCACACCTGAACTTTGGCATGGACAAATAAATCCCCAACAGCAAATGGAAACCACATTTGGCACTGAACATTTTGTCAAGTGAAGTTTGTAGTCATCAGGAAACAAAATCTTGGTTTCTCCTCCCCCCGCACCCTCCCAACTAAGTCACTGCCCTTAGTGACAGGAAATAATTCATTGAATTAGGGTTGCTGTTACTCTAGTGATCTTTTCAATCAAATATATATGGAGTGATTGTTTGGAAATTTTGGTTTGAAAATCGCCCATGTCCATGATACTAGAACCCTCTCCCTAAATACACCAACAACTACAGATTATCTAGCAGTCATAATAGTCACAGATGCAGATCTATCCCTTTGTACTCTGAAGGTCTGTGTTCTGATATTGCAGTCCAAAGAATTTAGGTCTCTCTTTTGCCTGGTCATAATAAATTATACCCAACCCCTGAGCAATGTTTGGAATCTTATCTGAAATCCTGGCTGGGAGCAAACAATCACTACAGAGTAGGAAAAACCCTGAGTACAAACTTTCTGGAGTTAGTATTTCAGAAGATGTAAACTGTGCTTGATTTTTAATCTACATATGCATTGCTAGGTAGGGTTGTTCTCTGCCATCCAGAACAGGGTGGTATTTAAGAGGAATGTAAGAAACTACAAATGGTTATCAGATCAGGATTGCAATATATATGTGCGATGCAAAACATTCTCAAATATGAATAATCAAAGGCAATGATGTTTTAGTGGCTGGTACAGAAGAATGCATTAGGACTTCTTGTCTGTGGGGGATAGTTACTTATTTAGGCGTACTACTTTTGAAATGGAAAATTATCCAAAGTTCTTCTGTTTGGAAGATGCCACTGGCATTTGCAACAATAAGTGCAAGAACAAGAAGTTGTAAGGGTATAGCTTAAGCCCTGTCTAGTCATTTATTGCACATAGAATGAGCACATATAGTAGAGCATAACAGTAGCAGGTTCAATCTATGTCTGCTCAGTAGAACATTTGTAGGGAACCCCTATACATATAGTTGTACACAATGAAGAGGAATGCAGAAATGCATCCATTCTCTATGGAGTAAACCTTGGATGGGGACCCTGTGGCCCTCCATGAGTTGATGAACTCCAGCTTCCATCAGCCATGGCCAGTATCGCCAATGGCAAGGGATAGTTGGCGTTGTAGTCCAACAACAACACCAGCAATTCATTACTTATACCCTGCCCATCTGTCTGGGTTGCTCCAGCCACTCTGGAGTTTTATATTCCAACAGAATATAAAAACACAGGGAAACATCAAATATTAAAAACTTCCCAATACAGGGCAGCCTTCAGATGTCTATGGAAAGTATTTGACATCTGGTGGGAGGGCATTCCACAGGGCAGGTGCCACTACCAAGAAGACCCTCTGCCTGGCTCCCTGTGGCTTCACATCTTGCAGAACAATAATAAACAGCATTGAGACAGTAAAAGGTTCCCCACCCTTGGAATAAACAAATGGACAGAACTTTATATTCTTGCATTTCCTTGGCTCTCTCTCTCTCTCTCTCTCTCTCTCTCTCTCTCTCTCTCTCTCTCTCTCTCTTCTGTATGTGTGTGTGTGTGTGTGTGTTTATAAGAGAACCAGGCAGATAGACAGAAAGAGCAAAAGAGAGAGATGTTAAAAAATATGGCTCCCATTCTGCTACAATTTGTAGTAATAAAAATGTGGAATAAATCCACTATAATATTTAGAATAGGTTTACATTGATATACGAGCTGCTAAGCAATTTCTTACACAGGTTTCTCTTTTCATTTACAGCAATTTAAAACAAATGTGTTCACACTGATTTCCAGAGCTGCTTCTTACTTTCACTGCTGAAAGGTGAACTGGATTCTTGTGGCTCACTAGCCCTCTGCCAACAACTGCACAGCAGGTACACAACTTCTACTTGTGTAGGCTTGGTGTGGAAGGCATAATCTCACAGGGGAAGGGGAAAAAATAACTCAGTGTGGAGTTTCTGTTTTCAGTAGTAGCTCCATGCAGGGCATTATGGATAAGGATGGGGGATAAATTTGTATTTAAATGCAAAGCTATCTGTTTTGCAGTTTATGAAACAATATGCAACCTGGAACACAGCCATTCTTCAAAATTCACATTTCTATGAATTTTGCAGTGCACTTCTCCAGCCAAGTAATCTGTACAAGAATGTACATGTAAAGGGTAAAGTGTGCATTAAAATGCATATATTAAGAGTACTATCATACAGAAATGCATTTTATTATGGGAAATTGCTTTGCAAAAATGTGTAGATATTAGACAAAATTCTGTTTAAAATGTCTGTAATAGCAGAAATTCTGTCTAAAATGCTATGAATTTTCATGTGGGCTTTAACAAATAATTACCACAAATCAATTTAGAAAAGTGGAGTGCTACACATAAGATTGAAAAGAAATAAATAAATCAAACCTATTCCATATTTATGGGTAGCTTCATCCTGACCACAGTTTATGCCCTAAGAGTGGTGAGTTGCTATTTAATGCACACAGCCTACGAGAATGGTTCTTATACAGGTTTTCAACTTGTCAGGTGGGGTTTGAATGTACCCTCCTTCAATATCTTTTCTACAAGAATGTCCCCCAGGTGTGCCATATTTTGTGATACAGCAGCTCTAATTATTGACACATTCCATCTGAAACCCATATGTCTTGGGCACAGCAGGTTCTAAGACCATGCTAACAGTAAGTTAAGTCTATGAACTTATCCATTAATTAACTGGCTTTCCCTGCCCACCACCCCAAATTCCAGTTTCTGAATACAGGTTCTAATTTATTTAGTTGAGGCAGGGGTTTCTTTTAGTTAAATGAAATATCATTTAAGTCACTCTAAACTCTGGTGAAGATTTATGTTGTGCAGATAGATTATGCTATCAGCAGTGCCCATGCTTCTATGGGGATAGTAAATGTGCTTGGAATGGTATCTGAAAGTATGCATTTTAATGCTGTGATTGCTTAATCTATGGTGTATGCTTGAGGCTGACTGAGAAATTATCTTTCACTTCCAGCCAAGAGTAGCATTATAGTTTGATTCAAAGTATGAACTAAGAAAGTTGATACATAATTTCCACACTCTTAAACTTTAGATTTTCTAATAAGCACCTCTGTCCCAATTTTACCAAATTACTTCTCACAAAACAATACCTGCATATATATTTATTGTAAGCATAGATACAAGACCCATGCCCCAACTGCCCCAATAGCATCTAATTTTTTAGGTGTTGATATTCATCTTTTTGCATGTCTTCAAAAACTACACACCGGCCTAACCAAAATGAAGAGCAGATGTACTAATAAAGACATTACAAGCAAATTCTGACCTATGTTACAGCTGTGGAACCCCACCGATTTCTGAGGGGCTTGCCTGGGTGTAAATGAGGGCAGATTTTGCTGTACGCTGTCATGGCATCCATCATGATAAGAATGTTTTCATCTGGTTGTGAGGCAGAAGGAGACCTATACCGTGCTGATAAAGAGTATTACGTGACTGTTCCAAAACTGGCCTTTTATCATTCTCCGCTTACGTTTTATATGTTTGCTACATGTAGCATACATATGCAGGGCACATGAAGGCTTTGAAGTAGTGCAAATAGCCGAGCAAAACCTCCCTAGAAAATCTTGAGCCAGCTGCTGCTATTTCTTACATGTTTTAGATTAAAGCCTCAAGTCTACTCATGCTGGACCACCACAGGAGAAAAACTATGGGACACTGAATGTTCTCATGCAGGGTGTTACAGAAACATCTGTGGCAAATTAATCTATCCTTATCCTCTGTGAAAATTCACAGGGTTTAATAGCTTTCCTACCTGTGAAGGGGTGGTCTAGTTATTGGGCTGCTACACACACACACACACCAAACAAAGAAAAGAAAAATCAACAATGCAACAATGATACAGGTTTGTATCACTGGTTTGTTTGCACTCTACCTATCCAAGCCTCAATAAAGCTTTTGAACAATGTAAGAGGCATACTGTGTGGGACTGATATTTTCATTTTAGTAGGTGTGCGAACATAGCTCGTAGGCATGAGAACAGAATTCAGAGAGAATTAGAAAGAATTTTATAACTATGTGGAAGCTTGAGAGGGATAATTCATGCCATATAAAACTGGCTATTAAATGCCATGGGCTTCCTAATGAGGGTGCACTTTTATACTTTCCAGGGGAAGATGAAAGCAATGGTTTTGGGGTTAAAAGCCTTCTTAAAGAGATTCGCTTTTGCCAGCAGTCTCTGTATTTTCAGTGGCCACTCCTGTCTTCAGACTCTCTGTGTGTAAAGTGACCACCTCACACACAAATGGTCTAGCTCCATTTTTTAAAAAATGCCACCATTCCACAATAAAAGCTTCAGAAAAGGAAAAGGAAAAAAGTCCAGTTTGGTTGGTTGTTAGAGTGCTATGCTTCTTTAAATGAGAAGGACATCATTAGAGGGCTAGACTTGAAAGCCATCTATTCCAACCCAAATGTTCATAACAAATTAGCATAGATTATAATTTATCATAAGCATTGGAAAATGGAAGAGCAGTCCTATGAAGGCAGGGGTTGGAGGGGAAAGGCCATTCCACCACTTCCTAAGTCCTGCTAGGCCAACGCTGGCCAGGGTTTTGTTCCCTCCCCTCCCCCATAATTTCAGTTGGAGGGGAAATAACTCTAGGGCTAGTATCATTTCGCAGAACTTTCTGCTCTGCAGTGAAGATGTTTCTGGAGGCAGACTTCCTTGCCACCCACATACAGGAAGATCTGCAGGACCCAGTGACTTCTGGGCTGGCCTTCTCAGGAACGTAAAATTGTTCCTTCGATTAGTAATAAAATGACATTTTGTGCGAATGTAATACTATAGAATTCACATTACCTCATTAAAATTCTGAAAGCTTTCATTTTTTTTCTTTTGAAATGCAATTTTAAAAAAAGGAAAACAAGCTATAAGTCTTGCTGATGTATTTTAGAATCACAAGGACTACCAAGAGTAAAATGAAGATAGAACAGAGCACATCATCCTCCCCTCCGCCTTTCTTGGCAATGGCGCTGCACTAGATCTTGTCAGCTGATGTGGAAATTCTGATAGTGCCAGAGTCTGAGACTCTGGAAAGCTGACAGGTGAGTGAATAGTCTGACCTGGAATAAGGCAGCACCTTATGTTCTCAGGCTGCACCTTTGCTGCAAGTCCTTTTCTCAAATGCTACTGGCACACTCTGGCTAGTCCTCTAATGGGCTCAGAAAAAGACCCAGGACTATCATTTGTGTCAGACTTGGACTTCAGATACTATTGGACTCCCAACTATGTTGGCTGGGAGTGATGGGAGTAGTTGGAGTCATCATCTGGAGGGCTGCAGGCTCCCCACCCTTGTTCTATGTCAATGAGATGCCATTAGCTGAATTTGAACTGTACATAAATAAAGACTTTTTCAATAAGTCAAAGGCATCATGACTAGTGGACTGTGCAATTAACAGGCTGAGAAATTACTGGGCTCTGTATGTTAACTGAAGGTGTAATTTATTGAGGTGTAGCTCAACACATTTTGGGATTGAAAACACAGTGTAATACAGTAGGGTGGTTTTAGCAAGCTGTCCCATTTAACAGCCTGTGCAATTTAATGTGCTGCACAGGTGAAAACTAGGATGTGCAAATTAATCAGGCTGTGTTGTTTATGGGAGCTGTACAAAGGTATGTGGCTTGTGCAACTCTTTGACTTAGTAGAGGCTATGTGTGTGTAGTAGGAGCTGCAATACATGGAGTTCAGGTTACTATTAGACCCGCATGTCAAACACAATGTGAACTGAAAGAGAAGCTGAAGAATGACTACTCAGAGTGGAAGAAGGAAAGCTCCATAAATGTGGACTAAATATTTCCAAAACTTGAATATATTTTTATGGGTGAAAGTAATACTTTTGAACAAGGATACACATGAAATTAGAAGAGTGAAATCCTGATCTGTCAGTACTAGACAAACCCCATTCTAGCTGCAAGCGCTGAGTCCTAAGCAGTGCTGTTTTTTCTGGGGGATGCATACCCCCAAACATTTTGTGAATCTAAGTTTGGCCTCATTGAGAGGCAGTATTTTAATATGAGTAGGAAACTGAGAGTACCCCTAAACATTTTTTTAGGGGGGGGGGAAGCACTTAGCACAAAATCAGATAATCAGGAATCAGCTGAAAAAGAGCTAAGAAGTATTTTGAAGCATACCAATTGCATGACAGCCCCTCAGCACAGCTTTTAAAATTATTTTTAAAGTTCTTCAAAGTGTGCTTCCATCTTTTTCAGGTGACCTTTACTAGCTTTAGTTTGTGATGCTTGTATCTGAGACTGAACTCAAAGAAACCAGAAGAGGGTAGGATCATATGATTTCTAATTGCTTTCCCTGTTGTCCTGGCTTGTAAACCTACAGAACATCATGGGGTGATGATCTGAAAACAGGCATTTTCCACCACTGTCTTTGTACTATGAGATTCCCTTCTTTCTGCCATATGTGAAGCAGCTGATGTCTTGTAAAGGCATATCTTTTTGCCCAGGGTTTCCCTGATCCATAAGACCGGACCTTGTTTTTATTTGTCTGAATTCCTATATTTTGCTTTTATTGGCTTTTATTGCGCAGTCAGGCGGAGTCCCCCCAGCCCCCCAGGGCAGCCCCGAGTGGAATAATGACACAGGACCACGTATTTATGGGATTAAAAATTGGCCACAACTTTATTAAAATTCAGATGTAGGAAGACCTTGGCGCAGGCATTGGGCGTATATCCCTCCCAGCCCCCAGCAGGGGGTGGGGTGATCTTCAGGGTTGTCCAGCATGAGTGGGGGTTGGGCTAACTCTGGAGAACATATGTTCAAGCAGATAGCCCGCCCCCCTGATCGCCGCCGCTGCTTCCCAAGAATGGCTCCTCTTCTTTGTGTGCAGGTAAGCCTACCTGATCCTACCTGGCCAATCCCCCTGGCACTCCCCCTTCGGCCGGATTGGTCGGCTGATGGAGTGGGCGGTGCCTCCAGCCTCCAGCCTCAGGTAGGCAGTGCCAGCCTCCAAACTCATAGGTCTACCCTAGGGTTCCCAAGGGGGCTGCACGCGACTGCGCAAAATGCGCCTCCCCTTTATGTTGGGGAAGCGGTCATTGATGTCACGTTTTTGTTTTGATCATATTGTTTATTGCTTTAATTGTGTATGCTGCTTAGAGAGTTTGTAGATATTGAACCATCAATTATGCAATAAATTGAGAAGGTTCCTAATGCTGTATACCACAACCCATGGGCACATTGACAGAGGCACCCACCAATTCTCTCTTATTTTTCACAGCTTTTCCCAGACCCATTGCTTTTATAAAGGGGAATATCTTTATGTAATTTGAACTTCAGCTTTCTTCTGAATCTTTTTGGGTTAAAAAATCATTCAGCATTTGTGTGTGTGTGTAGCATTTGTGTAGCTCACGAGGCATTCTAAAATGGTATACTCCAAATGATATTGATCAAAATATAATAAATATTTTTTCTAATCTAAAAATAGCAGGCTAAGTGATGGCAATAAACAAAGAATGGATGCTCGAGTTACAATGAAGGAAGGAGTCCAAGCAATTAAAAACCTAAAAAGCAACAAAGTGCCTGTGCCTAATGGCTTTATCTTTAACTTTGATAAAAGATTTTGGAATATTTTAGCAAAGTCTTTGATGAAAGCAATTAATGAAGCCCATGAAAAGGGAATGCTTCTGTAACTGAGCACAGATTAGTTGTAATACTAATTCCTGGAAAAGATAACTCAAATTTAGCATCTTATGGATCAATTTCCTTACTAAATCCTTTTACTATCCCATTTCAATTCATCCATTTTTTTAATCAGTTAATTTTGCAAGCTGTGCCTTTCCACTTTGCAAGGTAGTTTTACAACCCAGGATAAAGCGGTTTACAAATTGAAAAGCCACGTAAATGAAAGGCAGCAATCTAAAAGCACATAGGGTGTATGTGTATTTATCCACAATAAAATAATCTGAAGCAGCAGCAAGATTACAATAGCAACAGAGACTGTCTTATGTTTTTATTCTTATGCTCCATAAAGGGCTACTGAACCTCTGCTCAATCTCCCACATTTTCCGAATGGACTTGGCCATTCATTAAGGTTGAAATCTAATGCACTGCCTCTATGGGTGGTTGTAGGGTCCCAGTTAGCTTTTAGCCTTTCTATCAAACGAAGGCAGAATACAATTATGCAAACTATGCAAGTACATGCAGGTTTTACATGTCAGAACAGTTAAATGTTCTCAATGCAGCTGGAAATGTTCTTTTAGCACAGAAAATGCACAGCCCTGGTTGGAACTCGACATACTCAGGAAGATTATACTGAGTCAGACCATGGGTCCCTCTAGCTCAGTGGTCCCCAGTTAGCTAAGAACTGTGGACCCCCAGTTCTTCAAAAGCCATGCCATGGACCCCCTACTTTTGAAAATGTTGATATCTCTGTGGTAGTTTTTGTTAGGTGAATGGTGCCAGCATATCCTCCAACATGTTCCAGTGCAAAACTGAGGTGCTTGTCTTTTGGGTCGTGCTCCTGTGCGAGTCATGTGACCCTCACAAGAGCATGGCACCCCAAAATGCACATTTTTGGGTGCCATGGCCGCAATCTCATGGGGTTTTGGGCACTGTGCTCTCATGTGAGAGCATGGCCCAAACTGGATGTCCTGGGTGGGTTACATGGACCTCCTGGGATCTGCGGACCCCCAATTGGGAACCACTGCTCCAGCTCATTATTGGCTATACTGACTCGCAGGAGCTCTCTAGGGTATCAGACAGGTGTCAATCTTAGCCAGAGATTGAAGTTGGAACCATTTCCATGCAAAGCATGTGCTTTCCCTCTCAGCTACAGCCCTTCCTCAATACTACACAGATTACTCTTCTGAAATGCATCTAGTTGTCCTCTGAAACCATTGACAGATTTTTATTTTTTTGTTCCCACAATTGTCTTTGGGAGACTATTTCAGGGCTTTACTCATCTTACATTTTCTTCTGATCACCAGCCAACAACATATTAATGGAGCGCTCATAGCTATTAGATCTTATTCCAAGAGTCCTGTACTTTTCATCCACAACTGTATTAATTCTCCTGAAATTAATGGGATCAATTATCATCACCAACACCACGAGGAATGCATGAAACCTACCTAGGCAGGCCATTGATCTATTTAGCCATTTATTGTTTACTATAACTGGTGGTTGCTCACAGGCAGAGATTTTTTCCCAGCTGGGGAGACCTAGGATCCTTGATTGAACCTATTTACGTGTAAACTACGAGTTCTACCACTGAGCAATAGTGTCCCCTTTTAAGGAAATCTGTTCTGGGCTGCTGTCTGATTGGGCTTACTTTGGAGTGAACACACAGAACAGGGATGATGTAACTGTACAATGCACCATCTGCACTTATTAGACAGAAATGAAGAACTGTTGGCCTACAGAGTATCATATGAATCTGCCGCCATGAAGAATGATGTTGGACTCCCATCAGGGTCAGCTAGCATGTACCTCAAGATCTAGAAGGTTTAACTACATGCCAACTGACCCTAATGGGAGTCCAACCTCATCTTCTGGGCAGCAGATCCATATGATACTCTGTGGGATAAAATGTGCAGTAGTACTGTTGTACATGCTAATGAGTTAGGTTTGTGCTTTTTGGCCTGACTGGGCTTCTGTAATTTTCTTCCAGTTCTGCTTGCTGGGTGGAGCTTTTCCATCGGTCTAGTTATGTTGCAATAAAGTAAGGTTGTGTCTGAATGCCTGATTACATGGTTGCTTGTTTTTTCTCTGAAATACCACTGTGTAAAGACTGAACATATTAACTAACTTTGTTGTTGTTTAGTCGTCTTAGTCGTGTTCGGCTCTCCATGACCCCATGAACCAGAGCACTAACTTAGCTGGTGCTATTTTCACATTTCACTTAAGTGCCCTTTCCACAGTTTTATCTCTTTCCTCGACCAGATCAATCCCTGCCATTTCCCTCCATTTAAAACTCTGATGCGTTCCCCTCCCCCGCTTTCTTGGTTATCAGACCAAGCTCAGATCCAATTAATGAGTCATAGTGCCCAAATCCATGCCCCTGGCAAAAAAACAACAACACACCATACCATGCAACCCATTATGGTAAGTGAATTAAAAGACCATCTGAGCAGGTATCTGGTGTGTGTCTCAGTTCATTCTTCCATAATAAACTATATTCTCCCCCTCATTCATTTGTCAATCATAGGAACTAAAGATTATCATTTGCTGTTTGTACGTGACACCAGCAATTTGCAAAGCCTGTTGGCAAGAAAATCAGGTTAGAATGACAGAGCGAGAAATTAAGCAGAAGTCTGATGCAATTAGGTATAACAATCAGTGCTCTAATTTCTGATTTATTGTTTCCTGTTTTCTTGCTGCGCTCAAGCCATGAATACTGTATGTGCTCCATATAGGTCAAACAGTTGTCTTATCATTCCCAGTAAATCCAAGAGGTCACCCTTAACAATATTTATTTAAACATGCAGGATGCTTCCCACTGCAGTTAGGAAATTGCTATTGCTAATAGCTTGTTGACACTATTTCCTCATTTACACAATTTTTTATAAAGACCAAAAGCCCTAGAACCAGCAAGGGGTGTGTGTGTCAGATGTCCAGTTATGCCAATGGTATATTAGCTGGGTGTTGTTGCTGTTTTGTTATTGCCAGATTGCCTGTATTTGTATCAGAACAAAGTACATCCCAGTTATTTAAACAAGTCAAAACAAAAAGACTTTCCCAAACATCTGCTTAGAAACGGTGGGCACACAGAGTCCTTTTGCATTAACACTATGAAACATTGTCAGCTGTGAGCCAAATCTTGATCCTACTGAGATCAGCAAGAGTTTGCCACTGATCTCAATAGCATTAGGACTTGGCTCTTTAACTCTGCTCTGGCTGCCACTTTTGCCTTATGCATAGTTTTTTTTTGGACAACAGTCTCATTCTTGGTAATCCAGAGCCATTCATAAAGTATTATTATATAATCATTACAAATCCACTTGTAATGCAAATAGTTGTTATTTTTAGTGTGACAGTTTTATAGCGATGCAGCACCCAAAGTCTGAAAAGAAATCTGCCGGAATATTATTAAATTGGGTTTATATGCACTAAAGAAAGGAGGGGGAGGCAGGGCTGGCTATTAGGTAAAGTAACATGTACGAAAACTGTGCAATACTTGAAAATTAGCTAGCATGTTAAATTTTTATTCAGTACTCTCAGGTTAGAAAAAAAGGGGGGAATAGACAAGGCAAATATTGATTGCTCCATTCTGTTCCTCCTTCCACCCAGTTTTCCATTCCCACCATTCTGCTCAACAGCTAGTCAGCATTCCACAGCCACCAAGCATACTCAGTCTTCCTTGGACTGTTTTGCCACTGCCCCAAATCCATTTGTACTTTTGCAAATTTTGGGGTTCCCCCAAGCTTGCTGATACCTCTGATACCACACATTTTAAGCAGGAAAGTGTGGCTCAGTTAATTGACTGACACCCAAATCCATTCTGGATTACATAGATGTACAGATTTTACCAGTGTGCCATTCCCTCAAGCTCTGGTATATCTAAAGCTAATAGGCCCACTAAATAACTTTTGCTTCTAACCAACAATTTCTTATCTATGCCCAGAAAGATCCTGTCCATTTTTTTCCTCAGAGGTGGCTTATAAGTGCATTACAAAATATAAACCCCTAATTTTTCACCCAAATTACCCCTTGGGCGGAAACGAGAAATTTCATTTTTGCCTCTCTGGTTTAATAATTTAATACTAATATTCCCTCCATTATTAGTTTTACTGGCAAACCAAGGAGCAAGCTGGAGGAGTCCAGCTGTGACCCCAGGGCAGGAACTTTCTGCCTGCTGTCACCTCCTGACAGTTTATGCTGTTAATTACCTCAGTCAACTGCAGCACAAGGACCTCTCTGTCTGCCAGCTGGCAGGCTTGAACTCGCAGCCTTGAAGATTTAGAACCTGCAACAAAGGGTTGTTAATGTAAACAGTTTACTGAATAATGCACCCAGGCAATGGGAGACCCACCTCAGTAATCAAAGGTAGGCTCTTTTACATGGATGTGTTCCCTTTAAAAGAAGGGACAAGTCTTGCTTCCATCTCCTTTCTCAGCCATTCTTCTCAGAGGAAGAGGGCGTGTGACATTCAGAGCAGAAAGAGAGTCTGCACTGTATAAAAAGTCACAGCGATTAAGACAAGGGCTCCATGTACAGTCTGGGCAAGGATGTCAAATGTAAGGCCATCTTTCACTTAATTAATTAATTAATTAATTAATTAATTAATGGGTCGAGTTAAGGAGAGGATAACTGGGGGGGACACCTCTTTGAAGTCATTTTTAGTAGAAAAGTTTGTATTGCAAGTTTCCTGGATTGGCAATAAAATAAAATTTGGATTCAAGAAACCTGTAATGTTTGCGTTCAATCTGTCTAGCCTCACTGAAATCCATGAAGGATCATGGGTTGCTGAAAAATACCCATTCACCCTGATTGAGAATGCCAAGGGAACTTCTATGTAAGCAAAGGCCATTCTGTGTGGAAGCTCCTTCCCTTCCCCACCTTCACTTCAATGGAGGGAGCATGTCATTGTAGTCAAAGAAAGGCACGTGTACAAAGAACTGACCGTTTCTACTGGGCAGTCCTTAGAAGTGTGCCATGAGAAAGGCCGAAGATGGGCCAAATTTAGGGGCGGGCAGCCCAACTAGCTGAGGTGCTCAGCTCAGTGAACTCTATCATGGACTATCTACTCAGTGATCCAATCTACAGGTGAAACACTTGTGTTGTTGTTGTTGTTTAGTCGTTTAGTCGTGTCCGACTCTTCGTGACCCCATGGACCATAGCACGCCAGGCACTCCTGTCTTCCACTGCCTCCCGCAGTTTGGTCAAACTCATGTTGGTAGCTTCGAGAACACTGTCCAACCATCTTGTCCTCTGACGTCCCCTTCTCCTAGTGCCCTCAATCTTTCCCAACATCAGGGTCTTTTCCAAGGATTCTTCTCTTCTCATGAGGTGGCCAAAGTATTGGAGCCTCAGCTTCACGATCTGTCCTTCCAGGGAGCACTCAGGGCTGATTTCCCTAAGAATGGATAGGTTTGATCTTCTTGCAGTCCATGGGACTCTCAAGAGTCTCCTCCAGCACCATAATTCAAAAGCATCAATTCTTCGGCGATCAGCCTTCTTTATGGTCCAGCTCTCACTTCCATACAGAGAGAGTGAGAGTGAGAAGTGAGTGAAACACTTGTAAAGCTGGCAATACTGGTCCAGTAGCCCAGATTGGATGAATTGTGCTAGAATGTTTAGAAGAGGATTCAGGAGTCTCATTTGCTCTCCTCACCATAACCTGGTGGGTGAGATGACCCAAAGGCTTTCTCCAAACCCAGAGCTCCAGAGGAAAAGGGATGAACAGATAGTAGTTATTTCTCTGGCATAATTTACACAGGCACAAAGGAGTGTTTATAATAGTGGTGCTACTGACTCTCAAGCTTTGGAATTGTTGAAATATATACAAAATAATAATAATCAATTTGAGTTGGACCACTCCAATTGGGTCTACTAGACCCAAGATTTTTAAGCAATGTGGCCTAAGTTTTTTCTCTCATTGGTGCCACCTCATGGCTCATCACATGAGTGGTTGCAGCAGGAACCTGTAAAAATGGTGGGAAAGTTACTATGCAAAACTCAGGTGTTTTTCCATATTATGGGGGCTGCAAGCAGATTTTTTTCCAGAATCAAATAACATAGAAACGAGCATTAAACTTGCACTATATC